>NC_141247.1:0-692500 GCF_054856555.1 Leptonotus elevatus
TTGACATTTTCACCTGAAGTGTACAATTAGGGGCTGAAAACGCGTTTAAAGCAATAAAAAGTTCATTTTGGCTCTCACACCTTAACTAAATGTTGTAGACTCAAAACTTTTTGCTGTCATTAGTGTATGTTAGCAAAATGAAGATGATTCAAGCATTAATTTCATTGTGCTTTTGCTCATTTTGAAGATTTTGACATTTTCACCTGAAGTGTACAATCAGGCTGAAAATGCATTTTAAAGCCATTAAAAGTTCATTTTGGCTCTCACACCTTAACTAAATGTTGTAGACTCAAACTTTTTGCTGTCATTAGTATATTTTAGCAAAATGAAGATGATTCAAGCATTAATTTTATTGTGCTTTTGCTCATTTGAAGATTTTGACATTTTCACCTGAAGTGTACAATCGGGCTGAAAAGCATTTAAAGCCATAAAAAGTTCATTTTGGCTCTCACACCTTAACTAAATGTTTGTAGACTCAAACTTTTTGCTGTCATTAGTGTATTTTAGCAAAATGAAGATGATTCAAGCATTAATTTCATTGTGCTTTTGCTCATTTTGAAGATTTTGACATTTTCACCTGAAGTGTACAATTAGGGCTGAAACGCGTTTAAAGCAATAAAAAGTTCATTTTGGCTCTCACACCTTAACTAAATGTTGTAGACTCAAACTTTTTGCTGTCATTAGTGTATGTTAGCAAAATGAAGATGATTCAAGCATTAATTTCATTGTGCTTTTGCTCATTTGAAGATTTTGACATTTTCACCTGAAGTGTACAATCGGGCTGAAAATGCATTTAAAGCCATAAAAAGTTCATTTTGGCTCTCACACCTTAACTAAATGTTGTAGACTCAAACTTTTTGCTGTCATTAGTGTATTTTAGCAAAATGAAGATGATTCAAGCATTAATTTCATTGTGCTTTTGCTCATTTTGAAGATTTTGACATTTTCACCTGAAGTGTACAATTAGGGCTGAAAACGCGTTTAAAGCAATAAAAAGTTCATTTTGGCTCTCACACCTTAACTAAATGTTGTAGACTCAAACTTTTTGCTGTCATTAGTGTATTTTAGCAAAATGAAGATGATTCAAGCATTAATTTCATTGTGCTTTTGCTCATTTTGAAGATTTTGACATTTTCACCTGAAGTGTACAATCAGGCTGAAAATGCATTTAAAGCCATAAAAAGTTCATTTTGGCTCTCACACCTTAACTAAATGTTGTAGACTCAAACTTTTTGCTGTCATTAGTATATTTTAGCAAAATGAAGATGATTCAAGCATTAATTTTATTGTGCTTTTGCTCATTTTGAAGATTTTGACATTTTCACCTGAAGTGTACAATCGGGCTGAAAATGCATTTAAAGCCATAAAAAGTTCATTTTGGCTCTCACACCTTAACTAAATGTTGTAGACTCAAACTTTTTGCTGTCATTAGTGTATTTTAGCAAAATGAAGATGATTCAAGCATTAATTTCATTGTGCTTTTGCTCATTTTGAAGATTTTGACATTTTCACCTGAAGTGTACAATTAGGGGCTGAAAACGCGTTTAAAGCAATAAAAGTTCATTTTGGCTCTCACACCTTAACTAAATGTTGTAGACTCAAACTTTTTGCTGTCATTAGTGTATGTTAGCAAAATGAAGATGATTCAAGCATTAATTTCATTGTGCTTTTGCTCATTTTGAAGATTTTGACATTTTCACCTGAAGTGTACAATCAGGGCTGAAAATGCATTTAAAGCCATAAAAAGTTCATTTTGGCTCTCACACCTTAACTAAATGTTGTAGACTCAAACTTTTTGCTGTCATTAGTGTATTTTAGCAAAATGAAGATGATTCAAGCATTAATTTCATTGTGCTTTTGCTCATTTTGAAGATTTTGACATTTTCACCTGAAGTGTACAATCAGGCTGAAAATGCATTTAAAGCCATAAAAAGTTCATTTTGGCTCTCACACCTTAACTAAATGTTGTAGACTCAAACTTTTTGCTGTCATTAGTGTATTTTAGCAAAATGAAGATGATTCAAGCATTAATTTCATTGTGCTTTTGCTCATTTTGAAGATTTTGACATTTTCACCTGAAGTGTACAATCAGGGCTGAAAATGCATTTAAAGCCATAAAAAGTTCATTTTGGCTCTCACACCTTAACTAAATGTTGTAGACTCAAACTTTTTGCTGTCATTAGTGTATTTTAGCAAAATGAAGATGATTCAAGCATTAATTTCATTGTGCTTTTGCTCATTTTGAAGATTTTGACATTTTCACCTGAAGTGTACAATCGGGCTGAAAATGCATTTAAAGCCATAAAAAGTTCATTTTGGCTCTCACACCTTAACTAAATGTTGTAGACTCAAACTTTTTGCTGTCATTAGTGTATTTTAGCAAAATGAAGATGATTCAAGCATTAATTTCATTGTGCTTTTGCTCATTTTGAAGATTTTGACATTTTCACCTGAAGTGTACAATTAGGGGCTGAAAACGCGTTTAAAGCAATAAAAAGTTCATTTTGGCTCTCACACCTTAACTAAATGTTGTAGACTCAAACTTTTTGCTGTCATTAGTGTATTTAGCAAAATGAAGATGATTCAAGCATTAATTTCATTGTGCTTTTGCTCATTTTGAAGATTTTGACATTTTCACCTGAAGTGTACAATCAGGGCTGAAAATGCATTTAAAGCCATAAAAAGTTCATTTTGGCTCTCACACCTTAACTAAATGTTGTAGACTCAAACTTTTTGCTGTCATTAGTGTATTTTAGCAAAATGAAGATGATTCAAGCATTAATTTCATTGTGCTTTTGCTCATTTTGAAGATTTTGACATTTTCACCTGAAGTGTACAATCGGGCTGAAATGCATTTAAAGCCATAAAAAGTTCATTTTGGCTCTCACACCTTAACTAAATGTTGTAGACTCAAACTTTTTGCTGTCATTAGTGTATTTTAGCAAAATGAAGATGATTCAAGCATTAATTTCATTGTGCTTTTGCTCATTTTGAAGATTTTGACATTTTCACCTGAAGTGTACAATCGGGCTGAAAATGCATTTAAAGCCATAAAAAGTTCATTTTGGCTCTCACACCTTAACTAAATGTTGTAGACTCAAACTTTTTGCTGTCATTAGTGTATTTTAGCAAAATGAAGATGATTCAAGCATTAATTTCATTGTGCTTTTTGCTCATTTTGAAGATTTTGACATTTTCACCTGAAGTGTACAATCAGGCTGAAAATGCATTTAAAGCCATAAAAAGTTCATTTTGGCTCTCACACCTTAACTAAATGTTGTAGACTCAAACTTTTTGCTGTCATTAGTGTATTTTAGCAAAATGAAGATGATTCAAGCATTAATTTCATTGTGCATTTGCTCATTTTGAAGATTTTGACATTTTCACCTGAAGTGTACAATTAGGGGCTGAAAACGCGTTTAAAGCAATAAAAAGTTCATTTTGGCTCTCACACCTTAACTAAATGTTGTAGACTCAAACTTTTTGCTGTCATTAGTATATTTTAGCAAAATGAAGATGATTCAAGCATTAATTTTATTGTGCTTTTGCTCATTTTGAAGATTTTGACATTTTCACCTGAAGTGTACAATCGGGCTGAAAATGCATTTAAAGCCATAAAAAGTTCATTTTGGCTCTCACACCTTAACTAAATGTTGTAGACTCAAAGTTTTTGCTGTCATTAGTGTATGTTAGCAAAATGAAGATGATTCAAGCATTAATTTCATTGTGCTTTTGCTCATTTGAAGATTTTGACATTTTCACCTGAAGTGTACAATCGGGCTGAAAATGCATTTAAAGCCATAAAAAGTTCATTTTGGCTCTCACACCTTAACTAAATGTTGTAGACTCAAACTTTTTGCTGTCATTAGTGTATTTTAGCAAAATGAAGATGATTCAAGCATTAATTTCACTGTGCTTTTGCTCATTTTGAAGATTTTGACATTTTCACCTGAAGTGTACAATCGGGCTGAAAATGCATTTAAAGCCATAAAAAGTTCATTTTGGCTCTCACACCTTAACTAAATGTTGTAGACTCAAACTTTTTGCTGTCATTAGTGTATTTTAGCAAAATGAAGATGATTCAAGCATTAATTTCATTGTGCTTTTGCTCATTTTGAAGATTTTGACATTTTCACCTGAAGTGTACAATCGGGCTGAAAATGCATTTAAAGCCATAAAAAGTTCATTTTGGCTCTCACACCTTAACTAAATGTTGTAGACTCAAACTTTTGCTGTCATTAGTGTATTTTAGCAAAATGAAGATGATTCAAGCATTAATTTCATTGTGCTTTTGCTCATTTTGAAGATTTTTGACATTTTCACCTGAAGTGTACAATCGGGCTGAAAATGCATTTAAAGCCATAAAAAGTTCATTTTGGCTCTCACACCTTAACTAAATGTTGTAGACTCAAACTCTTTGCTGTCATTAGTGTATTTTAGCAAAATGAAGATGATTCAAGCATTAATTTCATTGTGCTTTTGCTCATTTTGAAGATTTTGACATTTTCACCTGAAGTGTACAATCAGGCTGAAAATGCATTTAAAGCCATAAAAAGTTCATTTTGGCTCTCACACCTTAACTAAATGTTGTAGACTCAAACTTTTTGCTGTCATTAGTGTATGTTAGCAAAATGAAGATGATTCAAGCATTAATTTCATTGTGCTTTTGCTCATTTTGAAGATTTTGACATTTTCACCTGAAGTGTACAATCGGGCTGAAAATGCATTTAAAGCCATAAAAAGTTCATTTTGGCTCTCACACCTTAACTAAATGTTGTAGACTCAAACTTTTTGCTGTCATTAGTGTATTTTAGCAAAATGAAGATGATTCAAGCATTAATTTCATTGTGCTTTTGCTCATTTTGAAGATTTTGACATTTTCACCTGAAGTGTACAATTAGGGGCTGAAAACGCGTTTAAAGCATAAAAAGTTCATTTTGGCTCTCACACCTTAACTAAATGTTGTAGACTCAAACTTTTTGCTGTCATTAGTGTATGTTAGCAAAATGAAGATGATTCAAGCATTAATTTCATTGTGCTTTTGCTCATTTTGAAGATTTTGACATTTTCACCTGAAGTGTACAATCAGGCTGAAAATGCATTTAAAGCCATAAAAAGTTCATTTTGGCTCTCACACCTTAACTAAATGTTGTAGACTCAAACTTTTTGCTGTCATTAGTATATTTTAGCAAAATGAAGATGATTCAAGCATTAATTTTATTGTGCTTTTGCTCATTTTGAAGATTTTGACATTTTCACCTGAAGTGTACAATCGGGCTGAAAATGCATTTAAAGCCATAAAAAGTTCATTTTGGCTCTCACACCTTAACTAAATGTTGTAGACTCAAACTTTTTGCTGTCATTAGTGTATTTTAGCAAAATGAAGATGATTCAAGCATTAATTTCATTGTGCTTTTGCTCATTTTGAAGATTTTGACATTTTCACCTGAAGTGTACAATTAGGGGCTGAAAACGCGTTTAAAGCAATAAAAAGTTCATTTTGGCTCTCACACCTTAACTAAATGTTGTAGACTCAAACTTTTTGCTGTCATTAGTGTATGTTAGCAAAATGAAGATGATTCAAGCATTAATTTCATTGTGCTTTTGCTCATTTTGAAGATTTTGACATTTTCACCTGAAGTGTACAATCGGGCTGAAAATGCATTTAAAGCCATAAAAAGTTCATTTTGGCTCTCACACCTTAACTAAATGTTGTAGACTCAAACTTTTTGCTGTCATTAGTGTATTTTAGCAAAATGAAGATGATTCAAGCATTAATTTCGTTGTGCTTTTGCTCATTTTGAAGATTTTGACATTTTCACCTGAAGTGTACAATCGGGCTGAAAATGCATTTAAAGCCATAAAAAGTTCATTTTGGCTCTCACACCTTAACTAAATGTTGTAGACTCAAACTTTTTGCTGTCATTAGTGTATGTTAGCAAAATGAAGATGATTCAAGCATTAATTTCATTGTGCTTTTGCTCATTTTGAAGATTTTGACATTTTCACCTGAAGTGTACAATCAGGCTGAAAATGCATTTAAAGCCATAAAAAGTTCATTTTGGCTCTCACACCTTAACTAAATGTTGTAGACTCAAACTTTTTGCTGTCATTAGTGTATTTTAGCAAAATGAAGATGATTCAAGCATTAATTTCATTGTGCTTTTGCTCATTTTGAAGATTTTGACATTTTCACCTGAAGTGTACAATCAGGCTGAAAATGCATTTAAAGCCATAAAAAGTTCATTTTGGCTCTCACACCTTAACTAAATGTTGTAGACTCAAACTTTTTGCTGTCATTAGTGTATTTTAGCAAAATGAAGATGATTCAAGCATTAATTTCATTGTGCTTTTGCTCATTTTGAAGATTTTGACATTTTCACCTGAAGTGTACAATCGGGCTGAAAATGCATTTAAAGCCATAAAAAGTTCATTTTGGCTCTCACACCTTAACTAAATGTTGTAGACTCAAACTTTTTGCTGTCATTAGTGTATTTTAGCAAAATGAAGATGATTCAAGCATTAATTTCATTGTGCTTTTGCTCATTTTGAAGATTTTGACATTTTCACCTGAAGTGTACAATCGGGCTGAAAATGCATTTAAAGCCATAAAAAGTTCATTTTGGCTCTCACACCTTAACTAAATGTTGTAGACTCAAACTTTTTGCTGTCATTAGTGTATTTTAGCAAAATGAAGATGATTCAAGCATTAATTTCATTGTGCTTTTGCTCATTTTGAAGATTTTGACATTTTCACCTGAAGTGTACAATCGGGCTGAAAATGCATTTAAAGCCATAAAAAGTTCATTTTGGCTCTCACACCTTAACTAAATGTTGTAGACTCAAACTTTTTGCTGTCATTAGTGTATGTTAGCAAAATGAAGATGATTCAAGCATTAATTTCATTGTGCTTTTGCTCATTTTGAAGATTTTGACATTTTCACCTGAAGTGTACAATCAGGCTGAAAATGCATTTAAAGCCATAAAAAGTTCATTTTGGCTCTCACACCTTAACTAAATGTTGTAGACTCAAACTTTTTGCTGTCATTAGTGTATTTTAGCAAAATGAAGATGATTCAAGCATTAATTTCATTGTGCTTTTGCTCATTTTGAAGATTTTGACATTTTCACCTGAAGTGTACAATCGGGCTGAAAATGCATTTAAAGCCATAAAAAGTTCATTTTGGCTCTCACACCTTAACTAAATGTTGTAGACTCAAACTTTTTGCTGTCATTAGTGTATTTTAGCAAAATGAAGATGATTCAAGCATTAATTTCACTGTGCTTTTGCTCATTTTGAAGATTTTGACATTTTCACCTGAAGTGTACAATCGGGCTGAAAATGCATTTAAAGCCATAAAAAGTTCATTTTGGCTCTCACACCTTAACTAAATGTTGTAGACTCAAACTTTTTGCTGTCATTAGTGTATTTTAGCAAAATGAAGATGATTCAAGCATTAATTTCATTGTGCTTTTGCTCATTTTGAAGATTTTGACATTTTCACCTGAAGTGTACAATCGGGCTGAAAATGCATTTAAAGCCATAAAAAGTTCATTTTGGCTCTCACACCTTAACTAAATGTTGTAGACTCAAACTTTTTGCTGTCATTAGTGTATTTTAGCAAAATGAAGATGATTCAAGCATTAATTTCATTGTGCTTTTGCTCATTTTGAAGATTTTGACATTTTCACCTGAAGTGTACAATCGGGCTGAAAATGCATTTAAAGCCATAAAAAGTTCATTTTGGCTCTCACACCTTAACTAAATGTTGTAGACTCAAACTTTTTGCTGTCATTAGTGTATGTTAGCAAAATGAAGATGATTCAAGCATTAATTTCATTGTGCTTTTGCTCATTTTGAAGATTTTGACATTTTCACCTGAAGTGTACAATCAGGCTGAAAATGCATTTAAAGCCATAAAAAGTTCATTTTGGCTCTCACACCTTAACTAAATGTTGTAGACTCAAACTTTTTGCTGTCATTAGTGTATTTTAGCAAAATGAAGATGATTCAAGCATTAATTTCATTGTGCTTTTGCTCATTTTGAAGATTTTGACATTTTCACCTGAAGTGTACAATCAGGCTGAAAATGCATTTAAAGCCATAAAAAGTTCATTTTGGCTCTCACACCTTAACTAAATGTTGTAGACTCAAACTTTTTGCTGTCATTAGTGTATTTTAGCAAAATGAAGATGATTCAAGCATTAATTTCATTGTGCTTTTGCTCATTTTGAAGATTTTGACATTTTCACCTGAAGTGTACAATCGGGCTGAAAATGCATTTAAAGCCATAAAAAGTTCATTTTGGCTCTCACACCTTAACTAAATGTTGTAGACTCAAACTTTTTGCTGTCATTAGTGTATTTTAGCAAAATGAAGATGATTCAAGCATTAATTTCATTGTGCTTTTGCTCATTTTGAAGATTTTGACATTTTCACCTGAAGTGTACAATCGGGCTGAAAATGCATTTAAAGCCATAAAAAGTTCATTTTGGCTCTCACACCTTAACTAAATGTTGTAGACTCAAACTTTTTGCTGTCATTAGTGTATTTTAGCAAAATGAAGATGATTCAAGCATTAATTTCATTGTGCTTTTGCTCATTTTGAAGATTTTGACATTTTCACCTGAAGTGTACAATCGGGCTGAAAATGCATTTAAAGCCATAAAAAGTTCATTTTGGCTCTCACACCTTAACTAAATGTTGTAGACTCAAACTTTTTGCTGTCATTAGTGTATGTTAGCAAAATGAAGATGATTCAAGCATTAATTTCATTGTGCTTTTGCTCATTTTTTAAGATTTTGACATTTTCACCTGAAGTGTACAATCAGGCTGAAAATGCATTTAAAGCCATAAAAAGTTCATTTTGGCTCTCACACCTTAACTAAATGTTGTAGACTCAAACTTTTTGCTGTCATTAGTGTATTTTAGCAAAATGAAGATGATTCAAGCATTAATTTCATTGTGCTTTTGCTCATTTTGAAGATTTTGACATTTTCACCTGAAGTGTACAATCAGGCTGAAAATGCATTTAAAGCCATAAAAAGTTCATTTTGGCTCTCACACCTTAACTAAATGTTGTAGACTCAAACTTTTTGCTGTCATTAGTGTATTTTAGCAAAATGAAGATGATTCAAGCATTAATTTCACTGTGCATTTGCTCATTTTGAAGATTTTGACATTTTCACCTGAAGTGTACAATTAGGGGCTGAAAACGCGTTTAAAGCAATAAAAAGTTCATTTTGGCTCTCACACCTTAACTAAATGTTGTAGACTCAAACTTTTTGCTGTCATTAGTATATTTTAGCAAAATGAAGATGATTCAAGCATTAATTTTATTGTGCTTTTGCTCATTTTGAAGATTTTGACATTTTCACCTGAAGTGTACAATCGGGCTGAAAATGCATTTAAAGCCATAAAAAGTTCATTTTGGCTCTCACACCTTAACTAAATGTTGTAGACTCAAACTTTTTGCTGTCATTAGTGTATGTTAGCAAAATGAAGATGATTCAAGCATTAATTTCATTGTGCTTTTGCTCATTTTGAAGATTTTGACATTTTCACCTGAAGTGTACAATCGGGCTGAAAATGCATTTAAAGCCATAAAAAGTTCATTTTGGCTCTCACACCTTAACTAAATGTTGTAGACTCAAACTTTTTGCTGTCATTAGTGTATGTTAGCAAAATGAAGATGATTCAAGCATTAATTTCATTGTGCTTTTGCTCATTTTGAAGATTTTGACATTTTCACCTGAAGTGTACAATCAGGCTGAAAATGCATTTAAAGCCATAAAAAGTTCATTTTGGCTCTCACACCTTAACTAAATGTTGTAGACTCAAACTTTTTGCTGTCATTAGTGTATTTTAGCAAAATGAAGATGATTCAAGCATTAATTTCATTGTGCTTTTGCTCATTTTGAAGATTTTGACATTTTCACCTGAAGTGTACAATCAGGCTGAAAATGCATTTAAAGCCATAAAAAGTTCATTTTGGCTCTCACACCTTAACTAAATGTTGTAGACTCAAACTTTTTGCTGTCATTAGTGTATTTTAGCAAAATGAAGATGATTCAAGCATTAATTTCATTGTGCATTTGCTCATTTTGAAGATTTTGACATTTTCACCTGAAGTGTACAATTAGGGGCTGAAAACGCGTTTAAAGCAATAAAAAGTTCATTTTGGCTCTCACACCTTAACTAAATGTTGTAGACTCAAACTTTTTGCTGTCATTAGTATATTTTAGCAAAATGAAGATGATTCAAGCATTAATTTTATTGTGCTTTTGCTCATTTTGAAGATTTTGACATTTTCACCTGAAGTGTACAATCGGGCTGAAAATGCATTTAAAGCCATAAAAAGTTCATTTTGGCTCTCACACCTTAACTAAATGTTGTAGACTCAAACTTTTTGCTGTCATTAGTGTATGTTAGCAAAATGAAGATGATTCAAGCATTAATTTCATTGTGCTTTTGCTCATTTTGAAGATTTTGACATTTTCACCTGAAGTGTACAATCAGGCTGAAAATGCATTTAAAGCCATAAAAAGTTCATTTTGGCTCTCACACCTTAACTAAATGTTGTAGACTCAAACTTTTTGCTGTCATTAGTGTATTTTAGCAAAATGAAGATGATTCAAGCATTAATTTCATTGTGCTTTTGCTCATTTTGAAGATTTTGACATTTTCACCTGAAGTGTACAATTAGGGGCTGAAAACGCGTTTAAAGCAATAAAAAGTTCATTTTGGCTCTCACACCTTAACTAAATGTTGTAGACTCAAACTTTTTGCTGTCATTAGTATATTTTAGCAAAATGAAGATGATTCAAGCATTAATTTTATTGTGCTTTTGCTCATTTTGAAGATTTTGACATTTTCACCTGAAGTGTACAATCAGGCTGAAAATGCATTTAAAGCCATAAAAAGTTCATTTTGGCTCTCACACCTTAACTAAATGTTGTAGACTCAAACTTTTTGCTGTCATTAGTGTATTTTAGTAAAATGAAGATGATTCAAGCATTAATTTCATTGTGCTTTTGCTCATTTTGAAGATTTTGACATTTTCACCTGAAGTGTACAATTAGGGGCTGAAAACGCGTTTAAAGCAATAAAAAGTTCATTTTGGCTCTCACACCTTAACTAAATGTTGTAGACTCAAACTTTTTGCTGTCATTAGTGTATGTTAGCAAAATGTAGATGATTCAAGCATTAATTTCATTGTGCTTTTGCTCATTTTGAAGATTTTGACATTTTCACCTGAAGTGTACAATTAGGGGCTGAAAACGCGTTTAAAGCAATAAAAAGTTCATTTTGGCTCTCACACCTTAACTAAATGTTGTAGACTCAAACTTTTTGCTGTCATTAGTGTATTTTAGCAAAATGAAGATGATTCAAGCATTAATTTCATTGTGCTTTTGCTCATTTTGAAGATTTTGACATTTTCACCTGAAGTGTACAATCGGGCTGAAAATGCATTTAAAGCCATAAAAAGTTCATTTTGGCTCTCACACCTTAACTAAATGTTGTAGACTCAAACTTTTTGCTGTCATTAGTGTATTTTAGCAAAATGAAGATGATTCAAGCATTAATTTCATTGTGCTTTTGCTCATTTTGAAGATTTTGACATTTTCACCTGAAGTGTACAATCGGGCTGAAAATGCATTTAAAACCATAAAAAGTTCATTTTGGCTCTCACACCTTAACTAAATGTTGTAGACTCAAACTTTTTGCTGTCATTAGTGTATTTTAGCAAAATGAAGATGATTCAAGCATTAATTTCATTGTGCTTTTGCTCATTTTGAAGATTTTGACATTTTCACCTGAAGTGTACAATCAGGCTGAAAATGCATTTAAAGCCATAAAAAGTTCATTTTGGCTCTCACACCTTAACTAAATGTTGTAGACTCAAACTTTTTGCTGTCATTAGTGTATGTTAGCAAAATGAAGATGATTCAAGCATTAATTTCATTGTGCTTTTGCTCATTTTGAAGATTTTGACATTTTCACCTGAAGTGTACAATCGGGCTGAAAATGCATTTAAAGCCATAAAAAGTTCATTTTGGCTCTCACACCTTAACTAAATGTTGTAGACTCAAACTTTTTGCTGTCATTAGTGTATTTTAGCAAAATGAAGATGATTCAAGCATTAATTTCATTGTGCTTTTGCTCATTTTGAAGATTTTGACATTTTCACCTGAAGTGTACAATCGGGCTGAAAATGCATTTAAAGCCATAAAAAGTTCATTTTGGCTCTCACACCTTAACTAAATGTTGTAGACTCAAACTTTTTGCTGTCATTAGTGTATTTTAGCAAAATGAAGATGATTCAAGCATTAATTTCATTGTGCTTTTGCTCATTTTGAAGATTTTGACATTTTCACCTGAAGTGTACAATCAGGCTGAAAATGCATTTAAAGCCATAAAAAGTTCATTTTGGCTCTCACACCTTAACTAAATGTTGTATACTCAAACTTTTTGCTGTCATTAGTGTATTTTAGCAAAATGAAGATGATTCAAGCATTAATTTCATTGTGCTTTTGCTCATTTTGAAGATTTTGACATTTTCACCTGAAGTGTACAATTAGGGGCTGAAAACGCGTTTAAAGCAATAAAAAGTTCATTTTGGCTCTCACACCTTAACTAAATGTTGTAGACTCAAACTTTTTGCTGTCATTAGTATATTTTAGCAAAATGAAGATGATTCAAGCATTAATTTTATTGTGCTTTTGCTCATTTTGAAGATTTTGACATTTTCACCTGAAGTGTACAATCGGGCTGAAAATGCATTTAAAGCCATAAAAAGTTCATTTTGGCTCTCACACCTTAACTAAATGTTGTAGACTCAAACTTTTTGCTGTCATTAGTGTATGTTAGCAAAATGAAGATGATTCAAGCATTAATTTCATTGTGCTTTTGCTCATTTTGAAGATTTTGACATTTTCACCTGAAGTGTACAATCAGGCTGAAAATGCATTTAAAGCCATAAAAAGTTCATTTTGGCTCTCACACCTTAACTAAATGTTGTAGACTCAAACTTTTTGCTGTCATTAGTGTATTTTAGCAAAATGAAGATGATTCAAGCATTAATTTCATTGTGCTTTTGCTCATTTTGAAGATTTTGACATTTTCACCTGAAGTGTACAATTAGGGGCTGAAAACGCGTTTAAAGCAATAAAAAGTTCATTTTGGCTCTCACACCTTAACTAAATGTTGTAGACTCAAACTTTTTGCTGTCATTAGTATATTTTAGCAAAATGAAGATGATTCAAGCATTAATTTTATTGTGCTTTTGCTCATTTTGAAGATTTTGACATTTTCACCTGAAGTGTACAATCGGGCTGAAAATGCATTTAAAGCCATAAAAAGTTCATTTTGGCTCTCACACCTTTACTAAATGTTGTAGACTCAAACTTTTTGCTGTCATTAGTATATTTTAGCAAAATGAAGATGATTCAAGCATTAATTTTATTGTGCTTTTGCTCATTTTGAAGATTTTGACATTTTCACCTGAAGTGTACAATCAGGCTGAAAATGCATTTAAAGCCATAAAAAGTTCATTTTGGCTCTCACACCTTAACTAAATGTTGTAGACTCAAACTTTTTGCTGTCATTAGTGTATTTTAGCAAAATGAAGATGATTCAAGCATTAATTTCATTGTGCTTTTGCTCATTTTGAAGATTTTGACATTTTCACCTGAAGTGTACAATTAGGGGCTGAAAACGCGTTTAAAGCAATAAAAAGTTCATTTTGGCTCTCACACCTTAACTAAATGTTGTAGACTCAAACTTTTTGCTGTCATTAGTGTATGTTAGCAAAATGTAGATGATTCAAGCATTAATTTCATTGTGCTTTTGCTCATTTTGAAGATTTTGACATTTTCACCTGAAGTGTACAATCAGGCTGAAAATGCATTTAAAGCCATAAAAAGTTCATTTTGGCTCTCACACCTTAACTAAATGTTGTAGACTCAAACTTTTTGCTGTCATTAGTGTATTTTAGCAAAATGAAGATGATTCAAGCATTAATTTCATTGTGCTTTTGCTCATTTTGAAGATTTTGACATTTTCACCTGAAGTGTACAATTAGGGGCTGAAAACGCGTTTAAAGCAATAAAAAGTTCATTTTGGCTCTCACACCTTAACTAAATGTTGTAGACTCAAACTTTTTGCTGTCATTAGTGTATGTTAGCAAAATGAAGATGATTCAAGCATTAATTTCATTGTGCTTTTGCTCATTTTGAAGATTTTGACATTTTCACCTGAAGTGTACAATCAGGCTGAAAATGCATTTAAAGCCATAAAAAGTTCATTTTGGCTCTCACACCTTAACTAAATGTTGTAGACTCAAACTTTTTGCTGTCATTAGTGTATTTTAGCAAAATGAAGATGATTCAAGCATTAATTTCATTGTGCTTTTGCTCATTTTGAAGATTTTGACATTTTCACCTGAAGTGTACAATCAGGCTGAAAATGCATTTAAAGCCATAAAAAGTTCATTTTGGCTCTCACACCTTAACTAAATGTTGTAGACTCAAACTTTTTGCTGTCATTAGTGTATTTTAGCAAAATAAAGATGATTCAAGCATTAATTTCATTGTGCTTTTGCTCATTTTGAAGATTTTGACATTTTCACCTGAAGTGTACAATTAGGGGCTGAAAACGCGTTTAAAGCAATAAAAAGTTCATTTTGGCTCTCACACCTTAACTAAATGTTGTAGACTCAAACTTTTTGCTGTCATTAGTGTATGTTAGCAAAATGAAGATGATTCAAGTATTAATTTCATTGTGCTTTTGCTCATTTTGAAGATTTTGACATTTTCACCTGAAGTGTACAATCAGGCTGAAAATGCATTTAAAGCCATAAAAAGTTCATTTTGGCTCTCACACCTTAACTAAATGTTGTAGACTCAAACTTTTTGCTGTCATTAGTGTATTTTAGCAAAATGAAGATGATTCAAGCATTAATTTCATTGTGCTTTTGCTCATTTTGAAGATTTTGACATTTTCACCTGAAGTGTACAATCGGGCTGAAAATGCATTTAAAGCCATAAAAAGTTCATTTTGGCTCTCACACCTTAACTAAATGTTGTAGACTCAAACTTTTTGCTGTCATTAGTGTATTTTAGCAAAATGAAGATGATTCAAGCATTAATTTCATTGTGCTTTTGCTCATTTTGAAGATTTTGACATTTTCACCTGAAGTGTACAATCAGGCTGAAAATGCATTTAAAGCCATAAAAAGTTCATTTTGGCTCTCACACCTTAACTAAATGTTGTAGACTCAAACTTTTTGCTGTCATTAGTGTATTTTAGCAAAATGAAGATGATTCAAGCATTAATTTCATTGTGCTTTTGCTCATTTTGAAGATTTTGACATTTTCACCTGAAGTGTACAATCAGGCTGAAAATGCATTTAAAGCCATAAAAAGTTCATTTTGGCTCTCACACCTTAACTAAATGTTGTAGACTCAAACTTTTTGCTGTCATTAGTGTATTTTAGCAAAATGAAGATGATTCAAGCATTAATTTCATTGTGCTTTTGCTCATTTTGAAGATTTTGACATTTTCACCTGAAGTGTACAATTAGGGGCTGAAAACGCGTTTAAAGCAATAAAAAGTTCATTTTGGCTCTCACACCTTAACTAAATGTTGTAGACTCAAACTTTTTGCTGTCATTAGTGTATGTTAGCAAAATGTAGATGATTCAAGCATTAATTTCATTGTGCTTTTGCTCATTTTGAAGATTTTGACATTTTCACCTGAAGTGTACAATTAGGGGCTGAAAACGCGTTTAAAGCAATAAAAAGTTCATTTTGGCTCTCACACCTTAACTAAATGTTGTAGACTCAAACTTTTTGCTGTCATTAGTGTATTTTAGCAAAATGAAGATGATTCAAGCATTAATTTCATTGTGCTTTTGCTCATTTTGAAGATTTTGACATTTTCACCTGAAGTGTACAATCGGGCTGAAAATGCATTTAAAGCCATAAAAAGTTCATTTTGGCTCTCACACCTTAACTAAATGTTGTAGACTCAAACTTTTTGCTGTCATTAGTGTATTTTAGCAAAATGAAGATGATTCAAGCATTAATTTCATTGTGCTTTTGCTCATTTTGAAGATTTTGACATTTTCACCTGAAGTGTACAATTAGGGGCTGAAAACGCGTTTAAAGCAATAAAAAGTTCATTTTGGCTCTCACACCTTAACTAAATGTTGTAGACTCAAACTTTTTGCTGTCATTAGTGTATTTTAGCAAAATGAAGATGATTCAAGCATTAATTTCATTGTGCTTTTGCTCATTTTGAAGATTTTGACATTTTCACCTGAAGTGTACAATCGGGCTGAAAATGCATTTAAAGCCATAAAAAGTTCATTTTGGCTCTCACACCTTAACTAAATGTTGTAGACTCAAACTTTTTGCTGTCATTAGTGTATGTTAGCAAAATGAAGATGATTCAAGCATTAATTTCATTGTGCTTTTGCTCATTTTGAAGATTTTGACATTTTCACCTGAAGTGTACAATCGGGCTGAAAATGCATTTAAAGCCATAAAAAGTTCATTTTGGCTCTCACACCTTAACTAAATGTTGTAGACTCAAACTTTTTGCTGTCATTAGTGTATTTTAGCAAAATGAAGATGATTCAAGCATTAATTTCATTGTGCTTTTGCTCATTTTGAAGATTTTGACATTTTCACCTGAAGTGTACAATCGGGCTGAAAATGCATTTAAAACCATAAAAAGTTCATTTTGGCTCTCACACCTTAACTAAATGTTGTAGACTCAAACTTTTTGCTGTCATTAGTGTATTTTAGCAAAATGAAGATGATTCAAGCATTAATTTCATTGTGCTTTTGCTCATTTTGAAGATTTTGACATTTTCACCTGAAGTGTACAATCAGGCTGAAAATGCATTTAAAGCCATAAAAAGTTCATTTTGGCTCTCACACCTTAACTAAATGTTGTAGACTCAAACTTTTTGCTGTCATTAGTGTATGTTAGCAAAATGAAGATGATTCAAGCATTAATTTCATTGTGCTTTTGCTCATTTTGAAGATTTTGACATTTTCACCTGAAGTGTACAATCGGGCTGAAAATGCATTTAAAGCCATAAAAAGTTCATTTTGGCTCTCACACCTTAACTAAATGTTGTAGACTCAAACTTTTTGCTGTCATTAGTGTATTTTAGCAAAATGAAGATGATTCAAGCATTAATTTCATTGTGCTTTTGCTCATTTTGAAGATTTTGACATTTTCACCTGAAGTGTACAATCGGGCTGAAAATGCATTTAAAGCCATAAAAAGTTCATTTTGGCTCTCACACCTTAACTAAATGTTGTAGACTCAAACTTTTTGCTGTCATTAGTGTATTTTAGCAAAATGAAGATGATTCAAGCATTAATTTCATTGTGCTTTTGCTCATTTTGAAGATTTTGACATTTTCACCTGAAGTGTACAATCAGGCTGAAAATGCATTTAAAGCCATAAAAAGTTCATTTTGGCTCTCACACCTTAACTAAATGTTGTAGACTCAAACTTTTTGCTGTCATTAGTGTATTTTAGCAAAATGAAGATGATTCAAGCATTAATTTCATTGTGCTTTTGCTCATTTTGAAGATTTTGACATTTTCACCTGAAGTGTACAATTAGGGGCTGAAAACGCGTTTAAAGCAATAAAAAGTTCATTTTGGCTCTCACACCTTAACTAAATGTTGTAGACTCAAACTTTTTGCTGTCATTAGTATATTTTAGCAAAATGAAGATGATTCAAGCATTAATTTTATTGTGCTTTTGCTCATTTTGAAGATTTTGACATTTTCACCTGAAGTGTACAATCGGGCTGAAAATGCATTTAAAGCCATAAAAAGTTCATTTTGGCTCTCACACCTTTACTAAATGTTGTAGACTCAAACTTTTTGCTGTCATTAGTATATTTTAGCAAAATGAAGATGATTCAAGCATTAATTTTATTGTGCTTTTGCTCATTTTGAAGATTTTGACATTTTCACCTGAAGTGTACAATCAGGCTGAAAATGCATTTAAAGCCATAAAAAGTTCATTTTGGCTCTCACACCTTAACTAAATGTTGTAGACTCAAACTTTTTGCTGTCATTAGTGTATTTTAGCAAAATGAAGATGATTCAAGCATTAATTTCATTGTGCTTTTGCTCATTTTGAAGATTTTGACATTTTCACCTGAAGTGTACAATTAGGGGCTGAAAACGCGTTTAAAGCAATAAAAAGTTCATTTTGGCTCTCACACCTTAACTAAATGTTGTAGACTCAAACTTTTTGCTGTCATTAGTGTATGTTAGCAAAATGTAGATGATTCAAGCATTAATTTCATTGTGCTTTTGCTCATTTTGAAGATTTTGACATTTTCACCTGAAGTGTACAATCAGGCTGAAAATGCATTTAAAGCCATAAAAAGTTCATTTTGGCTCTCACACCTTAACTAAATGTTGTAGACTCAAACTTTTTGCTGTCATTAGTGTATTTTAGCAAAATGAAGATGATTCAAGCATTAATTTCATTGTGCTTTTGCTCATTTTGAAGATTTTGACATTTTCACCTGAAGTGTACAATCAGGCTGAAAATGCATTTAAAGCCATAAAAAGTTCATTTTGGCTCTCACACCTTAACTAAATGTTGTAGACTCAAACTTTTTGCTGTCATTAGTGTATTTTAGCAAAATGAAGATGATTCAAGCATTAATTTCATTGTGCTTTTGCTCATTTTGAAGATTTTGACATTTTCACCTGAAGTGTACAATCAGGCTGAAAATGCATTTAAAGCCATAAAAAGTTCATTTTGGCTCTCACACCTTAACTAAATGTTGTAGACTCAAACTTTTTGCTGTCATTAGTGTATTTTAGCAAAATGAAGATGATTCAAGCATTAATTTCATTGTGCTTTTGCTCATTTTGAAGATTTTGACATTTTCACCTGAAGTGTACAATCAGGCTGAAAATGCATTTAAAGCCATAAAAAGTTCATTTTGGCTCTCACACCTTAACTAAATGTTGTAGACTCAAACTTTTTGCTGTCATTAGTGTATTTTAGCAAAATGAAGATGATTCAAGCATTAATTTCATTGTGCTTTTGCTCATTTTGAAGATTTTGACATTTTCACCTGAAGTGTACAATTAGGGGCTGAAAACGCGTTTAAAGCAATAAAAAGTTCATTTTGGCTCTCACACCTTAACTAAATGTTGTAGACTCAAACTTTTTGCTGTCATTAGTATATTTTAGCAAAATGAAGATGATTCAAGCATTAATTTTATTGTGCTTTTGCTCATTTTGAAGATTTTGACATTTTCACCTGAAGTGTACAATCGGGCTGAAAATGCATTTAAAGCCATAAAAAGTTCATTTTGGCTCTCACACCTTTACTAAATGTTGTAGACTCAAACTTTTTGCTGTCATTAGTATATTTTAGCAAAATGAAGATGATTCAAGCATTAATTTTATTGTGCTTTTGCTCATTTTGAAGATTTTGACATTTTCACCTGAAGTGTACAATCAGGCTGAAAATGCATTTAAAGCCATAAAAAGTTCATTTTGGCTCTCACACCTTAACTAAATGTTGTAGACTCAAACTTTTTGCTGTCATTAGTGTATTTTAGCAAAATGAAGATGATTCAAGCATTAATTTCATTGTGCTTTTGCTCATTTTGAAGATTTTGACATTTTCACCTGAAGTGTACAATTAGGGGCTGAAAACGCGTTTAAAGCAATAAAAAGTTCATTTTGGCTCTCACACCTTAACTAAATGTTGTAGACTCAAACTTTTTGCTGTCATTAGTGTATGTTAGCAAAATGTAGATGATTCAAGCATTAATTTCATTGTGCTTTTGCTCATTTTGAAGATTTTGACATTTTCACCTGAAGTGTACAATCAGGCTGAAAATGCATTTAAAGCCATAAAAAGTTCATTTTGGCTCTCACACCTTAACTAAATGTTGTAGACTCAAACTTTTTGCTGTCATTAGTGTATTTTAGCAAAATGAAGATGATTCAAGCATTAATTTCATTGTGCTTTTGCTCATTTTGAAGATTTTGACATTTTCACCTGAAGTGTACAATTAGGGGCTGAAAACGCGTTTAAAGCAATAAAAAGTTCATTTTGGCTCTCACACCTTAACTAAATGTTGTAGACTCAAACTTTTTGCTGTCATTAGTGTATGTTAGCAAAATGAAGATGATTCAAGCATTAATTTCATTGTGCTTTTGCTCATTTTGAAGATTTTGACATTTTCACCTGAAGTGTACAATCAGGCTGAAAATGCATTTAAAGCCATAAAAAGTTCATTTTGGCTCTCACACCTTAACTAAATGTTGTAGACTCAAACTTTTTGCTGTCATTAGTGTATTTTAGCAAAATGAAGATGATTCAAGCATTAATTTCATTGTGCTTTTGCTCATTTTGAAGATTTTGACATTTTCACCTGAAGTGTACAATCAGGCTGAAAATGCATTTAAAGCCATAAAAAGTTCATTTTGGCTCTCACACCTTAACTAAATGTTGTAGACTCAAACTTTTTGCTGTCATTAGTGTATTTTAGCAAAATAAAGATGATTCAAGCATTAATTTCATTGTGCTTTTGCTCATTTTGAAGATTTTGACATTTTCACCTGAAGTGTACAATTAGGGGCTGAAAACGCGTTTAAAGCAATAAAAAGTTCATTTTGGCTCTCACACCTTAACTAAATGTTGTAGACTCAAACTTTTTGCTGTCATTAGTGTATGTTAGCAAAATGAAGATGATTCAAGTATTAATTTCATTGTGCTTTTGCTCATTTTGAAGATTTTGACATTTTCACCTGAAGTGTACAATAAGGCTGAAAATGCATTTAAAGCCATAAAAAGTTCATTTTGGCTCTCACACCTTAACTAAATGTTGTAGACTCAAACTTTTTGCTGTCATTAGTGTATTTTAGCAAAATGAAGATGATTCAAGCATTAATTTCATTGTGCTTTTGCTCATTTTGAAGATTTTGACATTTTCACCTGAAGTGTACAATCGGGCTGAAAATGCATTTAAAGCCATAAAAAGTTCATTTTGGCTCTCACACCTTAACTAAATGTTGTAGACTCAAACTTTTTGCTGTCATTAGTGTATTTTAGCAAAATGAAGATGATTCAAGCATTAATTTCATTGTGCTTTTGCTCATTTTGAAGATTTTGACATTTTCACCTGAAGTGTACAATCAGGCTGAAAATGCATTTAAAGCCATAAAAAGTTCATTTTGGCTCTCACACCTTAACTAAATGTTGTAGACTCAAACTTTTTGCTGTCATTAGTGTATTTTAGCAAAATGAAGATGATTCAAGCATTAATTTCATTGTGCTTTTGCTCATTTTGAAGATTTTGACATTTTCACCTGAAGTGTACAATCAGGCTGAAAATGCATTTAAAGCCATAAAAAGTTCATTTTGGCTCTCACACCTTAACTAAATGTTGTAGACTCAAACTTTTTGCTGTCATTAGTGTATTTTAGCAAAATGAAGATGATTCAAGCATTAATTTCATTGTGCTTTTGCTCATTTTGAAGATTTTGACATTTTCACCTGAAGTGTACAATTAGGGGCTGAAAACGCGTTTAAAGCAATAAAAAGTTCATTTTGGCTCTCACACCTTAACTAAATGTTGTAGACTCAAACTTTTTGCTGTCATTAGTGTATGTTAGCAAAATGTAGATGATTCAAGCATTAATTTCATTGTGCTTTTGCTCATTTTGAAGATTTTGACATTTTCACCTGAAGTGTACAATTAGGGGCTGAAAACGCGTTTAAAGCAATAAAAAGTTCATTTTGGCTCTCACACCTTAACTAAATGTTGTAGACTCAAACTTTTTGCTGTCATTAGTGTATTTTAGCAAAATGAAGATGATTCAAGCATTAATTTCATTGTGCTTTTGCTCATTTTGAAGATTTTGACATTTTCACCTGAAGTGTACAATCGGGCTGAAAATGCATTTAAAGCCATAAAAAGTTCATTTTGGCTCTCACACCTTAACTAAATGTTGTAGACTCAAACTTTTTGCTGTCATTAGTGTATTTTAGCAAAATGAAGATGATTCAAGCATTAATTTCATTGTGCTTTTGCTCATTTTGAAGATTTTGACATTTTGACCTGAAGTGTACAATTAGGGGCTGAAAACGCGTTTAAAGCAATAAAAAGTTCATTTTGGCTCTCACACCTTAACTAAATGTTGTAGACTCAAACTTTTTGCTGTCATTAGTGTATTTTAGCAAAATGAAGATGATTCAAGCATTAATTTCATTGTGCTTTTGCTCATTTTGAAGATTTTGACATTTTCACCTGAAGTGTACAATCAGGCTGAAAATGCATTTAAAGCCATAAAAAGTTCATTTTGGCTCTCACACCTTAACTAAATGTTGTAGACTCAAACTTTTTGCTGTCATTAGTGTATTTTAGCAAAATGAAGATGATTCAAGCATTAATTTCATTGTGCTTTTGCTCATTTTGAAGATTTTGACATTTTCACCTGAAGTGTACAATTAGGGGCTGAAAACGCGTTTAAAGCAATAAAAAGTTCATTTTGGCTCTCACACCTTAACTAAATGTTGTAGACTCAAACTTTTTGCTGTCATTAGTATATTTTAGCAAAATGAAGATGATTCAAGCATTAATTTTATTGTGCTTTTGCTCATTTTGAAGATTTTGACATTTTCACCTGAAGTGTACAATCGGGCTGAAAATGCATTTAAAGCCATAAAAAGTTCATTTTGGCTCTCACACCTTAACTAAATGTTGTAGACTCAAACTTTTTGCTGTCATTAGTGTATGTTAGCAAAATGAAGATGATTCAAGCATTAATTTCATTGTGCTTTTGCTCATTTTGAAGATTTTGACATTTTCACCTGAAGTGTACAATCAGGCTGAAAATGCATTTAAAGCCATAAAAAGTTCATTTTGGCTCTCACACCTTAACTAAATGTTGTAGACTCAAACTTTTTGCTGTCATTAGTGTATTTTAGCAAAATGAAGATGATTCAAGCATTAATTTCATTGTGCTTTTGCTCATTTTGAAGATTTTGACATTTTCACCTGAAGTGTACAATTAGGGGCTGAAAACGCGTTTAAAGCAATAAAAAGTTCATTTTGGCTCTCACACCTTAACTAAATGTTGTAGACTCAAACTTTTTGCTGTCATTAGTATATTTTAGCAAAATGAAGATGATTCAAGCATTAATTTTATTGTGCTTTTGCTCATTTTGAAGATTTTGACATTTTCACCTGAAGTGTACAATCGGGCTGAAAATGCATTTAAAGCCATAAAAAGTTCATTTTGGCTCTCACACCTTTACTAAATGTTGTAGACTCAAACTTTTTGCTGTCATTAGTATATTTTAGCAAAATGAAGATGATTCAAGCATTAATTTTATTGTGCTTTTGCTCATTTTGAAGATTTTGACATTTTCACCTGAAGTGTACAATCAGGCTGAAAATGCATTTAAAGCCATAAAAAGTTCATTTTGGCTCTCACACCTTAACTAAATGTTGTAGACTCAAACTTTTTGCTGTCATTAGTGTATTTTAGCAAAATGAAGATGATTCAAGCATTAATTTCATTGTGCTTTTGCTCATTTTGAAGATTTTGACATTTTCACCTGAAGTGTACAATTAGGGGCTGAAAACGCGTTTAAAGCAATAAAAAGTTCATTTTGGCTCTCACACCTTAACTAAATGTTGTAGACTCAAACTTTTTGCTGTCATTAGTGTATGTTAGCAAAATGTAGATGATTCAAGCATTAATTTCATTGTGCTTTTGCTCATTTTGAAGATTTTGACATTTTCACCTGAAGTGTACAATCAGGCTGAAAATGCATTTAAAGCCATAAAAAGTTCATTTTGGCTCTCACACCTTAACTAAATGTTGTAGACTCAAACTTTTTGCTGTCATTAGTGTATTTTAGCAAAATGAAGATGATTCAAGCATTAATTTCATTGTGCTTTTGCTCATTTTGAAGATTTTGACATTTTCACCTGAAGTGTACAATTAGGGGCTGAAAACGCGTTTAAAGCAATAAAAAGTTCATTTTGGCTCTCACACCTTAACTAAATGTTGTAGACTCAAACTTTTTGCTGTCATTAGTGTATGTTAGCAAAATGAAGATGATTCAAGCATTAATTTCATTGTGCTTTTGCTCATTTTGAAGATTTTGACATTTTCACCTGAAGTGTACAATCAGGCTGAAAATGCATTTAAAGCCATAAAAAGTTCATTTTGGCTCTCACACCTTAACTAAATGTTGTAGACTCAAACTTTTTGCTGTCATTAGTGTATTTTAGCAAAATGAAGATGATTCAAGCATTAATTTCATTGTGCTTTTGCTCATTTTGAAGATTTTGACATTTTCACCTGAAGTGTACAATTAGGGGCTGAAAACGCGTTTAAAGCAATAAAAAGTTCATTTTGGCTCTCACACCTTAACTAAATGTTGTAGACTCAAACTTTTTGCTGTCATTAGTATATTTTAGCAAAATGAAGATGATTCAAGCATTAATTTTATTGTGCTTTTGCTCATTTTGAAGATTTTGACATTTTCACCTGAAGTGTACAATCGGGCTGAAAATGCATTTAAAGCCATAAAAAGTTCATTTTGGCTCTCACACCTTAACTAAATGTTGTAGACTCAAACTTTTTGCTGTCATTAGTGTATGTTAGCAAAATGAAGATGATTCAAGCATTAATTTCATTGTGCTTTTGCTCATTTTGAAGATTTTGACATTTTCACCTGAAGTGTACAATCAGGCTGAAAATGCATTTAAAGCCATAAAAAGTTCATTTTGGCTCTCACACCTTAACTAAATGTTGTAGACTCAAACTTTTTGCTGTCATTAGTGTATTTTAGCAAAATGAAGATGATTCAAGCATTAATTTCATTGTGCTTTTGCTCATTTTGAAGATTTTGACATTTTCACCTGAAGTGTACAATTAGGGGCTGAAAACGCGTTTAAAGCAATAAAAAGTTCATTTTGGCTCTCACACCTTAACTAAATGTTGTAGACTCAAACTTTTTGCTGTCATTAGTATATTTTAGCAAAATGAAGATGATTCAAGCATTAATTTTATTGTGCTTTTGCTCATTTTGAAGATTTTGACATTTTCACCTGAAGTGTGCAATCGGGCTGAAAATGCATTTAAAGCCATAAAAAGTTCATTTTGGCTCTCACACCTTTACTAAATGTTGTAGACTCAAACTTTTTGCTGTCATTAGTATATTTTAGCAAAATGAAGATGATTCAAGCATTAATTTTATTGTGCTTTTGCTCATTTTGAAGATTTTGACATTTTCACCTGAAGTGTACAATCAGGCTGAAAATGCATTTAAAGCCATAAAAAGTTCATTTTGGCTCTCACACCTTAACTAAATGTTGTAGACTCAAACTTTTTGCTGTCATTAGTGTATTTTAGCAAAATGAAGATGATTCAAGCATTAATTTCATTGTGCTTTTGCTCATTTTGAAGATTTTGACATTTTCACCTGAAGTGTACAATTAGGGGCTGAAAACGCGTTTAAAGCAATAAAAAGTTCATTTTGGCTCTCACACCTTAACTAAATGTTGTAGACTCAAACTTTTTGCTGTCATTAGTGTATGTTAGCAAAATGTAGATGATTCAAGCATTAATTTCATTGTGCTTTTGCTCATTTTGAAGATTTTGACATTTTCACCTGAAGTGTACAATCAGGCTGAAAATGCATTTAAAGCCATAAAAAGTTCATTTTGGCTCTCACACCTTAACTAAATGTTGTAGACTCAAACTTTTTGCTGTCATTAGTGTATTTTAGCAAAATGAAGATGATTCAAGCATTAATTTCATTGTGCTTTTGCTCATTTTGAAGATTTTGACATTTTCACCTGAAGTGTACAATTAGGGGCTGAAAACGCGTTTAAAGCAATAAAAAGTTCATTTTGGCTCTCACACCTTAACTAAATGTTGTAGACTCAAACTTTTTGCTGTCATTAGTGTATGTTAGCAAAATGAAGATGATTCAAGCATTAATTTCATTGTGCTTTTGCTCATTTTGAAGATTTTGACATTTTCACCTGAAGTGTACAATCAGGCTGAAAATGCATTTAAAGCCATAAAAAGTTCATTTTGGCTCTCACACCTTAACTAAATGTTGTAGACTCAAACTTTTTGCTGTCATTAGTGTATTTTAGCAAAATGAAGATGATTCAAGCATTAATTTCATTGTGCTTTTGCTCATTTTGAAGATTTTGACATTTTCACCTGAAGTGTACAATCAGGCTGAAAATGCATTTAAAGCCATAAAAAGTTCATTTTGGCTCTCACACCTTAACTAAATGTTGTAGACTCAAACTTTTTGCTGTCATTAGTGTATTTTAGCAAAATAAAGATGATTCAAGCATTAATTTCATTGTGCTTTTGCTCATTTTGAAGATTTTGACATTTTCACCTGAAGTGTACAATTAGGGGCTGAAAACGCGTTTAAAGCAATAAAAAGTTCATTTTGGCTCTCACACCTTAACTAAATGTTGTAGACTCAAACTTTTTGCTGTCATTAGTGTATGTTAGCAAAATGAAGATGATTCAAGTATTAATTTCATTGTGCTTTTGCTCATTTTGAAGATTTTGACATTTTCACCTGAAGTGTACAATCAGGCTGAAAATGCATTTAAAGCCATAAAAAGTTCATTTTGGCTCTCACACCTTAACTAAATGTTGTAGACTCAAACTTTTTGCTGTCATTAGTGTATTTTAGCAAAATGAAGATGATTCAAGCATTAATTTCATTGTGCTTTTGCTCATTTTGAAGATTTTGACATTTTCACCTGAAGTGTACAATCGGGCTGAAAATGCATTTAAAGCCATAAAAAGTTCATTTTGGCTCTCACACCTTAACTAAATGTTGTAGACTCAAACTTTTTGCTGTCATTAGTGTATTTTAGCAAAATGAAGATGATTCAAGCATTAATTTCATTGTGCTTTTGCTCATTTTGAAGATTTTGACATTTTCACCTGAAGTGTACAATCAGGCTGAAAATGCATTTAAAGCCATAAAAAGTTCATTTTGGCTCTCACACCTTAACTAAATGTTGTAGACTCAAACTTTTTGCTGTCATTAGTGTATTTTAGCAAAATGAAGATGATTCAAGCATTAATTTCATTGTGCTTTTGCTCATTTTGAAGATTTTGACATTTTCACCTGAAGTGTACAATCAGGCTGAAAATGCATTTAAAGCCATAAAAAGTTCATTTTGGCTCTCACACCTTAACTAAATGTTGTAGACTCAAACTTTTTGCTGTCATTAGTGTATTTTAGCAAAATGAAGATGATTCAAGCATTAATTTCATTGTGCTTTTGCTCATTTTGAAGATTTTGACATTTTCACCTGAAGTGTACAATTAGGGGCTGAAAACGCGTTTAAAGCAATAAAAAGTTCATTTTGGCTCTCACACCTTAACTAAATGTTGTAGACTCAAACTTTTTGCTGTCATTAGTGTATGTTAGCAAAATGAAGATGATTTAAGTATTAATTTCATTGTGCTTTTGCTCATTTTGAAGATTTTGACATTTTCACCTGAAGTGTACAATCAGGCTGAAAATGCATTTAAAGCCATAAAAAGTTCATTTTGGCTCTCACACCTTAACTAAATGTTGTAGACTCAAACTTTTTGCTGTCATTAGTGTATTTTAGCAAAATGAAGATGATTCAAGCATTAATTTCATTGTGCTTTTGCTCATTTTGAAGATTTTGACATTTTCACCTGAAGTGTACAATCGGGCTGAAAATGCATTTAAAGCCATAAAAAGTTCATTTTGGCTCTCACACCTTAACTAAATGTTGTAGACTCAAACTTTTTGCTGTCATTAGTGTATTTTAGCAAAATGAAGATGATTCAAGCATTAATTTCATTGTGCTTTTGCTCATTTTGAAGATTTTGACATTTTCACCTGAAGTGTACAATCAGGCTGAAAATGCATTTAAAGCCATAAAAAGTTCATTTTGGCTCTCACACCTTAACTAAATGTTGTAGACTCAAACTTTTTGCTGTCATTAGTGTATTTTAGCAAAATGAAGATGATTCAAGCATTAATTTCATTGTGCTTTTGCTCATTTTGAAGATTTTGACATTTTCACCTGAAGTGTACAATCAGGCTGAAAATGCATTTAAAGCCATAAAAAGTTCATTTTGGCTCTCACACCTTAACTAAATGTTGTAGACTCAAACTTTTTGATGTCATTAGTGTATTTTAGCAAAATGAAGATGATTCAAGCATTAATTTCATTGTGCTTTTGCTCATTTTGAAGATTTTGACATTTTCACCTGAAGTGTACAATCAGGCTGAAAATGCATTTAAAGCCATAAAAAGTTCATTTTGGCTCTCACACCTTAACTAAATGTTGTAGACTCAAACTTTTTGCTGTCATTAGTGTATTTTAGCAAAATGAAGATGATTCAAGCATTAATTTCATTGTGCTTTTGCTCATTTTGAAGATTTTGACATTTTCACCTGAAGTGTACAATTAGGGGCTGAAAACGCGTTTAAAGCAATAAAAAGTTCATTTTGGCTCTCACACCTTAACTAAATGTTGTAGACTCAAACTTTTTGCTGTCATTAGTATATTTTAGCAAAATGAAGATGATTCAAGCATTAATTTTATTGTGCTTTTGCTCATTTTGAAGATTTTGACATTTTCACCTGAAGTGTACAATCGGGCTGAAAATGCATTTAAAGCCATAAAAAGTTCATTTTGGCTCTCACACCTTAACTAAATGTTGTAGACTCAAACTTTTTGCTGTCATTAGTATATTTTAGCAAAATGAAGATGATTCAAGCATTAATTTCATTGTGCTTTTGCTCATTTTGAAGATTTTGACATTTTCACCTGAAGTGTACAATCAGGCTGAAAATGCATTTAAAGCCATAAAAAGTTCATTTTGGCTCTCACACCTTAACTAAATGTTGTAGACTCAAACTTTTTGCTGTCATTAGTGTATTTTAGCAAAATGAAGATGATTCAAGCATTAATTTCATTGTGCTTTTGCTCATTTTGAAGATTTTGACATTTTCACCTGAAGTGTACAATTAGGGGCTGAAAACGCGTTTAAAGCAATAAAAAGTTCATTTTGGCTCTCACACCTTAACTAAATGTTGTAGATTCAAACTTTTTGCTGTCATTAGTGTATTTTAGCAAAATGAAGATGATTCAAGTATTAATTTCATTGTGCTTTTGCTCATTTTGAAGATTTTGACATTTTCACCTGAAGTGTACAATTAGGGGCTGAAAACGCGTTTAAAGCAATAAAAAGTTCATTTTGGCTCTCACACCTTAACTAAATGTTGTAGACTCAAACTTTTTGCTGTCATTAGTGTATTTTAGCAAAATGAAGATGATTCAAGCATTAATTTCATTGTGCTTTTGCTCATTTTGAAGATTTTGACATTTTCACCTGAAGTGTACAATCGGGCTGAAAATGCATTTAAAGCCATAAAAAGTTCATTTTGGCTCTCACACCTTAACTAAATGTTGTAGACTCAAACTTTTTGCTGTTATTAGTGTATTTTAGCAAAATGAAGATGATTCAAGCATTAATTTCATTGTGCTTTTGCTCATTTTGAAGATTTTGACATTTTCACCTGAAGTGTACAATCAGGCTGAAAATGCATTTAAAGCCATAAAAAGTTCATTTTGGCTCTCACACCTTAACTAAATGTTGTAGACTCAAACTGTTTGCTGTCATTAGTGTATTTTAGCAAAATGAAGATGATTCAAGCATTAATTTCATTGTGCTTTTGCTCATTTTGAAGATTTTGACATTTTCACCTGAAGTGTACAATCAGGCTGAAAATGCATTTAAAGCCATAAAAAGTTCATTTTGGCTCTCACACCTTAACTAAATGTTGTAGACTCAAACTTTTTGCTGTCATTAGTGTATTTTAGCAAAATGAAGATGATTCAAGCATTAATTTCATTGTGCTTTTGCTCATTTTGAAGATTTTGACATTTTCACCTGAAGTGTACAATCAGGCTGAAAATGCATTTAAAGCCATAAAAAGTTCATTTTGGCTCTCACACCTTAACTAAATGTTGTAGACTCAAACTTTTTGCTGTCATTAGTGTATTTTAGCAAAATGAAGATGATTCAAGCATTAATTTCATTGTGCTTTTGCTCATTTTGAAGATTTTGACATTTTCACCTGAAGTGTACAATTAGGGGCTGAAAACGCGTTTAAAGCAATAAAAAGTTCATTTTGGCTCTCACACCTTAACTAAATGTTGTAGACTCAAACTTTTTGCTGTCATTAGTATATTTTAGCAAAATGAAGATGATTCAAGCATTAATTTTATTGTGCTTTTGCTCATTTTGAAGATTTTGACATTTTCACCTGAAGTGTACAATCGGGCTGAAAATGCATTTAAAGCCATAAAAAGTTCATTTTGGCTCTCACACCTTAACTAAATGTTGTAGACTCAAACTTTTTGCTGTCATTAGTATATTTTAGCAAAATGAAGATGATTCAAGCATTAATTTCATTGTACTTTTGCTCATTTTGAAGATTTTGACATTTTCACCTGAAGTGTACAATTAGGGGCTGAAAACGCGTTTAAAGCAATAAAAAGTTCATTTTGGCTCTCACACCTTAACTAAATGTTGTAGACTCAAACTTTTGCTGTCATTAGTGTATGTTAGCAAAATGAAGATGATTCAAGCATTAATTTCATTGTGCTTTTGCTCATTTTGAAGATTTTGACATTTTCACCTGAAGTGTACAATTAGGGGCTGAAAACGCGTTTAAAGCAATAAAAAGTTCATTTTGGCTCTCACACCTTAACTAAATGTTGTAGACTCAAACTTTTTGCTGTCATTAGTGTATTTTAGCAAAATGAAGATGATTCAAGCATTAATTTCATTGTGCTTTTGCTCATTTTGAAGATTTTGACATTTTCACCTGAAGTGTACAATCGGGCTGAAAATGCATTTAAAGCCATAAAAAGTTCATTTTGGCTCTCACACCTTAACTAAATGTTGTAGACTCAAACTTTTTGCTGTCATTAGTGTATGTTAGCAAAATGAAGATGATTCAAGCATTAATTTCATTGTGCTTTTGCTCATTTTGAAGATTTTGACATTTTCACCTGAAGTGTACAATCAGGCTGAAAATGCATTTAAAGCCATAAAAAGTTCATTTTGGCTCTCACACCTTAACTAAATGTTGTAGACTCAAACTTTTTGCTGTCATTAGTGTATTTTAGCAAAATGAAGATGATTCAAGCATTAATTTCATTGTGCTTTTGCTCATTTTGAAGATTTTGACATTTTCACCTGAAGTGTACAATTAGGGGCTGAAAACGCGTTTAAAGCAATAAAAAGTTCATTTTGGCTCTTACACCTTAACTAAATGTTGTAGACTCAAACTTTTTGCTGTCATTAGTGTATTTTAGCAAAATGAAGATGATTCAAGCATTAATTTCATTGTGCTTTTGCTCATTTTGAAGATTTTGACATTTTCACCTGAAGTGTACAATCAGGCTGAAAATGCATTTAAAGCCATAAAAAGTTCATTTTGGCTCTCACACCTTAACTAAATGTTGTAGACTCAAACTTTTTGCTGTCATTAGTGTATGTTAGCAAAATGAAGATGATTCAAGCATTAATTTCATTGTGCTTTTGCTCATTTTGAAGATTTTGACATTTTCACCTGAAGTGTACAATCGGGCTGAAAATGCATTTAAAGCCATAAAAAGTTCATTTTGGCTCTCACACCTTAACTAAATGTTGTAGACTCAAACTTTTTGCTGTCATTAGTGTATTTTAACAAAATGAAGATGATTCAAGCATTAATTTCATTGTGCTTTTGCTCATTTTGAAGATTTTGACATTTTCACCTGAAGTGTACAATCAGGCTGAAAATGCATTTAAAGCCATAAAAAGTTCATTTTGGCTCTCACACCTTAACTAAATGTTGTAGACTCAAACTTTTTGCTGTCATTAGTGTATTTTAGCAAAATGAAGATGATTCAAGCATTAATTTCATTGTGCTTTTGCTCATTTTGAAGATTTTGACATTTTCACCTGAAGTGTACAATCAGGCTGAAAATGCATTTAAAGCCATAAAAAGTTCATTTTGGCTCTCACACCTTAACTAAATGTTGTAGACTCAAACTTTTTGCTGTCATTAGTATATTTTAGCAAAATGAAGATGATTCAAGCATTAATTTTATTGTTTTTTTGCTCATTTTGAAGATTTTGACATTTTCACCTGAAGTGTACAATCGGGCTGAAAATGCATTTAAAGCCATAAAAAGTTCATTTTGGCTCTCACACCTTAACTAAATGTTGTAGACTCAAACTTTTTGCTGTCATTAGTGTATTTTAGCAAAATGAAGATGATTCAAGCATTAATTTCATTGTGCTTTTGCTCATTTTGAAGATTTTGACATTTTCACCTGAAGTGTACAATTAGGGGCTGAAAACGCGTTTAAAGCAATAAAAAGTTCATTTTGGCTCTCACACCTTAACTAAATGTTGTAGACTCAAACTTTTTGCTGTCATTAGTGTATGTTAGCAAAATGAAGATGATTCAAGCATTAATTTCATTGTGCTTTTGCTCATTTTGAAGATTTTGACATTTTCACCTGAAGTGTACAATCAGGCTGAAAATGCATTTAAAGCCATAAAAAGTTCATTTTGGCTCTCACACTTTAACTAAATGTTGTAGACTCAAACTTTTTGCTGTCATTAGTGTATTTTAGCAAAATGAAGATGATTCAAGCATTAATTTCATTGTGCTTTTGCTCATTTTGAAGATTTTGACATTTTCACCTGAAGTGTACAATCAGGCTGAAAATGCATTTAAAGCCATAAAAAGTTCATTTTGGCTCTCACACCTTAACTAAATGTTGTAGACTCAAACTTTTTGCTGTCATTAGTGTATTTTAGCAAAATGAAGATGATTCAAGCATTAATTTCATTGTGCTTTTGCTCATTTTGAAGATTTTGACATTTTCACCTGAAGTGTACAATCGGGCTGAAAATGCATTTAAAGCCATAAAAAGTTCATTTTGGCTCTCACACCTTAACTAAATGTTGTAGACTCAAACTTTTTGCTGTCATTAGTGTATTTTAGCAAAATGAAGATGATTCAAGCATTAATTTCATTGTGCTTTTGCTCATTTTGAAGATTTTGACATTTTCACCTGAAGTGTACAATCGGGCTGAAAATGCATTTAAAGCCATAAAAAGTTCATTTTGGCTCTCACACCTTAACTAAATGTTGTAGACTCAAACTTTTTGCTGTCATTAGTGTATTTTAGCAAAATGAAGATGATTCAAGCATTAATTTCATTGTGCATTTGCTCATTTTGAAGATTTTGACATTTTCACCTGAAGTGTACAATTAGGGGCTGAAAACGCGTTTAAAGCAATAAAAAGTTCATTTTGAGTCTCACACCTTAACTAAATGTTGTAGACTCAAACTTTTTGCTGTCATTAGTATATTTTAGCAAAATGAAGATGATTCAAGCATTAATTTTATTGTGCTTTTGCTCATTTTGAAGATTTTGACATTTTCACCTGAAGTGTACAATCGGGCTGAAAATGCATTTAAAGCCATAAAAAGTTCATTTTGGCTCTCACACCTTAACTAAATGTTGTAGACTCAAACTTTTTGCTGTCATTAGTGTATGTTAGCAAAATGAAGATGATTCAAGCATTAATTTCATTGTGCTTTTGCTCATTTTGAAGATTTTGACATTTTCACCTGAAGTGTACAATCAGGCTGAAAATGCATTTAAAGCCATAAAAAGTTCATTTTGGCTCTCACACCTTAACTAAATGTTGTAGACTCAAACTTTTTGCTGTCATTAGTGTATTTTAGCAAAATGAAGATGATTCAAGCATTAATTTCATTGTGCATTTGCTCATTTTGAAGATTTTGACATTTTCACCTGAAGTGTACAATTAGGGGCTGAAAACGCGTTTAAAGCAATAAAAAGTTCATTTTGGCTCTCACACCTTAACTAAATGTTGTAGACTCAAAATTTTTGCTGTCATTAGTATATTTTAGCAAAATGAAGATGATTCAAGCATTAATTTTATTGTGCTTTTGCACATTTTGAAGATTTTGACATTTTCACCTGAAGTGTACAATCGGGCTGAAAATGCATTTAAAGCCCTAAAAAGTTCATTTTGGCTCTCACACCTTAACTAAATGTTGTAGACTCAAACTTTTTGCTGTCATTAGTGTATGTTAGCAAAATGAAGATGATTCAAGCATTAATTTCATTGTGCTTTTGCTCATTTTGAAGATTTTGACATTTTCACCTGAAGTGTACAATCAGGCTGAAAATGCATTTAAAGCCATAAAAAGTTCATTTTGGCTCTCACACCTTAACTAAATGTTGTAGACTCAAACTTTTTGCTGTCATTAGTGTATTTTAGCAAAATGAAGATGATTCAAGCATTAATTTCATTGTGCTTTTGCTCATTTTGAAGATTTTGACATTTTCACCTGAAGTGTACAATCGGGCTGAAAATGCATTTAAAGCCATAAAAAGTTCATTTTGGCTCTCACACCTTAACTAAATGTTGTAGACTCAAACTTTTTGCTGTCATTAGTGTATTTTAGCAAAATGAAGATGATTCAAGCATTAATTTCACTGTGCTTTTGCTCATTTTGAAGATTTTGACATTTTCACCTGAAGTGTACAATCGGGCTGAAAATGCATTTAAAGCCATAAAAAGTTCATTTTGGCTCTCACACCTTAACTAAATGTTGTAGACTCAAACTTTTTGCTGTCATTAGTGTATTTTAGCAAAATGAAGATGATTCAAGCATTAATTTCATTGTGCTTTTGCTCATTTTGAAGATTTTGACATTTTCACCTGAAGTGTACAATCGGGCTGAAAATGCATTTAAAGCCATAAAAAGTTCATTTTGGCTCTCACACCTTAACTAAATGTTGTAGACTCAAACTTTTTGCTGTCATTAGTGTATTTTAGCAAAATGAAGATGATTCAAGCATTAATTTCATTGTGCTTTTGCTCATTTTGAAGATTTTGACATTTTCACCTGAAGTGTACAATCGGGCTGAAAATGCATTTAAAGCCATAAAAAGTTCATTTTGGCTCTCACACCTTAACTAAATGTTGTAGACTCAAACTTTTTGCTGTCATTAGTGTATGTTAGCAAAATGAAGATGATTCAAGCATTAATTTCATTGTGCTTTTGCTCATTTTGAAGATTTTGACATTTTCACCTGAAGTGTACAATCAGGCTGAAAATGCATTTAAAGCCATAAAAAGTTCATTTTGGCTCTCACACCTTAACTAAATGTTGTAGACTCAAACTTTTTGCTGTCATTAGTGTATTTTAGCAAAATGAAGATGATTCAAGCATTAATTTCATTGTGCTTTTGCTCATTTTGAAGATTTTGACATTTTCACCTGAAGTGTACAATCAGGCTGAAAATGCATTTAAAGCCATTAAAAGTTCATTTTGGCTCTCACACCTTAACTAAATGTTGTAGACTCAAACTTTTTGCTGTCATTAGTGTATTTTAGCAAAATGAAGATGATTCAAGCATTAATTTCATTGTGCTTTTGCTCATTTTGAAGATTTTGACATTTTCACCTGAAGTGTACAATCGGGCTGAAAATGCATTTAAAGCCATAAAAAGTTCATTTTGGCTCTCACACCTTAACTAAATGTTGTAGACTCAAACTTTTTGCTGTCATTAGTGTATTTTAGCAAAATGAAGATGATTCAAGCATTAATTTCATTGTGCTTTTGCTCATTTTGAAGATTTTGACATTTTCACCTGAAGTGTACAATCAGGCTGAAAATGCATTTAAAGACATAAAAAGTTCATTTTGGCTCTCACACCTTAACTAAATGTTGTAGACTCAAACTTTTTGCTGTCATTAGTGTATTTTAGCAAAATGAAGATGATTCAAGCATTAATTTCATTGTGCTTTTGCTCATTTTGAAGATTTTGACATTTTCACCTGAAGTGTACAATCGGGCTGAAAATGCATTTAAAGCCATAAAAAGTTCATTTTGGCTCTCACACCTTAACTAAATGTTGTAGACTCAAACTTTTTGCTGTCATTAGTGTATGTTAGCAAAATGAAGATGATTCAAGCATTAATTTCATTGTGCTTTTGCTCATTTTGAAGATTTTGACATTTTCACCTGAAGTGTACAATCAGGCTGAAAATGCATTTAAAGCCATAAAAAGTTCATTTTGGCTCTCACACCTTAACTAAATGTTGTAGACTCAAACTTTTTGCTGTCATTAGTGTATGTTAGCAAAATGAAGATGATTCAAGCATTAATTTCATTGTGCTTTTGCTCATTTTGAAGATTTTGACATTTTCACCTGAAGTGTACAATCAGGCTGAAAATGCATTTAAAGCCATAAAAAGTTCATTTTGGCTCTCACACCTTAACTAAATGTTGTAGACTCAAACTTTTTGCTGTCATTAGTGTATTTTAGCAAAATGAAGATGATTCAAGCATTAATTTCATTGTGCTTTTGCTCATTTTGAAGATTTTGACATTTTCACCTGAAGTGTACAATCAGGCTGAAAATGCATTTAAAGCCATTAAAAGTTCATTTTGGCTCTCACACCTTAACTAAATGTTGTAGACTCAAACTTTTTGCTGTCATTAGTGTATTTTAGCAAAATGAAGATGATTCAAGCATTAATTTCATTGTGCTTTTGCTCATTTTGAAGATTTTGACATTTTCACCTGAAGTGTACAATCGGGCTGAAAATGCATTTAAAGCCATAAAAAGTTCATTTTGGCTCTCACACCTTAACTAAATGTTGTAGACTCAAACTTTTTGCTGTCATTAGTGTATTTTAGCAAAATGAAGATGATTCAAGCATTAATTTCATTGTGCTTTTGCTCATTTTGAAGATTTTGACATTTTCACCTGAAGTGTACAATCAGGCTGAAAATGCATTTAAAGACATAAAAAGTTCATTTTGGCTCTCACACCTTAACTAAATGTTGTAGACTCAAACTTTTTGCTGTCATTAGTGTATTTTAGCAAAATGAAGATGATTCAAGCATTAATTTCATTGTGCTTTTGCTCATTTTGAAGATTTTGACATTTTCACCTGAAGTGTACAATCGGGCTGAAAATGCATTTAAAGCCATAAAAAGTTCATTTTGGCTCTCACACCTTAACTAAATGTTGTAGACTCAAACTTTTTGCTGTCATTAGTGTATGTTAGCAAAATGAAGATGATTCAAGCATTAATTTCATTGTGCTTTTGCTCATTTTGAAGATTTTGACATTTTCACCTGAAGTGTACAATCAGGCTGAAAATGCATTTAAAGCCATAAAAAGTTCATTTTGGCTCTCACACCTTAACTAAATGTTGTAGACTCAAACTTTTTGCTGTCATTAGTGTATTTTAGCAAAATGAAGATGATTCAAGCATTAATTTCATTGTGCTTTTGCTCATTTTGAAGATTTTGACATTTTCACCTGAAGTGTACAATCAGGCTGAAAATGCATTTAAAGCCATAAAAAGTTCATTTTGGCTCTCACACCTTAACTAAATGTTGTAGACTCAAACTTTTTGCTGTCATTAGTGTATTTTAGCAAAATGAAGATGATTCAAGCATTAATTTCATTGTGCTTTTGCTCATTTTGAAGATTTTGACATTTTCACCTGAAGTGTACAATCGGGCTGAAAATGCATTTAAAGCCATAAAAAGTTCATTTTGGCTTTCACACCTTAACTAAATGTTGTAGACTCAAACTTTTTGCTGTCATTAGTGTATGTTAGCAAAATGAAGATGATTCAAGCATTAATTTCATTGTGCTTTTGCTCATTTTGAAGATTTTGACATTTTCACCTGAAGTGTACAATCAGGCTGAAAATGCATTTAAAGCCATAAAAAGTTCATTTTGGCTCTCACACCTTAACTAAATGTTGTAGACTCAAACTTTTTGCTGTCATTAGTGTATTTTAGCAAAATGAAGATGATTCAAGCATTAATTTCATTGTGCTTTTGCTCATTTTGAAGATTTTGACATTTTCACCTGAAGTGTACAATGAGGCTGAAAATGCATTTAAAGCCATAAAAAGTTCATTTTGGCTCTCACACCTTAACTAAATGTTTTAGACTCAAACTTTTTGCTGTCATTAGTGTATTTTAGCAAAATGAAGATGATTCAAGCATTAATTTCATTGTGCTTTTGCTCATTTTGAAGATTTTGACATTTTCACCTGAAGTGTACAATCGGGCTGAAAATGCATTTAAAGCCATAAAAAGTTCATTTTGGCTCTCACACCTTAACTAAATGTTGTAGACTCAAACTTTTTGCTGTCATTAGTGTATTTTAGCAAAATGAAGATGATTCAAGCATTAATTTCACTGTGCTTTTGCTCATTTTGAAGATTTTGACATTTTCACCTGAAGTGTACAATCGGGCTGAAAATGCATTTAAAGCCATAAAAAGTTCATTTTGGCTCTCACACCTTAACTAAATGTTGTAGACTCAAACTTTTTGCTGTCATTAGTGTATTTTAGCAAAATGAAGATGATTCAAGCATTAATTTCATTGTGCTTTTGCTCATTTTGAAGATTTTGACATTTTCACCTGAAGTGTACAATCGGGCTGAAAATGCATTTAAAGCCATAAAAAGTTCATTTTGGCTCTCACACCTTAACTAAATGTTGTAGACTCAAACTTTTTGCTGTCATTAGTGTATTTTAGCAAAATGAAGATGATTCAAGCATTAATTTCATTGTGCTTTTGCTCATTTTGAAGATTTTGACATTTTCACCTGAAGTGTACAATCGGGCTGAAAATGCATTTAAAGCCATAAAAAGTTCATTTTGGCTCTCACACCTTAACTAAATGTTGTAGACTCAAACTTTTTGCTGTCATTAGTGTATGTTAGCAAAATGAAGATGATTCAAGCATTAATTTCATTGTGCTTTTGCTCATTTTGAAGATTTTGACATTTTCACCTGAAGTGTACAATCAGGCTGAAAATGCATTTAAAGCCATAAAAAGTTCATTTTGGCTCTCACACCTTAACTAAATGTTGTAGACTCAAACTTTTTGCTGTCATTAGTGTATTTTAGCAAAATGAAGATGATTCAAGCATTAATTTCATTGTGCTTTTGCTCATTTTGAAGATTTTGACATTTTCACCTGAAGTGTACAATCAGGCTGAAAATGCATTTAAAGCCATTAAAAGTTCATTTTGGCTCTCACACCTTAACTAAATGTTGTAGACTCAAACTTTTTGCTGTCATTAGTGTATTTTAGCAAAATGAAGATGATTCAAGCATTAATTTCATTGTGCTTTTGCTCATTTTGAAGATTTTGACATTTTCACCTGAAGTGTACAATCGGGCTGAAAATGCATTTAAAGCCATAAAAAGTTCATTTTGGCTCTCACACCTTAACTAAATGTTGTAGACTCAAACTTTTTGCTGTCATTAGTGTATTTTAGCAAAATGAAGATGATTCAAGCATTAATTTCATTGTGCTTTTGCTCATTTTGAAGATTTTGACATTTTCACCTGAAGTGTACAATCAGGCTGAAAATGCATTTAAAGACATAAAAAGTTCATTTTGGCTCTCACACCTTAACTAAATGTTGTAGACTCAAACTTTTTGCTGTCATTAGTGTATTTTAGCAAAATGAAGATGATTCAAGCATTAATTTCATTGTGCTTTTGCTCATTTTGAAGATTTTGACATTTTCACCTGAAGTGTACAATCGGGCTGAAAATGCATTTAAAGCCATAAAAAGTTCATTTTGGCTCTCACACCTTAACTAAATGTTGTAGACTCAAACTTTTTGCTGTCATTAGTGTATGTTAGCAAAATGAAGATGATTCAAGCATTAATTTCATTGTGCTTTTGCTCATTTTGAAGATTTTGACATTTTCACCTGAAGTGTACAATCAGGCTGAAAATGCATTTAAAGCCATAAAAAGTTCATTTTGGCTCTCACACCTTAACTAAATGTTGTAGACTCAAACTTTTTGCTGTCATTAGTGTATGTTAGCAAAATGAAGATGATTCAAGCATTAATTTCATTGTGCTTTTGCTCATTTTGAAGATTTTGACATTTTCACCTGAAGTGTACAATCAGGCTGAAAATGCATTTAAAGCCATAAAAAGTTCATTTTGGCTCTCACACCTTAACTAAATGTTGTAGACTCAAACTTTTTGCTGTCATTAGTGTATTTTAGCAAAATGAAGATGATTCAAGCATTAATTTCATTGTGCTTTTGCTCATTTTGAAGATTTTGACATTTTCACCTGAAGTGTACAATCAGGCTGAAAATGCATTTAAAGCCATTAAAAGTTCATTTTGGCTCTCACACCTTAACTAAATGTTGTAGACTCAAACTTTTTGCTGTCATTAGTGTATTTTAGCAAAATGAAGATGATTCAAGCATTAATTTCATTGTGCTTTTGCTCATTTTGAAGATTTTGACATTTTCACCTGAAGTGTACAATCGGGCTGAAAATGCATTTAAAGCCATAAAAAGTTCATTTTGGCTCTCACACCTTAACTAAATGTTGTAGACTCAAACTTTTTGCTGTCATTAGTGTATTTTAGCAAAATGAAGATGATTCAAGCATTAATTTCATTGTGCTTTTGCTCATTTTGAAGATTTTGACATTTTCACCTGAAGTGTACAATCAGGCTGAAAATGCATTTAAAGACATAAAAAGTTCATTTTGGCTCTCACACCTTAACTAAATGTTGTAGACTCAAACTTTTTGCTGTCATTAGTGTATTTTAGCAAAATGAAGATGATTCAAGCATTAATTTCATTGTGCTTTTGCTCATTTTGAAGATTTTGACATTTTCACCTGAAGTGTACAATCGGGCTGAAAATGCATTTAAAGCCATAAAAAGTTCATTTTGGCTCTCACACCTTAACTAAATGTTGTAGACTCAAACTTTTTGCTGTCATTAGTGTATGTTAGCAAAATGAAGATGATTCAAGCATTAATTTCATTGTGCTTTTGCTCATTTTGAAGATTTTGACATTTTCACCTGAAGTGTACAATCAGGCTGAAAATGCATTTAAAGCCATAAAAAGTTCATTTTGGCTCTCACACCTTAACTAAATGTTGTAGACTCAAACTTTTTGCTGTCATTAGTGTATTTTAGCAAAATGAAGATGATTCAAGCATTAATTTCATTGTGCTTTTGCTCATTTTGAAGATTTTGACATTTTCACCTGAAGTGTACAATCAGGCTGAAAATGCATTTAAAGCCATAAAAAGTTCATTTTGGCTCTCACACCTTAACTAAATGTTGTAGACTCAAACTTTTTGCTGTCATTAGTGTATTTTAGCAAAATGAAGATGATTCAAGCATTAATTTCATTGTGCTTTTGCTCATTTTGAAGATTTTGACATTTTCACCTGAAGTGTACAATCGGGCTGAAAATGCATTTAAAGCCATAAAAAGTTCATTTTGGCTTTCACACCTTAACTAAATGTTGTAGACTCAAACTTTTTGCTGTCATTAGTGTATGTTAGCAAAATGAAGATGATTCAAGCATTAATTTCATTGTGCTTTTGCTCATTTTGAAGATTTTGACATTTTCACCTGAAGTGTACAATCAGGCTGAAAATGCATTTAAAGCCATAAAAAGTTCATTTTGGCTCTCACACCTTAACTAAATGTTGTAGACTCAAACTTTTTGCTGTCATTAGTGTATTTTAGCAAAATGAAGATGATTCAAGCATTAATTTCATTGTGCTTTTGCTCATTTTGAAGATTTTGACATTTTCACCTGAAGTGTACAATGAGGCTGAAAATGCATTTAAAGCCATAAAAAGTTCATTTTGGCTCTCACACCTTAACTAAATGTTTTAGACTCAAACTTTTTGCTGTCATTAGTGTATTTTAGCAAAATGAAGATGATTCAAGCATTAATTTCATTGTGCATTTGCTCATTTTGAAGATTTTGACATTTTCACCTGAAGTGTACAATTAGGGGCTGAAAACGCGTTTAAAGCAATAAAAAGTTCATTTTGGCTCTCACACCTTAACTAAATGTTGTAGACTCAAACTTTTTGCTGTCATTAGTATATTTTAGCAAAATGAAGATGATTCAAGCATTAATTTTATTGTGCTTTTGCTCATTTTGAAGATTTTGACATTTTCACCTGAAGTGTACAATCAGGCTGAAAATGCATTTAAAGCCATTAAAAGTTCATTTTGGCTCTCACACCTTAACTAAATGTTGTAGACTCAAACTTTTTGCTGTCATTAGTGTATTTTAGCAAAATGAAGATGATTCAAGCATTAATTTCATTGTGCTTTTGCTCATTTTGAAGATTTTGACATTTTCACCTGAAGTGTACAATCGGGCTGAAAATGCATTTAAAGCCATAAAAAGTTCATTTTGGCTCTCACACCTTAACTAAATGTTGTAGACTCAAACTTTTTGCTGTCATTAGTGTATTTTAGCAAAATGAAGATGATTCAAGCATTAATTTCATTGTGCTTTTGCTCATTTTGAAGATTTTGACATTTTCACCTGAAGTGTACAATCGGGCTGAAAATGCATTTAAAGCCATAAAAAGTTCATTTTGGCTCTCACACCTTAACTAAATGTTGTAGACTCAAACTTTTTGCTGTCATTAGTGTATTTTAGCAAAATGAAGATGATTCAAGCATTAATTTCATTGTGCTTTTGCTCATTTTGAAGATTTTGACATTTTCACCTGAAGTGTACAATCGGGCTGAAAATGCATTTAAAGCCATAAAAAGTTCATTTTGGCTCTCACACCTTAACTAAATGTTGTAGACTCAAACTTTTTGCTGTCATTAGTGTATGTTAGCAAAATGAAGATGATTCAAGCATTAATTTCATTGTGCTTTTGCTCATTTTGAAGATTTTGACATTTTCACCTGAAGTGTACAATCAGGCTGAAAATGCATTTAAAGCCATAAAAAGTTCATTTTGGCTCTCACACCTTAACTAAATGTTGTAGACTCAAACTTTTTGCTGTCATTAGTGTATTTTAGCAAAATGAAGATGATTCAAGCATTAATTTCATTGTGCTTTTGCTCATTTTGAAGATTTTGACATTTTCACCTGAAGTGTACAATCAGGCTGAAAATGCATTTAAAGCCATAAAAAGTTCATTTTGGCTTTCACACCTTAACTAAATGTTGTAGACTCAAACTTTTTGCTGTCATTAGTGTATGTTAGCAAAATGAAGATGATTCAAGCATTAATTTCATTGTGCTTTTGCTCATTTTGAAGATTTTGACATTTTCACCTGAAGTGTACAATCAGGCTGAAAATGCATTTAAAGCCATAAAAAGTTCATTTTGGCTCTCACACCTTAACTAAATGTTGTAGACTCAAACTTTTTGCTGTCATTAGTGTATTTTAGCAAAATGAAGATGATTCAAGCATTAATTTCATTGTGCTTTTGCTCATTTTGAAGATTTTGACATTTTCACCTGAAGTGTACAATCAGGCTGAAAATGCATTTAAAGCCATAAAAAGTTCATTTTGGCTCTCACACCTTAACTAAATGTTGTAGACTCAAACTTTTTGCTGTCATTAGTGTATTTTAGCAAAATGAAGATGATTCAAGCATTAATTTCATTGTGCTTTTGCTCATTTTGAAGATTTTGACATTTTCACCTGAAGTGTACAATCGGGCTGAAAATGCATTTAAAGCCATAAAAAGTTCATTTTGGCTTTCACACCTTAACTAAATGTTGTAGACTCAAACTTTTTGCTGTCATTAGTGTATGTTAGCAAAATGAAGATGATTCAAGCATTAATTTCATTGTGCTTTTGCTCATTTTGAAGATTTTGACATTTTCACCTGAAGTGTACAATCAGGCTGAAAATGCATTTAAAGCCATAAAAAGTTCATTTTGGCTCTCACACCTTAACTAAATGTTGTAGACTCAAACTTTTTGCTGTCATTAGTGTATTTTAGCAAAATGAAGATGATTCAAGCATTAATTTCATTGTGCATTTGCTCATTTTGAAGATTTTGACATTTTCACCTGAAGTGTACAATTAGGGGCTGAAAACGCGTTTAAAGCAATAAAAAGTTCATTTTGGCTCTCACACCTTAACTAAATGTTGTAGACTCAAACTTTTTGCTGTCATTAGTATATTTTAGCAAAATGAAGATGATTCAAGCATTAATTTTATTGTGCTTTTGCTCATTTTGAAGATTTTGACATTTTCACCTGAAGTGTACAATCAGGCTGAAAATGCATTTAAAGCCATTAAAAGTTCATTTTGGCTCTCACACCTTAACTAAATGTTGTAGACTCAAACTTTTTGCTGTCATTAGTGTATTTTAGCAAAATGAAGATGATTCAAGCATTAATTTCATTGTGCTTTTGCTCATTTTGAAGATTTTGACATTTTCACCTGAAGTGTACAATCGGGCTGGTACAATCGGGCTGAAAATGCATTTAAAGCCATAAAAAGTTCATTTTGGCTCTCACACCTTAACTAAATGTTGTAGACTCAAACTTTTTGCTGTCATTAGTGTATTTTAGCAAAATGAAGATGATTCAAGCATTAATTTCATTGTGCTTTTGCTCATTTTGAAGATTTTGACATTTTCACCTGAAGTGTACAATCTGGCTGAAAATGCATTTAAAGCCATAAAAAGTTCATTTTGGCTCTCACACCTTAACTAAATGTTGTAGACTCAAACTTTTTGCTGTCATTAGTGTATGTTAGCAAAATGAAGATGATTCAAGCATTAATTTCATTGTGCTTTTGCTCATTTTGAAGATTTTGACATTTTCACCTGAAGTGTACAATCAGGCTGAAAATGCATTTAAAGCCATAAAAAGTTCATTTTGGCTCTCACACCTTAACTAAATGTTGTAGACTCAAACTTTTTGCTGTCATTAGTGTATTTTAGCAAAATGAAGATGATTCAAGCATTAATTTCATTGTGCTTTTGCTCATTTTGAAGATTTTGACATTTTCACCTGAAGTGTACAATTAGGGGCTGAAAACGCGTTTAAAGCAATAAAAAGTTCATTTTGGCTCTCACACCTTAACTAAATGTTGTAGACTCAAACTTTTTGCTGTCATTAGTATATTTTAGCAAAATGAAGATGATTCAAGCATTAATTTTATTGTGCTTTTGCTCATTTTGAAGATTTTGACATTTTCACCTGAAGTGTACAATTAGGGGCTGAAAACGCGTTTAAAGCAATAAAAAGTTCATTTTGGCTCTCACACCTTAACTAAATGTTGTAGACTCAAACTGTTGTCTGTCATTAGTGTATTTTAGCAACTTGAAGATGATTCCAGCATTAATTTCATTGTGCTTTTGCTCATTTTGAAGATTTTGACAGTTTCACCTGAAGTGTACAATCAGGGGCTGAAAACGCGTTTAAAGCAATACAAAGTTCATTTAGGCTCTCACACCTTAACTAAATGTTGTAGACTCAAACTTTTTGCTTTCATTAGTGTATTTTAGCAACTTGAAGATGATTCCAGCATTAATTTCATTGTGCTTTTGCTCATTTTGAAGATTTTGACAGTTTCACCTGAAGTGTACAACCGGGCTGAAAATGAATTTTAAAGCAATACAAAGTTAATTTTGGCTCTCACACCTTAACTAAATGTTGTAGACTCAAACTTTTTGCTGTCATTAGTGTATTTTAGCAACTTGAAGATGATTCCAGCATTAATTTCATTGTGCTTTTGCTCATTTTGAAGATTTTGACAGTTTCACCTGAAGTGTACAATCAAGGGCTGAAAACGCGTTTAAAGCAATAAAAAGTTAATTTAGGCTCTCACAACTTAACTAAATGTTGTAGACTCAAACTTTTTACTGTCATTAGTGTATTTTAGCAACTTGAAGATGATTCCAGCATTAATTTTATTGTGCTTTTGCTCATTTTGAAGATTTTGACATTTTCACCTGAAGTGTACAATCGGGCTGAAAATGCATTTAAAGCCATAAAAAGTTCATTTTGGCTCTCACACCTTAACTAAATGTTGTAGACTCAAACTTTTTGCTGTCATTAGTGTATGTTAGCAAAATGAAGATGATTCAAGCATTAATTTCATTGTGCTTTTGCTCATTTTGAAGATTTTGACATTTTCACCTGAAGTGTACAATCAGGCTGAAAATGCATTTAAAGCCATAAAAAGTTCATTTTGGCTCTCACACCTTAACTAAATGTTGTAGACTCAAACTTTTTGCTGTCATTAGTGTATTTTAGCAAAATGAAGATGATTCAAGCATTAATTTCATTGTGCTTTTGCTCATTTTGAAGATTTTGACATTTTCACCTAAAGTGTACAATCAGGCTGAAAATGCATTTAAAGCCATAAAAAGTTCATTTTGGCTCTCACACCTTAACTAAATGTTGTAGACTCAAACTTTTTGCTGTCATTAGTGTATGTTAGCAAAATGAAGATGATTCCATCATTAATTTCATTGTGCTTTTGCTCATTTTGAAGATTTTGACATTTTCACCTGAAGTGTACAATCGGGCTGAAAATGCATTTAAAGCCATAAAAAGTTCATTTTGGCTCTCACACCTTAACTAAATGTTGTAGACTCAAACTTTTTGCTGTCATTAGTGTATGTTAGCAAAATGAAGATGATTCAAGCATTAATTTCATTGTGCTTTTGCTCATTTTGAAGATTTTGACATTTTCACCTGAAGTGTACAATCAGGCTGAAAATGCATTTAAAGCCATAAAAAGTTCATTTTGGCTCTCACACCTTAACTAAATGTTGTAGACTCAAACTTTTTGCTGTCATTAGTGTATTTTAGCAAAATGAAGATGATTCAAGCATTAATTTCATTGTGCTTTTGCTCATTTTGAAGATTTTGACATTTTCACCTGAAGTGTACAATTAGGGGCTGAAAACGCGTTTAAAGCAATAAAAAGTTCATTTTGGCTCTCACACCTTAACTAAATGTTGTAGACTCAAACTTTTTGCTGTCATTAGTATATTTTAGCAAAATGAAGATGATTCAAGCATTAATTTTATTGTGCTTTTGCTCATTTTGAAGATTTTGACATTTTCACCTGAAGTGTACAATTAGGGGCTGAAAACGCGTTTAAAGCAATAAAAAGTTCATTTTGGCTCTCACACCTTAACTAAATGTTGTAGACTCAAACTGTTGTCTGTCATTAGTGTATTTTAGCAACTTGAAGATGATTCCAGCATTAATTTCATTGTGCTTTTGCTCATTTTGAAGATTTTGACAGTTTCACCTGAAGTGTACAATCAGGGGCTGAAAACGCGTTTAAAGCAATACAAAGTTCATTTAGGCTCTCACACCTTAACTAAATGTTGTAGACTCAAACTTTTTGCTTTCATTAGTGTATTTTAGCAACTTGAAGATGATTCCAGCATTAATTTCATTGTGCTTTTGCTCATTTTGAAGATTTTGACAGTTTCACCTGAAGTGTACAACCGGGCTGAAAATGAATTTTAAAGCAATACAAAGTTCATTTTGGCTCTCACACCTTAACTAAATGTTGTAGACTCAAACTTTTTGCTGTCATTAGTGTATTTTAGCAACTTGAAGATGATTCCAGCATTAATTTCATTGTGCTTTTGCTCATTTTGAAGATTTTGACAGTTTCACCTGAAGTGTACAATCAGGTGCTGAAAACGTGTTTACAGCAATACAAAGTTCATTTTGGCTCTCACACCTTAACTAAATGTTGTAGACTCAAACTTTTTGCTGTCATTAGTGTATTTTAGCAACTTGAAGATGATTCCAGCATTAATTTCATTGTGCTTTTGCTCATTTTGAAGATTTTGACAGTTTCACCTGAAGTGTACAATCAAGGGCTGAAAACGCGTTTAAAGCAATAAAAAGTTAATTTAGGCTCTCACAACTTAACTAAATGTTGTAGACTCAAACTTTTTACTGTCATTAGTGTATTTTAGCAACTTGAAGATGATTCCAGCATTAATTTTATTGTGCTTTTGCTCATTTTGAAGATTTTGACATTTTCACCTGAAGTGTACAATCGGGCTGAAAATGCATTTAAAGCCATAAAAAGTTCATTTTGGCTCTCACACCTTAACTAAATGTTGTAGACTCAAACTTTTTGCTGTCATTAGTGTATGTTAGCAAAATGAAGATGATTCAAGCATTAATTTCATTGTGCTTTTGCTCATTTTGAAGATTTTGACATTTTCACCTGAAGTGTACAATCAGGCTGAAAATGCATTTAAAGCCATAAAAAGTTCATTTTGGCTCTCACACCTTAACTAAATGTTGTAGACTCAAACTTTTTGCTGTCATTAGTGTATTTTAGCAAAATGAAGATGATTCAAGCATTAATTTCATTGTGCTTTTGCTCATTTTGAAGATTTTGACATTTTCACCTAAAGTGTACAATCAGGCTGAAAATGGATTTAAAGCCATAAAAAGTTCATTTTGGCTCTCACACCTTAACTAAATGTTGTAGACTCAAACTTTTTGCTGTCATTAGTGTATGTTAGCAAAATGAAGATGATTCAAGCATTAATTTCATTGTGCTTTTGCTCATTTTGAAGATTTCGACATTTTCACCTGAAGTGTACAATCAGGCTGAAAATGCATTTAAAGCCATAAAAAGTTCATTTTGGCTCTCACACCTTAACTAAATGTTGTAGACTCAAACTTTTTGCTGTCATTAGTGTATTTTAGCAAAATGAAGATGATTCAAGCATTAATTTCATTGTGCTTTTGCTCATTTTGAAGATTTTGACATTTTCACCTAAAGTGTACAATCAGGCTGAAAATGGATTTAAAGCCATAAAAAGTTAATTTTGGCTCTCACACCTTAACTAAATGTTGTAGACTCAAACTTTTTGCTGTCATTAGTGTATGTTAGCAAAATGAAGATGATTCAAGCATTAATTTCATTGTGCTTTTGCTCATTTTGAAGATTTTGACATTTTCACCTGAAGTGTACAATCAGGCTGAAAATGCATTTAAAGCCATAAAAAGTTCATTTTGGCTCTCACACCTTAACTAAATGTTGTAGACTCAAACTTTTTGCTGTCATTAGTGTATTTTAGCAAAATGAAGATGATTCAAGCATTAATTTCATTGTGCTTTTGCTCATTTTGAAGATTTTGACATTTTCACCTGAAGTGTACAATTAGGGGCTGAAAACGCGTTTAAAGCAATAAAAAGTTCATTTTGGCTCTCACACCTTAACTAAATGTTGTAGACTCAAACTTTTTGCTGTCATTAGTATATTTTAGCAAAATGAAGATGATTCAAGCATTAATTTTATTGTGCTTTTGCTCATTTTGAAGATTTTGACATTTTCACCTGAAGTGTACAATCGGGCTGAAAACGCATTTAAAGCCATAAAAAGTTCATTTTGGCTCTCACACCTTAACTAAATGTTGTAGACTCAAACTTTTTGCTGTCATTAGTGTATTTTAGCAAAATGAAGATGATTCAAGCATTAATTTCATTGTGCTTTTGCTCATTTTGAAGATTTTGACATTTTCACCTGAAGTGTACAATCAGGCTGAAAATGCATTTAAAGCCATAAAAAGTTCATTTTGGCTCTCACACCTTAACTAAATGTTGTAGACTCAAACTTTTTGCTGTCATTAGTGTATTTTAGCAAAATGAAGATGATTCAAGCATTAATTTCATTGTGCTTTTGCTCATTTTGAAGATTTTGACATTTTCACCTGAAGTGTACAATCGGGCTGAAAATGCATTTAAAGCCATAAAAAGTTCATTTTGGCTCTCACACCTTAACTAAATGTTGTAGACTCAAACTTTTTGCTGTCATTAGTGTATTTTAGCAAAATGAAGATGATTCAAGCATTAATTTCATTGTGCTTTTGCTCATTTTGAAGATTTTGACATTTTCACCTGAAGTGTACAATCGGGCTGAAAATGCATTTAAAGCAATAAAAAGTTCATTTTGGCTCTCACACCTTAACTAAATGTTGTAGATTCAAACTTTTTGCTGTCATTAGTGTATTTTAGCAAAATGAAGATGATTCAAGCATTAATTTCATTGTGCTTTTGCTCATTTTGAAGATTTTGACATTTTCACCTGAAGTTTACAATTAGGGGCTGAAAACGCGTTTAAAGCAATAAAAAGTTCATTTTGGCTCTCACACCTTAACTAAATGTTGTAGACTCAAACTTTTTGCTGTCATTAGTATATTTTAGCAAAATGAAGATGATTCAAGCATTAATTTTATTGTGCTTTTGCTCATTTTGAAGATTTTGACATTTTCACCTGAAGTGTACAATCGGAATGAAAATTCATTTAAAGCCATAAAAAGTTCATTTTGGCTCTCACACCTTAACTAAATGTTGTAGACTCAAACTTTTTGCTGTCATTAGTATATTTTAGCAAAATGAAGATGATTCAAGCATTAATTTTATTGTGCTTTTGCTCATTTTGAAGATTTTGACATTTTCACCTGAAGTGTACAATTAGGGGCTGAAAACGCGTTTAAAGCAATAAAAAGTTCATTTTGGCTCTCACACCTTAACTAAATGTTGTAGACTCAAACTGTTGTCTGTCATTAGTGTATTTTAGCAACTTGAAGATGATTCCAGCATTAATTTCATTGTGCTTTTGCTCATTTTGAAGATTTTGACAGTTTCACCTGAAGTGTACAATCAGGGGCTGAAAACGCGTTTAAAGCAATACAAAGTTCATTTAGGCTCTCACACCTTAACTAAATGTTGTAGACTCAAACTTTTTGCTTTCATTAGTGTATTTTAGCAACTTGAAGATGATTCCAGCATTAATTTCATTGTGCTTTTGCTCATTTTGAAGATTTTGACAGTTTCACCTGAAGTGTACAACCGGGCTGAAAATGAATTTTAAAGCAATACAAAGTTCATTTTGGCTCTCACACCTTAACTAAATGTTGTAGACTCAAACTTTTTGCTGTCATTAGTGTATTTTAGCAACTTGAAGATGATTCCAGCATTAATTTCATTGTGCTTTTGCTCATTTTGAAGATTTTGACAGTTTCACCTGAAGTGTACAATCAGGTGCTGAAAACGTGTTTACAGCAATACAAAGTTCATTTTGGCTCTCACACCTTAACTAAATGTTGTAGACTCAAACTTTTTGCTGTCATTAGTGTATTTTAGCAACTTGAAGATGATTCCAGCATTAATTTCATTGTGCTTTTGCTCATTTTGAAGATTTTGACAGTTTCACCTGAAGTGTACAATCAAGGGCTGAAAACGCGTTTAAAGCAATAAAAAGTTAATTTAGGCTCTCACAACTTAACTAAATGTTGTAGACTCAAACTTTTTACTGTCATTAGTGTATTTTAGCAACTTGAAGATGATTCCAGCATTAATTTTATTGTGCTTTTGCTCATTTTGAAGATTTTGACATTTTCACCTGAAGTGTACAATCGGGCTGAAAATGCATTTAAAGCCATAAAAAGTTCATTTTGGCTCTCACACCTTAACTAAATGTTGTAGACTCAAACTTTTTGCTGTCATTAGTGTATGTTAGCAAAATGAAGATGATTCAAGCATTAATTTCATTGTGCTTTTGCTCATTTTGAAGATTTTGACATTTTCACCTGAAGTGTACAATCAGGCTGAAAATGCATTTAAAGCCATAAAAAGTTCATTTTGGCTCTCACACCTTAACTAAATGTTGTAGACTCAAACTTTTTGCTGTCATTAGTGTATTTTAGCAAAATGAAGATGATTCAAGCATTAATTTCATTGTGCTTTTGCTCATTTTGAAGATTTTGACATTTTCACCTAAAGTGTACAATCAGGCTGAAAATGCATTTAAAGCCATAAAAAGTTCATTTTGGCTCTCACACCTTAACTAAATGTTGTAGACTCAAACTTTTTGCTGTCATTAGTGTATGTTAGCAAAATGAAGATGATTCCATCATTAATTTCATTGTGCTTTTGCTCATTTTGAAGATTTTGACATTTTCACCTGAAGTGTACAATCGGGCTGAAAATGCATTTAAAGCCATAAAAAGTTCATTTTGGCTCTCACACCTTAACTAAATGTTGTAGACTCAAACTTTTTGCTGTCATTAGTGTATGTTAGCAAAATGAAGATGATTCAAGCATTAATTTCATTGTGCTTTTGCTCATTTTGAAGATTTTGACATTTTCACCTGAAGTGTACAATCAGGCTGAAAATGCATTTAAAGCCATAAAAAGTTCATTTTGGCTCTCACACCTTAACTAAATGTTGTAGACTCAAACTTTTTGCTGTCATTAGTGTATTTTAGCAAAATGAAGATGATTCAAGCATTAATTTCATTGTGCTTTTGCTCATTTTGAAGATTTTGACATTTTCACCTGAAGTGTACAATTAGGGGCTGAAAACGCGTTTAAAGCAATAAAAAGTTCATTTTGGCTCTCACACCTTAACTAAATGTTGTAGACTCAAACTTTTTGCTGTCATTAGTATATTTTAGCAAAATGAAGATGATTCAAGCATTAATTTTATTGTGCTTTTGCTCATTTTGAAGATTTTGACATTTTCACCTGAAGTGTACAATTAGGGGCTGAAAACGCGTTTAAAGCAATAAAAAGTTCATTTTGGCTCTCACACCTTAACTAAATGTTGTAGACTCAAACTGTTGTCTGTCATTAGTGTATTTTAGCAACTTGAAGATGATTCCAGCATTAATTTCATTGTGCTTTTGCTCATTTTGAAGATTTTGACAGTTTCACCTGAAGTGTACAATCAGGGGCTGAAAACGCGTTTAAAGCAATACAAAGTTCATTTAGGCTCTCACACCTTAACTAAATGTTGTAGACTCAAACTTTTTGCTTTCATTAGTGTATTTTAGCAACTTGAAGATGATTCCAGCATTAATTTCATTGTGCTTTTGCTCATTTTGAAGATTTTGACAGTTTCACCTGAAGTGTACAACCGGGCTGAAAATGAATTTTAAAGCAATACAAAGTTCATTTTGGCTCTCACACCTTAACTAAATGTTGTAGACTCAAACTTTTTGCTGTCATTAGTGTATTTTAGCAACTTGAAGATGATTCCAGCATTAATTTCATTGTGCTTTTGCTCATTTTGAAGATTTTGACAGTTTCACCTGAAGTGTACAATCAGGTGCTGAAAACGTGTTTACAGCAATACAAAGTTCATTTTGGCTCTCACACCTTAACTAAATGTTGTAGACTCAAACTTTTTGCTGTCATTAGTGTATTTTAGCAACTTGAAGATGATTCCAGCATTAATTTCATTGTGCTTTTGCTCATTTTGAAGATTTTGACAGTTTCACCTGAAGTGTACAATCAAGGGCTGAAAACGCGTTTAAAGCAATAAAAAGTTAATTTAGGCTCTCACAACTTAACTAAATGTTGTAGACTCAAACTTTTTACTGTCATTAGTGTATTTTAGCAACTTGAAGATGATTCCAGCATTAATTTTATTGTGCTTTTGCTCATTTTGAAGATTTTGACATTTTCACCTGAAGTGTACAATCGGGCTGAAAATGCATTTAAAGCCATAAAAAGTTCATTTTGGCTCTCACACCTTAACTAAATGTTGTAGACTCAAACTTTTTGCTGTCATTAGTGTATGTTAGCAAAATGAAGATGATTCAAGCATTAATTTCATTGTGCTTTTGCTCATTTTGAAGATTTTGACATTTTCACCTGAAGTGTACAATCAGGCTGAAAATGCATTTAAAGCCATAAAAAGTTCATTTTGGCTCTCACACCTTAACTAAATGTTGTAGACTCAAACTTTTTGCTGTCATTAGTGTATTTTAGCAAAATGAAGATGATTCAAGCATTAATTTCATTGTGCTTTTGCTCATTTTGAAGATTTTGACATTTTCACCTAAAGTGTACAATCAGGCTGAAAATGGATTTAAAGCCATAAAAAGTTCATTTTGGCTCTCACACCTTAACTAAATGTTGTAGACTCAAACTTTTTGCTGTCATTAGTGTATGTTAGCAAAATGAAGATGATTCAAGCATTAATTTCATTGTGCTTTTGCTCATTTTGAAGATTTTGACATTTTCACCTGAAGTGTACAATCAGGCTGAAAATGCATTTAAAGCCATAAAAAGTTCATTTTGGCTCTCACACCTTAACTAAATGTTGTAGACTCAAACTTTTTGCTGTCATTAGTGTATTTTAGCAAAATGAAGATGATTCAAGCATTAATTTCATTGTGCTTTTGCTCATTTTGAAGATTTTGACATTTTCACCTAAAGTGTACAATCAGGCTGAAAATGGATTTAAAGCCATAAAAAGTTAATTTTGGCTCTCACACCTTAACTAAATGTTGTAGACTCAAACTTTTTGCTGTCATTAGTGTATGTTAGCAAAATGAAGATGATTCAAGCATTAATTTCATTGTGCTTTTGCTCATTTTGAAGATTTTGACATTTTCACCTGAAGTGTACAATCAGGCTGAAAATGCATTTAAAGCCATAAAAAGTTCATTTTGGCTCTCACACCTTAACTAAATGTTGTAGACTCAAACTTTTTGCTGTCATTAGTGTATTTTAGCAAAATGAAGATGATTCAAGCATTAATTTCATTGTGCTTTTGCTCATTTTGAAGATTTTGACATTTTCACCTGAAGTGTACAATTAGGGGCTGAAAACGCGTTTAAAGCAATAAAAAGTTCATTTTGGCACTCACACCTTAACTAAATGTTGTAGACTCAAACTTTTTGCTGTCATTAGTATATTTTAGCAAAATGAAGATGATTCAAGCATTAATTTTATTGTGCTTTTGCTCATTTTGAAGATTTTGACATTTTCACCTGAAGTGTACAATCGGGCTGAAAACGCATTTAAAGCCATAAAAAGTTCATTTTGGCTCTCACACCTTAACTAAATGTTGTAGACTCAAACTTTTTGCTGTCATTAGTGTATTTTAGCAAAATGAAGATGATTCAAGCATTAATTTCATTGTGCTTTTGCTCATTTTGAAGATTTTGACATTTTCACCTGAAGTGTACAATCAGGCTGAAAATGCATTTAAAGCCATAAAAAGTTCATTTTGGCTCTCACACCTTAACTAAATGTTGTAGACTCAAACTTTTTGCTGTCATTAGTGTATTTTAGCAAAATGAAGATGATTCAAGCATTAATTTCATTGTGCTTTTGCTCATTTTGAAGATTTTGACATTTTCACCTGAAGTGTACAATCGGGCTGAAAATGCATTTAAAGCCATAAAAAGTTCATTTTGGCTCTCACACCTTAACTAAATGTTGTAGACTCAAACTTTTTGCTGTCATTAGTGTATTTTAGCAAAATGAAGATGATTCAAGCATTAATTTCATTGTGCTTTTGCTCATTTTGAAGATTTTGACATTTTCACCTGAAGTGTACAATCGGGCTGAAAATGCATTTAAAGCAATAAAAAGTTCATTTTGGCTCTCACACCTTAACTAAATGTTGTAGATTCAAACTTTTTGCTGTCATTAGTGTATTTTAGCAAAATGAAGATGATTCAAGCATTAATTTCATTGTGCTTTTGCTCATTTTGAAGATTTTGACATTTTCACCTGAAGTTTACAATTAGGGGCTGAAAACGCGTTTAAAGCAATAAAAAGTTCATTTTGGCTCTCACACCTTAACTAAATGTTGTAGACTCAAACTTTTTGCTGTCATTAGTATATTTTAGCAAAATGAAGATGATTCAAGCATTAATTTTATTGTGCTTTTGCTCATTTTGAAGATTTTGACATTTTCACCTGAAGTGTACAATCGGAATGAAAATTCATTTAAAGCCATAAAAAGTTCATTTTGGCTCTCACACCTTAACTAAATGTTGTAGACTCAAACTTTTTGCTGTCATTAGTGTATGTTAGCAAAATGAAGATGATTCAAGCATTAATTTCATTGTGCTTTTGCTCATTTTGAAGATTTTGACATTTTCACCTGAAGTGTACAATCGGGCTGAAAATGCATTTAAAGCCATAAAAAGTTCATTTTGGCTCTCACACCTTAACCAAATGTTGTAGACTCAAACTTTTTGCTGTCATTAGTGTATTTTAGCAAAATGAAGATGATTCAAGCATTAATTTCATTGTGCTTTTGCTCATTTTGAAGATTTTGACATTTTCACCTGAAGTGTACAATCAGGCTGAAAATGCATTTAAAGCCATAAAAAGTTCATTTTGGCTCTCACACCTTAACTAAATGTTGTAGACTCAAACTTTTTGCTGTCATTAGTGTATTTTAGCAAAATGAAGATGATTCAAGCATTAATTTCATTGTGCTTTTGCTCATTTTGAAGATTTTGACATTTTCACCTGAAGTGTACAATCAGGCTGAAAATGCATTTAAAGCCATAAAAAGTTCATTTTGGCTCTCACACCTTAACTAAATGTTGTAGACTCAAACTTTTTGCTGTCATTAGTGTATTTTAGCAAAATGAAGATGATTCAAGCATTAATTTCATTGTGCTTTTGCTCATTTTGAAGATTTTGACATTTTCACCTGAAGTGTACAATCGGGCTGAAAATGCATTTAAAGCCATAAAAAGTTCATTTTGGCTCTCACACCTTAACTAAATGTTGTAGACTCAAACTTTTTGCTGTCATTAGTGTATTTTAGCAAAATGAAGATGATTCAAGCATTAATTTCATTGTGCTTTTGCTCATTTTGAAGATTTTGACATTTTCACCTGAAGTGTACAATCGGGCTGAAAATGCATTTAAAGCAATAAAAAGTTCATTTTGGCTCTCACACCTTAACTAAATGTTGTAGATTCAAACTTTTTGCTGTCATTAGTGTATTTTAGCAAAATGAAGATGATTCAAGCATTAATTTCATTGTGCTTTTGCTCATTTTGAAGATTTTGACATTTTCACCTGAAGTGTACAATTAGGGGCTGAAAACGCGTTTAAAGCAATAAAAAGTTCATTTTGGCTCTCACACCTTAACTAAATGTTGTAGACTCAAACTTTTTGCTGTCATTAGTATATTTTAGCAAAATGAAGATGATTCAAGCATTAATTTTATTGTGCTTTTGCTCATTTTGAAGATTTTGACATTTTCACCTGAAGTGTACAATCGGGCTGAAAATGCATTTAAAGCCATAAAAAGTTCATTTTGGCTCTCACACCTTAACTAAATGTTGTAGACTCAAACTTTTTGCTGTCATTAGTGTATGTTAGCAAAATGAAGATGATTCAAGCATTAATTTCATTGTGCTTTTGCTCATTTTGAAGATTTTGACATTTTTACCTGAAGTGTACAATCAGGCTGAAAATGCATTTAAAGCCATAAAAAGTTCATTTTGGCTCTCACACCTTAACTAAATGTTGTAGACTCAAACTTTTTGCTGTCATTAGTGTATTTTAGCAAAATGAAGATGATTCAAGCATTAATTTCATTGTGCTTTTGCTCATTTTGAAGATTTTGACATTTTCACCTGAAGTGTACAATCAGGCTGAAAATGCATTTAAAGCCATAAAAAGTTCATTTTGGCTCTCACACCTTAACTAAATGTTGTAGACTCAAACTTTTTGCTGTCATTAGTGTATTTTAGCAAAATGAAGATGATTCAAGCATTAATTTCATTGTGCTTTTGCTCATTTTGAAGATTTTGACATTTTCACCTGAAGTGTACAATCGGGCTGAAAATGCATTTAAAGCCATAAAAAGTTCATTTTGGCTCTCACACCTTAACTAAATGTTGTAGACTCAAACTTTTTGCTGTCATTAGTGTATTTTAGCAAAATGAAGATGATTCAAGCATTAATTTCATTGTGCTTTTGCTCATTTTGAAGATTTTGACATTTTCACCTGAAGTGTACAATCGGGCTGAAAATGCATTTAAAGCAATAAAAAGTTCATTTTGGCTCTCACACCTTAACTAAATGTTGTAGATTCAAACTTTTTGCTGTCATTAGTGTATTTTAGCAAAATGAAGATGATTCAAGCATTAATTTCATTGTGCTTTTGCTCATTTTGAAGATTTTGACATTTTCACCTGAAGTGTACAATTAGGGGCTGAAAACGCGTTTAAAGCAATAAAAAGTTCATTTTGGCTCTCACACCTTAACTAAATGTTGTAGACTCAAACTTTTTGCTGTCATTAGTATATTTTAGCAAAATGAAGATGATTCAAGCATTAATTTTATTGTGCTTTTGCTCATTTTGAAGATTTTGACATTTTCACCTGAAGTGTACAATCGGGCTGAAAATGCATTTAAAGCCATAAAAAGTTCATTTTGGCTCTCACACCTTAACTAAATGTTGTAGACTCAAACTTTTTGCTGTCATTAGTGTATGTTAGCAAAATGAAGATGATTCAAGCATTAATTTCATTGTGCTTTTGCTCATTTTGAAGATTTTGACATTTTTACCTGAAGTGTACAATCAGGCTGAAAATGCATTTAAAGCCATAAAAAGTTCATTTTGGCTCTCACACCTTAACTAAATGTTGTAGACTCAAACTTTTTGCTGTCATTAGTGTATTTTAGCAAAATGAAGATGATTCAAGCATTAATTTCATTGTGCTTTTGCTCATTTTGAAGATTTTGACATTTTCACCTGAAGTGTACAATCGGGCTGAAAATGCATTTAAAGCAATAAAAAGTTCATTTTGGCTCTCACACCTTAACTAAATGTTGTAGATTCAAACTTTTTGCTGTCATTAGTGTATTTTAGCAAAATGAAGATGATTCAAGCATTAATTTTATTGTGCTTTTGCTCATTTTGAAGATTTTGACATTTTCACCTGAAGTGTACAATTAGGGGCTGAAAACGCGTTTAAAGCAATAAAAAGTTCATTTTGGCTCTCACACCTTAACTAAATGTTGTAGACTCAAACTTTTTGCTGTCATTAGTATATTTTAGCAAAATGAAGATGATTCAAGCATTAATTTTATTGTGCTTTTGCTCATTTTGAAGATTTTGACATTTTCACCTGAAGTGTACAATCGGGCTGAAAATGCATTTAAAGCCATAAAAAGTTCATTTTGGCTCTCACACCTTAACTAAATGTTGTAGACTCAAACTTTTTGCTGTCATTAGTGTATTTTAGCAAAATGAAGATGATTCAAGCATTAATTTCATTGTGCTTTTGCTCATTTTGAAGATTTTGACATTTTCACCTGAAGTGTACAATTAGGGGCTGAAAACGCGTTTAAAGCAATAAAAAGTTCATTTTGGCTCTCACACCTTAACTAAATGTTGTAGACTCAAACTTTTTGCTGTCATTAGTATATTTAAGCAAAATGAAGATGATTCAAGCATTAATTTTATTGTGCTTTTGCTCATTTTGAAGATTTTGACATTTTCACCTGAAGTGTACAATCAGGCTGAAAATGCATTTAAAGCCATAAAAAGTTCATTTTGGCTCTCACACCTTAACTAAATGTTGTAGACTCAAACTTTTTGCTGTCATTAGTGTATTTTAGCAAAATGAAGATGATTCAAGCATTAATTTCATTGTGCTTTTGCTCATTTTGAAGATTTTGACATTTTCACCTGAAGTGTACAATTAGGGGCTGAAAACGCGTTTAAAGCAATAAAAAGTTCATTTTGGCTCTCACACCTTAACTAAATGTTGTAGACTCAAACTTTTTGCTGTCATTAGTGTATTTTAGCAAAATGAAGATGATTCAAGCATTAATTTCATTGTGCTTTTGCTCATTTTGAAGATTTTGACATTTTCACCTGAAGTGTACAGTCAGGCTGAAAATGCATTTAAAGCCATAAAAAGTTCATTTTGGCTCTCACACCTTAACTAAATGTTGTAGACTCAAACTTTTTGTTGTCATTAGTGTATTTTAGCAAAATGAAGATGATTCAAGCATTAATTTCATTGTGCTTTTGCTCATTTTGAAGATTTTGACATTTTCACCTGAAGTGTACAATCAGGCTGAAAATGCATTTAAAGCCATAAAAAGTTCATTTTGGCTCTCACACCTTAACTAAATGTTGTAGACTCAAACTTTTTGCTGTCATTAGTGTATGTTAGCAAAATGAAGATGATTCAAGCATTAATTTCATTGTGCTTTTGCTCATTTTGAAGATTTTGACATTTTCACCTGAAGTGTACAATCAGGCTGAAAATGCATTTAAAGCCATAAAAAGTTCATTTTGGCTCTCACACCTTAACTAAATGTTGTAGACTCAAACTTTTTGCTGTCATTAGTGTATTTTAGTAAAATGAAGATGATTCAAGCATTAATTTCCTTGTGCTTTTGCTCATTTTGAAGATTTTGACATTTTCACCTGAAGTGTACAATCAGGCTGAAAATGCATTTAAAGCCATAAAAAGTTCATTTTGGCTCTCACACCTTAACTAAATGTTGTAGACTCAAACTTTTTGCTGTCATTAGTGTATTTTAGCAAAATGAAGATGATTCAAGCATTAATTTCATTGTGCTTTTGCTCATTTTGAAGATTTTGACATTTTCACCTGAAGTGTACAATCAGGCTGAAAATGCATTTAAAGCCATAAAAAGTTCATTTTGGCTCTCACACCTTAACTAAATGTTGTAGACTCAAACTTTTTGCTGTCATTAGTGTATTTTAGCAAAATGAAGATGATTCAAGCATTAATTTCATTGTGCTTTTGCTCATTTTGAAGATTTTGACATTTTCACCTGAAGTGTACAATCGGGCTGAAAATGCATTTAAAGCAATAAAAAGTTCATTTTGGCTCTCACACCTTAACTAAATGTTGTAGATTCAAACTTTTTGCTGTCATTAGTGTATTTTAGCCAAATGAAGATGATTCAAGCATTAATTTCATTGTGCTTTTGCTCATTTTGAAGATTTTGACATTTTCACCTGAAGTGTACAATTAGGGGCTGAAAACGCGTTTAAAGCAATAAAAAGTTCATTTTGGCTCTCACACCTTAACTAAATGTTGTAGACTCAAACTTTTTGCTGTCATTAGTGTATTTTAGCAAAATGAAGATGATTCAAGCATTAATTTCATTGTGCTTTTGCTCATTTTGAAGATTTTGACATTTTCACCTGAAGTGTACAATCAGGCTGAAAATGCATTTAAAGCCATAAAAAGTTCATTTTGGCTCTCACACCTTAACTAAATGTTGTAGACTCAAACTTTTTGCTGTCATTAGTGTATTTTAGCAAAATGAAGATGATTCAAGCATTAATTTCATTGTGCTTTTGCTCATTTTGAAGATTTTGACATTTTCACCTGAAGTGTACAATCAGGCTGAAAATGCATTTAAAGCCATAAAAAGTTCATTTTGGCTCTCACACCTTAACTAAATGTTGTAGACTCAAACTTTTTGCTGTCATTAGTGTATTTTAGCAAAATGAAGATGATTCAAGCATTAATTTCATTGTGCTTTTGCTCATTTTGAAGATTTTGACATTTTCACCTGAAGTGTACAATCAGGCTGAAAATGCATTTAAAGCCATAAAAAGTTCATTTTGGCTCTCACACCTTAACTAAATGTTGTAGACTCAAACTTTTTGCTGTCATTAGTGTATTTTAGTAAAATGAAGATGATTCAAGCATTAATTTCCTTGTGCTTTTGCTCATTTTGAAGATTTTGACATTTTCACCTGAAGTGTACAATCGGGCTGAAAATGCATTTAAAGCCATAAAAAGTTCATTTTGGCTCTCACACCTTAACTAAATGTTGTAGACTCAAACTTTTTGCTGTCATTAGTGTATTTTAGCAAAATGAAGATGATTCAAGCATTAATTTCATTGTGCTTTTGCTCATTTTGAAGATTTTGACATTTTCACCTGAAGTGTACAATTAGGGGCTGAAAACGCGTTTAAAGCAATAAAAAGTTCATTTTGGCTCTCACACCTTAACTAAATGTTTTAGACTCAAACTTTTTGCTGTCATTAGTGTATTTTAGCAAAATGAAGATGATTCAAGCATTAATTTCATTGTGCTTTTGCTCATTTTGAAGATTTTGACATTTTCACCTGAAGTGTACAATCAGGCTGAAAATGCATTTAAAGCCATACAAAGTTCATTTTGGCTCTCACACCTTAACTAAATGTTGTAGACTCAAACTTTTTGCTGTCATTAGTGTATGTTAGCAAAATGAAGATGATTCAAGCATTAATTTCATTGTGCTTTTGCTCATTTTGAAGATTTTGACAGTTTCACCTGAAGTGTACAATCAGGGGCTGAAAAAGCGTTTAAAGGTATAGAAAGTTAATTTAGGCTCTCACACCTTAACTAAATGTTGTAGACTCAAACTTTTTGCTGTCATTAGTGTATTTTAGCAAAATGAAGATGATTCAAGCATTAATTTCATTGTGCTTTTGCTCATTTTGAAGATTTTGACATTTTCACCTGAAGTGTACAATCAGGCTGAAAATGCATTTAAAGCCATAAAAAGTTCATTTTGGCTCTCACACCTTAACTAAATGTTGTAGACTCAAACTTTTTGCTGTCATTAGTGTATTTTAGCAAAATGAAGATGATTCAAGCATTAATTTCATTGTGCTTTTGCTCATTTTGAAGATTTTGACATTTTCACCTGAAGTGTACAATCGGGCTGAAAATGCATTTAAAGCCATAAAAAGTTCATTTTGGCTCTCACACCTTAACTAAATGTTGTAGACTCAAACTTTTTGCTGTCATTAGTGTATTTTAGCAAAATGAAGATGATTCAAGCATTAATTTCATTGTGCTTTTGCTCATTTTGAAGATTTTGACATTTTCACCTGAAGTGTACAATCGGGCTGAAAATGCATTTAAAGCAATAAAAAGTTCATTTTGGCTCTCACACCTTAACTAAATGTTGTAGATTCAAACTTTTTGCTGTCATTAGTGTATTTTAGCCAAATGAAGATGATTCAAGCATTAATTTCATTGTGCTTTTGCTCATTTTGAAGATTTTGACATTTTCACCTGAAGTGTACAATTAGGGGCTGAAAACGCGTTTAAAGCAATAAAAAGTTCATTTTGGCTCTCACACCTTAACTAAATGTTGTAGACTCAAACTTTTTGCTGTCATTAGTGTATTTTAGCAAAATGAAGATGATTCAAGCATTAATTTCATTGTGCTTTTGCTCATTTTGAAGATTTTGACATTTTCACCTGAAGTGTACAATCAGGCTGAAAATGCATTTAAAGCCATAAAAAGTTCATTTTGGCTCTCACACCTTAACTAAATGTTGTAGACTCAAACTTTTTGCTGTCATTAGTGTATTTTAGCAAAATGAAGATGATTCAAGCATTAATTTCATTGTGCTTTTGCTCATTTTGAAGATTTTGACATTTTCACCTGAAGTGTACAATCAGGCTGAAAATGCATTTAAAGCCATAAAAAGTTCATTTTGGCTCTCACACCTTAACTAAATGTTGTAGACTCAAACTTTTTGCTGTCATTAGTGTATTTTAGCAAAATGAAGATGATTCAAGCATTAATTTCATTGTGCTTTTGCTCATTTTGAAGATTTTGACATTTTCACCTGAAGTGTACAATCAGGCTGAAAATGCATTTAAAGCCATAAAAAGTTCATTTTGGCTCTCACACCTTAACTAAATGTTGTAGACTCAAACTTTTTGCTGTCATTAGTGTATTTTAGTAAAATGAAGATGATTCAAGCATTAATTTCCTTGTGCTTTTGCTCATTTTGAAGATTTTGACATTTTCACCTGAAGTGTACAATCGGGCTGAAAATGCATTTAAAGCCATAAAAAGTTCATTTTGGCTCTCACACCTTAACTAAATGTTGTAGACTCAAACTTTTTGCTGTCATTAGTGTATTTTAGCAAAATGAAGATGATTCAAGCATTAATTTCATTGTGCTTTTGCTCATTTTGAAGATTTTGACATTTTCACCTGAAGTGTACAATTAGGGGCTGAAAACGCGTTTAAAGCAATAAAAAGTTCATTTTGGCTCTCACACCTTAACTAAATGTTGTAGACTCAAACTTTTTGCTGTCATTAGTGTATGTTAGCAAAATGAAGATGATTCAAGCATTAATTTCATTGTGCTTTTGCTCATTTTGAAGATTTTGACAGTTTCACCTGAAGTGTACAATCAGGGGCTGAAAAAGCGTTTAAAGGTATAGAAAGTTAATTTAGGCTCTCACACCTTAACTAAATGTTGTAGACTCAAACCTTTTGCTGTCATTAGTGTATTTTAGCAAAATGAAGATGATTCAAGCATTAATTTCATTGTGCTTTTGCTCATTTTGAAGATTTTGACAGTTTCACCTGAAGTGTACAATCGGGCTGAAAATGCATTTAAAGCCATAAAAAGTTCATTTTGGCTGTCACACCTTAACTAAATGTTGTAGACTCAAACTTTTTGCCGTCATTAGTGTATGTTAGCAAAATGAAGATGATTCAAGCATTAATTTCATTGTGCTTTTGCTCATTTTGAAGATTTTGACATTTTCACCTGAAGTGTACAATCAGGCTGAAAATGCATTTAAAGCCATAAAAAGTTCATTTTGGCTCTCACACCTTAACTAAATGTTGTAGACTCAAACTTTTTGCTGTCATTAGTGTATTTTAGCAAAATGAAGATGATTCAAGCATTAATTTCATTGTGCTTTTGCTCATTTTGAAGATTTTGACATTTTCACCTGAAGTGTACAATCAGGCTGAAAATGCATTTTAAGCCATAAAAAGTTCATTTTGGCTCTCACACCTTAACTAAATGTTGTAGACTCAAACTTTTTGCTGTCATTAGTGTATTTTAGCAAAATGAAGATGATTCAAGCATTAATTTCATTGTGCTTTTGCTCATTTTGAAGATTTTGACATTTTCACCTGAAGTGTACAATCAGGCTGAAAATGCATTTAAAGCCATAAAAAGTTCATTTTGGCTCTCACACCTTAACTAAATGTTGTAGACTCAAACTTTTTGCTGTCATTAGTGTATTTTAGCAAAATGAAGATGATTCAAGCATTAATTTCATTGTGCTTTTGCTCATTTTGAAGATTTTGACATTTTCACCTGAAGTGTACAATCAGGCTGAAAATGCATTTAAAGCCATAAAAAGTTCATTTTGGCTCTCACACCTTAACTAAATGTTGTAGACTCAAACTTTTTGCTGTCATTAGTGTATTTTAGCAAAATGAAGATGATTCAAGCATTAATTTCATTGTGCTTTTGCTCATTTTGAAGATTTTGACATTTTCACCTGAAGTGTACAATTAGGGGCTGAAAACGCGTTTAAAGCAATAAAAAGTTCATTTTGGCTCTCACACCTTAACTAAATGTTGTAGACTCAAACTTTTTGCTGTCATTAGTATATTTTAGCAAAATGAAGATGATTCAAGCATTAATTTTATTGTGCTTTTGCTCATTTTGAAGATTTTGACATTTTCACCTGAAGTGTACAATCGGGCTGCAAATGCATTTAAAGCCATAAAAAGTTCATTTTGGCTCTCACACCTTAACTAAATGTTGTAGACTCAAACTTTTTGCTGTCATTAGTGTATTTTAGCAAAATGAAGATGATTCAAGCATTAATTTCATTGTGCTTTTGCTCATTTTGAAGATTTTGACATTTTCACCTGAAGTGTACAATTAGGGGCTGAAAACGCGTTTAAAGCAATAAAAAGTTCATTTTGGCTCTCACACCTTAACTAAATGTTGTAGACTCAAACTTTTTGCTGTCATTAGTATATTTAAGCAAAATGAAGATGATTCAAGCATTAATTTTATTGTGCTTTTGCTCATTTTGAAGATTATGACATTTTCACCTGAAGTGTACAATCAGGCTGAAAATGCATTTAAAGCCATAAAAAGTTCATTTTGGCTCTCACACCTTAACTAAATGTTGTAGACTCAAACTTTTTGCTGTCATTAGTGTATTTTAGCAAAATGAAGATGATTCAAGCATTAATTTCATTGTGCTTTTGCTCATTTTGAAGATTTTGACATTTTCACCTGAAGTGTACAATTAGGGGCTGAAAACGCGTTTAAAGCAATAAAAAGTTCATTTTGGCTCTCACACCTTAACTAAATGTTGTAGACTCAAACTTTTTGCTGTCATTAGTGTATTTTAGCAAAATGAAGATGATTCAAGCATTAATTTCATTGTGCTTTTGCTCATTTTGAAGATTTTGACATTTTCACCTGAAGTGTACAGTCAGGCTGAAAATGCATTTAAAGCCATAAAAAGTTCATTTTGGCTCTCACACCTTAACTAAATGTTGTAGACTCAAACTTTTTGTTGTCATTAGTGTATTTTAGCAAAATGAAGATGATTCAAGCATTAATTTCATTGTGCTTTTGCTCATTTTGAAGATTTTGACATTTTCACCTGAAGTGTACAATCAGGCTGAAAATGCATTTAAAGCCATAAAAAGTTCATTTTGGCTCTCACACCTTAACTAAATGTTGTAGACTCAAACTTTTTGCTGTCATTAGTGTATGTTAGCAAAATGAAGATGATTCCATCATTAATTTCATTGTGCTTTTGCTCATTTTGAAGATTTTGACATTTTCACCTGAAGTGTACAATCGGGCTGAAAATGCATTTAAAGCCATAAAAAGTTCATTTTGGCTCTCACACCTTAACTAAATGTTGTAGACTCAAACTTTTTGCTGTCATTAGTGTATTTTAGCAAAATGAAGATGATTCAAGCATTAATTTCATTGTGCTTTTGCTCATTTTGAAGATTTTGACATTTTCACCTGAAGTGTACAATCGGGCTGAAAATGCATTTAAAGCCATAAAAAGTTCATTTTGGCTCTCACACCTTAACTAAATGTTGTAGACTCAAACTTTTTGCTGTCATTAGTGTATGTTAGCAAAATGAAGATGATTCAAGCATTAATTTCATTGTGCTTTTGCTCATTTTGAAGATTTTGACATTTTCACCTGAAGTGTACAATCAGGCTGAAAATGCATTTAAAGCCATAAAAAGTTCATTTTGGCTCTCACACCTTAACTAAATGTTGTAGACTCAAACTTTTTGCTGTCATTAGTGTATTTTAGCAAAATGAAGATGATTCAAGCATTAATTTCATTGTGCTTTTGCTCATTTTGAAGATTTTGACATTTTCACCTGAAGTGTACAATTAGGGGCTGAAAACGCGTTTAAAGCAATAAAAAGTTCATTTTGGCTCTCACACCTTAACTAAATGTTGTAGACTCAAACTTTTTGCTGTCATTAGTATATTTTAGCAAAATGAAGATGATTCAAGCATTAATTTTATTGTGCTTTTGCTCATTTTGAAGATTTTGACATTTTCACCTGAAGTGTACAATTAGGGGCTGAAAACGCGTTTAAAGCAATAAAAAGTTCATTTTGGCTCTCACACCTTAACTAAATGTTGTAGACTCAAACTGTTGTCTGTCATTAGTGTATTTTAGCAACTTGAAGATGATTCCAGCATTAATTTCATTGTGCTTTTGCTCATTTTGAAGATTTTGACAGTTTCACCTGAAGTGTACAATCAGGGGCTGAAAACGCGTTTAAAGCAATACAAAGTTCATTTAGGCTCTCACACCTTAACTAAATGTTGTAGACTCAAACTTTTTGCTTTCATTAGTGTATTTTAGCAACTTGAAGATGATTCCAGCATTAATTTCATTGTGCTTTTGCTCATTTTGAAGATTTTGACAGTTTCACCTGAAGTGTACAACCGGGCTGAAAATGAATTTTAAAGCAATACAAAGTTCATTTTGGCTCTCACACCTTAACTAAATGTTGTAGACTCAAACTTTTTGCTGTCATTAGTGTATTTTAGCAACTTGAAGATGATTCCAGCATTAATTTCATTGTGCTTTTGCTCATTTTGAAGATTTTGACAGTTTCACCTGAAGTGTACAATCAGGTGCTGAAAACGTGTTTACAGCAATACAAAGTTCATTTTGGCTCTCACACCTTAACTAAATGTTGTAGACTCAAACTTTTTGCTGTCATTAGTGTATTTTAGCAACTTGAAGATGATTCCAGCATTAATTTCATTGTGCTTTTGCTCATTTTGAAGATTTTGACAGTTTCACCTGAAGTGTACAATCAAGGGCTGAAAACGCGTTTAAAGCAATAAAAAGTTAATTTAGGCTCTCACAACTTAACTAAATGTTGTAGACTCAAACTTTTTACTGTCATTAGTGTATTTTAGCAACTTGAAGATGATTCCAGCATTAATTTCATTGTGCTTTTGCTCATTTTGAAGATTTTGACAGTTTCACCTGAAGTGTACAATCAGGTGCTGAAAACGCGTTTACAGCAATACAAAGTTCATTTAGGCTCTCACACCTTAACTAAATGTTGTAGACTCAAACTTGTTGCTGTCATTAGTGTATTTTAGCAACTTGAAGATGATTCCAGCATTAATTTCATTGTGCTTTTGCCCATTTTGAAGATTTTGACAGTTTCACCTGAATTGTACAATCAAGGGCTGAAAACGCATTTAAAGCAATAAAAAGTTCATTTAGGCTCTCACACCTCAACTAAATGTTGTAGACTCAAACTTTTTGCTGTCATTAGTGTATTTTACCAACTTGAAGATGATTCCAACATTAATTTCATTGTGCTTTTGCTCATTTTGAAGATTTTGACAGTTTCACCTGAAGTGTACAATCGGGCTGAAAATGAATTTTAAAGCAATACAAAGTTCATTTTGGCTCTCACACCTTAACTAAATATTGTAGACTCAAACTTTTTGCTGTCATTAGTGTATTTTAGCAACTTGAAGATGATTCCAGCATTAATTTCATTGTGCTTTTGCTAATTTTGAAGATTTTGACAGTTTCACCTGAAGTGTACAATCAGGTGCTGAAAACGCGTTTACAGCAATACAAAGTTCATTTTGGCTCTCACACCTTAACTAAATGTTGTAGACTCAAACTTTTTGCTGTCATTAGTGTATTTTAGCAACTTGAAGATTATTCCATCATTAATTTCATTGTGCTTTTGCTCATTTTGAAGATTTTGACATTTTCACCTGAAGTGTACTATCGGGCTGAAAATGCATTTAAAGCAATACAAAGTTCATTTTGGCTCTCACATCTTAACTAAATGTTGTAGACTCAAACTTTTTGCTGTCATTAGTGTATTTTAGCAAAATGAAGATGATTCAAGCATTAATTTCATTGTGCTTTTGCTCTTTTTGAAGATTTTGACATTTTCACCTGAAGTGTACAATCAGGGGCTGAAAACGCGTTTAAAGAAATAAAAAGTTCATTTTGGCTCTCACACCTTAACTAAATGTTGTAGACTCAAAATGTTTTCTGTCATTAGTGTATTTTAGCAACTTGAAGATGATTCCAGCATTAATTTCATTGTGCTTTTGCTCATTTTGAAGATTTTGACAGTTTCACCTGAAGTGTACAATCGGGCTGAAAATGCATTTAAAGCAATACAAAGTTCATTTAGGCTCTCACACCTTAACTAAATGTTGTAGACTCAAACGTGTTGCTGTCATTAGTGTATTTTAGCAACTTGAAGATGATTCCAGCATTAATTTCATTGTGCTTTTGCTCATTTTGAAGATTTTGACAGTTTCACCTGAAGTGTACAATCAGGGGCTGAAAACGCGTTTAAAGCAATACAAAGTTCATTTAGGCTCTCACACCTTAACTAAATGTTGTAGACTCAAACTGTTTACTGTCATTAGCGTATTTTAGCAACTTGAAGATGATTCCAGCATTAATTTCATTGTGCTTTTGCTCATTTTGAAGATTTTGACAGTTTCACCTGAAGTGTACTATCGGGCTGAAAATGCATTTAAAGCAATACAAAGTTCATTTTGGCTCTCACATCTTAACTAAATGTTGTAGACTCAAACTTTTTGCTGTCATTAGTGTATTTTAGCAACTTGAAGATGATTCCAGCATTAATTTCATTGTGCTTTTGCTCATTTTGAAGATTTTGACATTTTCACCTGAAGTGTACAATCAGGGGCTGAAAACGCGTTTAAAGCAATAAAAAGTTCATTTTGGCTCTCACACCTTAACTAAATGTTGTAGACTCAAACTTTTTGCTGTCATTAGTGTATTTTAGCAAAATGAAGATGATTCAAGCATTAATTTCATTGTGCTTTTGCTCATTTTGAAGATTTTAACATTTTCACCTGAAGTGTACAATTAGGGGCTGAAAACGCGTTTAAAGCAATAAAAAGTTCATTTTGGCTCTCACACCTTAACTAAATGTTGTAGACTCAAACTGTTTTCTGTCATTAGTGTATTTTAGCAACTTGAAGATGATTCCAGCATTAATTTCATTGTGCTTTTGCTCATTTTGAAGATTTTGACAGTTTCACCTGAATTGTACAATCAGGTGCTGAAAACGCGTTTACAGCAATACAAAGTTCATTTTGGCTCTCACACCTTAACTAAATGTTGTAGACTCAAACTTTTTGCTGTCATTAGTGTATTTTAGCAACTTGAAGATGATTCCATCATTAATTTAATTGTGCTTTTGCTCATTTTGAAGATTTTGACAGTTTCACCTGAAGTGTACTATCGGGCTGAAAATGCATTTAAAGCAATACAAAGTTCATTTTGGCTCTCACACCTTAACTAAATGTTGTAGACTCAAACTTTTTGCTGTCATTAGTGTATTTTAGCAACTTGAAGATGATTCCAGCATTAATTTCATTGTGCTTTTGCTCATTTTGAAGATTTTGACATTTTCACCTGAAGTGTACAATCAGGGGCTGAAAACGCGTTTAAAGCAATAAAAAGTTCATTTTGGCTCTCACACCTTAACTAAATGTTGTAGACTCAAACTTTTTGCTGTCATTAGTGTATTTTAGCAACTTGAAGATGATTCCAACATTAATTTCATTGTGCTTTTGCTCATTTTGAAGATTTTGACAGTTTCACCTGAAGTGTACAATCGGGCTGAAAATGAATTTTAAAGCAATACAAAGTTAATTTTGGCTCTCACACCTTAACTAAATGTTGTAGACTCAAACTTTTTGCTGTCATTAGTGTATTTTAGCAAAATGAAGATGATTCAAGCATTAATTTCATTGTGCTTTTGCTCATTTTGAAGATTTTAACATTTTCACCTGAAGTGTACAATTAGGGGCTGAAAATGCGTTTAAAGCAATAAAAAGTTCATTTTGGCTCTCACACCTTAACTAAATGTTGTAGACTCAAACTGTTTTCTGTCATTAGTGTATTTTAGCAACTTGAAGATGATTCCAGCATTAATTTCATTGTGCTTTTGCTCATTTTGAAGATTTTGACAGTTTCACCTGAATTGTACAATCAGGTGCTGAAAACGCGTTTACAGCAATACAAAGTTCATTTTGGCTCTCACACCTTAACTAAATGTTGTAGACTCAAACTTTTTGCTGTCATTAGTGTATTTTAGCAACTTGAAGATGATTCCATCATTAATTTAATTGTGCTTTTGCTCATTTTGAAGATTTTGACAGTTTCACCTGAAGTGTACTATCGGGCTGAAAATGCATTTAAAGCAATACAAAGTTCATTTTGGCTCTCACACCTTAACTAAATGTTGTAGACTCAAACTTTTTGCTGTCATTAGTGTATTTTAGCAACTTGAAGATGATTCCAGCATTAATTTCATTGTGCTTTTTCTCATTTTGAAGATTTTGACATTTTCACCTGAAGTGTACAATCAGGGGCTGAAAACGCGTTTAAAGCAATAAAAAGTTCATTTTGGCTCTCACACCTTAACTAAATGTTGTAGACTCAAACTTTTTGCTGTCATTAGTGTATTTTAGCAAAATGAAGATGATTCAAGCATTAATTTCATTGTGCTTTTGCTCATTTTAAAGATTTTGACATTTTCACCTGAAGTGTACAATCAGGAGCTGAAAACGCGTTTAAAGAAATAAAAAGTTCATTTTGGCTCTCACACCTTAACTAAATGTTGTAGACTCAAACTTTTTGCTGTCATTAGTGTATTTTAGCAAAATGAAGATGATTCAAGCATTAATTTCATTGTGCTTTTGCTCATTTTGAAGATTTTGACATTTTCACCTGAAGTGTACAATTAGGGGCTTAAAAAGTGCGTTTAAAGCAATAAAAAGTTCATTTTGGCTCTCACACCTTAACTAAATGTTGTAGACTCAAACTGTTTTCTGTCATTAGTGTATTTTAGCAACTTGAAGATGATTCCAGCATTAATTTCATTGTGCTTTTGCTCATTTTGAAGATTTTGACAGTTTCACCTGAAGTGTACTATCGGGCTGAAAATGCATTTAAAGCAATACAAAGTTCATTTTGGCTCTCACACCTTAACTAAATGTTGTAGACTCAAACTTTTTGCTGTCATTAGTGTATTTTAGCAACTTGAAGATGATTCCAGCATTAATTTCATTGTGCTTTTGCTCATTTTGAAGATTTTGACATTTTCACCTGAAGTGTACAATCAGGGGCTGAAAACGCGTTTAAAGCAATAAAAAGTTCATTTTGGCTCTCACACCTTAACTAAATGTTGTAGACTCAAACTTTTTGCTGTCATTAGTGTATTTTAGCAACTTGAAGATGATTCCAACATTAATTTCATTGTGCTTTTGCTCATTTTGAAGATTTTGACAGTTTCACCTGAAGTGTACAATCGGGCTGAAAATGAATTTTAAAGCAATACAAAGTTAATTTTGGCTCTCACACCTTAACTAAATGTTGTAGACTCAAACTTTTTGCTGTCATTAGTGTATTTTAGCAAAATGAAGATGATTCAAGCATTAATTTCATTGTGCTTTTGCTCATTTTGAAGATTTTAACATTTTCACCTGAAGTGTACAATTAGGGGCTGAAAATGCGTTTAAAGCAATAAAAAGTTCATTTTGGCTCTCACACCTTAACTAAATGTTGTAGACTCAAACTGTTTTCTGTCATTAGTGTATTTTAGCAACTTGAAGATGATTCCAGCATTAATTTCATTGTGCTTTTGCTCATTTTGAAGATTTTGACAGTTTCACCTGAATTGTACAATCAGGTGCTGAAAACGCGTTTACAGCAATACAAAGTTCATTTTGGCTCTCACACCTTAACTAAATGTTGTAGACTCAAACTTTTTGCTGTCATTAGTGTATTTTAGCAACTTGAAGATGATTCCATCATTAATTTAATTGTGCTTTTGCTCATTTTGAAGATTTTGACAGTTTCACCTGAAGTGTACTATCGGGCTGAAAATGCATTTAAAGCAATACAAAGTTCATTTTGGCTCTCACACCTTAACTAAATGTTGTAGACTCAAACTTTTTGCTGTCATTAGTGTATTTTAGCAACTTGAAGATGATTCCAGCATTAATTTCATTGTGCTTTTTCTCATTTTGAAGATTTTGACATTTTCACCTGAAGTGTACAATCAGGGGCTGAAAACGCGTTTAAAGCAATAAAAAGTTCATTTTGGCTCTCACACCTTAACTAAATGTTGTAGACTCAAACTTTTTGCTGTCATTAGTGTATTTTAGCAAAATGAAGATGATTCAAGCATTAATTTCATTGTGCTTTTGCTCATTTTAAAGATTTTGACATTTTCACCTGAAGTGTACAATCAGGAGCTGAAAACGCGTTTAAAGAAATAAAAAGTTCATTTTGGCTCTCACACCTTAACTAAATGTTGTAGACTCAAACTTTTTGCTGTCATTAGTGTATTTTAGCAAAATGAAGATGATTCAAGCATTAATTTCATTGTGCTTTTGCTCATTTTGAAGATTTTGACATTTTCACCTGAAGTGTACAATTAGGGGCTTAAAAAGTGCGTTTAAAGCAATAAAAAGTTCATTTTGGCTCTCACACCTTAACTAAATGTTGTAGACTCAAACTGTTTTCTGTCATTAGTGTATTTTAGCAACTTGAAGATGATTCCAGCATTAATTTCATTGTGCTTTTGCTCATTTTGAAGATTTTGACAGTTTCACCTGAAGTGTACAATCAGGGGCTGAAAACGCGTTTAAAGCAATACAAAGTTCATTTAGGCTCTCACACCTTAACTAAATGTTGTAGACTCAAACTTTTTGCTTTCATTAGTGTATTTTAGCAACTTGAAGATGATTCCAGCATTAATTTCATTGTGCTTTTGCTCATTTTGAAGATTTTGACAGTTTCACCTGAAGTGTACTATCGGGCTGAAAATGCATTTAAAGCCATAAAAAGTTCATTTTGGCTCTCACACCTTAACTAAATGTTGTAGACTCAAACTTTTTGCTGTCATTAGTGTATGTTAGCAAAATGAAGATGATTCAAGCATTAATTTCATTGTGCTTTTGCTCATTTTGAAGATTTTGACATTTTCACCTGAAGTGTACAATCAGGCTGAAAATGCATTAAAAGCCATAAAAAGTTCATTTTGGCTCTCACACCTTAACTAAATGTTGTAGACTCAAACTTTTTGCTGTCATTAGTGTATTTTAGCAAAATGAAGATGATTCAAGCATTAATTTCATTGTGCTTTTGCTCATTTTGAAGATTTTAACATTTTCACCTGAAGTGTACAATTAGGGGCTGAAAACGCGTTTAAAGCAATAAAAAGTTCATTTTGGCTCTCACACCTTAACTAAATGTTGTAGACTCAAACTTTTTGCTGTCATTAGTGTATTTTAGCAACTTGAAGATGATTCAAGCATTAATTTCATTGTGCTTTTGCTCATTTTGAAGATTTTGACAGTTTCACCTGAAGTGTACAATCGGGCTGAAAATGAATTTTAAAGCAATACAAAGTTAATTTTGGCTCTCACACCTTAACTAAATGTTGTAGACTCAAACTTTTTGCTGTCATTAGTGTATTTTAGCAAAATGAAGATGATTCAAGCATTAATTTCATTGTGCTTTTGCTCATTTTGAAGATTTTGACATTTTCACCTGAAGTGTACAATTAGGGGCTGAAAACGCGTTTAAAGCAATAAAAAGTTCATTTTGGCTCTCACACCTTAACTAAATGTTGTAGACTCAAACTGTTTATCTGTCATTAGTGTATTTTAGCAACTTGAAGATGACTCCAGCATTAATTTCATTGTGCTTTTGCTCATTTTGAAGATTTTTGACAGTTTCACCTGAAGTGTACAATCAGGGGCTGAAAACGCGTTTAAAGCAATACAAAGTTCATTTAGGCTCTCACACCTTAACTAAATGTTGCAGACTCAAACTTTTTGCTTTCATTAGTGTATTTTAGCAACTTGAAGATGATTCCAGCATTAATTTCATTGTGCTTTTGCTCATTTTGAAGATTTTGACAGTTTCACCTGAAGTGTACAATCGGGCTGAAAATGAATTTTAAAGCAATACAAAGTTCATTTTGGCTCTCACACCTTAACTAAATGTTGTAGACTCAAACTGTTTATCTGTCATTAGTGTATTTTAGCAACTTGAAGATGATTCCAGCATTAATTTCATTGTGCTCTTGCTCATTTTGAAGATTTTTGACAGTTTCACCTGAAGTGTACAATCAGGGGCTGAAAACGCGTTTAAAGCAATACAAAGTTCATTTAGGCTCTCACACCTTAACTAAATGTTGCAGACTCAAACTTTTTGTTTTCATTAGTGTATTTTAGCAACTTGAAGATGATTCCAGCATTAATTTCATTGTGCTTTTGCTCATTTTGAAGATTTTGACATTTTCACCTGAAGTGTACAATCAGGGGCTGAAAACGCGTTTAAAGCAATAAAAAGTTCATTTTGGCTCTCACACCTTAACTAAATGTTGTAGACTCAAACTTTTTGCTGTCATTAGTGTATTTTAGCAAAATGAAGATGATTCAAGCATTAATTTCATTGTGCTTTTGCTCATTTTGAAGATTTTGACATTTTCACCTGAAGTGTACAATTAGGGGCTGAAAACGCGTTTAAAGCAATAAAAAGTTCATTTTGGCTCTCACACCTTAACTAAATGTTGTAGACTCAAACTGTTTTCTGTCATTAGTGTATTTTAGCAACTTGAAGATGATTCCAGCATTAATTTCATTGTGCTTTTGCTCATTTTGAAGATTTTGACAGTTTCACCTGAAGTGTACAATCAGGGGCTGAAAACGCGTTTAAAGCAATACAAAGTTCATTTAGGCTCTCACACCTTAACTAAATGTTGTAGACTCAAACTGTTTACTGTCATTAGTGTATTTTAGCAACTTGAAGATGATTCCAGCATTAATTTCATTGTGCTTTTGCTCATTTTGAAGATTTTGACAGTTTCACCTGAAGTGTACAATCAGGTGCTGAAAACGCGTTTACAGCAATACAAAGTTCATTTTGGCTCTCACACCTTAACTAAATGTTGTAGACTCAAACTTTTTGCTGTCATTAGTGTATTTTAGCAACTTGAAGATGATTCCAGCATTAATTTCATTGTGCTTTTGCTCATTTTGAAGATTTTGACATTTTCACCTGAAGTGTACAATCAGGGGCTGAAAACGCGTTTAAAGCAATACAAAGTTAATTTTGGCTCTCACACCTTAACTAAATGTTGTAGACTCAAACTTTTTTCTGTCATTAGTGTATTTTAGCAAAATGAAGATGATTCAAGCATTAATTTCATTGTGCTTTTGCTCATTTTGAAGATTTTGACATTTTCACCTGAAGTGTACAATCAGGGGCTGAAAACGCGTTTAAAGAAATAAAAAGTTCATTTTGGCTCTCACACCTTAACTAAATGTTGTAGACTCAAACTTTTTGCTGTCATTAGTGTATTTTAGCAAAATGAAGATGATTCAAGCATTAATTTCATTGTGCTTTTGCTCATTTTGAAGATTTTGACATTTTCACCTGAAGTGTACAATTAGGGGCTGAAAACGCGTTTAAAGCAATAAAAAGTTCATTTTGGCTCTCACACCTTAACTAAATGTTGTAGACTCAAACTGTTTATCTGTCATTAGTGTATTTTAGCAACTTGAAGATGATTCCAGCATTAATTTCATTGTGCTCTTGCTCATTTTGAAGATTTTTGACAGTTTCACCTGAAGTGTACAATCAGGGGCTGAAAACGCGTTTAAAGCAATACAAAGTTCATTTAGGCTCTCACACCTTAACTAAATGTTGCAGACTCAAACTTTTTGCTTTCATTAGTGTATTTTAGCAACTTGAAGATGATTCCAGCATTAATTTCATTGTGCTTTTGCTCATTTTGAAGATTTTGACAGTTTCACCTGAAGTGTACAATCGGGCTGAAAATGAATTTTAAAGCAATACAAAGTTCATTTTGGCTCTCACACCTTAACTAAATGTTGTAGACTCAAACTTTTTGCTGTCATTAGTGTATTTTAGCAACTTGAAGATGATTCCAGCATTAATTTCATTGTGCTTTTGCTCATTTTGAAGATTTTGACAGTTTCACCTGAAGTGTACAATCAGGTGCTGAAAACGTGTTTACAGCAATACAAAGTTCATTTTGGCTCTCACACCTTAACTAAATGTTGTAGACTCAAACTTTTTGCTGTCATTAGTGTATTTTAGCAACTTGAAGATGATTCCAGCATTAATTTCATTGTGCTTTTGCTCATTTTGAAATTTTTGACAGTTTCACCTGAAGTGTACAATCAAGGGCTGAAAACGCGTTTAAAGCAATAAAAAGTTAATTTAGGCTCTCACAACTTAACTAAATGTTGTAGACTCAAACTTTTTACTGTCATTAGTGTATTTTAGCAACTTGAAGATGATTCCAGCATTAATTTCATTGTGCTTTTGCTCATTTTGAAGATTTTGACAGTTTCACCTGAAGTGTCCAATCGGGCTGAAAATGCATTTAAAGCAATGCAAAGTTAATTTTGGCTCTCACACCTTAACTAAATGTTGTAGACTCAAACTTTTTGCTGTCATTAGTGTATTTTAGCAACTTGAAGATGATTCCAGCATTAATTTCATTGTGCTTTTGCACATTTTGAAGATTTTGACAGTTTCACCTGAAGTGTACAATCAGGTGCTGAAAACGCGTTTAAAGCAATACAAAGTTAATTTAGGCTCTCACACCTCAACTAAATGTTGTAGACTCAAACTTTTTGCTGTCATTAGTGTATTTTACCAACTTGAAGATGATTCCAACATTAATTTCATTGTGCTTTTGCTCATTTTGAAGATTTTGACACTTTCACCTGAAGTGTCCAATCGGGCTGAAAATGCATTTAAAGCAATACAAAGTTCATTTTGGCTCTCACACCTTAACTAAATGTTGTAGACTCCAACTTTTTGCCTTCATTAGTGTATTTTAGCAACTTGAAGATGATTCCAGCATTAATTTCATTGTGCTTTTGCTCATTATGAATATTTTGACAGTTTCACCTGAAGTGTACAATCAGGTGCTGAAAACGCGTTAACAGCAATACAAAGTTCATTTTGGCTCTCACACCTTAACTAAATGTTGTAGACTCAAACTTTTTGCTGTCATTAGTGTATTTTAGCAACTTGAAGATGATTCCAACATTAATTTCATTGTGCTTTTGCTCATTTTGAAGATTTTGACAGTTTCACCTGAAGTGTACAATCGGGCTGAAAATGCATTTAAAGCAATACAAAGTTCATTTTGGCTCTCACACCTTAACTAAATGTTGTAGACTCAAACTTTTTGCTGTCATTGGTGTATTTTAGCAACTTGAAGATGATTCCAGCATTAATTTCATTGTGCTTTTGCTCATTTTGAAGATTTTAACAGTTTCACCTGAAGTGTACATTCGGGCTGAAAATGCATTTAAAGCAATACAAAGTTCATTTTGGCTCTCACACCTTAACTAAATGTTGTAGACTTAAACTTGTTACTGTCATTAGTGTATTTTAGCAACTTGAAGATGATTCCAGCATTAATTTCATTGTGCTTTTGCTCATTTTGAAGATTTTGACAGTTTCACCTGAAGTGTACAATCGGGCTGAAAATGAATTTTAAAGCAATACAAAGTTAATTTTGGCTCTCACACCTTAACTAAATGTTGTAGACTCAAACTTTTTGCTGTCATTAGTGTATTTTAGCAAAATGAAGATGATTCAAGCATTAATTTCATTGTGCTTTTGCTCATTTTGAAGATTTTGACAGTTTCACCTGAAGTGTACAATCGGGCTGAAAATGAATTTTAAAGCAATACAAAGTTAATTTTGGCTCTCACACCTTAACTAAATGTTGTAGACTCAAACTTTTTGCTGTCATTAGTGTATTTTAGCAAAATGAAGATGATTCAAGCATTAATTTCATTGTGCTTTTGCTCATTTTGAAGATTTTGACATTTTCACCTGAAGTGTACAATCAGGGGCTGAAAACGCGTTTAAAGCAATAAAAAGTTCATTTTGGCTCTCACACCTTAACTAAATGTTGTAGACTCAAACTTTTTGCTGTCATTAGTGTATTTTAGCAAAATGAAGATGATTCAAGCATTAATTTCATTTTGCTTTTGCTCATTTTGAAGATTTTGACATTTTCACCTGAAGTGTACAATTAGGGGCTGAAAACGCGTTTAAAGCAATAAAAAGTTCATTTTGGCTCTCACACCTTAACTAAATGTTGTAGACTCAAACTGTTTGCTGTCATTAGTGTATTTTAGCAACTTGAAGATGATTCCAGCATTAATTTCATTGTGCTTTTGCTCATTTTGAAGATTTTGACAGTTTCACCTGAAGTGTACAATCAGGGGCTGAAAACGCGTTTAAAGCAATACAAAGTTCATTTAGGCTCTCACACCTTAACTAAATGTTGTAGACTCAAACTGTTTGCTGTCATTAGTGTATTTTAGCAAAATAAAGATGATTCAAGCATTAATTTCATTGTGCTTTTGCTCATTTTGAAGATTTTGACATTTTCACCTGAAGTGTACATTTAAGGGCTGAAAACGCGTTTAAAGCAATAAAAAGTTCATTTTGGCTCTCACACCTTAACTAAATGTTGTAGACTCAAACTGTTTGCTGTCATTAGTGTATTTTAGCAACTTGAAGATGATTCCAGCATTAATTTCATTGTGCTTTTGCTCATTTTGAAGATTTTGACAGTTTCACCTGAAGTGTATAATCGGGCTGAAAATGCATTTAAAGCAATACAAAGTTCATTTTGGCTCTCACACCTTAACTAAATGTTGTAGACTCAAACTTTTTGCTGTCATTGGTGTATTTTAGCAACTTGAAGATGATTCCAGCATTAATTTCATTGTGCTTTTGCTCATTTTGAAGATTTTAACAGTTTCACCTGAAGTGTACATTCGGGCTGAAAATGCATTTAAAGCAATACAAAGTTCATTTTGGCTCTCACACCTTAACTAAATGTTGTAGACTTAAACTTGTTACTGTCATTAGTGTATTTTAGCAACTTGAAGATGATTCCAGCATTAATTTCATTGTGCTTTTGCTCATTTTGAAGATTTAGACAGTTTCACCTGAAGTGTACAATCGGGCTGAAAATGAATTTTAAAGCAATACAAAGTTAATTTTGGCTCTCACACCTTAACTAAATGTTGTAGACTCAAACTTTTTGCTGTCATTAGTGTATTTTAGCAAAATGAAGATGATTCAAGCATTAATTTCATTGTGCTTTTGCTCATTTTGAAGATTTTGACATTTTCACCTGAAGTGTACAATTAGGGGCTGAAAACGCGTTTAAAGCAATAAAAAGTTCATTTTGGCTCTCACACCTTAACTAAATGTTGTAGACTCAAACTGTTTTCTGTCATTAGTGTATTTTAGCAACTTGAAGATGATTCCAGCATTAATTTCATTGTGCTTTTGCTCATTTTGAAGATTTTGACAGTTTCACCTGAAGTGTACAATCAGGGGCTGAAAACGCGTTTAAAGCAATACAAAGTTCATTTAGGCTCTCACACCTTAACTAAATGTTGTAGACTCAAACTGTTTACTGTCATTAGTGTATTTTAGCAACTTGAAGATGATTCCAGCATTAATTTCATTGTGCTTTTGCTCATTTTGAAGATTTTGACAGTTTCACCTGAAGTGTACAATCAGGTGCTGAAAACGCGTTTACAGCAATACAAAGTTCATTTTGGCTCTCACACCTTAACTAAATGTTGTAGACTCAAACTTTTTGCTGTCATTAGTGTATTTTAGCAACTTGAAGATGATTCCAGCATTAATTTCATTGTGCTTTTGCTCATTTTGAAGATTTTGACATTTTCACCTGAAGTGTACAATCAGGGGCTGAAAACAAGTTTAAAGCAATAAAAAGTTCATTTTGGCTCTCACACCTTAACTAAATGTTGTAGACTCAAACTTTTTGCTGTCATTAGTGTATTTTAGCAACTTGAAGATGATTCCAACATTAATTTCATTGTGCTTTTGCTCATTTTGAAGATTTTGACAGTTTCACCTGAAGTGTACAATCGGGCTGAAAATGAATTTTAAAGCAATACAAAGTTAATTTTGGCTCTCACACCTTAACTAAATGTTGTAGACTCAAACTTTTTGCTGTCATTAGTGTATTTTAGCAAAATGAAGATGATTCAAGCATTAATTTCATTATGCTTTTGCTCATTTTGAAGATTTTGACATTTTCACCTGAAGTGTACAATCAGGGGCTGAAAACGCGTTTAAAGAAATAAAAAGTTAATTTTGGCTCTCACACCTTAACTAAATGTTGTAGACTCAAACTTTTTGCTGTCATTAGTGTATTTTAGCAAAATGAAGATGATTCAAGCATTAATTTCATTGTGCTTTTGCTCATTTTGAAGATTTTGACATTTTCACCTGAAGTGTACAATTAGGGGCTGAAAACGCGTTTAAAGCAATAAAAAGTTCATTTTGGCTCTCACACCTTAACTAAATGTTGTAGACTCAAACTGTTTATCTGTCATTAGTGTATTTTAGCAACTTGAAGATGATTCCAGCATTAATTTCATTGTGCTCTTGCTCATTTTGAAGATTTTTGACAGTTTCACCTGAAGTGTACAATCAGGGGCTGAAAACGCGTTTAAAGCAATACAAAGTTCATTTAGGCTCTCACACCTTAACTAAATGTTGCAGACTCAAACTTTTTGCTTTCATTAGTGTATTTTAGCAACTTGAAGATGATTCCAGCATTAATTTCATTGTGCTTTTGCTCATTTTGAAGATTTTGACAGTTTCACCTGAAGTGTACAATCGGGCTGAAAATGAATTTTAAAGCAATACAAAGTTCATTTTGGCTCTCACACCTTAACTAAATGTTGTAGACTCAAACTGTTTACTGTCATTAGTGTATTTTAGCAACTTGAAGATGATTCCAGCATTAATTTCATTGTGCTTTTGCTCATTTTGAAGATTTTGACAGTTTCACCTGAAGTGTACAATCAGGTGCTGAAAACGCGTTTACAGCAATACAAAGTTCATTTTGGCTCTCACACCTTAACTAAATGTTGTAGACTCAAACTTTTTGCTGTCATTAGTGTATTTTAGCAACTTGAAGATGATTCCATCATTAATTTAATTTTGCTTTTGCTCATTTTGAAGATTTTGACAGTTTCACCTGAAGTGTACTATCGGGCTGAAAATGCATTTAAAGCAATACAAAGTTCATTTTGGCTCTCACACCTTAACTAAATGTTGTAGACTCAAACTTTTTGCTGTCATTAGTGTATTTTAGCAAAATGAAGATGATTCAAGCATTAATTTCATTGTGCTTTTGCTCATTTTGAAGATTTTGACATTTTCACCTGAAGTGTACAATTAGGGGCTGAAAACGCGTTTAAAGCAATAAAAAGTTCATTTTGGCTCTCACACCTTAACTAAATGTTGTAGACTCAAACTGTTTTCTGTCATTAGTGTATTTTAGCAACTTGAAGATGATTCCAGCATTAATTTCATTGTGCTTTTGCTCATTTTGAAGATTTTGACAGTTTCACCTGAAGTGTACAATCAGGGGCTGAAAACGCGTTTAAAGCAATACAAAGTTCATTTAGGCTCTCACACCTTAACTAAATGTTGTAGACTCAAACTGTTTACTGTCATTAGTGTATTTTAGCAACTTGAAGATGATTCCAGCATTAATTTCATTGTGCTTTTGCTCATTTTGAAGATTTTGACAGTTTCACCTGAAGTGTACAATCAGGTGCTGAAAACGCGTTTACAGCAATACAAAGTTCATTTTGGCTCTCACACCTTAACTAAATGTTGTAGACTCAAACTTTTTGCTGTCATTAGTGTATTTTAGCAACTTGAAGATGATTCCAGCATTAATTTCATTGTGCTTTTGCTCATTTTGAAGATTTTGACATTTTCACCTGAAGTGTACAATCAGGGGCTGAAAACGCGTTTAAAGCAATAAAAAGTTCATTTTGGCTCTCACACCTTAAAACTAAATGTTGTAGACTCAAACTTTTTGCTGTCATTAGTGTATTTTAGCAACTTGAAGATGATTCCAACATTAATTTCATTGTGCTTTTGCTCATTTTGAAGATTTTGACAGTTTCACCTGAAGTGTACAATCGGGCTGAAAATGAATTTTAAAGCAATACAAAGTTAATTTTGGCTCTCACACCTTAACTAAATGTTGTAGACTCAAACTTTTTGCTGTCATTAGTGTATTTTAGCAAAATGAAGATGATTCAAGCATTAATTTCATTGTGCTTTTGCTCATTTTGAAGATTTTGACATTTTCACCTGAAGTGTACAATCAGGGGCTGAAAACGCGTTTAAAGAAATAAAAAGTTCATTTTGGCTCTCACACCTTAACTAAATGTTGTAGACTCAAACTTTTTGCTGTCATTAGTGTATTTTAGCAAAATGAAGATGATTCAAGCATTAATTTCATTGTGCTTTTGCTCATTTTGAAGATTTTGACATTTTCACCTGAAGTGTACAATTAGGGGCTGAAAACGCGTTTAAAGCAATAAAAAGTTCATTTTGGCTCTCACACCTTAACTAAATGTTGTAGACTCAAACTGTTTATCTGTCATTAGTGTATTTTAGCAACTTGAAGATGATTCCAGCATTAATTTCATTGTGCTCTTGCTCATTTTGAAGATTTTTGACAGTTTCACCTGAAGTGTACAATCAGGGGCTGAAAACGCGTTTAAAGCAATACAAAGTTCATTTAGGCTCTCACACCTTAACTAAATGTTGCAGACTCAAACTTTTTGTTTTCATTAGTGTATTTTAGCAACTTGAAGATGATTCCAGCATTAATTTCATTGTGCTTTTGCTCATTTTGAAGATTTTGACATTTTCACCTGAAGTGTACAATCAGGGGCTGAAAACGCGTTTAAAGCAATAAAAAGTTCATTTTGGCTCTCACACCTTAACTAAATGTTGTAGACTCAAACTTTTTGCTGTCATTAGTGTATTTTAGCAAAATGAAGATGATTCAAGCATTAATTTCATTGTGCTTTTGCTCATTTTGAAGATTTTGACATTTTCACCTGAAGTGTACAATTAGGGGCTGAAAACGCGTTTAAAGCAATAAAAAGTTCATTTTGGCTCTCACATCTTAACTAAATGTTGTAGACTCAAACTGTTTTCTGTCATTAGTGTATTTTAGCAACTTGAAGATGATTCCAGCATTAATTTCATTGTGCTTTTGCTCATTTTGAAGATTTTGACAGTTTCACCTGAAGTGTACAATCAGGGGCTGAAAACGCGTTTAAAGCAATACAAAGTTCATTTAGGCTCTCACACCTTAACTAAATGTTGTAGACTCAAACTGTTTACTGTCATTAGTGTATTTTAGCAACTTGAAGATGATTCCAGCATTAATTTCATTGTGCTTTTGCTCATTTTGAAGATTTTGACAGTTTCACCTGAAGTGTACAATCAGGTGCTGAAAACGCGTTTACAGCAATACAAAGTTCATTTTGGCTCTCACACCTTAACTAAATGTTGTAGACTCAAACTTTTTGCTGTCATTAGTGTATTTTAGCAACTTGAAGATGATTCCAGCATTAATTTCATTGTGCTTTTGCTCATTTTGAAGATTTTGACATTTTCACCTGAAGTGTACAATCAGGGGCTGAAAACGCGTTTAAAGCAATAAAAAGTTCATTTTGGCTCTCACACCTTAACTAAATGTTGTAGACTCAAACTTTTTGCTGTCATTAGTGTATTTTAGCAACTTGAAGATGATTCCAACATTAATTTCATTGTGCTTTTGCTCATTTTGAAGATTTTGACAGTTTCACCTGAAGTGTACAATCGGGCTGAAAATGAATTTTAAAGCAATACAAAGTTAATTTTGGCTCTCACACCTTAACTAAATGTTGTAGACTCAAACTTTTTTCTGTCATTAGTGTATTTTAGCAAAATGAAGATGATTCAAGCATTAATTTCATTGTGCTTTTGCTCATTTTGAAGATTTTGACATTTTCACCTGAAGTGTACAATCAGGGGCTGAAAACGCGTTTAAAGAAATAAAAAGTTCATTTTGGCTCTCACACCTTAACTAAATGTTGTAGACTCAAACTTTTTGCTGTCATTAGTGTATTTTAGCAAAATGAAGATGATTCAAGCATTAATTTCATTGTGCTTTTGCTCATTTTGAAGATTTTGACATTTTCACCTGAAGTGTACAATTAGGGGCTGAAAACGCGTTTAAAGCAATAAAAAGTTCATTTTGGCTCTCACACCTTAACTAAATGTTGTAGACTCAAACTGTTTATCTGTCATTAGTGTATTTTAGCAACTTGAAGATGATTCCAGCATTAATTTCATTGTGCTCTTGCTCATTTTGAAGATTTTTGACAGTTTCACCTGAAGTGTACAATCAGGGGCTGAAAACGCGTTTAAAGCAATACAAAGTTCATTTAGGCTCTCACACCTTAACTAAATGTTGCAGACTCAAACTTTTTGCTTTCATTAGTGTATTTTAGCAACTTGAAGATGATTCCAGCATTAATTTCATTGTGCTTTTGCTCATTTTGAAGATTTTGACAGTTTCACCTGAAGTGTACAATCGGGCTGAAAATGAATTTTAAAGCAATACAAAGTTCATTTTGGCTCTCACACCTTAACTAAATGTTGTAGACTCAAACTTTTTGCTGTCATTAGTGTATTTTAGCAACTTGAAGATGATTCCAGCATTAATTTCATTGTGCTTTTGCTCATTTTGAAGATTTTGACAGTTTCACCTGAAGTGTACAATCAGGTGCTGAAAACGTGTTTACAGCAATACAAAGTTCATTTTGGCTCTCACACCTTAACTAAATGTTGTAGACTCAAACTTTTTGCTGTCATTAGTGTATTTTAGCAACTTGAAGATGATTCCAGCATTAATTTCATTGTGCTTTTGCTCATTTTGAAGATTTTGACAGTTTCACCTGAAGTGTACAATCAAGGGCTGAAAACGCGTTTAAAGCAATAAAAAGTTAATTTAGGCTCTCACAACTTAACTAAATGTTGTAGACTCAAACTTTTTACTGTCATTAGTGTATTTTAGCAACTTGAAGATGATTCCAGCATTAATTTCATTGTGCTTTTGCTCATTTTGAAGATTTTGACAGTTTCACCTGAAGTGTCCAATCGGGCTGAAAATGCATTTAAAGCAATGCAAAGTTAATTTTGGCTCTCACACCTTAACTAAATGTTGTAGACTCAAACTTTTTGCTGTCATTAGTGTATTTTACCAACTTGAAGATGATTCCAACATTAATTTCATTGTGCTTTTGCTCATTTTGAAGATTTTGACACTTTCACCTGAAGTGTCCAATCGGGCTGAAAATGCATTTAAAGCAATACAAAGTTCATTTTGGCTCTCACACCTTAACTAAATGTTGTAGACTCCAACTTTTTGCCTTCATTAGTGTATTTTAGCAACTTGAAGATGATTCCAGCATTAATTTCATTGTGCTTTTGCTCATTATGAATATTTTGACAGTTTCACCTGAAGTGTACAATCAGGTGCTGAAAACGCGTTAACAGCAATACAAAGTTCATTTTGGCTCTCACACCTTAACTAAATGTTGTAGACTCAAACTGTTTGCTGTCATTAGTGTATTTTAGCAACTTGAAGATGATTCCAAAATTAATTTCATTGTGCTTTTGCTCATTTTGAAGATTTTGACAGTTTCACCTGAAGTGTATAATCGGGCTGAAAATGCATTTAAAGCAATACAAAGTTCATTTTGGCTCTCACACCTTAACTAAATGTTGTAGACTCAAACTTTTTGCTGTCATTGGTGTATTTTAGAAACTTGAAGATAATTCCAGCATTAATTTCATTGTGCTTTTGCTCATTTTGAAGATTTTAACAGTTTCACCTGAAGTGTACATTCGGGCTGAAAATGCATTTAAAGCAATACAAAGTTCATTTTGGCTCTCACACCTTAACTAAATGTTGTAGACTTAAACTTGTTACTGTCATTAGTGTATTTTAGCAACTTGAAGATGATTCCAGCATTAATTTCATTGTGCTTTTGCTCATTTTGAAGATTTTGACAGTTTCACCTGAAGTGTACAATCGGGCTGAAAATGAATTTTAAAGCAATACAAAGTTAATTTTGGCTCTCACACCTTAACTAAATGTTGTAGACTCAAACTTTTTGCTGTCATTAGTGTATTTTAGCAAAATGAAGATGATTCAAGCATTAATTTCATTGTGCTTTTGCTCATTTTGAAGATTTTGACAGTTTCACCTGAAGTGTACAATCGGGCTGAAAATGAATTTTAAAGCAATACAAAGTTAATTTTGGCTCTCACACCTTAACTAAATGTTGTAGACTCAAACTTTTTGCTGTCATTAGTGTATTTTAGCAAAATGAAGATGATTCAAGCATTAATTTCATTGTGCTTTTGCTCATTTTGAAGATTTTGACATTTTCACCTGAAGTGTACAATCAGGGGCTGAAAACGCGTTTAAAGCAATAAAAAGTTCATTTTGGCTCTCACACCTTAACTAAATGTTGTAGACTCAAACTTTTTGCTGTCATTAGTGTATTTTAGCAAAATGAAGATGATTCAAGCATTAATTTCATTTTGCTTTTGCTCATTTTGAAGATTTTGACATTTTCACCTGAAGTGTACAATTAGGGGCTGAAAACGCGTTTAAAGCAATAAAAAGTTCATTTTGGCTCTCACACCTTAACTAAATGTTGTAGACTCAAACTGTTTGCTGTCATTAGTGTATTTTAGCAACTTGAAGATGATTCCAGCATTAATTTCATTGTGCTTTTGCTCATTTTGAAGATTTTGACAGTTTCACCTGAAGTGTACAATCAGGGGCTGAAAACGCGTTTAAAGCAATACAAAGTTCATTTAGGCTCTCACACCTTAACTAAATGTTGTAGACTCAAACTGTTTGCTGTCATTAGTGTATTTTAGCAACTTGAAGATGATTCCAGCATTAATTTCATTGTGCTTTTGCTCATTTTGAAGATTTTGACAGTTTCACCTGAAGTGTCCAATCGGGCTGAAAATGCATTTAAAGCAATACAAAGTTAATTTTGGCTCTCAAACCTTAACTAAATGTTGTAGACTCAAACTTGTTGCTGTCATTAGTGTATTTTAGCAACTTGAAGATGATTCCAGCATTAATTTCATTGTGCTTTTGCTCATTATGAATATTTTGACAGTTTCACCTGAAGTGTACAATCAGGTGCTGAAAACGCGTTAACAGCAATACAAAGTTCATTTTGGCTCTCACACCTTAACTAAATGTTGTAGACTCAAACTTTTTGCTGTCATTGGTGTATTTTAGCAACTTGAAGATGATTCCAGCATTAATTTCATTGTGCTTTTGCTCATTTTGAAGATTTAGACAGTTTCACCTGAAGTGTACAATCGGGCTGAAAATGAATTTTAAAGCAATACAAAGTTAATTTTGGCTCTCACACCTTAACTAAATGTTGTAGACTCAAACTTTTTGCTGTCATTAGTGTATTTTAGCAAAATGAAGATGATTCAAGCATTAATTTCATTGTGCTTTTGCTCATTTTGAAGATTTTGACATTTTCACCTGAAGTGTACAATTAGGGGCTGAAAACGCGTTTAAAGCAATAAAAAGTTCATTTTGGCTCTCACACCTTAACTAAATGTTGTAGACTCAAACTGTTTTCTGTCATTAGTGTATTTTAGCAACTTGAAGATGATTCCAGCATTAATTTCATTGTGCTTTTGCTCATTTTGAAGATTTTGACAGTTTCACCTGAAGTGTACAATCAGGGGCTGAAAACGCGTTTAAAGCAATACAAAGTTCATTTAGGCTCTCACACCTTAACTAAATGTTGTAGACTCAAACTGTTTACTGTCATTAGTGTATTTTAGCAACTTGAAGATGATTCCAGCATTAATTTCATTGTGCTTTTGCTCATTTTGAAGATTTTGACAGTTTCACCTGAAGTGTACAATCAGGTGCTGAAAACGCGTTTACAGCAATACAAAGTTCATTTTGGCTCTCACACCTTAACTAAATGTTGTAGACTCAAACTTTTTGCTTTCATTAGTGTATTTTAGCAACTTGAAGATGATTCCAGCATTAATTTCATTGTGCTTTTGCTCATTTTGAAGATTTTGACAGTTTCACCTGAAGTGTACAATCGGGCTGAAAATGCATTTAAAGCAATACAAAGTTCATTTAGGCTCTCACACCTTAACTAAATGTTGTAGACTCAAACTGTTTGCTGTCATTAGTGTATTTTAGCAACTTGAAGATGATTCCAGCATTAATTTCATTGTGCTTTTGCTCATTTTGAAGATTTTGACAGTTTCACCTGAAGTGTCCAATCGGGCTGAAAATGCATTTAAAGCAATACAAAGTTAATTTTGGCTCTCAAACCTTAACTAAATGTTGTAGACTCAAACTTGTTGCTGTCATTAGTGTATTTTAGCAACTTGAAGATGATTCCAGCATTAATTTCATTGTGCTTTTGCTCATTATGAATATTTTGACAGTTTCACCTGAAGTGTACAATCAGGTGCTGAAAACGCGTTAACAGCAATACAAAGTTCATTTTGGCTCTCACACCTTAACTAAATGTTGTAGACTCAAACTGTTTGCTGTCATTAGTGTATTTTAGCAACTTGAAGATGATTCCAGCATTAATTTCATTGTGCTTTTGCTCATTTTGAAGATTTTGACAGTTTCACCTGAAGTGTATAATCGGGCTGAAAATGCATTTAAAGCAATACAAAGTTCATTTTGGCTCTCACACCTTAACTAAATGTTGTAGACTCAAACTTTTTGCTGTCATTGGTGTATTTTAGCAACTTGAAGATGATTCCAGCATTAATTTCATTGTGCTTTTGCTCATTTTGAAGATTTTAACAGTTTCACCTGAAGTGTACATTCGGGCTGAAAATGCATTTAAAGCAATACAAAGTTCATTTTGGCTCTCACACCTTAACTAAATGTTGTAGACTTAAACTTGTTACTGTCATTAGTGTATTTTAGCAACTTGAAGATGATTCCAGCATTAATTTCATTGTGCTTTTGCTCATTTTGAAGATTTAGACAGTTTCACCTGAAGTGTACAATCGGGCTGAAAATGAATTTTAAAGCAATACAAAGTTAATTTTGGCTCTCACACCTTAACTAAATGTTGTAGACTCAAACTTTTTGCTGTCATTAGTGTATTTTAGCAAAATGAAGATGATTCAAGCATTAATTTCATTGTGCTTTTGCTCATTTTGAAGATTTTGACATTTTCACCTGAAGTGTACAATTAGGGGCTGAAAACGCGTTTAAAGCAATAAAAAGTTCATTTTGGCTCTCACACCTTAACTAAATGTTGTAGACTCAAACTGTTTTCTGTCATTAGTGTATTTTAGCAACTTGAAGATGATTCCAGCATTAATTTCATTGTGCTTTTGCTCATTTTGAAGATTTTGACAGTTTCACCTGAAGTGTACAATCAGGGGCTGAAAACGCGTTTAAAGCAATACAAAGTTCATTTAGGCTCTCACACCTTAACTAAATGTTGTAGACTCAAACTGTTTACTGTCATTAGTGTATTTTAGCAACTTGAAGATGATTCCAGCATTAATTTCATTGTGCTTTTGCTCATTTTGAAGATTTTGACAGTTTCACCTGAAGTGTACAATCAGGTGCTGAAAACGCGTTTACAGCAATACAAAGTTCATTTTGGCTCTCACACCTTAACTAAATGTTGTAGACTCAAACTTTTTGCTGTCATTAGTGTATTTTAGCAACTTGAAGATGATTCCAGCATTAATTTCATTGTGCTTTTGCTCATTTTGAAGATTTTGACATTTTCACCTGAAGTGTACAATCAGGGGCTGAAAACGCGTTTAAAGCAATAAAAAGTTCATTTTGGCTCTCACACCTTAACTAAATGTTGTAGACTCAAACTTTTTGCTGTCATTAGTGTATTTTAGCAACTTGAAGATGATTCCAACATTAATTTCATTGTGCTTTTGCTCATTTTGAAGATTTTGACAGTTTCACCTGAAGTGTACAATCGGGCTGAAAATGAATTTTAAAGCAATACAAAGTTAATTTTGGCTCTCACACCTTAACTAAATGTTGTAGACTCAAACTTTTTGCTGTCATTAGTGTATTTTAGCAAAATGAAGATGATTCAAGCATTAATTTCATTATGCTTTTGCTCATTTTGAAGATTTTGACATTTTCACCTGAAGTGTACAATCAGGGGCTGAAAACGCGTTTAAAGCAATAAAAAGTTCATTTTGGCTCTCACACCTTAACTAAATGTTGTAGACTCAAACTTTTTGCTGTCATTAGTGTATTTTAGCAAAATGAAGATGATTCAAGCATTAATTTCATTTTGCTTTTGCTCATTTTGAAGATTTTGACATTTTCACCTGAAGTGTACAATTAGGGGCTGAAAACGCGTTTAAGGCAATAAAAAGTTCATTTTGGCTCTCACACCTTAACTAAATGTTGTAGACTCAAACTGTTTGCTGTCATTAGTGTATTTTAGCAACTTGAAGATGATTCCAGCATTAATTTCATTGTGCTTTTGCTCATTTTGAAGATTTTGACAGTTTCACCTGAAGTGTACAATCAGGGGCTGAAAACGCGTTTAAAGCAATACAAAGTTCATTTAGGCTCTCACACCTTAACTAAATGTTGTAGACTCAAACTGTTTGCTGTCATTAGTGTATTTTAGCAACTTGAAGATGATTCCAGCATTAATTTCATTGTGCTTTTCCTCAATTTGAAGATTTTGACAGTTTCACCTGAAGTTTCCAATCGGGCTGAAAATGCATTTAAAGCAATACAAAGTTAATTTTGGCTCTCACACTTTAACTAAATGTTGTAGACTCAAACTTTTTGCTGTCATTAGTGTATTTTAGCAACTTGAAGATGATTCCAGCATTAATTTCATTGTGCTTTTGCTCATTTTGAAGATTTTGACAGTTTCACCTGAAGTGTACAATCAGGTGCTGAAAACGCGTTTACAGCAATACAAAGTTCATTTTGGCTCTCACACCTTAACTAAATGTTGTAGACTCAAACTGTTTGCTGTCATTAGTGTATTTTAGCAACTTGAAGATGATTCCAGCATTAATTTCATTGTGCTTTTCCTCAATTTGAAGATTTTGACAGTTTCACCTGAAGTGTCCAATCGGGCTGAAAATGCATTTAAAGCAATACAAAGTTAATTTTGGCTCTCAAACCTTAACTAAATGTTGTAGACTCAAACTTTTTGCTGTCATTAGTGTATTTTAGCAACTTGAAGATGATTCCAGCATTAATTTCATTGTGCTTTTGCTCATTTTGAAGATTTTGACAGTTTCACCTGAAGTGTACAATCAGGTGCTGAAAACGCGTTTACAGCAATACAAAGTTCATTTTGGCTCTCACACCTTAACTAAATGTTGTAGACTCAAACTTTTTGCTGTCATTAGTGTATTTTAGCAACTTGAAGATGATTCCATCATTAATTTAATTGTGCTTTTGCTCATTTTGAAGATTTTGACACTTTCACCTGAAGTGTACAATCGGGCTGAAAATGAATTTTAAAGCAATACAAAGTTCATTTTGGCTCTCACAACTTAACTAAATGTTGTAGACTCCAACTTTTTGCTGTCATTAGTGTATTTTAGCAACTTGAAGATGATTCCAGCATTAATTTCATTGTGCTTTTGCTCATTATGAATATTTTGACAGTTTCACCTGAAGTGTACAATCAGGTGCTGAAAACGCGTTAACAGCAATACAAAGTTCATTTTGGCTCTCACACCTTAACTAAATGTTGTAGACTCAAACTGTTTGCTGTCATTAGTGTATTTTAGCAACTTGAAGATGATTCCAGCATTAATTTCATTGTGCTTTTGCTCATTTTGAAGATTTTGACAGTTTCACCTGAAGTGTATAATCGGGCTGAAAATGCATTTAAAGCAATACAAAGTTCATTTTGGCTCTCACACCTTAACTAAATGTTGTAGACTCAAACTTTTTGCTGTCATTGGTGTATTTTAGCAACTTGAAGATGATTCCAGCATTAATTTCATTGTGCTTTTGCTCATTTTGAAGATTTTAACAGTTTCACCTGAAGTGTACATTCGGGCTGAAAATGCATTTAAAGCAATACAAAGTTCATTTTGGCTCTCACACCTTAACTAAATGTTGTAGACTTAAACTTGTTACTGTCATTAGTGTATTTTAGCAACTTGAAGATGATTCCAGCATTAATTTCATTGTGCTTTTGCTCATTTTGAAGATTTTGACAGTTTCACCTGAAGTGTACAATCGGGCTGAAAATGAATTTTAAAGCAATACAAAGTTAATTTTGGCTCTCACACCTTAACTAAATGTTGTAGACTCAAACTTTTTGCTGTCATTAGTGTATTTTAGCAAAATGAAGATGATTCAAGCATTAATTTCATTGTGCTTTTGCTCATTTTGAAGATTTTGACAGTTTCACCTGAAGTGTCCAATCGGGCTGAAAATGCATTTAAAGCAATACAAAGTTAATTTTGGCTCTCAAACCTTAACTAAATGTTGTAGACTCAAACTTGTTGCTGTCATTAGTGTATTTTAGCAACTTGAAGATGATTCCAGCATTAATTTCATTGTGCTTTTGCTCATTATGAATATTTTGACAGTTTCACCTGAAGTGTACAATCAGGTGCTGAAAACGCGTTAACAGCAATACAAAGTTCATTTTGGCTCTCACACCTTAACTAAATGTTGTAGACTCAAACTGTTTGCTGTCATTAGTGTATTTTAGCAACTTGAAGATGATTCCAGCATTAATTTCATTGTGCTTTTGCTCATTTTGAAGATTTTGACAGTTTCACCTGAAGTGTACAATCAGGGGCTGAAAACGCGTTTAAAGCAATACAAAGTTCATTTAGGCTCTCACACCTTAACTAAATGTTGTAGACTCAAACTGTTTACTGTCATTAGTGTATTTTAGCAACTTGAAGATGATTCCAGCATTAATTTCATTGTGCTTTTGCTCATTTTGAAGATTTTGACAGTTTCACCTGAAGTGTACAATCAGGTGCTGAAAACGCGTTTACAGCAATACAAAGTTCATTTTGGCTCTCACACCTTAACTAAATGTTGTAGACTCAAACTTTTTGCTGTCATTAGTGTATTTTAGCAACTTGAAGATGATTCCAGCATTAATTTCATTGTGCTTTTGCTCATTTTGAAGATTTTGACATTTTCACCTGAAGTGTACAATCAGGGGCTGAAAACGCGTTTAAAGCAATACAAAGTTAATTTTGGCTCTCACACCTTAACTAAATGTTGTAGACTCAAACTTTTTTCTGTCATTAGTGTATTTTAGCAAAATGAAGATGATTCAAGCATTAATTTCATTGTGCTTTTGCTCATTTTGAAGATTTTGACATTTTCACCTGAAGTGTACAATCAGGGGCTGAAAACGCGTTTAAAGAAATAAAAAGTTCATTTTGGCTCTCACACCTTAACTAAATGTTGTAGACTCAAACTTTTTGCTGTCATTAGTGTATTTTAGCAAAATGAAGATGATTCAAGCATTAATTTCATTGTGCTTTTGCTCATTTTGAAGATTTTGACATTTTCACCTGAAGTGTACAATTAGGGGCTGAAAACGCGTTTAAAGCAATAAAAAGTTCATTTTGGCTCTCACACCTTAACTAAATGTTGTAGACTCAAACTGTTTATCTGTCATTAGTGTATTTTAGCAACTTGAAGATGATTCCAGCATTAATTTCATTGTGCTCTTGCTCATTTTGAAGATTTTTGACAGTTTCACCTGAAGTGTACAATCAGGGGCTGAAAACGCGTTTAAAGCAATACAAAGTTCATTTAGGCTCTCACACCTTAACTAAATGTTGCAGACTCAAACTTTTTGCTTTCATTAGTGTATTTTAGCAACTTGAAGATGATTCCAGCATTAATTTCATTGTGCTTTTGCTCATTTTGAAGATTTTGACAGTTTCACCTGAAGTGTACAATCAGGTGCTGAAAACGTGTTTACAGCAATACAAAGTTCATTTTGGCTCTCACACCTTAACTAAATGTTGTAGACTCAAACTTTTTGCTGTCATTAGTGTATTTTAGCAACTTGAAGATGATTCCAGCATTAATTTCATTGTGCTTTTGCTCATTTTGAAATTTTTGACAGTTTCACCTGAAGTGTACAATCAAGGGCTGAAAACGCGTTTAAAGCAATAAAAAGTTAATTTAGGCTCTCACAACTTAACTAAATGTTGTAGACTCAAACTTTTTACTGTCATTAGTGTATTTTAGCAACTTGAAGATGATTCCAGCATTAATTTCATTGTGCTTTTGCTCATTTTGAAGATTTTGACAGTTTCACCTGAAGTGTCCAATCGGGCTGAAAATGCATTTAAAGCAATGCAAAGTTAATTTTGGCTCTCACACCTTAACTAAATGTTGTAGACTCAAACTTTTTGCTGTCATTAGTGTATTTTAGCAACTTGAAGATGATTCCAGCATTAATTTCATTGTGCTTTTGCACATTTTGAAGATTTTGACAGTTTCACCTGAAGTGTACAATCAGGTGCTGAAAACGCGTTTAAAGCAATACAAAGTTAATTTAGGCTCTCACACCTCAACTAAATGTTGTAGACTCAAACTTTTTGCTGTCATTAGTGTATTTTACCAACTTGAAGATGATTCCAACATTAATTTCATTGTGCTTTTGCTCATTTTGAAGATTTTGACACTTTCACCTGAAGTGTCCAATCGGGCTGAAAATGCATTTAAAGCAATACAAAGTTCATTTTGGCTCTCACACCTTAACTAAATGTTGTAGACTCCAACTTTTTGCCTTCATTAGTGTATTTTAGCAACTTGAAGATGATTCCAGCATTAATTTCATTGTGCTTTTGCTCATTATGAATATTTTGACAGTTTCACCTGAAGTGTACAATCAGGTGCTGAAAACGCGTTAACAGCAATACAAAGTTCATTTTGGCTCTCACACCTTAACTAAATGTTGTAGACTCAAACTTTTTGCTGTCATTAGTGTATTTTAGCAACTTGAAGATGATTCCAACATTAATTTCATTGTGCTTTTGCTCATTTTGAAGATTTTGACAGTTTCACCTGAAGTGTACAATCGGGCTGAAAATGCATTTAAAGCAATACAAAGTTCATTTTGGCTCTCACACCTTAACTAAATGTTGTAGACTCAAACTTTTTGCTTTAATTGGTGTATTTTAGCAACTTGAAGATGATTCCAGCATTAATTTCATTGTGCTTTTGCTCATTTTGAAGATTTTAACAGTTTCACCTGAAGTGTACATTCGGGCTGAAAATGCATTTAAAGCAATACAAAGTTCATTTTGGCTCTCACACCTTAACTAAATGTTGTAGACTTAAACTTGTTACTGTCATTAGTGTATTTTAGCAACTTGAAGATGATTCCAGCATTAATTTCATTGTGCTTTTGCTCATTTTGAAGATTTTGACAGTTTCACCTGAAGTGTACAATCGGGCTGAAAATGAATTTTAAAGCAATACAAAGTTAATTTTGGCTCTCACACCTTAACTAAATGTTGTAGACTCAAACTTTTTGCTGTCATTAGTGTATTTTAGCAAAATGAAGATGATTCAAGCATTAATTTCATTGTGCTTTTGCTCATTTTGAAGATTTTGACAGTTTCACCTGAAGTGTACAATCGGGCTGAAAATGAATTTTAAAGCAATACAAAGTTAATTTTGGCTCTCACACCTTAACTAAATGTTGTAGACTCAAACTTTTTGCTGTCATTAGTGTATTTTAGCAAAATGAAGATGATTCAAGCATTAATTTCATTGTGCTTTTGCTCATTTTGAAGATTTTGACATTTTCACCTGAAGTGTACAATCAGGGGCTGAAAACGCGTTTAAAGCAATAAAAAGTTCATTTTGGCTCTCACACCTTAACTAAATGTTGTAGACTCAAACTTTTTGCTGTCATTAGTGTATTTTAGCAAAATGAAGATGATTCAAGCATTAATTTCATTTTGCTTTTGCTCATTTTGAAGATTTTGACATTTTCACCTGAAGTGTACAATTAGGGGCTGAAAACGCGTTTAAAGCAATAAAAAGTTCATTTTGGCTCTCACACCTTAACTAAATGTTGTAGACTCAAACTGTTTGCTGTCATTAGTGTATTTTAGCAACTTGAAGATGATTCCAGCATTAATTTCATTGTGCTTTTGCTCATTTTGAAGATTTTGACAGTTTCACCTGAAGTGTACAATCAGGGGCTGAAAACGCGTTTAAAGCAATACAAAGTTCATTTAGGCTCTCACACCTTAACTAAATGTTGTAGACTCAAACTGTTTGCTGTCATTAGTGTATTTTAGCAAAATAAAGATGATTCAAGCATTAATTTCATTGTGCTTTTGCTCATTTTGAAGATTTTGACATTTTCACCTGAAGTGTACATTTAAGGGCTGAAAACGCGTTTAAAGCAATAAAAAGTTCATTTTGGCTCTCACACCTTAACTAAATGTTGTAGACTCAAACTGTTTGCTGTCATTAGTGTATTTTAGCAACTTGAAGATGATTCCAGCATTAATTTCATTGTGCTTTTGCTCATTTTGAAGATTTTGACAGTTTCACCTGAAGTGTATAATCGGGCTGAAAATGCATTTAAAGCAATACAAAGTTCATTTTGGCTCTCACACCTTAACTAAATGTTGTAGACTCAAACTTTTTGCTGTCATTGGTGTATTTTAGCAACTTGAAGATGATTCCAGCATTAATTTCATTGTGCTTTTGCTCATTTTGAAGATTTTAACAGTTTCACCTGAAGTGTACATTCGGGCTGAAAATGCATTTAAAGCAATACAAAGTTCATTTTGGCTCTCACACCTTAACTAAATGTTGTAGACTTAAACTTGTTACTGTCATTAGTGTATTTTAGCAACTTGAAGATGATTCCAGCATTAATTTCATTGTGCTTTTGCTCATTTTGAAGATTTAGACAGTTTCACCTGAAGTGTACAATCGGGCTGAAAATGAATTTTAAAGCAATACAAAGTTAATTTTGGCTCTCACACCTTAACTAAATGTTGTAGACTCAAACTTTTTGCTGTCATTAGTGTATTTTAGCAAAATGAAGATGATTCAAGCATTAATTTCATTGTGCTTTTGCTCATTTTGAAGATTTTGACATTTTCACCTGAAGTGTACAATTAGGGGCTGAAAACGCGTTTAAAGCAATAAAAAGTTCATTTTGGCTCTCACACCTTAACTAAATGTTGTAGACTCAAACTGTTTTCTGTCATTAGTGTATTTTAGCAACTTGAAGATGATTCCAGCATTAATTTCATTGTGCTTTTGCTCATTTTGAAGATTTTGACAGTTTCACCTGAAGTGTACAATCAGGGGCTGAAAACGCGTTTAAAGCAATACAAAGTTCATTTAGGCTCTCACACCTTAACTAAATGTTGTAGACTCAAACTGTTTACTGTCATTAGTGTATTTTAGCAACTTGAAGATGATTCCAGCATTAATTTCATTGTGCTTTTGCTCATTTTGAAGATTTTGACAGTTTCACCTGAAGTGTACAATCAGGTGCTGAAAACGCGTTTACAGCAATACAAAGTTCATTTTGGCTCTCACACCTTAACTAAATGTTGTAGACTCAAACTTTTTGCTGTCATTAGTGTATTTTAGCAACTTGAAGATGATTCCAGCATTAATTTCATTGTGCTTTTGCTCATTTTGAAGATTTTGACATTTTCACCTGAAGTGTACAATCAGGGGCTGAAAACAAGTTTAAAGCAATAAAAAGTTCATTTTGGCTCTCACACCTTAACTAAATGTTGTAGACTCAAACTTTTTGCTGTCATTAGTGTATTTTAGCAACTTGAAGATGATTCCAACATTAATTTCATTGTGCTTTTGCTCATTTTGAAGATTTTGACAGTTTCACCTGAAGTGTACAATCGGGCTGAAAATGAATTTTAAAGCAATACAAAGTTAATTTTGGCTCTCACACCTTAACTAAATGTTGTAGACTCAAACTTTTTGCTGTCATTAGTGTATTTTAGCAAAATGAAGATGATTCAAGCATTAATTTCATTATGCTTTTGCTCATTTTGAAGATTTTGACATTTTCACCTGAAGTGTACAATCAGGGGCTGAAAACGCGTTTAAAGAAATAAAAAGTTAATTTTGGCTCTCACACCTTAACTAAATGTTGTAGACTCAAACTTTTTGCTGTCATTAGTGTATTTTAGCAAAATGAAGATGATTCAAGCATTAATTTCATTGTGCTTTTGCTCATTTTGAAGATTTTGACATTTTCACCTGAAGTGTACAATTAGGGGCTGAAAACGCGTTTAAAGCAATAAAAAGTTCATTTTGGCTCTCACACCTTAACTAAATGTTGTAGACTCAAACTGTTTATCTGTCATTAGTGTATTTTAGCAACTTGAAGATGATTCCAGCATTAATTTCATTGTGCTCTTGCTCATTTTGAAGATTTTTGACAGTTTCACCTGAAGTGTACAATCAGGGGCTGAAAACGCGTTTAAAGCAATACAAAGTTCATTTAGGCTCTCACACCTTAACTAAATGTTGCAGACTCAAACTTTTTGCTTTCATTAGTGTATTTTAGCAACTTGAAGATGATTCCAGCATTAATTTCATTGTGCTTTTGCTCATTTTGAAGATTTTGACAGTTTCACCTGAAGTGTACAATCGGGCTGAAAATGAATTTTAAAGCAATACAAAGTTCATTTTGGCTCTCACACCTTAACTAAATGTTGTAGACTCAAACTGTTTACTGTCATTAGTGTATTTTAGCAACTTGAAGATGATTCCAGCATTAATTTCATTGTGCTTTTGCTCATTTTGAAGATTTTGACAGTTTCACCTGAAGTGTACAATCAGGTGCTGAAAACGCGTTTACAGCAATACAAAGTTCATTTTGGCTCTCACACCTTAACTAAATGTTGTAGACTCAAACTTTTTGCTGTCATTAGTGTATTTTAGCAACTTGAAGATGATTCCATCATTAATTTAATTTTGCTTTTGCTCATTTTGAAGATTTTGACAGTTTCACCTGAAGTGTACTATCGGGCTGAAAATGCATTTAAAGCAATACAAAGTTCATTTTGGCTCTCACACCTTAACTAAATGTTGTAGACTCAAACTTTTTGCTGTCATTAGTGTATTTTAGCAAAATGAAGATGATTCAAGCATTAATTTCATTGTGCTTTTGCTCATTTTGAAGATTTTGACATTTTCACCTGAAGTGTACAATTAGGGGCTGAAAACGCGTTTAAAGCAATAAAAAGTTCATTTTGGCTCTCACACCTTAACTAAATGTTGTAGACTCAAACTGTTTTCTGTCATTAGTGTATTTTAGCAACTTGAAGATGATTCCAGCATTAATTTCATTGTGCTTTTGCTCATTTTGAAGATTTTGACAGTTTCACCTGAAGTGTACAATCAGGGGCTGAAAACGCGTTTAAAGCAATACAAAGTTCATTTAGGCTCTCACACCTTAACTAAATGTTGTAGACTCAAACTGTTTACTGTCATTAGTGTATTTTAGCAACTTGAAGATGATTCCAGCATTAATTTCATTGTGCTTTTGCTCATTTTGAAGATTTTGACAGTTTCACCTGAAGTGTACAATCAGGTGCTGAAAACGCGTTTACAGCAATACAAAGTTCATTTTGGCTCTCACACCTTAACTAAATGTTGTAGACTCAAACTTTTTGCTGTCATTAGTGTATTTTAGCAACTTGAAGATGATTCCAGCATTAATTTCATTGTGCTTTTGCTCATTTTGAAGATTTTGACATTTTCACCTGAAGTGTACAATCAGGGGCTGAAAACGCGTTTAAAGCAATAAAAAGTTCATTTTGGCTCTCACACCTTAAAACTAAATGTTGTAGACTCAAACTTTTTGCTGTCATTAGTGTATTTTAGCAACTTGAAGATGATTCCAACATTAATTTCATTGTGCTTTTGCTCATTTTGAAGATTTTGACAGTTTCACCTGAAGTGTACAATCGGGCTGAAAATGAATTTTAAAGCAATACAAAGTTAATTTTGGCTCTCACACCTTAACTAAATGTTGTAGACTCAAACTTTTTGCTGTCATTAGTGTATTTTAGCAAAATGAAGATGATTCAAGCATTAATTTCATTGTGCTTTTGCTCATTTTGAAGATTTTGACATTTTCACCTGAAGTGTACAATCAGGGGCTGAAAACGCGTTTAAAGAAATAAAAAGTTCATTTTGGCTCTCACACCTTAACTAAATGTTGTAGACTCAAACTTTTTGCTGTCATTAGTGTATTTTAGCAAAATGAAGATGATTCAAGCATTAATTTCATTGTGCTTTTGCTCATTTTGAAGATTTTGACATTTTCACCTGAAGTGTACAATTAGGGGCTGAAAACGCGTTTAAAGCAATAAAAAGTTCATTTTGGCTCTCACACCTTAACTAAATGTTGTAGACTCAAACTGTTTATCTGTCATTAGTGTATTTTAGCAACTTGAAGATGATTCCAGCATTAATTTCATTGTGCTCTTGCTCATTTTGAAGATTTTTGACAGTTTCACCTGAAGTGTACAATCAGGGGCTGAAAACGCGTTTAAAGCAATACAAAGTTCATTTAGGCTCTCACACCTTAACTAAATGTTGCAGACTCAAACTTTTTGTTTTCATTAGTGTATTTTAGCAACTTGAAGATGATTCCAGCATTAATTTCATTGTGCTTTTGCTCATTTTGAAGATTTTGACATTTTCACCTGAAGTGTACAATCAGGGGCTGAAAACGCGTTTAAAGCAATAAAAAGTTCATTTTGGCTCTCACACCTTAACTAAATGTTGTAGACTCAAACTTTTTGCTGTCATTAGTGTATTTTAGCAAAATGAAGATGATTCAAGCATTAATTTCATTGTGCTTTTGCTCATTTTGAAGATTTTGACATTTTCACCTGAAGTGTACAATTAGGGGCTGAAAACGCGTTTAAAGCAATAAAAAGTTCATTTTGGCTCTCACATCTTAACTAAATGTTGTAGACTCAAACTGTTTTCTGTCATTAGTGTATTTTAGCAACTTGAAGATGATTCCAGCATTAATTTCATTGTGCTTTTGCTCATTTTGAAGATTTTGACAGTTTCACCTGAAGTGTACAATCAGGGGCTGAAAACGCGTTTAAAGCAATACAAAGTTCATTTAGGCTCTCACACCTTAACTAAATGTTGTAGACTCAAACTGTTTACTGTCATTAGTGTATTTTAGCAACTTGAAGATGATTCCAGCATTAATTTCATTGTGCTTTTGCTCATTTTGAAGATTTTGACAGTTTCACCTGAAGTGTACAATCAGGTGCTGAAAACGCGTTTACAGCAATACAAAGTTCATTTTGGCTCTCACACCTTAACTAAATGTTGTAGACTCAAACTTTTTGCTGTCATTAGTGTATTTTAGCAACTTGAAGATGATTCCAGCATTAATTTCATTGTGCTTTTGCTCATTTTGAAGATTTTGACATTTTCACCTGAAGTGTACAATCAGGGGCTGAAAACGCGTTTAAAGCAATAAAAAGTTCATTTTGGCTCTCACACCTTAACTAAATGTTGTAGACTCAAACTTTTTGCTGTCATTAGTGTATTTTAGCAACTTGAAGATGATTCCAACATTAATTTCATTGTGCTTTTGCTCATTTTGAAGATTTTGACAGTTTCACCTGAAGTGTACAATCGGGCTGAAAATGAATTTTAAAGCAATACAAAGTTAATTTTGGCTCTCACACCTTAACTAAATGTTGTAGACTCAAACTTTTTTCTGTCATTAGTGTATTTTAGCAAAATGAAGATGATTCAAGCATTAATTTCATTGTGCTTTTGCTCATTTTGAAGATTTTGACATTTTCACCTGAAGTGTACAATCAGGGGCTGAAAACGCGTTTAAAGAAATAAAAAGTTCATTTTGGCTCTCACACCTTAACTAAATGTTGTAGACTCAAACTTTTTGCTGTCATTAGTGTATTTTAGCAAAATGAAGATGATTCAAGCATTAATTTCATTGTGCTTTTGCTCATTTTGAAGATTTTGACATTTTCACCTGAAGTGTACAATTAGGGGCTGAAAACGCGTTTAAAGCAATAAAAAGTTCATTTTGGCTCTCACACCTTAACTAAATGTTGTAGACTCAAACTGTTTATCTGTCATTAGTGTATTTTAGCAACTTGAAGATGATTCCAGCATTAATTTCATTGTGCTCTTGCTCATTTTGAAGATTTTTGACAGTTTCACCTGAAGTGTACAATCAGGGGCTGAAAACGCGTTTAAAGCAATACAAAGTTCATTTAGGCTCTCACACCTTAACTAAATGTTGCAGACTCAAACTTTTTGCTTTCATTAGTGTATTTTAGCAACTTGAAGATGATTCCAGCATTAATTTCATTGTGCTTTTGCTCATTTTGAAGATTTTGACAGTTTCACCTGAAGTGTACAATCGGGCTGAAAATGAATTTTAAAGCAATACAAAGTTCATTTTGGCTCTCACACCTTAACTAAATGTTGTAGACTCAAACTTTTTGCTGTCATTAGTGTATTTTAGCAACTTGAAGATGATTCCAGCATTAATTTCATTGTGCTTTTGCTCATTTTGAAGATTTTGACAGTTTCACCTGAAGTGTACAATCAGGTGCTGAAAACGTGTTTACAGCAATACAAAGTTCATTTTGGCTCTCACACCTTAACTAAATGTTGTAGACTCAAACTTTTTGCTGTCATTAGTGTATTTTAGCAACTTGAAGATGATTCCAGCATTAATTTCATTGTGCTTTTGCTCATTTTGAAGATTTTGACAGTTTCACCTGAAGTGTACAATCAAGGGCTGAAAACGCGTTTAAAGCAATAAAAAGTTAATTTAGGCTCTCACAACTTAACTAAATGTTGTAGACTCAAACTTTTTACTGTCATTAGTGTATTTTAGCAACTTGAAGATGATTCCAGCATTAATTTCATTGTGCTTTTGCTCATTTTGAAGATTTTGACAGTTTCACCTGAAGTGTCCAATCGGGCTGAAAATGCATTTAAAGCAATGCAAAGTTAATTTTGGCTCTCACACCTTAACTAAATGTTGTAGACTCAAACTTTTTGCTGTCATTAGTGTATTTTACCAACTTGAAGATGATTCCAACATTAATTTCATTGTGCTTTTGCTCATTTTGAAGATTTTGACACTTTCACCTGAAGTGTCCAATCGGGCTGAAAATGCATTTAAAGCAATACAAAGTTCATTTTGGCTCTCACACCTTAACTAAATGTTGTAGACTCCAACTTTTTGCCTTCATTAGTGTATTTTAGCAACTTGAAGATGATTCCAGCATTAATTTCATTGTGCTTTTGCTCATTATGAATATTTTGACAGTTTCACCTGAAGTGTACAATCAGGTGCTGAAAACGCGTTAACAGCAATACAAAGTTCATTTTGGCTCTCACACCTTAACTAAATGTTGTAGACTCAAACTGTTTGCTGTCATTAGTGTATTTTAGCAACTTGAAGATGATTCCAAAATTAATTTCATTGTGCTTTTGCTCATTTTGAAGATTTTGACAGTTTCACCTGAAGTGTATAATCGGGCTGAAAATGCATTTAAAGCAATACAAAGTTCATTTTGGCTCTCACACCTTAACTAAATGTTGTAGACTCAAACTTTTTGCTGTCATTGGTGTATTTTAGCAACTTGAAGATGATTCCAGCATTAATTTCATTGTGCTTTTGCTCATTTTGAAGATTTTAACAGTTTCACCTGAAGTGTACATTCGGGCTGAAAATGCATTTAAAGCAATACAAAGTTCATTTTGGCTCTCACACCTTAACTAAATGTTGTAGACTTAAACTTGTTACTGTCATTAGTGTATTTTAGCAACTTGAAGATGATTCCAGCATTAATTTCATTGTGCTTTTGCTCATTTTGAAGATTTTGACAGTTTCACCTGAAGTGTACAATCGGGCTGAAAATGAATTTTAAAGCAATACAAAGTTAATTTTGGCTCTCACACCTTAACTAAATGTTGTAGACTCAAACTTTTTGCTGTCATTAGTGTATTTTAGCAAAATGAAGATGATTCAAGCATTAATTTCATTGTGCTTTTGCTCATTTTGAAGATTTTGACAGTTTCACCTGAAGTGTACAATCGGGCTGAAAATGAATTTTAAAGCAATACAAAGTTAATTTTGGCTCTCACACCTTAACTAAATGTTGTAGACTCAAACTTTTTGCTGTCATTAGTGTATTTTAGCAAAATGAAGATGATTCAAGCATTAATTTCATTGTGCTTTTGCTCATTTTGAAGATTTTGACATTTTCACCTGAAGTGTACAATCAGGGGCTGAAAACGCGTTTAAAGCAATAAAAAGTTCATTTTGGCTCTCACACCTTAACTAAATGTTGTAGACTCAAACTTTTTGCTGTCATTAGTGTATTTTAGCAAAATGAAGATGATTCAAGCATTAATTTCATTTTGCTTTTGCTCATTTTGAAGATTTTGACATTTTCACCTGAAGTGTACAATTAGGGGCTGAAAACGCGTTTAAAGCAATAAAAAGTTCATTTTGGCTCTCACACCTTAACTAAATGTTGTAGACTCAAACTGTTTGCTGTCATTAGTGTATTTTAGCAACTTGAAGATGATTCCAGCATTAATTTCATTGTGCTTTTGCTCATTTTGAAGATTTTGACAGTTTCACCTGAAGTGTACAATCAGGGGCTGAAAACGCGTTTAAAGCAATACAAAGTTCATTTAGGCTCTCACACCTTAACTAAATGTTGTAGACTCAAACTGTTTGCTGTCATTAGTGTATTTTAGCAACTTGAAGATGATTCCAGCATTAATTTCATTGTGCTTTTGCTCATTTTGAAGATTTTGACAGTTTCACCTGAAGTGTCCAATCGGGCTGAAAATGCATTTAAAGCAATACAAAGTTAATTTTGGCTCTCAAACCTTAACTAAATGTTGTAGACTCAAACTTGTTGCTGTCATTAGTGTATTTTAGCAACTTGAAGATGATTCCAGCATTAATTTCATTGTGCTTTTGCTCATTATGAATATTTTGACAGTTTCACCTGAAGTGTACAATCAGGTGCTGAAAACGCGTTAACAGCAATACAAAGTTCATTTTGGCTCTCACACCTTAACTAAATGTTGTAGACTCAAACTTTTTGCTGTCATTGGTGTATTTTAGCAACTTGAAGATGATTCCAGCATTAATTTCATTGTGCTTTTGCTCATTTTGAAGATTTAGACAGTTTCACCTGAAGTGTACAATCGGGCTGAAAATGAATTTTAAAGCAATACAAAGTTAATTTTGGCTCTCACACCTTAACTAAATGTTGTAGACTCAAACTTTTTGCTGTCATTAGTGTATTTTAGCAAAATGAAGATGATTCAAGCATTAATTTCATTGTGCTTTTGCTCATTTTGAAGATTTTGACATTTTCACCTGAAGTGTACAATTAGGGGCTGAAAACGCGTTTAAAGCAATAAAAAGTTCATTTTGGCTCTCACACCTTAACTAAATGTTGTAGACTCAAACTGTTTTCTGTCATTAGTGTATTTTAGCAACTTGAAGATGATTCCAGCATTAATTTCATTGTGCTTTTGCTCATTTTGAAGATTTTGACAGTTTCACCTGAAGTGTACAATCAGGGGCTGAAAACGCGTTTAAAGCAATACAAAGTTCATTTAGGCTCTCACACCTTAACTAAATGTTGTAGACTCAAACTGTTTACTGTCATTAGTGTATTTTAGCAACTTGAAGATGATTCCAGCATTAATTTCATTGTGCTTTTGCTCATTTTGAAGATTTTGACAGTTTCACCTGAAGTGTACAATCAGGTGCTGAAAACGCGTTTACAGCAATACAAAGTTCATTTTGGCTCTCACACCTTAACTAAATGTTGTAGACTCAAACTTTTTGCTTTCATTAGTGTATTTTAGCAACTTGAAGATGATTCCAGCATTAATTTCATTGTGCTTTTGCTCATTTTGAAGATTTTGACAGTTTCACCTGAAGTGTACAATCGGGCTGAAAATGCATTTAAAGCAATACAAAGTTCATTTAGGCTCTCACACCTTAACTAAATGTTGTAGACTCAAACTGTTTGCTGTCATTAGTGTATTTTAGCAACTTGAAGATGATTCCAGCATTAATTTCATTGTGCTTTTGCTCATTTTGAAGATTTTGACAGTTTCACCTGAAGTGTCCAATCGGGCTGAAAATGCATTTAAAGCAATACAAAGTTAATTTTGGCTCTCAAACCTTAACTAAATGTTGTAGACTCAAACTTGTTGCTGTCATTAGTGTATTTTAGCAACTTGAAGATGATTCCAGCATTAATTTCATTGTGCTTTTGCTCATTATGAATATTTTGACAGTTTCACCTGAAGTGTACAATCAGGTGCTGAAAACGCGTTAACAGCAATACAAAGTTCATTTTGGCTCTCACACCTTAACTAAATGTTGTAGACTCAAACTGTTTGCTGTCATTAGTGTATTTTAGCAACTTGAAGATGATTCCAGCATTAATTTCATTGTGCTTTTGCTCATTTTGAAGATTTTGACAGTTTCACCTGAAGTGTATAATCGGGCTGAAAATGCATTTAAAGCAATACAAAGTTCATTTTGGCTCTCACACCTTAACTAAATGTTGTAGACTCAAACTTTTTGCTGTCATTGGTGTATTTTAGCAACTTGAAGATGATTCCAGCATTAATTTCATTGTGCTTTTGCTCATTTTGAAGATTTTAACAGTTTCACCTGAAGTGTACATTCGGGCTGAAAATGCATTTAAAGCAATACAAAGTTCATTTTGGCTCTCACACCTTAACTAAATGTTGTAGACTTAAACTTGTTACTGTCATTAGTGTATTTTAGCAACTTGAAGATGATTCCAGCATTAATTTCATTGTGCTTTTGCTCATTTTGAAGATTTAGACAGTTTCACCTGAAGTGTACAATCGGGCTGAAAATGAATTTTAAAGCAATACAAAGTTAATTTTGGCTCTCACACCTTAACTAAATGTTGTAGACTCAAACTTTTTGCTGTCATTAGTGTATTTTAGCAAAATGAAGATGATTCAAGCATTAATTTCATTGTGCTTTTGCTCATTTTGAAGATTTTGACATTTTCACCTGAAGTGTACAATTAGGGGCTGAAAACGCGTTTAAAGCAATAAAAAGTTCATTTTGGCTCTCACACCTTAACTAAATGTTGTAGACTCAAACTGTTTTCTGTCATTAGTGTATTTTAGCAACTTGAAGATGATTCCAGCATTAATTTCATTGTGCTTTTGCTCATTTTGAAGATTTTGACAGTTTCACCTGAAGTGTACAATCAGGGGCTGAAAACGCGTTTAAAGCAATACAAAGTTCATTTAGGCTCTCACACCTTAACTAAATGTTGTAGACTCAAACTGTTTACTGTCATTAGTGTATTTTAGCAACTTGAAGATGATTCCAGCATTAATTTCATTGTGCTTTTGCTCATTTTGAAGATTTTGACAGTTTCACCTGAAGTGTACAATCAGGTGCTGAAAACGCGTTTACAGCAATACAAAGTTCATTTTGGCTCTCACACCTTAACTAAATGTTGTAGACTCAAACTTTTTGCTGTCATTAGTGTATTTTAGCAACTTGAAGATGATTCCAGCATTAATTTCATTGTGCTTTTGCTCATTTTGAAGATTTTGACATTTTCACCTGAAGTGTACAATCAGGGGCTGAAAACGCGTTTAAAGCAATAAAAAGTTCATTTTGGCTCTCACACCTTAACTAAATGTTGTAGACTCAAACTTTTTGCTGTCATTAGTGTATTTTAGCAACTTGAAGATGATTCCAACATTAATTTCATTGTGCTTTTGCTCATTTTGAAGATTTTGACAGTTTCACCTGAAGTGTACAATCGGGCTGAAAATGAATTTTAAAGCAATACAAAGTTAATTTTGGCTCTCACACCTTAACTAAATGTTGTAGACTCAAACTTTTTGCTGTCATTAGTGTATTTTAGCAAAATGAAGATGATTCAAGCATTAATTTCATTATGCTTTTGCTCATTTTGAAGATTTTGACATTTTCACCTGAAGTGTACAATCAGGGGCTGAAAACGCGTTTAAAGCAATAAAAAGTTCATTTTGGCTCTCACACCTTAACTAAATGTTGTAGACTCAAACTTTTTGCTGTCATTAGTGTATTTTAGCAAAATGAAGATGATTCAAGCATTAATTTCATTTTGCTTTTGCTCATTTTGAAGATTTTGACATTTTCACCTGAAGTGTACAATTAGGGGCTGAAAACGCGTTTAAGGCAATAAAAAGTTCATTTTGGCTCTCACACCTTAACTAAATGTTGTAGACTCAAACTGTTTGCTGTCATTAGTGTATTTTAGCAACTTGAAGATGATTCCAGCATTAATTTCATTGTGCTTTTGCTCATTTTGAAGATTTTGACAGTTTCACCTGAAGTGTACAATCAGGGGCTGAAAACGCGTTTAAAGCAATACAAAGTTCATTTAGGCTCTCACACCTTAACTAAATGTTGTAGACTCAAACTGTTTGCTGTCATTAGTGTATTTTAGCAACTTGAAGATGATTCCAGCATTAATTTCATTGTGCTTTTCCTCAATTTGAAGATTTTGACAGTTTCACCTGAAGTTTCCAATCGGGCTGAAAATGCATTTAAAGCAATACAAAGTTAATTTTGGCTCTCACACTTTAACTAAATGTTGTAGACTCAAACTTTTTGCTGTCATTAGTGTATTTTAGCAACTTGAAGATGATTCCAGCATTAATTTCATTGTGCTTTTGCTCATTTTGAAGATTTTGACAGTTTCACCTGAAGTGTACAATCAGGTGCTGAAAACGCGTTTACAGCAATACAAAGTTCATTTTGGCTCTCACACCTTAACTAAATGTTGTAGACTCAAACTGTTTGCTGTCATTAGTGTATTTTAGCAACTTGAAGATGATTCCAGCATTAATTTCATTGTGCTTTTCCTCAATTTGAAGATTTTGACAGTTTCACCTGAAGTGTCCAATCGGGCTGAAAATGCATTTAAAGCAATACAAAGTTAATTTTGGCTCTCAAACCTTAACTAAATGTTGTAGACTCAAACTTTTTGCTGTCATTAGTGTATTTTAGCAACTTGAAGATGATTCCAGCATTAATTTCATTGTGCTTTTGCTCATTTTGAAGATTTTGACAGTTTCACCTGAAGTGTACAATCAGGTGCTGAAAACGCGTTTACAGCAATACAAAGTTCATTTTGGCTCTCACACCTTAACTAAATGTTGTAGACTCAAACTTTTTGCTGTCATTAGTGTATTTTAGCAACTTGAAGATGATTCCATCATTAATTTAATTGTGCTTTTGCTCATTTTGAAGATTTTGACACTTTCACCTGAAGTGTACAATCGGGCTGAAAATGAATTTTAAAGCAATACAAAGTTCATTTTGGCTCTCACAACTTAACTAAATGTTGTAGACTCCAACTTTTTGCTGTCATTAGTGTATTTTAGCAACTTGAAGATGATTCCAGCATTAATTTCATTGTGCTTTTGCTCATTATGAATATTTTGACAGTTTCACCTGAAGTGTACAATCAGGTGCTGAAAACGCGTTAACAGCAATACAAAGTTCATTTTGGCTCTCACACCTTAACTAAATGTTGTAGACTCAAACTGTTTGCTGTCATTAGTGTATTTTAGCAACTTGAAGATGATTCCAGCATTAATTTCATTGTGCTTTTGCTCATTTTGAAGATTTTGACAGTTTCACCTGAAGTGTATAATCGGGCTGAAAATGCATTTAAAGCAATACAAAGTTCATTTTGGCTCTCACACCTTAACTAAATGTTGTAGACTCAAACTTTTTGCTGTCATTGGTGTATTTTAGCAACTTGAAGATGATTCCAGCATTAATTTCATTGTGCTTTTGCTCATTTTGAAGATTTTAACAGTTTCACCTGAAGTGTACATTCGGGCTGAAAATGCATTTAAAGCAATACAAAGTTCATTTTGGCTCTCACACCTTAACTAAATGTTGTAGACTTAAACTTGTTACTGTCATTAGTGTATTTTAGCAACTTGAAGATGATTCCAGCATTAATTTCATTGTGCTTTTGCTCATTTTGAAGATTTTGACAGTTTCACCTGAAGTGTACAATCGGGCTGAAAATGAATTTTAAAGCAATACAAAGTTAATTTTGGCTCTCACACCTTAACTAAATGTTGTAGACTCAAACTTTTTGCTGTCATTAGTGTATTTTAGCAAAATGAAGATGATTCAAGCATTAATTTCATTGTGCTTTTGCTCATTTTGAAGATTTTGACAGTTTCACCTGAAGTGTCCAATCGGGCTGAAAATGCATTTAAAGCAATACAAAGTTAATTTTGGCTCTCAAACCTTAACTAAATGTTGTAGACTCAAACTTGTTGCTGTCATTAGTGTATTTTAGCAACTTGAAGATGATTCCAGCATTAATTTCATTGTGCTTTTGCTCATTATGAATATTTTGACAGTTTCACCTGAAGTGTACAATCAGGTGCTGAAAACGCGTTAACAGCAATACAAAGTTCATTTTGGCTCTCACACCTTAACTAAATGTTGTAGACTCAAACTGTTTGCTGTCATTAGTGTATTTTAGCAACTTGAAGATGATTCCAGCATTAATTTCATTGTGCTTTTGCTCATTTTGAAGATTTTGACAGTTTCACCTGAAGTGTACAATCAGGGGCTGAAAACGCGTTTAAAGCAATACAAAGTTCATTTAGGCTCTCACACCTTAACTAAATGTTGTAGACTCAAACTGTTTGCTGTCATTAGTGTATTTTAGCAACTTGAAGACGATTCCAGCATTAATTTCATTGTGCTTTTGCTCATTTTGAAGATTTTGACAGTTTCACCTGAAGTGTCCAATCGGGCTGAAAATGCATTTAAAGCAATACAAAGTTAATTTTGGCTCTCAAACCTTAACTAAATGTTGTAGACTCAAACTTGTTGCTGTCATTAGTGTATTTTAGCAACTTGAAGATGATTCCAGCATTAATTTCATTGTGCTTTTGCTCATTATGAATATTTTGACAGTTTCACCTGAAGTGTACAATCAGGTGCTGAAAACGCGTTAACAGCAATACAAAGTTCATTTTGGCTCTCACACCTTAACTAAATGTTGTAGACTCAAACTGTTTGCTGTCATTAGTGTATTTTAGCAACTTGAAGATGATTCCAGCATTAATTTCATTGTGCTTTTGCTCATTTTGAAGATTTTGACAGTTTCACCTGAAGTGTATAATCGGGCTGAAAATGCATTTAAAGCAATACAAAGTTCATTTTGGCTCTCACACCTTAACTAAATGTTGTAGACTCAAACTTTTTGCTGTCATTGGTGTATTTTAGCAACTTGAAGATGATTCCAGCATTAATTTCATTGTGCTTTTGCTCATTTTGAAGATTTTGACAGTTTCACCTGAAGTGTACAATCGGGCTGAAAATGAATTTTAAAGCAATACAAAGTTAATTTTGGCTCTCACACCTTAACTAAATGTTGTAGACTCAAACTTTTTGCTGTCATTAGTGTATTTTAGCAAAATGAAGATGATTCAAGCATTAATTTCATTGTGCTTTTGCTCATTTTGAAGATTTTGACAGTTTCACCTGAAGTGTACAATCGGGCTGAAAATGAATTTTAAAGCAATACAAAGTTCATTTTGGCTCTCACACCTTAACTAAATGTTGTAGACTCAAACTTTTTGCTGTCATTGGTGTATTTTAGCAACTTGAAGATGATTCCAGCATTAATTTCATTGTGCTTTTGCTCATTTTGAAGATTTTGACAGTTTCACCTGAAGTGTACAATCGGGCTGAAAATGAATTTTAAAGCAATACAAAGTTAATTTTGGCTCTCACACCTTAACTAAATGTTGTAGACTCAAACTTTTTGCTGTCATTAGTGTATTTTAGCAAAATGAAGATGATTCAAGCATTAATTTCATTTTGCTTTTGCTCATTTTGAAGATTTTGACATTTTCACCTGAAGTGTACAATTAGGGGCTGAAAACGCGTTTAAAGCAATAAAAAGTTCATTTTGGCTCTCACACCTTAACTAAATGTTGTAGACTCAAACTGTTTGCTGTCATTAGTGTATTTTAGCAACTTGAAGATGATTCCAGCATTAATTTCATTGTGCTTTTGCTCATTTTGAAGATTTTGACAGTTTCACCTGAAGTGTACAATCAGGTGCTGAAAACGCGTTTACAGCAATACAAAGTTCATTTAGGCTCTCACACCTTAACTAAATGTTGTAGACTCAAACTTGTTGCTGTCATTAGTGTATTTTAGCAACTTGAAGATGATTCCAGCATTAATTTCATTGTGCTTTTGCTCATTTTGAAGATTTTGACAGTTTCACCTGAATTGTACAATCAAGGGCTGAAAATGCATTTAAAGCAATAAAAAGTTCATTTAGGCTCTCACACCTCAACTAAATGTTGTAGACTCAAACTTTTTGCTGTCATTAGTGTATTTTACCAACTTGAAGATGATTCCAACATTAATTTCATTGTGCTTTTGCTCATTTTGAAGATTTTGACAGTTTCACCTGAAGTGTACAATCGGGCTGAAAATGAATTTTAAAGCAATACAAAGTTCATTTTGGCTCTCACACCTTAACTAAATATTGTAGACTCAAACTTTTTGCTGTCATTTATTGTATTTTAGCAACTTGAAGATGATTCCAGCATTAATTTCATTGTGCTTTTGCTCATTTTGAAGATTTTGACAGTTTCACCTGAAGTGTACAATCAGGTGCTGAAAACGCGTTTACAGCAATACAAAGTTCATTTTGGCTCTCACACCTTAACTAAATGTTGTAGACTCAAACTTTTTGCTGTCATTAGTGTATTTTAGCAACTTGAAGATGATTCCATCATTAATTTAATTGTGCTTTTGCTCATTTTGAAGATTTTGACAGTTTCACCTGAAGTGTACTATCGGGCTGAAAATGCATTTAAAGCAATACAAAGTTCATTTTGGCTCTCACACCTTAACTAAATGTTGTAGACTCAAACTTTTTGCTGTCATTAGTGTATTTTAGCAACTTGAAGATGATTCCAGCATTAATTTCATTGTGCTTTTGCTCATTTTGAAGATTTTGACATTTTCACCTGAAGTGTACAATCAGGGGCTGAAAACGCGTTTAAAGCAATAAAAAGTTCATTTTGGCTCTCACACCTTAACTAAATGTTGTAGACTCAAACTTTTTGCTGTCATTAGTGTATTTTAGCAACTTGAAGATGATTCCAACATTAATTTCATTGTGCTTTTGCTCATTTTGAAGATTTTGACAGTTTCACCTGAAGTGTACAATCGGGCTGAAAATGAATTTTAAAGCAATACAAAGTTAATTTTGGCTCTCACACCTTAACTAAATGTTGTAGACTCAAACTTTTTGCTGTCATTAGTGTATTTTAGCAAAATGAAGATGATTCAAGCATTAATTTCATTGTGCTTTTGCTCATTTTAAAGATTTTGACATTTTCACCTGAAGTGTACAATCAGGAGCTGAAAACGCGTTTAAAGAAATAAAAAGTTCATTTTGGCTCTCACACCTTAACTAAATGTTGTAGACTCAAACTTTTTGCTGTCATTAGTGTATTTTAGCAAAATGAAGATGATTCAAGCATTAATTTCATTGTGCTTTTGCTCATTTTGAAGATTTTGACATTTTCACCTGAAGTGTACAATTAGGGGCTGAAAACGCGTTTAAAGCAATAAAAAGTTCATTTTGGCTCTCACACCTTAACTAAATGTTGTAGACTCAAACTGTTTTCTGTCATTAGTGTATTTTAGCAACTTGAAGATGATTCCAGCATTAATTTCATTGTGCTTTTGCTCATTTTGAAGATTTTGACAGTTTCACCTGAAGTGTACAATCAGGGGCTGAAAACGCGTTTAAAGCAATACAAAGTTCATTTAGGCTCTCACACCTTAACTAAATGTTGTAGACTCAAACTTTTTGCTTTCATTAGTGTATTTTAGCAACTTGAAGATGATTCCAGCATTAATTTCATTGTGCTTTTGCTCATTTTGAAGATTTTGACAGTTTCACCTGAAGTGTACAATCGGGCTGAAAATGAATTTTAAAGCAATACAAAGTTCATTTTGGCTCTCACACCTTAACTAAATGTTGTAGACTGAAACTTTTTGCTGTCATTAGTGTATTTTAGCAACTTGAAGATGATTCCAGCATTAATTTCATTGTGCTTTTGCTCATTTTGAAGATTTTGACAGTTTCACCTGAAGTGTACAATCAGGTGCTGAAAACGTGTTTACAGCAATACAAAGTTCATTTTGGCTCTCACACCTTAACTAAATGTTGTAGACTCAAACTTTTTGCTGTCATTAGTGTATTTTAGCAACTTGAAGATGATTCCAGCATTAATTTCATTGTGCTTTTGCTCATTTTGAAGATTTTGACAGTTTCACCTGAAGTGTACAATCAAGGGCTGAAAACGCGTTTAAAGCAATAAAAAGTTAATTTAGGCTCTCACAACTTAACTAAATGTTGTAGACTCAAACTTTTTACTGTCATTAGTGTATTTTAGCAACTTGAAGATGATTCCAGCATTAATTTCATTGTGCTTTTGCTCATTTTGAAGATTTTGACAGTTTCACCTGAAGTGTACAATCGGGCTGAAAATGAATTTTAAAGCAATACAAAGATCATTTTGGCTCTCACACCTTAACTAAATATTGTAGACTCAAACTTTTTGCTGTCATTAGTGTATTTTAGCAACTTGAAGATGATTCCAGCATTAATTTCATTGTGCTTTTGCTCATTTTGAAGATTTTGACAGTTTCACCTGAAGTGTACAATCAGGTGCTGAAAACGCGTTTACAGCAATACAAAGTTCATTTTGGCTCTCACACCTTAACTAAATGTTGTAGACTCAAACTTTTTGCTGTCATTAGTGTATTTTAGCAACTTGAAGATGATTCCATCATTAATTTCATTGTGCTTTTGCTCATTTTGAAGATTTTGACAGTTTCACCTGAAGTGTACAATCGGGCTGAAAATGAATTTTAAAGCAATACAAAGTTAATTTTGGCTCTCACACCTTAACTAAATGTTGTAGACTCAAACTTTTTGCTGTCATTAGTGTATTTTAGCAAAATGAAGATGATTCAAGCATTAATTTCATTGTGCTTTTGCTCATTTTGAAGATTTTGACATTTTCACCTGAAGTGTACAATTAGGGGCTGAAAACGCGTTTAAAGCAATAAAAAGTTCATTTTGGCTCTCACACCTTAACTAAATGTTGTAGATTCAAAATGTTTTCTGTCATTAGTGTATTTTAGCAACTTGAAGATGATTCCAGCATTAATTTCATTGTGCTTTTGCTCATTTTGAAGATTTTGACAGTTTCACCTGAAGTGTACAATCGGGCTGAAAATGCATTTAAAGCAATACAAAGTTCATTTAGGCTCTCACACCTTAACTAAATGTTGTAGACTCAAACGTGTTGCTGTCATTAGTGTATTTTAGCAACTTGAAGATGATTCCAGCATTAATTTCATTGTGCTTTTGCTCATTTTGAAGATTTTGACAGTTTCACCTGAAGTGTACAATCAGGGGCTGAAAACGCGTTTAAAGCAATAAAAAGTTCATTTAGGCTCTCACACCTTAACTAAATGTTGTAGACTCAAACTGTTTACTGTCATTAGTGTATTTTAGCAACTTGAAGATGATTCCAGCATTAATTTCATTGTGCTTTTGCTCATTTTGAAGATTTTGACAGTTTCACCTGAAGTGTACAATCAGGTGCTGAAAACGCGTTTACAGCAATACAAAGTTAATTTTGGCTCTCACACCTTAACTAAATGTTGTAGACTCAAACTTTTTGCTGTCATTAGTGTATTTTAGCAACTTGAAGATGATTCCATCATTAATTTAATTGTGCTTTTGCTCATTTTGAAGATTTTGACAGTTTCACCTGAAGTGTACTATCGGGCTGAAAATGCATTTAAAGCAATACAAAGTTCATTTTGGCTCTCACACCTTAACTAAATGTTGTAGACTCAAACTTTTTGCTGTCATTAGTGTATTTTAGCAACTTGAAGATGATTCCAGCATTAATTTCATTGTGCTTTTGCTCATTTTGAAGATTTTGACATTTTCACCTGAAGTGTACAATCAGGGGCTGAAAACGCGTTTAAAGCAATAAAAAGTTCATTTTGGCTCTCACACCTTAACTAAATGTTGTAGACTCAAACTTTTTGCTGTCATTAGTGTATTTTAGCAACTTGAAGATGATTCCAACATTAATTTCATTGTGCTTTTGCTCATTATGAAGATTTTGACAGTTTCACCTGAAGTGTACAATCGGGCTGAAAATGAATTTTAAAGCAATACAAAGTTAATTTTGGCTCTCACACCTTAACTAAATGTTGTAGACTCAAACTTTTTGCTGTCATTAGTGTATTTTAGCAAAATGAAGATGATTCAAGCATTAATTTCATTGTGCTTTTGCTCATTTTGAAGATTTTGACATTTTCACCTGAAGTGTACAATTAGGGGCTGAAAACGCGTTTAAAGCAATAAAAAGTTCATTTTGGCTCTCACACCTTAACTAAATGTTGTAGACTCAAAATGTTTTCTGTCATTAGTGTATTTTAGCAACTTGAAATGATTCCAGCATTAATTTCATTGTGCTTTTGCTCATTTTGAAGATTTTGACAGTTTCACCTGAAGTGTACAATCAGGGGCTGAAAACGCGTTTAAAGCAATACAAAGTTCATTTAGGCTCTCACACCTTAACTAAATGTTGTAGACTCAAACTTTTTGCTTTCATTAGTGTATTTTAGCAACTTGAAGATGATTCCAGCATTAATTTCATTGTGCTTTTGCTCATTTTGAAGATTTTGACAGTTTCACCTGAAGTGTACAATCGGGCTGAAAATGCATTTAAAGCAATACAAAGTTCATTTAGGCTCTCACACCTTAACTAAATGTTGTAGACTCAAACGTGTTGCTGTCATTAGTGTATTTTAGCAACTTGAAGATGATTCCAGCATTAATTTCATTGTGCTTTTGCTCATTTTGAAGATTTTGACAGTTTCACCTGAAGTGTACAATCAGGGGCTGAAAACGCGTTTAAAGCAATACAAAGTTCATTTAGGCTCTCACACCTTAACTAAATGTTGTAGACTCAAACTGTTTACTGTCATTAGTGTATTTTAGCAACTTGAAGATGATTCCAGCATTAATTTCATTGTGCTTTTGCTCATTTTGAAGATTTTGACAGTTTCACCTGAAGTGTACAATCAGGTGCTGAAATCGCGTTTACAGCAATACAAAGTTCATTTTGGCTCTCACACCTTAACTAAATGTTGTAGACTCAAACTGTTTGCTGTCATTAGTGTATTTTAGCAAAATGAAGATGATTCAAGCATTAATTTCATTGTGCTTTTGCTCATTTTGAAGATTTTGACATTTTCACCTGAAGTGTACAATCAGGGGCTGAAAACGTGTTTAAAGCAATAAAAAGTTCATTTTGGCTCTCACACCTTAACTAAATGTTGTAGACTCAAACTTTTTGCTGTCATTAGTGTATTTTAGCAACTTGAAGATGATTCCAACATTAATTTCATTGTGCTTTTGCTCATTTTGAAGATTTTGACAGTTTCACCTGAAGTGTACAATCGGGCTGAAAATGAATTTTAAAGCAATACAAAGTTCATTTTGGCTCTCACACCTTAACTAAATATTGTAGACTCAAACTTTTTGCTGTCATTAGTGTATTTTAGCAACTTGAAGATGATTCCAGCATTAATTTCATTGTGCTTTTGCTCATTTTGAAGATTTTGACAGTTTCACCTGAAGTGTACAATCAGGTGCTGAAAACGCGTTTACAGCAATACAAAGTTCATTTTGGCTCTCACACCTTAACTAAATGTTGTAGACTCAAACTTTTTGCTGTCATTAGTGTATTTTAGCAACTTGAAGATGATTCCATCATTAATTTAATTGTGCTTTTGCTCATTTTGAAGATTTTGACAGTTTCACCTGAAGTGTACTATCGGGCTGAAAATGCATTTAAAGCAATACAAAGTTCATTTTGGCTCTCACACCTTAACTAAATGTTGTAGACTCAAACTTTTTGCTGTCATTAGTGTATTTTAGCAACTTGAAGATGATTCCAGCATTAATTTCATTGTGCTTTTGCTCATTTTGAAGATTTTGACAGTTTCTTCTGAAGTGTACAATAAGGTGCTAAAAACGCGTTTACAGCAATACAAAGTTAATTTAGGCTCTCACACCTTAACTAAATGTTGTAGACTCAAACTTTTTGCTGTCATTAGTGTATTTTAGCAACTTGAAGATGATTCCATCATTAATTTAATTGTGCTTTTGCTCATTTTGAAGATTTTGACAGTTTCACCTGAAGTGTACTATCGGGCTGAAAATGCATTTAAAGCAATACAAAGTTCATTTTGGCTCTCACACCTTAACTAAATGTTGTAGACTCAAACTTTTTGCTGTCATTAGTGTATTTTAGCAACTTGAAGATGATTCCATCATTAATTTAATTGTGCTTTTGCTCATTTTGAAGATTTTGACAGTTTCACCTGAAGTGTACTATCGGGCTGAAAATGCATTTAAAGCAATACAAAGTTAATTTTGGCTCTCACACCTTAACTAAATGTTGTAGACTCAAACTTTTTGCTGTCATTAGTGTATTTTAGCAACTTGAAGATGATTCCAGCATTAATTTCATTGTGCTTTTGCTCATTTTGAAGATTTTGACATTTTCACCTGAAGTGTACAATCAGGGGCTGAAAACGCGTTTAAAGCAATAAAAAGTTCATTTTGGCTCTCACACCTTAACTAAATGTTGTAGACTCAAACTTTTTGCTGTCATTAGTGTATTTTAGCAACTTGAAGATGATTCCAACATTAATTTCATTGTGCTTTTGCTCATTTTGAAGATTTTGACAGTTTCACCTGAAGTGTACAATCGGGCTGAAAATGAATTTTAAAGCAATACAAAGTTAATTTTGGCTCTCACACCTTAACTAAATGTTGTAGACTCAAACTTTTTGCTGTCATTAGTGTATTTTAGCAAAATGAAGATGATTCAAGCATTAATTTCATTGTGCTTTTGCTCATTTTGAAGATTTTGACATTTTCACCTGAAGTGTACAATTAGGGGCTGAAAACGCGTTTAAAGCAATAAAAAGTTCATTTTGGCTCTCACACCTTAACTAAATGTTGTAGACTCAAAATGTTTTCTGTCATTAGTGTATTTTAGCAACTTGAAATGATTCCAGCATTAATTTCATTGTGCTTTTGCTCATTTTGAAGATTTTGACAGTTTCACCTGAAGTGTACAATCAGGGGCTGAAAACGCGTTTAAAGCAATACAAAGTTCATTTAGGCTCTCACACCTTAACTAAATGTTGTAGACTCAAACTTTTTGCTTTCATTAGTGTATTTTAGCAACTTGAAGATGATTCCAGCATTAATTTCATTGTGCTTTTGCTCATTTTGAAGATTTTGACAGTTTCACCTGAAGTGTACAATCGGGCTGAAAATGCATTTAAAGCAATACAAAGTTCATTTAGGCTCTCACACCTTAACTAAATGTTGTAGACTCAAACGTGTTGCTGTCATTAGTGTATTTTAGCAACTTGAAGATGATTCCAGCATTAATTTCATTGTGCTTTTGCTCATTTTGAAGATTTTGACAGTTTCACCTGAAGTGTACAATCAGGGGCTGAAAACGCGTTTAAAGCAATACAAAGTTCATTTAGGCTCTCACACCTTAACTAAATGTTGTAGACTCAAACTGTTTACTGTCATTAGTGTATTTTAGCAACTTGAAGATGATTCCAGCATTAATTTCATTGTGCTTTTGCTCATTTTGAAGATTTTGACAGTTTCACCTGAAGTGTACAATCAGGTGCTGAAATCGCGTTTACAGCAATACAAAGTTCATTTTGGCTCTCACACCTTAACTAAATGTTGTAGACTCAAACTGTTTGCTGTCATTAGTGTATTTTAGCAAAATGAAGATGATTCAAGCATTAATTTCATTGTGCTTTTGCTCATTTTGAAGATTTTGACATTTTCACCTGAAGTGTACAATCAGGGGCTGAAAACGTGTTTAAAGCAATAAAAAGTTCATTTTGGCTCTCACACCTTAACTAAATGTTGTAGACTCAAACTTTTTGCTGTCATTAGTGTATTTTAGCAACTTGAAGATGATTCCAACATTAATTTCATTGTGCTTTTGCTCATTTTGAAGATTTTGACAGTTTCACCTGAAGTGTACAATCGGGCTGAAAATGAATTTTAAAGCAATACAAAGTTCATTTTGGCTCTCACACCTTAACTAAATATTGTAGACTCAAACTTTTTGCTGTCATTAGTGTATTTTAGCAACTTGAAGATGATTCCAGCATTAATTTCATTGTGCTTTTGCTCATTTTGAAGATTTTGACAGTTTCACCTGAAGTGTACAATCAGGTGCTGAAAACGCGTTTACAGCAATACAAAGTTCATTTTGGCTCTCACACCTTAACTAAATGTTGTAGACTCAAACTTTTTGCTGTCATTAGTGTATTTTAGCAACTTGAAGATGATTCCATCATTAATTTAATTGTGCTTTTGCTCATTTTGAAGATTTTGACAGTTTCACCTGAAGTGTACTATCGGGCTGAAAATGCATTTAAAGCAATACAAAGTTCATTTTGGCTCTCACACCTTAACTAAATGTTGTAGACTCAAACTTTTTGCTGTCATTAGTGTATTTTAGCAACTTGAAGATGATTCCAGCATTAATTTCATTGTGCTTTTGCTCATTTTGAAGATTTTGACAGTTTCTTCTGAAGTGTACAATAAGGTGCTAAAAACGCGTTTACAGCAATACAAAGTTAATTTAGGCTCTCACACCTTAACTAAATGTTGTAGACTCAAACTTTTTGCTGTCATTAGTGTATTTTAGCAACTTGAAGATGATTCCATCATTAATTTAATTGTGCTTTTGCTCATTTTGAAGATTTTGACAGTTTCACCTGAAGTGTACTATCGGGCTGAAAATGCATTTAAAGCAATACAAAGTTCATTTTGGCTCTCACACCTTAACTAAATGTTGTAGACTCAAACTTTTTGCTGTCATTAGTGTATTTTAGCAACTTGAAGATGATTCCATCATTAATTTAATTGTGCTTTTGCTCATTTTGAAGATTTTGACAGTTTCACCTGAAGTGTACTATCGGGCTGAAAATGCATTTAAAGCAATACAAAGTTAATTTTGGCTCTCACACCTTAACTAAATGTTGTAGACTCAAACTTTTTGCTGTCATTAGTGTATTTTAGCAACTTGAAGATGATTCCAGCATTAATTTCATTGTGCTTTTGCTCATTTTGAAGATTTTGACATTTTCACCTGAAGTGTACAATCAGGGGCTGAAAACGCGTTTAAAGCAATAAAAAGTTCATTTTGGCTCTCACACCTTAACTAAATGTTGTAGACTCAAACTTTTTGCTGTCATTAGTGTATTTTAGCAACTTGAAGATGATTCCAACATTAATTTCATTGTGCTTTTGCTCATTTTGAAGATTTTGACAGTTTCACCTGAAGTGTACAATCGGGCTGAAAATGAATTTTAAAGCAATACAAAGTTAATTTTGGCTCTCACACCTTAACTAAATGTTGTAGACTCAAACTTTTTGCTGTCATTAGTGTATTTTAGCAAAATGAAGATGATTCAAGCATTAATTTCATTGTGCTTTTGCTCATTTTGAAGATTTTGACATTTTCACCTGAAGTGTACAATCAGGGGCTGAAAACGCGTTTAAAGAAATAAAAAGTTCATTTTGGCTCTCACACCTTAACTAAATGTTGTAGACTCAAACTTTTTGCTGTCATTAGTTTATTTTAGCAAAATGAAGATGATTCAAGCATTAATTTCATTGTGCTTTTGCTCATTTTGAAGATTTTGACATTTTCACCTGAAGTGTACAATTAGGGGCTGAAAACGCGTTTAAAGCAATAAAAAGTTCATTTTGGCTCTCACACCTTAACTAAATGTTGTAGACTCAAACTGTTTATCTGTCATTAGTGTATTTTAGCAACTTGAAGATGATTCCAGCATTAATTTCATTGTGCTTTTGCTCATTTTGAAGATTTTTGACAGTTTCACCTGAAGTGTACAATCAGAGGCTGAAAACGCGTTTAAAGCAATACAAAGTTCCTTTAGGCTCTCACACCTTAACTAAATGTTGCAGACTCAAACTTTTTGCTTTCATTAGTGTATTTTAGCAACTTGAAGATGATTCCAGCATTAATTTCATTGTGCTTTTGCTCATTTTGAAGATTTTGACAGTTTCACCTGAAGTGTACAATCAGGTGCTGAAAACGTGTTTACAGCAATACAAAGTTCATTTTGGCTCTCACACCTTAACTAAATGTTGTAGACTCAAACTTTTTGCTGTCATTAGTGTATTTTAGCAACTTGAAGATGATTCCAGCATTAATTTCATTGTGCTTTTGCTCATTTTGAAGATTTTGACAGTTTCACCTGAAGTGTACAATCAAGGGCTGAAAACGCGTTTAAAGCAATAAAAAGTTAATTTAGGCTCTCACAACTTAACTAAATGTTGTAGACTGAAACTTTTTACTGTCATTAGTGTATTTTAGCAACTTGAAGATGATTCCAGCATTAATTTCATTGTGCTTTTGCTCATTTTGAAGATTTTGACAGTTTCACCTGAAGTGTCCAATCGGGCTGAAAATGCATTTAAAGCAATACAAAGTTAATTTTGGCTCTCACACCTTAACTAAATGTTGTAGACTCAAACTTTTTGCTGTCATTAGTGTATTTTAGCAAAATGAAGATGATTCAAGCATTAATTTCATTGTGCTTTTGCTCATTTTGAAGATTTTGACATTTTCACCTGAAGTGTACAATCAGGCTGAAAATGCATTTAAAGCCATAAAAAGTTCATTTTGGCTCTCACACCTTAACTAAATGTTGTAGACTCAAACTTTTTGCTGTCATTAGTGTATTTTAGCAAAATGAAGATGATTCAAGCATTAATTTCATTGTGCTTTTGCTCATTTTGAAGATTTTGACATTTTCACCTGAAGTGTACAATCAGGCTGAAGATGCATTTAAAGCCATAAAAAGTTCATTTTGGCTCTCACACCTTAACTAAATGTTGTAGACTCAAACTTTTTGCTGTCATTAGTGTATTTTAGCAACTTGAAGATGATTCCAGCATTAATTTCATTGTGCTTTTGCTCATTTTGAAGATTTTGACAGTTTCACCTTAAGTGTACAATCAGGTGCTGAAAACGCGTTTACAGCAATACAAAGTTCATTTTGGCTCTCACACCTTAACTAAATGTTGTAGACTCAAACTTTTTGCTGTCATTAGTGTATTTTAGCAACTTGAAGATGATTCCAGCATTAATTTCATTGTGCTTTTGCTCATTTTGAAGATTTTGACATTTTCACCTGAAGTGTACAATCAGGGGGTGAAAACGCGTTTAAAGCAATAAAAAGTTCATTTTGGCTCTCACACCTTAACTAAATGTTGTAGACTCAAACTTTTTGCTGTCATTAGTGTATTTTAGCAACTTGAAGATGATTCCAGCATTAATTTCATTGTGCTTTTGCTCATTTTGAAGATTTTAACAGTTTCACCTGAAGTGTACATTCGGGCTGAAAATGCATTTAAAGCAATACAAAGTTAATTTTGGCTCTCACACCTTAACTAAATGTTGTAGACTCAAACTTTTTGCTGTCATTAGTGTATTTTAGCAAAATGAAGATGATTCAAGCATTAATTTCATTGTGCTTTTGCTCATTTTGAAGATTTTGACATTTTCACCTGAAGTGTACAATCAGGGGCTGAAAACGCGTTTAAAGAAATAAAAACTTCATTTTTGCTCTCACACCTTAACTAAATGTTGTAGACTCAAACTTTTTGCTGTCATTAGTGTATTTTAGCAACTTGAAGATGATTCCAGCATTAATTTCATTGTGCTTTTGCTCATTTTGAAGATTTTGACAGTTTCACCTGAAGTGTACAATCAGGTGCTGAAAACGCGTTTACAGCAATACAAAGTTCATTTTGGCTCTCACACCTTAACTAAATGTTGTAGACTCAAACTTTTTGCTGTCATTAGTGTATTTTAGCAACTTGAAGATGATTCCATCATTAATTTAATTGTGCTTTTGCTCATTTTGAAGATTTTGACAGTTTCACCTGAAGTGTACTATCGGGCTGAAAATGCATTTAAAGCAATACAAAGTTAATTTTGGCTCTCACACCTTAACTAAATGTTGTAGACTCAAACTTTTTGCTGTCATTAGTGTATTTTAGCAACTTGAAGATGATTCCAGCATTAATTTCATTGTGCTTTTGCTCATTTTGAAGATTTTGACATTTTCACCTGAAGTGTACAATCAGGGGCTGAAAACGCGTTTAAAGCAATAAAAAGTTCATTTTGGCTCTCACACCTTAACTAAATGTTGTAGACTCAAACTTTTTGCTGTCATTAGTGTATTTTAGCAACTTGAAGATGATTCCAACATTAATTTCATTGTGCTTTTGCTCATTTTGAAGATTTTGACAGTTTCACCTGAAGTGTACAATCGGGCTGAAAATGAATTTTAAAGCAATACAAAGTTAATTTTGGCTCTCACACCTTAACTAAATGTTGTAGACTCAAACTTTTTGCTGTCATTAGTGTATTTTAGCAAAATGAAGATGATTCAAGCATTAATTTCATTGTGCTTTTGCTCATTTTGAAGATTTTGACATTTTCACCTGAAGTGTACAATCAGGGGCTGAAAACGCGTTTAAAGAAATAAAAAGTTCATTTTGGCTCTCACACCTTAACTAAATGTTGTAGACTCAAACTTTTTGCTGTCATTAGTTTATTTTAGCAAAATGAAGATGATTCAAGCATTAATTTCATTGTGCTTTTGCTCATTTTGAAGATTTTGACATTTTCACCTGAAGTGTACAATTAGGGGCTGAAAACGCGTTTAAAGCAATAAAAAGTTCATTTTGGCTCTCACACCTTAACTAAATGTTGTAGACTGAAACTTTTTACTGTCATTAGTGTATTTTAGCAACTTGAAGATGATTCCAGCATTAATTTCATTGTGCTTTTGCTCATTTTGAAGATTTTGACAGTTTCACCTGAAGTGTCCAATCGGGCTGAAAATGCATTTAAAGCAATACAAAGTTAATTTTGGCTCTCACACCTTAACTAAATGTTGTAGACTCAAACTTTTTGCTGTCATTAGTGTATTTTAGCAAAATGAAGATGATTCAAGCATTAATTTCATTGTGCTTTTGCTCATTTTGAAGATTTTGACATTTTCACCTGAAGTGTACAATCAGGCTGAAAATGCATTTAAAGCCATAAAAAGTTCATTTTGGCTCTCACACCTTAACTAAATGTTGTAGACTCAAACTTTTTGCTGTCATTAGTGTATTTTAGCAAAATGAAGATGATTCAAGCATTAATTTCATTGTGCTTTTGCTCATTTTGAAGATTTTGACATTTTCACCTGAAGTGTACAATCAGGCTGAAAATGCATTTAAAGCCATAAAAAGTTCATTTTGGCTCTCACACCTTAACTAAATGTTGTAGACTCAAACTTTTTGCTGTCATTAGTGTATTTTAGCAACTTGAAGATGATTCCAGCATTAATTTCATTGTGCTTTTGCTCATTTTGAAGATTTTGACAGTTTCACCTGAAGTGTACAATCAGGTGCTGAAAACGCGTTTACAGCAATACAAAGTTCATTTTGGCTCTCACACCTTAACTAAATGTTGTAGACTCAAACTTTTTGCTGTCATTAGTGTATTTTAGCAACTTGAAGATGATTCCAGCATTAATTTCATTGTGCTTTTGCTCATTTTGAAGATTTTGACATTTTCACCTGAAGTGTACAATCAGGGGGTGAAAACGCGTTTAAAGCAATAAAAAGTTCATTTTGGCTCTCACACCTTAACTAAATGTTGTAGACTCAAACTTTTTGCTGTCATTAGTGTATTTTAGCAACTTGAAGATGATTCCAGCATTAATTTCATTGTGCTTTTGCTCATTTTGAAGATTTTAACAGTTTCACCTGAAGTGTACATTCGGGCTGAAAATGCATTTAAAGCAATACAAAGTTAATTTTGGCTCTCACACCTTAACTAAATGTTGTAGACTCAAACTTTTTGCTGTCATTAGTGTATTTTAGCAAAATGAAGATGATTCAAGCATTAATTTCATTGTGCTTTTGCTCATTTTGAAGATTTTGACATTTTCACCTGAAGTGTACAATCAGGGGCTGAAAACGCGTTTAAAGAAATAAAAACTTCATTTTTGCTCTCACACCTTAACTAAATGTTGTAGACTCAAACTTTTTGCTGTCATTAGTGTATTTTAGCAACTTGAAGATGATTCCAGCATTAATTTCATTGTGCTTTTGCTCATTTTGAAGATTTTGACAGTTTCACCTGAAGTGTACAATCAGGTGCTGAAAACGCGTTTACAGCAATACAAAGTTCATTTTGGCTCTCACACCTTAACTAAATGTTGTAGACTCAAACTTTTTGCTGTCATTAGTGTATTTTAGCAACTTGAAGATGATTCCATCATTAATTTAATTGTGCTTTTGCTCATTTTGAAGATTTTGACAGTTTCACCTGAAGTGTACTATCGGGCTGAAAATGCATTTAAAGCAATACAAAGTTAATTTTGGCTCTCACACCTTAACTAAATGTTGTAGACTCAAACTTTTTGCTGTCATTAGTGTATTTTAGCAACTTGAAGATGATTCCAGCATTAATTTCATTGTGCTTTTGCTCATTTTGAAGATTTTGACATTTTCACCTGAAATGTACAATCAGGGGCTGAAAACTCGTTTAAAGCAATAAAAAGTTCATTTTGGCTCTCACACCTTAACTAAATGTTGTAGACTCAAACTTTTTGCTGTCATTAGTGTATTTTAGCAACTTGAAGATGATTCCAACATTAATTTCATTGTGCTTTTGCTCATTTTGAAGATTTTGACAGTTTCACCTGAAGTGTACAATCGGGCTGAAAATGAATTTTAAAGCAATACAAAGTTAATTTTGGCTCTCACACCTTAACTAAATGTTGTAGACTCAAACTTTTTGCTGTCATTAGTGTATTTTAGCAAAATGAAGATGATTCAAGCATTAATTTCATTGTGCTTTTGCTCATTTTGAAGATTTTGACATTTTCACCTGAAGTGTACAATCAGGGGCTGAAAACGCGTTTACAGCAATACAAAGTTCATTTTGGCTCTCACACCTTAACTAAATGTTGTAGACTCAAACTTTTTGCTGTCATTAGTTTATTTTAGCAAAATGAAGATGATTCAAGCATTAATTTCATTGTGCTTTTGCTCATTTTGAAGATTTTGACATTTTCACCTGAAGTGTACAATTAGGGGCTGAAAACGCGTTTAAAGCAATAAAAAGTTCATTTTGGCTCTCACACCTTAACGAAATGTTGTAGACTCAAACTTTTTGCTGTCATTAGTGTATTTTAGCAAAATGAAGATGAATCAAGCATTAATTTCATTGTGCTTTTGCTCATTTTGAAGATTTTGACATTTTCACCTGAAGTGTACAATCAGGCTGAAAATGCATTTAAAGCCATAAAAAGTTCATTTTGGCTCTCACACCTTAACTAAATGTTGTAGACTCAAACTTTTTGCTGTCATTAGTGTATTTTAGCAACTTGAAGATGATTCCAGCATTAATTTCATTGTGCTTTTGCTCATTTTGAAGATTTTGACAGTTTCACCTGAAGTGTACAATCAGGTGCTGAAAACGCGTTTACAGCAATACAAAGTTCATTTTGGCTCTCACACCTTAACTAAATGTTGTAGACTCAAACTTTTTGCTGTCATTAGTGTATTTTAGCAACTTGAAGATGATTCCAGCATTAATTTCATTGTGCTTTTGCTCATTTTGAAGATTTTGACATTTTCACCTGAAGTGTACAATCAGGGGGTGAAAACGCGTTTAAAGCAATAAAAAGTTCATTTTGGCTCTCACACCTTAACTAAATGTTGTAGACTCAAACTTTTTGCTGTCATTAGTGTATTTTAGCAACTTGAAGATGATTCCAGCATTAATTTCATTGTGCTTTTGCTCATTTTGAAGATTTTAACAGTTTCACCTGAAGTGTACATTCGGGCTGAAAATGCATTTAAAGCAATACAAAGTTAATTTTGGCTCTCACACCTTAACTAAATGTTGTAGACTCAAACTTTTTGCTGTCATTAGTGTATTTTAGCAAAATGAAGATGATTCAAGCATTAATTTCATTGTGCTTTTGCTCATTTTGAAGATTTTGACATTTTCACCTGAAGTGTACAATCAGGGGCTGAAAACGCGTTTAAAGAAATAAAAACTTCATTTTTGCTCTCACACCTTAACTAAATGTTGTAGACTCAAACTTTTTGCTGTCATTAGTGTATTTTAGCAACTTGAAGATGATTCCAGCATTAATTTCATTGTGCTTTTGCTCATTTTGAAGATTTTGACAGTTTCACCTGAAGTGTACAATCAGGTGCTGAAAACGCGTTTACAGCAATACAAAGTTCATTTTGGCTCTCACACCTTAACTAAATGTTGTAGACTCAAACTTTTTGCTGTCATTAGTGTATTTTAGCAACTTGAAGATGATTCCATCATTAATTTAATTGTGCTTTTGCTCATTTTGAAGATTTTGACAGTTTCACCTGAAGTGTACTATCGGGCTTAAAATGCATTTAAAGCAATACAAAGTTAATTTTGGCTCTCACACCTTAACTAAATGTTGTAGACTCAAACTTTTTGCTGTCATTAGTGTATTTTAGCAACTTGAAGATGATTCCAGCATTAATTTCATTGTGCTTTTGCTCATTTTGAAGATTTTGACATTTTCACCTGAAGTGTACAATCAGGGGCTGAAAACTCGTTTAAAGCAACAAAAAGTTCATTTTGGCTCTCACACCTTAACTAAATGTTGTAGACTCAAACTTTTTGCTGTCATTAGTGTATTTTAGCAACTTGAAGATGATTCCAACATTAATTTCATTGTGCTTTTGCTCATTTTGAAGATTTTGACAGTTTCACCTGAAGTGTACAATCGGGCTGAAAATGAATTTTAAAGCAATACAAAGTTAATTTTGGCTCTCACACCTTAACTAAATGTTGTAGACTCAAACTTTTTGCTGTCATTAGTGTATTTTAGCAAAATGAAGATGATTCAAGCATTAATTTCATTGTGCTTTTGCTCATTTTGAAGATTTTGACATTTTCACCTGAAGTGTACAATCAGGGGCTGAAAACGCGTTTAAAGAAATAAAAAGTTCATTTTGGCTCTCACACCTTAACTAAATGTTGTAGACTCAAACTTTTTGCTGTCATTAGTTTATTTTAGCAAAATGAAGATGATTCAAGCATTAATTTCATTGTGCTTTTGCTCATTTTGAAGATTTTGACATTTTCACCTGAAGTGTACAATTAGGGGCTGAAAACGCGTTTAAAGCAATAAAAAGTTCATTTTGGCTCTCACACCTTAACTAAATGTTGTAGACTCAAACTTTTTGCTGTCATTAGTGTATTTTACCAAAATGAAGATGAATCAAGCATTAATTTCATTGTGCTTTTGCTCATTTTGAAGATTTTGACATTTTCACCTGAAGTGTACAATCAGGGGCTAAAAATGCGTTTAAAGCAATACAAAGTTCATTTAGGCTCTCACACCTTAACTAAATGTTGTAGACTCAAACTTTTTACTGTCATTAGTGTATTTTAGCAACTTGAAGATGATTCCAGCATTAATTTCATTGTGCTTTTGCTCATTTTGAAGATTTTGACAGTTTCACCTGAAGTGTCCAATCGGGCTGAAAATGCATTTAAAGCAATACAAAGTTAATTTTGGCTCTCACACCTTAACTAAATGTTGTAGACTCAAACTTTTTGCTGTCATTAGTGTATTTAGCAACTTGAAGATGATTCCAGCATTAATTTCATTGTGCTTTTGCTCATTTTGAAGATTTTGACAGTTTCACCTGAAGTGTACAATCAGGTGCTGAAAACGTGTTTACAGCAATACAAAGTTCATTTTGGCTCTCACACCTTAACTAAATGTTGTAGACTCAAACTTTTTGCTGTCATTAGTGTATTTTAGCAACTTGAAGATGATTCCAGCATTAATTTCATTGTGCTTTTGCTCATTTTGAAGATTTTGACAGTTTCACCTGAAGTGTACAATCAAGGGCTGAAAACGCGTTTAAAGCAATAAAAAGTTAATTTAGGCTCTCACAACTTAACTAAATGTTGTAGACTCAAACTTTTTACTGTCATTAGTGTATTTTAGCAACTTGAAGATGATTCCAGCATTAATTTCATTGTGCTTTTGCTCATTTTGAAGATTTTGACAGTTTCACCTGAAGTGTCCAATCGGGCTGAAAATGCATTTAAAGCAATACAAAGTTAATTTTGGCTCTCACACCTTAACTAAATGTTGTAGACTCAAACTTTTTGCTGTCATTAGTGTATTTTAGCAACTTGAAGATGATTCCAGCATTAATTTCATTGTGCTTTTGCTCATTTTGAAGATTTTGACAGTTTCACCTGAAGTGTACAATCAGGTGCTGAAAACGCGTTTACAGCAATACAAAGTTCATTTAGGCTCTCACACCTTAACTAAATGTTGTAGACTCAAACTTGTTGCTGTCATTAGTGTATTTTAGCAACTTGAAGATGATTCCAGCATTAATTTCATTGTGCTTTTGCTCATTTTGAAGATTTTGACAGTTTCACCTGAATTGTACAATCAAGGGCTGAAAACGCATTTAAAGCAATAAAAAGTTCATTTAGGCTCTCACACCTCAACTAAATGTTGTAGACTCAAACTTTTTGCTGTCATTAGTGTATTTTACCAACTTGAAGATGATTCCAACATTAATTTCATTGTGCTTTTGCTCATTTTGAAGATTTTGACAGTTTCACCTGAAGTGTACAATCGGGCTGAAAATGAATTTTAAAGCAATACAAAGTTCATTTTGGCTCTCACACCTTAACTAAATATTGTAGACTCAAACTTTTTGCTGTCATTAGTGTATTTTAGAAACTTGAAGATGATTCCAGCATTAATTTCATTGTGCTTTTGCTCATTTTGAAGATTTTGACAGTTTCACCTGAAGTGTACAATCAGGTGCTGAAAACGCGTTTACAGCAATACAAAGTTCATTTTGGCTCTCACACCTTAACTAAATGTTGTAGACTCAAACTTTTTGCTGTCATTAGTGTATTTTAGCAACTTGAAGATGATTCCAACATAAATTTCATTGTGCTTTTGCTCATTTTTAAGATTTTGACAGTTTCACCTGAAGTGTACAATCGGGCTGAAAATGAATTTTAAAGCAATACAAAGTTCATTTTGGCTCTCACACCTTAACTAAATGTTGTAGACTCAAACTTTTTGCTGTCATTAGTGTATTTTAGCAACTTGAAGATGATTCCAGCATTAATTTCATTGTGCTTTTGCTCATTTTGAAGATTTTGACAGTTTCACCTGAAGTGTACAATCAAGGGCTGAAAACGCGTTTAAAGCAATAAAAAGTTAATTTAGGCTCTCACAACTTAACTAAATGTTGTAGACTCAAACTTTTTACTGTCATTAGTGTATTTTAGCAACTTGAAGATGATTCCAGCATTAATTTCATTGTGCTTTTGCTCATTTTGAAGATTTTGACAGTTTCACCTGAAGTGTCCAATCGGGCTGAAAATGCATTTAAAGCAATACAAAGTTAATTTTGGCTCTCACACCTTAACTAAATGTTGTAGACTCAAACTTTTTGCTGTCATTAGTGTATTTTAGCAACTTGAAGATGATTCCAGCATTAATTTCATTGTGCTTTTGCTCATTTTGAAGATTTTGACAGTTTCACCTGAAGTGTACAATCAGGTGCTGAAAACGCGTTTACAGCAATACAAAGTTCATTTAGGCTCTCACACCTTAACTAAATGTTGTAGACTCAAACTTGTTGCTGTCATTAGTGTATTTTAGCAACTTGAAGATGATTCCAGCATTAATTTCATTGTGCTTTTGCTCATTTTGAAGATTTTGACAGTTTCACCTGAATTGTACAATCAAGGGCTGAAAACGCATTTAAAGCAATAAAAAGTTCATTTAGGCTCTCACACCTCAACTAAATGTTGTAGACTCAAACTTTTTGCTGTCATTAGTGTATTTTACCAACTTGAAGATGATTCCAACATTAATTTCATTGTGCTTTTGCTCATTTTGAAGATTTTGACAGTTTCACCTGAAGTGTACAATCGGGCTGAAAATGAATTTTAAAGCAATACAAAGTTCATTTTGGCTCTCACACCTTAACTAAATATTGTAGACTCAAACTTTTTGCTGTCATTAGTGTATTTTAGAAACTTGAAGATGATTCCAGCATTAATTTCATTGTGCTTTTGCTCATTTTGAAGATTTTGACAGTTTCACCTGAAGTGTACAATCAGGTGCTGAAAACGCGTTTACAGCAATACAAAGTTCATTTTGGCTCTCACACCTTAACTAAATGTTGTAGACTCAAACTTTTTGCTGTCATTAGTGTATTTTAGCAACTTGAAGATGATTCCAACATAAATTTCATTGTGCTTTTGCTCATTTTTAAGATTTTGACAGTTTCACCTGAAGTGTACAATCGGGCTGAAAATGAATTTTAAAGCAATACAAAGTTCATTTTGGCTCTCACACCTTAACTAAATGTTGTAGACTCAAACTTTTTGCTGTCATTAGTGTATTTTAGCAACTTGAAGATGATTCCAGCATTAATTTCATTGTGCTTTTGCTCATTTTGAATATTTTGACAGTTTCACCTGAAGTGTACAATCAGGTGCTGAAAACGCGTTTACAGCAATACAAAGTTCATTTTGGCTCTCACACCTTAACTAAATGTTGTAGACTCAAACTTTTTGCTGTCATTAGTGTATTTTAGCAACTTGAAGATTCTTCCAGCATTAATTTCATTGTGCTTTTGCTCATTTTGAAGATTTTGACACTTTCACCTGAAGTGTACAATCGGGCTGAAAATGAATTTTAAAGCAATACAAAGTTCATTTTGGCTCTCACAACTTAACTAAATGTTGTAGACTCCAACTTTTTGCTGTCATTAGTGTATTTTAGCAACTTGAAGATGATTCCAGCATTAATTTCATTGTGCTTTTGCTCATTATGAATATTTTGACAGTTTCACCTGAAGTGTACAATCAGGTGCTGAAAACGCGTTAACAGCAATACAAAGTTCATTTTGGCTCTCACACCTTAACTAAATGTTGTAGACTCAAACTGTTTGCTGTCATTAGTGTATTTTAGCAACTTGAAGATGATTCCAGCATTAATTTCATTGTGCTTTTGCTCATTTTGAAGATTTTGACAGTTTCACCTGAAGTGTATAATCGGGCTGAAAATGCATTTAAAGCAATACAAAGTTCATTTTGGCTCTCACACCTTAACTAAATGTTGTAGACTTAAACTTGTTACTGTCATTAGTGTATTTTAGCAACTTGAAGATGATTCCAGCATTAATTTCATTGTGCTTTTGCTCATTTTGAAGATTTTGACAGTTTCACCTGAAGTGTACAATCGGGCTGAAAATGAATTTTAAAGCAATACAAAGTTAATTTTGGCTCTCACACCTTAACTAAATGTTGTAGACTCAAACTTTTTGCTGTCATTAGTGTATTTTAGCAAAATGAAGATGATTCAAGCATTAATTTCATTGTGCTTTTGCTCATTTTGAAGATTTTGACAGTTTCACCTGAAGTGTACAATCGGGCTGAAAATGAATTTTAAAGCAATACAAAGTTAATTTTGGCCCTCACACCTTAACTAAATGTTGTAGACTCAAACTTTTTGCTGTCATTAGTGTATTTTAGCAAAATGAAGATGATTCCAGCATTAATTTCATTGTGCTTTTGCTCATTATGAATATTTTGACAGTTTCACCTGAAGTGTACAATCAGGTGCTGAAAACGCGTTAACAGCAATACAAAGTTCATTTTGGCTCTCACACCTTAACTAAATGTTGTAGACTCAAACTGTTTGCTGTCATTAGTGTATTTTAGCAACTTGAAGATGATTCCAGCATTAATTTCATTGTGCTTTTGCTCATTTTGAAGATTTTGACAGTTTCACCTGAAGTGTACAATCAGGGGCTGAAAACGCGTTTAAAGCAATACAAAGTTCATTTAGGCTCTCACACCTTAACTAAATGTTGTAGACTCAAACTGTTTGCTGTCATTAGTGTATTTTAGCAACTTGAAGACGATTCCAGCATTAATTTCATTGTGCTTTTGCTCATTTTGAAGATTTTGACAGTTTCACCTGAAGTGTCCAATCGGGCTGAAAATGCATTTAAAGCAATACAAAGTTAATTTTGGCTCTCAAACCTTAACTAAATGTTGTAGACTCAAACTTGTTGCTGTCATTAGTGTATTTTAGCAACTTGAAGATGATTCCAGCATTAATTTCATTGTGCTTTTGCTCATTATGAATATTTTGACAGTTTCACCTGAAGTGTACAATCAGGTGCTGAAAACGCGTTAACAGCAATACAAAGTTCATTTTGGCTCTCACACCTTAACTAAATGTTGTAGACTCAAACTGTTTGCTGTCATTAGTGTATTTTAGCAACTTGAAGATGATTCCAGCATTAATTTCATTGTGCTTTTGCTCATTTTGAAGTTTTTGACAGTTTCACCTGAAGTGTATAATCGGGCTGAAAATGCATTTAAAGCAATACAAAGTTCATTTTGGCTCTCACACCTTAACTAAATGTTGTAGACTCAAACTTTTTGCTGTCATTGGTGTATTTTAGCAACTTGAAGATGATTCCAGCATTAATTTCATTGTGCTTTTGCTCATTTTGAAGATTTTGACAGTTTCACCTGAAGTGTACAATCGGGCTGAAAATGAATTTTAAAGCAATACAAAGTTAATTTTGGCTCTCACACCTTAACTAAATGTTGTAGACTCAAACTTTTTGCTGTCATTAGTGTATTTTAGCAAAATGAAGATGATTCAAGCATTAATTTCATTGTGCTTTTGCTCATTTTGAAGATTTTGACAGTTTCACCTGAAGTGTACAATCGGGCTGAAAATGAATTTTAAAGCAATACAAAGTTCATTTTGGCTCTCACACCTTAACTAAATGTTGTAGACTCAAACTTTTTGCTGTCATTGGTGTATTTTAGCAACTTGAAGATGATTCCAGCATTAATTTCATTGTGCTTTTGCTCATTTTGAAGATTTTGACAGTTTCACCTGAAGTGTACAATCGGGCTGAAAATGAATTTTAAAGCAATACAAAGTTAATTTTGGCTCTCACACCTTAACTAAATGTTGTAGACTCAAACTTTTTGCTGTCATTAGTGTATTTTAGCAAAATGAAGATGATTCAAGCATTAATTTCATTTTGCTTTTGCTCATTTTGAAGATTTTGACATTTTCACCTGAAGTGTACAATTAGGGGCTGAAAACGAGTTTAAAGCAATAAAAAGTTCATTTTGGCTCTCACACCTTAACTAAATGTTGTAGACTCAAACTGTTTGCTGTCATTAGTGTATTTTAGCAACTTGAAGATGATTCCAGCTTTAATTTCATTGTGCTTTTGCTCATTTTGAAGATTTTGACAGTTTCACCTGAAGTGTACAATCAGGTGCTGAAAACGCGTTTACAGCAATACAAAGTTCATTTAGGCTCTCACACCTTAACTAAATGTTGTAGACTCAAACTTGTTGCTGTCATTAGTGTATTTTAGCAACTTGAAGATGATTCCAGCATTAATTTCATTGTGCTTTTGCTCATTTTGAAGATTTTGACAGTTTCACCTGAATTGTACAATCAAGGGCTGAAAATGCATTTAAAGCAATAAAAAGTTCATTTAGGCTCTCACACCTCAACTAAATGTTGTAGACTCAAACTTTTTGCTGTCATTAGTGTATTTTACCAACTTGAAGATGATTCCAACATTAATTTCATTGTGCTTTTGCTCATTTTAAAGATTTTGACAGTTTCACCTGAAGTGTACAATCGGGCTGAAAATGAATTTTAAAGCAATACAAAGTTCATTTTGGCTCTCACACCTTAACTAAATATTGTAGACTCAAACTTTTTGCTGTCATTTATTGTATTTTAGCAACTTGAAGATGATTCCAGCATTAATTTCATTGTGCTTTTGCTCATTTTGAAGATTTTGACAGTTTCACCTGAAGTGTACAATCAGGTGCTGAAAACGCGTTTACAGCAATACAAAGTTCATTTTGGCTCTCACACCTTAACTAAATGTTGTAGACTCAAACTTTTTGCTGTCATTAGTGTATTTTAGCAACTTGAAGATGATTCCATCATTAATTTAATTGTGCTTTTGCTCATTTTGAAGATTTTGACAGTTTCACCTGAAGTGTACTATCGGGCTGAAAATGCATTTAAAGCAATACAAAGTTCATTTTGGCTCTCACACCTTAACTAAATGTTGTAGACTCAAACTTTTTGCTGTCATTAGTGTATTTTAGCAACTTGAAGATGATTCCAGCATTAATTTCATTGTGCTTTTGCTCATTTTGAAGATTTTGACATTTTCACCTGAAGTGTACAATCAGGGGCTGAAAACGCGTTTAAAGCAATAAAAAGTTCATTTTGGCTCTCACACCTTAACTAAATGTTGTAGACTCAAACTTTTTGCTGTCATTAGTGTATTTTAGCAACTTGAAGATGATTCCAACATTAATTTCATTGTGCTTTTGCTCATTTTGAAGATTTTGACAGTTTCACCTGAAGTGTACAATCGGGCTGAAAATGAATTTTAAAGCAATACAAAGTTAATTTTGGCTCTCACACCTTAACTAAATGTTGTAGACTCAAACTTTTTGCTGTCATTAGTGTATTTTAGCAAAATGAAGATGATTCAAGCATTAATTTCATTGTGCTTTTGCTCATTTTAAAGATTTTGACATTTTCACCTGAAGTGTACAATCAGGAGCTGAAAACGCGTTTAAAGAAATAAAAAGTTCATTTTGGCTCTCACACCTTAACTAAATGTTGTAGACTCAAACTTTTTGCTGTCATTAGTGTATTTTAGCAAAATGAAGATGATTCAAGCATTAATTTCATTGTGCTTTTGCTCATTTTGAAGATTTTGACATTTTCACCTGAAGTGTACAATTAGGGGCTGAAAACGCGTTTAAAGCAATAAAAAGTTCATTTTGGCTCTCACACCTTAACTAAATGTTGTAGACTCAAACTGTTTTCTGTCATTAGTGTATTTTAGCAACTTGAAGATGATTCCAGCATTAATTTCATTGTGCTTTTGCTCATTTTGAAGATTTTGACAGTTTCACCTGAAGTGTACAATCAGGGGCTGAAAACGCGTTTAAAGCAATACAAAGTTCATTTAGGCTCTCACACCTTAACTAAATGTTGTAGACTCAAACTTTTTGCTTTCGTTAGTGTATTTTAGCAACTTGAAGATGATTCCAGCATTAATTTCATTGTGCTTTTGCTCATTTTGAAGATTTTGACAGTTTCACCTGAAGTGTACAATCGGGCTGAAAATGAATTTTAAAGCAATACAAAGTTCATTTTGGCTCTCACACCTTAACTAAATGTTGTAGACTCAAACTTTTTGCTGTCATTAGTGTATTTTAGCAACTTGAAGATGATTCCAGCATTAATTTCATTGTGCTTTTGCTCATTTTGAAGATTTTGACAGTTTCACCTGAAGTGTACAATCAGGTGCTGAAAACGTGTTTACAGCAATACAAAGTTCATTTTGGCTCTCACACCTTAACTAAATGTTGTAGACTCAAACTTTTTGCTGTCATTAGTGTATTTTAGCAACTTGAAGATGATTCCAGCATTAATTTCATTGTGCTTTTGCTCATTTTGAAGATTTTGACAGTTTCACCTGAAGTGTACAATCAAGGGCTGAAAACGCGTTTAAAGCAATAAAAAGTTAATTTAGGCTCTCACAACTTAACTAAATGTTGTAGACTCAAACTTTTTACTGTCATTAGTGTATTTTAGCAACTTGAAGATGATTCCAGCATTAATTTCATTGTGCTTTTTCTCATTTTGAAGATTTTGACAGTTTCACCTGAAGTGTACAATCGGGCTGAAAATGAATTTTAAAGCAATACAAAGATAATTTTGGCTCTCACACCTTAACTAAATATTGTAGACTCAAACTTTTTGCTGTCATTAGTGTATTTTAGCAACTTGAAGATGATTCCAGCATTAATTTCATTGTGCTTTTGCTCATTTTGAAGATTTTGACAGTTTCACCTGAAGTGTACAATCAGGTGCTGAAAACGCGTTTACAGCAATACAAAGTTCATTTTGGCTCTCACACCTTAACTAAATGTTGTAGACTCAAACTTTTTGCTGTCATTAGTGTATTTTAGCAACTTGAAGATGATTCCATCATTAATTTCATTGTGCTTTTGCTCATTTTGAAGATTTTGACATTTTCACCTGAAGTGTACAATCAGGGGCTGAAAACGCGTTTAAAGCAATAAAAAGTTCATTTTGGCTCTCACACCTTAACTAAATGTTGTAGACTCAAACTTTTTGCTGTCATTAGTGTATTTTAGCAACTTGAAGATGATTCCAACATTAATTTCATTGTGCTTTTGCTCATTTTGAAGATTTTGACAGTTTCACCTGAAGTGTACAATCGGGCTGAAAATGAATTTTAAAGCAATACAAAGTTAATTTTGGCTCTCACACCTTAACTAAATGTTGTAGACTCAAACTTTTTGCTGTCATTAGTGTATTTTAGCAAAATGAAGATGATTCAAGCATTAATTTCATTGTGCTTTTGCTCATTTTGAAGATTTTGACATTTTCACCTGAAGTGTACAATTAGGGGCTGAAAACGCGTTTAAAGCAATAAAAAGTTCATTTTGGCTCTCACACCTTAACTAAATGTTGTAGATTCAAAATGTTTTCTGTCATTAGTGTATTTTAGCAACTTGAAGATGATTCCAGCATTAATTTCATTGTGCTTTTGCTCATTTTGAAGATTTTGACAGTTTCACCTGAAGTGTACAATCGGGCTGAAAATGCATTTAAAGCAATACAAAGTTCATTTAGGCTCTCACACCTTAACTAAATGTTGTAGACTCAAACGTGTTGCTGTCATTAGTGTATTTTAGCAACTTGAAGATGATTCCAGCATTAATTTCATTGTGCTTTTGCTCATTTTGAAGATTTTGACAGTTTCACCTGAAGTGTACAATCAGGGGCTGAAAACGCGTTTAAAGCAATACAAAGTTCATTTAGGCTCTCACACCTTAACTAAATGTTGTAGACTCAAACTGTTTACTGTCATTAGTGTATTTTAGCAACTTGAAGATGATTCCAGCATTAATTTCATTGTGCTTTTGCTCATTTTGAAGATTTTGACAGTTTCACCTGAAGTGTACAATCAGGTGCTGAAAACGCGTTTACAGCAATACAAAGTTAATTTTGGCTCTCACACCTTAACTAAATGTTGTAGACTCAAACTTTTTGCTGTCATTAGTGTATTTTAGCAACTTGAAGATGATTCCATCATTAATTTAATTGTGCTTTTGCTCATTTTGAAGATTTTGACAGTTTCACCTGAAGTGTACTATCGGGCTGAAAATGCATTTAAAGCAATACAAAGTTCATTTTGGCTCTCACACCTTAACTAAATGTTGTAGACTCAAACTTTTTGCTGTCATTAGTGTATTTTAGCAACTTGAAGATGATTCCAGCATTAATTTCATTGTGCTTTTGCTCATTTTGAAGATTTTGACATTTTCACCTGAAGTGTACAATCAGGGGCTGAAAACGCGTTTAAAGCAATAAAAAGTTCATTTTGGCTCTCACACCTTAACTAAATGTTGTAGACTCAAACTTTTTGCTGTCATTAGTGTATTTTAGCAACTTGAAGATGATTCCAACATTAATTTCATTGTGCTTTTGCTCATTTTGAAGATTTTGACAGTTTCACCTGAAGTGTACAATCGGGCTGAAAATGAATTTTAAAGCAATACAAAGTTAATTTTGGCTCTCACACCTTAACTAAATGTTGTAGACTCAAACTTTTTGCTGTCATTAGTGTATTTTAGCAAAATGAAGATGATTCAAGCATTAATTTCATTGTGCTTTTGCTCATTTTGAAGATTTTGACATTTTCACCTGAAGTGTACAATTAGGGGCTGAAAACGCGTTTAAAGCAATAAAAAGTTCATTTTGGCTCTCACACCTTAACTAAATGTTGTAGACTCAAAATGTTTTCTGTCATTAGTGTATTTTAGCAACTTGAAATGATTCCAGCATTAATTTCATTGTGCTTTTGCTCATTTTGAAGATTTTGACAGTTTCACCTGAAGTGTACAATCAGGGGCTGAAAACGCGTTTAAAGCAATACAAAGTTCATTTAGGCTCTCACACCTTAACTAAATGTTGTAGACTCAAACTTTTTGCTTTCATTAGTGTATTTTAGCAACTTGAAGATGATTCCAGCATTAATTTCATTGTGCTTTTGCTCATTTTGAAGATTTTGACAGTTTCACCTGAAGTGTACAATCGGGCTGAAAATGCATTTAAAGCAATACAAAGTTCATTTAGGCTCTCACACCTTAACTAAATGTTGTAGACTCAAACGTGTTGCTGTCATTAGTGTATTTTAGCAACTTGAAGATGATTCCAGCATTAATTTCATTGTGCTTTTGCTCATTTTGAAGATTTTGACAGTTTCACCTGAAGTGTACAATCAGGGGCTGAAAACGCGTTTAAAGCAATACAAAGTTCATTTAGGCTCTCACACCTTAACTAAATGTTGTAGACTCAAACTGTTTACTGTCATTAGTGTATTTTAGCAACTTGAAGATGATTCCATCATTAATTTAATTGTGCTTTTAATCATTTTGAAGATTTTGACAGTTTCACCTGAAGTGTACGATCGGGCTGAAAATGCATTTAAAGCAATACAAAGTTCATTTTGGCTCTCACACCTTAACTAAATCTTGTAGACTCAAACTTTTTGCTGTCATTAGTGTATTTTAGCAACTTGAAGATGATTCCAGCATTAATTTCATTGTGCTTTTGCTCATTTTGAAGATTTTGACATTTTCACCTGAAGTGTACAATCAGGGGCTGAAAACGTGTTTCAAGCAATAAAAAGTTCATTTTGGCTCTCACACCTTAACTAAATGTTGTAGACTCAAACTTTTTGCTGTCATTAGTGTATTTTAGCAACTTGAAGATGATTCCAACATTAATTTCATTGTGCTTTTGCTCATTTTGAAGATTTTGACAGTTTCACCTGAAGTGTACAATCGGGCTGAAAATGAATTTTAAAGCAATACAAAGTTAATTTTGGCTCTCACACCTTAACTAAATGTTGTAGACTCAAACTTTTCGCTGTCATTAGTGTATTTTAGCAAAATGAAGATGATTCAAGCATTAATTTCATTGTGCTTTTGCTCATTTTGAAGATTTTGACATTTTCACCTGAAGTGTACAATCAGGGGCTGAAAACGCGTTTGAAGAAATAAAAGTTCATTTTGGCTCTCACACCTTAACTAAATGTTGTAGACTCAAACTTTTTGCTGTCATTAGTGTATTTTAGCAAAATGAAGATGATTCAAGCATTAATTTCATTGTGCTTTTGCTCATTTTGAAGATTTTGACATTTTCACCTGAAGTGTACAATTAGGGGCTGAAAACGCGTTTAAAGCAATAAAAAGTTCATTTTGGCTCTCACACCTTAACTAAATGTTGTAGACTCAAACTGTTTTCTGTCATTAGTGTATTTTAGCAACTTGAAGATGATTCCAGCATTAATTTCATTGTGCTTTTGCTCATTTTGAAGATTTTGACAGTTTCACCTGAAGTGTACAATCAGGGGCTGAAAACGCGTTTAAAGCAATACAAAGTTCATTTAGGCTCTCACACCTTGACTAAATGTTGTAGACTCAAACTGTTTACTGTCATTAGTGTATTTTAGCAACTTGAAGATGATTCCAGCATTAATTTCATTGTGCTTTTGCTCATTTTGAAGATTTTGACAGTTTCACCTGAAGTGTACAATCAGGTGCTGAAAACGCGTTTACAGCAATACAAAGTTAATTTTGGCTCTCACACCTTAACTAAATGTTGTAGACTCAAACTTTTTGCTGTCATTAGTGTATTTTAGCAACTTGAAGATGATTCCATCATTAATTTAATTGTGCTTTTGCTCATTTTGAAGATTTTGACAGTTTCACCTGAAGTGTACTATCGGGCTGAAAATGCATTTAAAGCAATACAAAGTTAATTTTGGCTCTCACACCTTAACTAAATGTTGTAGACTCAAACTTTTTGCTGTCATTAGTGTATTTTAGCAACTTGAAGATGATTCCAGCATTAATTTCATTGTGCTTTTGCTCATTTTGAAGATTTTGACATTTTCACCTGAAGTGTACAATCAGGGGCTGAAAACGCGTTTAAAGCAATAAAAAGTTCATTTTGGCTCTCACACCTTAACTAAATGTTGTAGACTCAAACTTTTTGCTGTCATTAGTGTATTTTAGCAACTTGAAGATGATTCCAACATTAATTTCATTGTGCTTTTGCTCATTTTGAAGATTTTGACAGTTTCACCTGAAGTGTACAATCGGGCTGAAAATGAATTTTAAAGCAATACAAAGTTAATTTTGGCTCTCACACCTTAACTAAATGTTGTAGACTCAAACTTTTTGCTGTCATTAGTGTATTTTAGCAAAATGAAGATGATTCAAGCATTAATTTCATTGTGCTTTTGCTCATTTTGAAGATTTTGACATTTTCACCTGAAGTGTACAATCAGGGGCTGAAAACGCGTTTAAAGAAATAAAAAGTTCATTTTGGCTCTCACACCTTAACTAAATGTTGTAGACTCAAACTTTTTGCTGTCATTAGTTTATTTTAGCAAAATGAAGATGATTCAAGCATTAATTTCATTGTGCTTTTGCTCATTTTGAAGATTTTGACATTTTCACCTGAAGTGTACAATTAGGGGCTGAAAACGCGTTTAAAGCAATAAAAAGTTCATTTTGGCTCTCACACCTTAACTAAATGTTGTAGACTCAAACTGTTTATCTGTCATTAGTGTATTTTAGCAACTTGAAGATGATTCCAGCATTAATTTCATTGTGCTTTTGCTCATTTTGAAGATTTTTGACAGTTTCACCTGAAGTGTACAATCAGAGGCTGAAAACGCGTTTAAAGCAATACAAAGTTCATTTAGGCTCTCACACCTTAACTAAATGTTGCAGACTCAAACTTTTTGCTTTCATTAGTGTATTTTAGCAACTTGAAGATGATTCCAGCATTAATTTCATTGTGCTTTTGCTCATTTTGAAGATTTTGACAGTTTCACCTGAAGTGTACAATCAGGTGCTGAAAACGTGTTTACAGCAATACAAAGTTCATTTTGGCTCTCACACCTTAACTAAATGTTGTAGACTCAAACTTTTTGCTGTCATTAGTGTATTTTAGCAACTTGAAGATGATTCCAGCATTAATTTCATTGTGCTTTTGCTCATTTTGAAGATTTTGACAGTTTCACCTGAAGTGTACAATCAAGGGCTGAAAACGCGTTTAAAGCAATAAAAAGTTAATTTAGGCTCTCACAACTTAACTAAATGTTGTAGACTGAAACTTTTTACTGTCATTAGTGTATTTTAGCAACTTGAAGATGATTCCAGCATTAATTTCATTGTGCTTTTGCTCATTTTGAAGATTTTGACAGTTTCACCTGAAGTGTCCAATCGGGCTGAAAATGCAATTAAAGCAATACAAAGTTAATTTTGGCTCTCACACCTTAACTAAATGTTGTAGACTCAAACTTGTTGCTGTCATTAGTGTATTTTAGCAAAATGAAGATGATTCAAGCATTAATTTCATTGTGCTTTTGCTCATTTTGAAGATTTTGACATTTTCACCTGAAGTGTACAATCAGGCTGAAAATGCATTTAAAGCCATAAAAAGTTCATTTTGGCTCTCACACCTTAACTAAATGTTGTAGACTCAAACTTTTTGCTGTCATTAGTGTATTTTAGCAAAATGAAGATGATTCAAGCATTAATTTCATTGTGCTTTTGCTCATTTTGAAGATTTTGACATTTTCACCTGAAGTGTACAATCAGGCTGAAAATGCATTTAAAGCCATAAAAAGTTCATTTTGGCTCTCACACCTTAACTAAATGTTGTAGACTCAAACTTTTTGCTGTCATTAGTGTATTTTAGCAACTTGAAGATGATTCCAGCATTAATTTCATTGTGCTTTTGCTCATTTTGAAGATTTTGACAGTTTCACCTGAAGTGTACAATCAGGTGCTGAAAACGCGTTTACAGCAATACAAAGTTCATTTTGGCTCTCACACCTTAACTAAATGTTGTAGACTCAAACTTTTTGCTGTCATTAGTGTATTTTAGCAACTTGAAGATGATTCCAGCATTAATTTCATTGTGCTTTTGCTCATTTTGAAGATTTTGACATTTTCACCTGAAGTGTACAATCAGGGGGTGAAAACGCGTTTAAAGCAATAAAAAGTTCATTTTGGCTCTCACACCTTAACTAAATGTTGTAGACTCAAACTTTTTGCTGTCATTAGTGTATTTTAGCAACTTGAAGATGATTCCAGCATTAATTTCATTGTGCTTTTGCTCATTTTGAAGATTTTAACAGTTTCCCCTGAAGTGTACATTCGGGCTGAAAATGCATTTAAAGCAATACAAAGTTCATTTTGGCTCTCACACCTTAACTAAATGTTGTAGACTTAAACTTGTTACTGTCATTAGTGTATTTTAGCAACTTGAAGATGATTCCAGCATTAATTTCATTGTGCTTTTGCTCATTTTGAAGATTTTGACAGTTTCACCTGAAGTGTACAATCGGGCTGAAAATGAATTTTAAAGCAATACAAAGTTAATTTTGGCTCTCACACCTTAACTAAATGTTGTAGACTCAAACTTTTTGCTGTCATTAGTGTATTTTAGCAAAATGAAGATGATTCAAGCATTAATTTCATTGTGCTTTTGCTCATTTTGAAGATTTTGACATTTTCACCTGAAGTGTACAATCAGGGGCTGAAAACGCGTTTAAAGAAATAAAAACTTCATTTTTGCTCTCACACCTTAACTAAATGTTGTAGACTCAAACTTTTTGCTGTCATTAGTGTATTTTAGCAACTTGAAGATGATTCCAGCATTAATTTCATTGTGCTTTTGCTCATTTTGAAGATTTTGACAGTTTCACCTGAAGTGTACAATCAGGTGCTGAAAACGCGTTTACAGCAATACAAAGTTCATTTTGGCTCTCACACCTTAACTAAATGTTGTAGACTCAAACTTTTTGCTGTCATTAGTGTATTTTAGCAACTTGAAGATGATTCCATCATTAATTTAATTGTGCTTTTGCTCATTTTGAAGATTTTGACAGTTTCACCTGAAGTGTACTATCGGGCTGAAAATGCATTTAAAGCAATACAAAGTTAATTTTGGCTCTCACACCTTAACTAAATGTTGTAGACTCAAACTTTTTGCTGTCATTAGTGTATTTTAGCAACTTGAAGATGATTCCAGCATTCATTTCATTGTGCTTTTGCTCATTTTGAAGATTTTGACATTTTCACCTGAAGTGTACAATCAGGGGCTGAAAACGCGTTTAAAGCAATAAAAAGTTCATTTTGGCTCTCACACCTTAACTAAATGTTGTAGACTCAAACTTTTTGCTGTCATTAGTGTATTTTAGCAACTTGAAGATGATTCCAACATTAATTTCATTGTGCTTTTGCTCATTTTGAAGATTTTGACAGTTTCACCTGAAGTGTACAATCGGGCTGAAAATGAATTTTAAAGCAATACAAAGTTAATTTTGGCTCTCACACCTTAACTAAATGTTGTAGACTCAAACTTTTTGCTGTCATTAGTGTATTTTAGCAAAATGAAGATGATTCAAGCATTAATTTCATTGTGCTTTTGCTCATTTTGAAGATTTTGACATTTTCACCTGAAGTGTACAATCAGGGGCTGAAAACGCGTTTAAAGAAATAAAAAGTTCATTTTGGCTCTCACACCTTAACTAAATGTTGTAGACTCAAACTTTTTGCTGTCATTAGTTTATTTTAGCAAAATGAAGATGATTCAAGCATTAATTTCATTGTGCTTTTGTTCATTTTGAAGATTTTGACATTTTCACCTGAAGTGTACAATTAGGGGCTGAAAACGCGTTTAAAGCAATAAAAAGTTCATTTTGGCTCTCACACCTTAACTAAATGTTGTAGACTCAAACTGTTTATCTGTCATTAGTGTATTTTAGCAACTTGAAGATGATTCCAGCATTAATTTCATTGTGCTTTTGCTCATTTTGAAGATTTTTGACAGTTTCACCTGAAGTGTACAATCAGGGGCTGAAAACGCGTTTAAAGCAATACAAAGTTCATTTAGGCTCTCACACCTTAACTAAATGTTGCAGACTCAAACTTTTTGCTTTCATTAGTGTATTTTAGCAACTTGAAGATGATTCCAGCATTAATTTCATTGTGCTTTTGCTCATTTTGAAGATTTTGACAGTTTCACCTGAAGTGTACAATCGGGCTGAAAATGAATTTTAAAGCAATACAAAGTTCATTTTGGCTCTCACACCTTAACTAAATGTTGTAGACTCAAACTTTTTGCTGTCATTAGTGTATTTTAGCAACTTGAAGATGATTCCAGCATTAATTTCATTGTGCTTTTGCTCATTTTGAAGATTTTGACAGTTTCACCTGAAGTGTACAATCAGGTGCTGAAAACGTGTTTACAGCAATACAAAGTTCATTTTGGCTCTCACACCTTAACTAAATGTTGTAGACTCAAACTTTTTGCTGTCATTAGTGTATTTTAGCAACTTGAAGATGATTCCAGCATTAATTTCATTGTGCTTTTGCTCATTTTGAAGATTTTGACAGTTTCACCTGGAGTGTACAATCAAGGGCTGAAAACGCGTTTAAAGCAATAAAAAGTTAATTTAGGCTCTCACAACTTAACTAAATGTTGTAGACTCAAACTTTTTACTGTCATTAAAGTATTTTAGCAACTTGAAGATGATTCCAGCATTAATTTCATTGTGCTTTTGCTCATTTTGAAGATTTTGACAGTTTCACCTGAAGTGTCCAATCGGGCTGAAAATGCATTTAAAGCAATACAAAGTTAATTTTGGCTCTCACACCTTAACTAAATGTTGTAGACTCAAACTTTTTGCTGTCATTAGTGTATTTTAGCAACTTGGAGATGATTCCAGCATTAATTTCATTGTGCTTTTGCTCATTTTGAAGATTTTGACAGTTTCACCTGAAGTGTACAATCAGGTGCTGAAAACGCGTTTACAGCAATACAAAGTTCATTTAGGCTCTCACACCTCAACTAAATGTTGTAGACTCAAACTTTTTGCTGTCATTAGTGTATTTTACCAACTTGAAGATGATTCCAACATTAATTTCATTGTGCTTTTGCTCGTTTTGAAGATTTTGACAGTTTCACCTGAAGTGTACAATCGGGCTGAAAATGAATTTTAAAGCAATACAAAGTTCATTTTGGCTCTCACACCTTAACTAAATATTGTAGACTCAAACTTTTTGCTGTCATTAGTGTATTTTAGCAACTTGAAGATGATTCCAGCATTAATTTCATTGTGCTTTTGCTCATTTTGAAGATTTTGACAGTTTCACCTGAAGTGTACAATCAGGTGCTGAAAACGCGTTTACAGCAATACAAAGTTCATTTTGGCTCTCACACCTTAACTAAATGTTGTAGACTCAAACTTTTTGCTGTCATTAGTGTATTTTAGCAACTTGAAGATGATTCCATCATTAATTTAATTGTGCTTTTGCTCATTTTGAAGATTTTGACAGTTTCACCTGAAGTGTACTATCGGGCTGAAAATGCATTTAAAGCAATACAAAGTTCATTTAGGCTCTCACACCTTAACTAAATGTTGTAGACTCAAACTTTTTGCTGTCATTAGTGTATTTTAGCAACTTGAAGATGATTCCAGCATTAATTTCATTGTGCTTTTGCTCATTTTGAAGATTTTGACATTTTCACCTGAAGTGTACAATCAGGGGCTGAAAACGCGTTTAAAGCAATAAAAAGTTCATTTTGGCTCTCACACCTTAACTAAATGTTGTAGACTCAAACTTTTTGCTGTCATTAGTGTATTTTAGCAACTTGAAGATGATTCCAGCATTAATTTCATTGTGCTTTTGCTCATTTTGAAGATTTTAACAGTTTCACCTGAAGTGTACATTCGGGCTGAAAATGCATTTAAAGCAATACAAAGTTCATTTTGGCTCTCACACCTTAACTAAATGTTGTAGACTTAAACTTGTTACTGTCATTAGTGTATTTTAGCAACTTGAAGATGATTCCAGCATTAATTTCATTGTGCTTTTGCTCATTTTGAAGATTTTGACAGTTTCACCTGAAGTGTACTATCGGGCTGAAAATGAATTTTAAAGCAATACAAAGTTAATTTTGGCTCTCACACCTTAACTAAATGTTGTAGACTCAAACTTTTTGCTGTCATTAGTGTATTTTAGCAAAATGAAGATGATTCAAGCATTAATTTCATTGTGCTTTTGCTCATTTTGAAGATTTTGACATTTTCACCTGAAGTGTACAATCAGGGGCTGAAAACGCGTTTAAAGAAATAAAAAGTTCATTTTTGCTCTCACACCTTAACTAAATGTTGTAGACTCAAACTTTTTGCTGTCATTAGTGTATTTTAGCAAAATGAAGATGATTCAAGCATTAATTTCATTGTGCTTTTGCTCATTTTGAAGATTTTGACATTTTCACCTGAAGTGTACAATTAGGGGCTGAAAACGCGTTTAAAGCAATAAAAAGTTCATTTTGGCTCTCACACCTTAACTAAATGTTGTAGACTCAAACTGTTTTCTGTCATTAGTGTATTTTAGCAACTTGAAGATGATTCCAGCATTAATTTCATTGTGCTTTTGCTCATTTTGAAGATTTTGACATTTTCACCTGAAGTGTACAATCAGGGGCTGAAAACGCGTTTAAAGCAATACAAAGTTCATTTAGGCTCTCACACCTTAACTAAATGTTGTAGACTCAAACTTTTTGCTTTCATTAGTGTATTTTAGCAACTTGAAGATGATTCCAGCATTAATTTCATTGTGCTTTTGCTCATTTTGAAGATTTTGACATTTTCACCTGAAGTGTACAATTAGGGGCTGAAAACGCGTTTATTAAAGCAATAAAAAGTTCATTTTGGCTCTCACACCCTAACTAAATGTTGTAGACTCAAACTGTTTTCTGTCATTAGTGTATTTTAGCAACTTGAAGATGATTCCAGCATTAATTTCATTGTGCTTTTGCTCATTTTGAAGATTTTGACAGTTTCACCTGAAGTGTACAATCGGGCTGAAAATGAATTTTAAAGCAATACAAAGTTAATTTTGGCTCTCACACCTTAACTAAATGTTGTAGACTCAAACTTTTTGCTGTCATTAGTGTATTTTAGCAAAATGAAGATGATTCAAGCATTAATTTCATTGTGCTTTTGCTCATTTTGAAGATTTTGACATTTTCACCTGAAGTGTACAATCAGGGGCTGAAAACGCGTTTAAAGAAATAAAAAGTTCATTTTGGCTCTCACACCTTAACTAAATGTTGTAGACTCAAACTTTTTGCTGTCATTAGTGTATTTTAGCAAAATGAAGATGATTCAAGCATTAATTTCATTGTGCTTTTGCTCATTTTGAAGATTTTGACAGTTTCACCTGAAGTGTACAATCAGGTGCTGAAAACGCGTGTACAGCAATACAAAGTTCATTTTGGCTCTCACACCTTAACTAAATGTTGTAGACTCAAACTTTTTGCTGTCATTAGTGTATTTTAGCAACTTGAAGATGATTCCATCATTAATTTAATTGTGCTTTTGCTCATTTTGAAGATTTTGACAGTTTCACCTGAAGTGTACTATCGGGCTGAAAATGCATTTAAAGCAATACAAAGTTCATTTTGGCTCTCACACCTTAACTAAATGTTGTAGACTCAAACTTTTTGCTGTCATTAGTGTATTTTAGCAACTTGAAGATGATTCCAGCATTAATTTCATTGTGCTTTTGCTCATTTTGAAGATTTTGACATTTTCACCTGAAGTGTACAATCAGGGGCTGAAAACGCGTTTAAAGCAATAAAAAGTTCATTTTGGCTCTCACACCTTAACTAAATGTTGTAGACTCAAACTTTTTGCTGTCATTAGTGTATTTTAGCAACTTGAAGGTGATTCCAACATTAATTTCATTGTGCTTTTGCTCATTTTGAAGATTTTGACAGTTTCACCTGAAGTGTACAATCGGGCTGAAAATGAATTTTAAAGCAATACAAAGTTAATTTTGGCTCTCACACCTTAACTAAATGTTGTAGACTCAAACTTTTTGCTGTCATTAGTGTATTTTAGCAAAATGAAGATTATTCAAGCATTAATTTCATTGTGCTTTTGCTCATTTTGAAGATTTTGACATTTTCACCTGAAGTGTACAATCAGGGGCTGAAAACGCGTTTAAAGAAATAAAAGTTCATTTTGGCTCTCACACCTTAACTAAATGTTGTAGACTCAAACTTTTTGCTGTCATTAGTGTATTTTAGCAAAATGAAGATGATTCAAGCATTAATTTCATTGTGCTTTTGCTCATTTTGAAGATTTTGACATTTTCACCTGAAGTGTACAATTAGGGGCTGAAAACGCGTTTAAAGCAATAAAAAGTTCATTTTGGCTCTCACACCTTAACTAAATGTTGTAGACTCAAACTGTTTTCTGTCATTAGTGTATTTTAGCAAAATGAAGATGATTCAAGCATTAATTTCATTGTGCTTTTGCTCATTTTGAAGATTTTGACATTTTCACCTGAAGTGTACAATCAGGGGCTGAAAACGCGTTTAAAGAAATAAAAAGTTCATTTTTGCTCTCACACCTTAACTAAATGTTGTAGACTCAAACTTTTTGCTGTCATTAGTGTATTTTAGCAAAATGAAGATGATTCAAGCATTAATTTCATTGTGCTTTTGCTCATTTTGAAGATTTTGACATTTTCACCTGAAGTGTACAATTAGGGGCTGAAAACGCGTTTAAAGCAATAAAAAGTTCATTTTGGCTCTCACACCTTAACTAAATGTTGTAGACTCAAACTGTTTTCTGTCATTAGTGTATTTTAGCAACTTGAAGATGATTCCAGCATTAATTTCATTGTGCTTTTGCTCATTTTGAAGATTTTGACATTTTCACCTGAAGTGTACAATCAGGGGCTGAAAACGCGTTTAAAGCAATACAAAGTTCATTTAGGCTCTCACACCTTAACTAAATGTTGTAGACTCAAACTTTTTGCTTTCATTAGTGTATTTTAGCAACTTGAAGATGATTCCAGCATTAATTTCATTGTGCTTTTGCTCATTTTGAAGATTTTGACATTTTCACCTGAAGTGTACAATTAGGGGCTGAAAACGCGTTTATTAAAGCAATAAAAAGTTCATTTTGGCTCTCACACCCTAACTAAATGTTGTAGACTCAAACTGTTTTCTGTCATTAGTGTATTTTAGCAACTTGAAGATGATTCCAGCATTAATTTCATTGTGCTTTTGCTCATTTTGAAGATTTTGACAGTTTCACCTGAAGTGTACAATCAGGGGCTGAAAACGCGTTTAAAGCAATACAAAGTTCATTTAGGCTCTCACACCTTAACTAAATGTTGTAAACTCAAACTTTTTGCTTTCATTAGTGTATTTTAGCAACTTGAAGATGATTCCAGCATTAATTTCATTGTGCTTTTGCTCATTTTGAAGATTTTGACAGTTTCACCTGAAGTGTACAATCGGGCTGAAAATGAATTTTAAAGCAATACAAAGTTAATTTTGGCTCTCACACCTTAACTAAATGTTGTAGACTCAAACTTTTTGCTGTCATTAGTGTATTTTAGCAAAATGAAGATGATTCAAGCATTAATTTCATTGTGCTTTTGCTCATTTTGAAGATTTTGACATTTTCACCTGAAGTGTACAATCAGGGGCTGAAAACGCGTTTAAAGAAATAAAAAGTTCATTTTGGCTCTCACACCTTAACTAAATGTTGTAGACTCAAACTTTTTGCTGTCATTAGTGTATTTTAGCAAAATGAAGATGATTCAAGCATTAATTTCATTGTGCTTTTGCTCATTTTGAAGATTTTGACAGTTTCACCTGAAGTGTACAATCAGGTGCTGAAAACGCGTGTACAGCAATACAAAGTTCATTTTGGCTCTCACACCTTAACTAAATGTTGTAGACTCAAACTTTTTGCTGTCATTAGTGTATTTTAGCAACTTGAAGATGATTCCATCATTAATTTAATTGTGCTTTTGCTCATTTTGAAGATTTTGACAGTTTCACCTGAAGTGTACTATCGGGCTGAAAATGCATTTAAAGCAATACAAAGTTCATTTTGGCTCTCACACCTTAACTAAATGTTGTAGACTCAAACTTTTTGCTGTCATTAGTGTATTTTAGCAACTTGAAGATGATTCCAGCATTAATTTCATTGTGCTTTTGCTCATTTTGAAGATTTTGACATTTTCACCTGAAGTGTACAATCAGGGGCTGAAAACGCGTTTAAAGCAATAAAAAGTTCATTTTGGCTCTCACACCTTAACTAAATGTTGTAGACTCAAACTTTTTGCTGTCATTAGTGTATTTTAGCAACTTGAAGGTGATTCCAACATTAATTTCATTGTGCTTTTGCTCATTTTGAAGATTTTGACAGTTTCACCTGAAGTGTACAATCGGGCTGAAAATGAATTTTAAAGCAATACAAAGTTAATTTTGGCTCTCACACCTTAACTAAATGTTGTAGACTCAAACTTTTTGCTGTCATTAGTGTATTTTAGCAAAATGAAGATTATTCAAGCATTAATTTCATTGTGCTTTTGCTCATTTTGAAGATTTTGACATTTTCACCTGAAGTGTACAATCAGGGGCTGAAAACGCGTTTAAAGAAATAAAAGTTCATTTTGGCTCTCACACCTTAACTAAATGTTGTAGACTCAAACTTTTTGCTGTCATTAGTGTATTTTAGCAAAATGAAGATGATTCAAGCATTAATTTCATTGTGCTTTTGCTCATTTTGAAGATTTTGACATTTTCACCTGAAGTGTACAATTAGGGGCTGAAAACGCGTTTAAAGCAATAAAAAGTTCATTTTGGCTCTCACACCTTAACTAAATGTTGTAGACTCAAACTGTTTTCTGTCATTAGTGTATTTTAGCAACTTGAAGATGATTCCAGCATTAATTTCATTGTGCTTTTGCTCATTTTGAAGATTTTGACAGTTTCACCTGAAGTGTACAATCAGGGGCTGAAAACGCGTTTAAAGCAATACAAAGTTCATTTAGGCTCTCACACCTTAACTAAATGTTGTAGACTCAAACTGTTTACTGTCATTAGTGTATTTTAGCAACTTGAAGATGATTCCAGCATTAATTTCATTGTGCTTTTGCTCATTTTGAAGATTTTGACAGTTTCACCTGAAGTGTACAATCAGGTGCTGAAAACGCGTTTACAGCAATACAAAGTTCATTTTGGCTCTCACACTTTAACTAAATGTTGTAGACTCAAACTTTTTGCTGTCATTAGTGTATTTTAGCAACTTGAAGATGATTCCATCATTAATTTAATTGTGCTTTTGCTCATTTTGAAGATTTTGACAGTTTCACCTGAAGTGTACTATCGGGCTGAAAATGCATTTAAAGCAATACAAAGTTCATTTTGGCTCTCACACCTTAACTAAATGTTGTAGACTCAAACTTTTTGCTGTCATTAGTGTATTTTAGCAACTTGAAGATGATTCCAGCATTAATTTCATTGTGCTTTTGCTCATTTTGAAGATTTTGACATTTTCACCTGAAGTGTACAATCAGGGGCTGAAAACGCGTTTAAAGCAATAAAAAGTTCATTTTGGCTCTCACACCTTAACTAAATGTTGTAGACTCAAACTGTTTATCTGTCATTAGTGTATTTTAGCAACTTGAAGATGATTCCAGCATTAATTTCATTGTGCTTTTGCTCATTTTAAAGATTTTTGACAGTTTCACCTGAAGTGTACAATCAGGGGCTGAAAACGCGTTTAAAGCAATACAAAGTTCATTTAGGCTCTCACACCTTAACTAAATGTTGCAGACTCAAACTTTTTGCTTTCATTAGTGTATTTTAGCAACTTGAAGATGATTCCAGCATTAATTTCATTGTGCTTTTGCTCATTTTGAAGATTTTGATAGTTTCACCTGAAGTGTACAATCAGGTGCTGAAAACGCGTTTACAGCAATACAAAGTTCATTTTGGCTCTCACACCTTAACTAAATGTTGTAGACTCAAACTTTTTGCTGTCATTAGTGTATTTTAGCAAAATGAAGATGATTCAAGCATTAATTTCATTGTGCTTTTGCTCATTTTGAAGATTTTGACATTTTCACCTGAAGTGTACAATTAGGGGCTGAAAACGCGTTTAAAGCAATAAAAAGTTCATTTTGGCTCTCACACCTTAACTAAATGTTGTAGACTCAAACTGTTTTCTGTCATTAGTGTATTTTAGCAACTTGAAGATGATTCCAGCATTAATTTCATTGTGCTTTTGCTCATTTTGAAGATTTTGACATTTTCACCTGAAGTGTACAATCAGGGGCTGAAAACGCGTTTAAAGCAATACAAAGTTCATTTAGGCTCTCACACCTTAACTAAATGTTGTAGACTCAAACTTTTTGCTTTCTTTAGTGTATTTTAGCAACTTGAAGTTGATTCCAGCATTAATTTCATTGTGCTTTTGCTCATTTTGAAGATTTTGACATTTTCACCTGAAGTGTACAATTAGGGGCTGAAAACGCGTTTATTAAAGCAATAAAAAGTTCATTTTGGCTCTCACACCCTAACTAAATGTTGTAGACTCAAACTGTTTTCTGTCATTAGTGTATTTTAGCAACTTGAAGATGATTCCAGCATTAATTTCATTGTGCTTTTGCTCATTTTGAAGATTTTGACAGTTTCACCTGAAGTGTACAATCAGGGGCTGAAAACGCGTTTAAAGCAATACAAAGTTCATTTAGGCTCTCACACCTTAACTAAATGTTGTAGACTCAAACTTTTTGCTTTCATTAGTGTATTTTAGCAACTTGAAGATGATTCCAGCATTAATTTCATTGTGCTTTTGCTCATTTTGAAGATTTTGACAGTTTCACCTGAAGTGTACAATCGGGCTGAAAATGAATTTTAAAGCAATACAAAGTTAATTTTGGCTCTCACACCTTAACTAAATGTTGTAGACTCAAACTTTTTGCTGTCATTAGTGTATTTTAGCAAAATGAAGATTATTCAAGCATTAATTTCATTGTGCTTTTGCTCATTTTGAAGATTTTGACATTTTCACCTGAAGTGTACAATCAGGGGCTGAAAACGCGTTTAAAGAAATAAAAAGTTCATTTTGGCTCTCACACCTTAACTAAATGTTGTAGACTCAAACTTTTTGCTGTCATTAGTGTATTTTAGCAAAATGAAGATGATTCAAGCATTAATTTCATTGTGCTTTTGCTCATTTTGAAGATTTTGACATTTTCACCTGAAGTGTACAATTAGGGGCTGAAAACGCGTTTAAAGCAATAAAAAGTTCATTTTGGCTCTCACACCTTAACTAAATGTTGTAGACTCAAAATGTTTTCTGTCATTAGTGTATTTTAGCAACTTGAAGATGATTCCAGCATTAATTTCATTGTGCTTTTGCTCATTTTGAAGATTTTGACAGTTTCACCTGAAGTGTACAATCAGGGGCTGAAAACGCGTTTAAAGCAATACAAAGTTCATTTAGGCTCTCACACCTTAACTAAATGTTGTAGACTCAAACGTGTTGCTGTCATTAGTGTATTTTAGCAACTTGAAGATGATTCCAGCATTAATTTCATTGTGCTTTTGCTCATTTTGAAGATTTTGACAGTTTCACCTGAAGTGTACAATCAGGGGCTGAAAACGCGTTTAAAGCAATACAAAGTTCATTTAGGCTCTCACACCTTAACTAAATGTTGTAGACTCAAACTGTTTACTGTCATTAGTGTATTTTAGCAACTTGAAGATGATTCCAGCATTAATTTCATTGTGCTTTTGCTCATTTTGAAGATTTTGACAGTTTCACCTGAAGTGTACAATCAGGTGCTGAAAACGCGTGTACAGCAATACAAAGTTCATTTTGGCTCTCACACCTTAACTAAATGTTGTAGACTCAAACTTTTTGCTGTCATTAGTGTATTTTAGCAACTTGAAGATGATTCCAGCATTAATTTCATTGTGCTTTTGCTCATTTTGAAGATTTTGACATTTTCACCTGAAGTGTACAATTAGGGGCTGAAAACGCGTTTATTAAAGCAATAAAAAGTTCATTTTGGCTCTCACACCCTAACTAAATGTTGTAGACTCAAACTGTTTCCTGTCATTAGTGTATTTTAGCAACTTGAAGATGATTCCAGCATTAATTTCATTGTGCTTTTGCTCATTTTGAAGATTTTGACAGTTTCACCTGAAGTGTACAATCAGGGGCTGAAAACGCGTTTAAAGCAATACAAAGTTCATTTAGGCTCTCACACCTTAACTAAATGTTGTAGACTCAAACTTTTTGCTTTCATTAGTGTATTTTAGCAACTTGAAGATGATTCCAGCATTAATTTCATTGTGCTTTTGCTCATTTTGAAGATTTTGACAGTTTCACCTGAAGTGTACAATCGGGCTGAAAATGAATTTTAAAGCAATACAAAGTTAATTTTGGCTCTCACACCTTAACTAAATGTTGTAGACTCAAACTTTTTGCTGTCATTAGTGTATTTTAGCAAAATGAAGATGATTCAAGCATTAATTTCATTGTGCTTTTGCTCATTTTGAAGATTTTGACATTTTCACCTGAAGTGTACAATCAGGGGCTGAAAACGCGTTTAAAGAAATAAAAAGTTCATTTTGGCTCTCACACCTTAACTAAATGTTGTAGACTCAAACTTTTTGCTGTCATTAGTGTATTTTAGCAAAATGAAGATGATTCAAGCATTAATTTCATTGTGCTTTTGCTCATTTTGAAGATTTTGACAGTTTCACCTGAAGTGTACAATCAGGGGCTGAAAACGCGTTTAAAGCAATACAAAGTTCATTTAGGCTCTCACACCTTAACTAAATGTTGTAGACTCAAACGTGTTGCTGTCATTAGTGTATTTTAGCAACTTGAAGATGATTCCAGCATTAATTTCATTGTGCTTTTGCTCATTTTGAAGATTTTGACAGTTTCACCTGAAGTGTACAATCAGGGGCTGAAAACGCGTTTAAAGCAATACAAAGTTCATTTAGGCTCTCACACCTTAACTAAATGTTGTAGACTCAAACTGTTTACTGTCATTAGTGTATTTTAGCAACTTGAAGATGATTCCAGCATTAATTTCATTGTGCTTTTGCTCATTTTGAAGATTTTGACAGTTTCACCTGAAGTGTACAATCAGGTGCTGAAAACGCGTGTACAGCAATACAAAGTTCATTTTGGCTCTCACACCTTAACTAAATGTTGTAGACTCAAACTTTTTGCTGTCATTAGTGTATTTTAGCAACTTGAAGATGATTCCAGCATTAATTTCATTGTGCTTTTGCTCATTTTGAAGATTTTGACATTTTCACCTGAAGTGTACAATTAGGGGCTGAAAACGCGTTTATTAAAGCAATAAAAAGTTCATTTTGGCTCTCACACCCTAACTAAATGTTGTAGACTCAAACTGTTTTCTGTCATTAGTGTATTTTAGCAACTTGAAGATGATTCCAGCATTAATTTCATTGTGCTTTTGCTCATTTTGAAGATTTTGACAGTTTCACCTGAAGTGTACAATCAGGGGCTGAAAACGCGTTTAAAGCAATACAAAGTTCATTTAGGCTCTCACACCTTAACTAAATGTTGTAGACTCAAACTTTTTGCTTTCATTAGTGTATTTTAGCAACTTGAAGATGATTCCAGCATTAATTTCATTGTGCTTTTGCTCATTTTGAAGATTTTGACAGTTTCACCTGAAGTGTACAATCGGGCTGAAAATGAATTTTAAAGCAATACAAAGTTAATTTTGGCTCTCACACCTTAACTAAATGTTGTAGACTCAAACTTTTTGCTGTCATTAGTGTATTTTAGCAAAATGAAGATGATTCAAGCATTAATTTCATTGTGCTTTTGCTCATTTTGAAGATTTTGACATTTTCACCTGAAGTGTACAATCAGGGGCTGAAAACGCGTTTAAAGAAATAAAAAGTTCATTTTGGCTCTCACACCTTAACTAAATGTTGTAGACTCAAACTTTTTGCTGTCATTAGTGTATTTTAGCAAAATGAAGATGATTCAAGCATTAATTTCATTGTGCTTTTGCTCATTTTGAAGATTTTGACAGTTTCACCTGAAGTGTACAATCAGGGGCTGAAAACGCGTTTAAAGCAATACAAAGTTCATTTAGGCTCTCACACCTTAACTAAATGTTGTAGACTCAAACGTGTTGCTGTCATTAGTGTATTTTAGCAACTTGAAGATGATTCCAGCATTAATTTCATTGTGCTTTTGCTCATTTTGAAGATTTTGACAGTTTCACCTGAAGTGTACAATCAGGGGCTGAAAACGCGTTTAAAGCAATACAAAGTTCATTTAGGCTCTCACACCTTAACTAAATGTTGTAGACTCAAACTGTTTACTGTCATTAGTGTATTTTAGCAACTTGAAGATGATTCCAGCATTAATTTCATTGTGCTTTTGCTCATTTTGAAGATTTTGACAGTTTCACCTGAAGTGTACAATCAGGTGCTGAAAACGCGTGTACAGCAATACAAAGTTCATTTTGGCTCTCACACCTTAACTAAATGTTGTAGACTCAAACTTTTTGCTGTCATTAGTGTATTTTAGCAACTTGAAGATGATTCCATCATTAATTTAATTGTGCTTTTGCTCATTTTGAAGATTTTGACAGTTTCACCTGAAGTGTACTATCGGGCTGAAAATGCATTTAAAGCAATACAAAGTTCATTTTGGCTCTCACACCTTAACTAAATGTTGTAGACTCAAACTTTTTGCTGTCATTAGTGTATTTTAGCAACTTGAAGATGATTCCAGCATTAATTTCATTGTGCTTTTGCTCATTTTGAAGATTTTGACATTTTCACCTGAAGTGTACAATCAGGGGCTGAAAACGCGTTTAAAGCAATAAAAAGTTCATTTTGGCTCTCACACCTTAACTAAATGTTGTAGACTCAAACTTTTTGCTGTCATTAGTGTATTTTAGCAACTTGAAGGTGATTCCAACATTAATTTCATTGTGCTTTTGCTCATTTTGAAGATTTTGACAGTTTCACCTGAAGTGTACAATCGGGCTGAAAATGAATTTTAAAGCAATACAAAGTTAATTTTGGCTCTCACACCTTAACTAAATGTTGTAGACTCAAACTTTTTGCTGTCATTAGTGTATTTTAGCAAAATGAAGATTATTCAAGCATTAATTTCATTGTGCTTTTGCTCATTTTGAAGATTTTGACATTTTCACCTGAAGTGTACAATCAGGGGCTGAAAACGCGTTTAAAGAAATAAAAGTTCATTTTGGCTCTCACACCTTAACTAAATGTTGTAGACTCAAACTTTTTGCTGTCATTAGTGTATTTTAGCAAAATGAAGATGATTCAAGCATTAATTTCATTGTGCTTTTGCTCATTTTGAAGATTTTGACATTTTCACCTGAAGTGTACAATTAGGGGCTGAAAACGCGTTTAAAGCAATAAAAAGTTCATTTTGGCTCTCACACCTTAACTAAATGTTGTAGACTCAAACTGTTTTCTGTCATTAGTGTATTTTAGCAACTTGAAGATGATTCCAGCATTAATTTCATTGTGCTTTTGCTCATTTTGAAGATGTTGACAGTTTCACCTGAAGTGTACAATCAGGGGCTGAAAACGCGTTTAAAGCAATACAAAGTTCATTTAGGCTCTCACACCTTAACTAAATGTTGTAGACTCAAACTGTTTACTGTCATTAGTGTATTTTAGCAACTTGAAGATGATTCCAGCATTAATTTCATTGTGCTTTTGCTCATTTTGAAGATTTTGACAGTTTCACCTGAAGTGTACAATCAGGTGCTGAAAACTCGTTTACAGCAATACAAAGTTCATTTTGGCTCTCACACTTTAACTAAATGTTGTAGACTCAAACTTTTTGCTGTCATTAGTGTATTTTAGCAACTTGAAGATGATTCCATCATTAATTTAATTGTGCTTTTGCTCATTTTGAAGATTTTGACAGTTTCACCTGAAGTGTACTATCGGGCTGAAAATGCATTTAAAGCAATACAAAGTTCATTTTGGCTCTCACACCTTAACTAAATGTTGTAGACTCAAACTTTTTGCTGTCATTAGTGTATTTTAGCAACTTGAAGATGATTCCAGCATTAATTTCATTGTGCTTTTGCTCATTTTGAAGATTTTGACATTTTCACCTGAAGTGTACAATCAGGGGCTGAAAACGCGTTTAAAGCAATAAAAAGTTCATTTTGGCTCTCACACCTTAACTAAATGTTGTAGACTCAAACTTTTTGCTGTCATTAGTGTATTTTAGCAACTTGAAGATGATTCCAACATTAATTTCATTGTGCTTTTGCTCATTTTGAAGATTTTGACAGTTTCACCTGAAGTGTACAATCGGGCTGAAAATGAATTTTAAAGCAATACAAAGTTAATTTTGGCTCTCACACCTTAACTAAATGTTGTAGACTCAAACTTTTTGCTGTCATTAGTGTATTTTAGCAAAATGAAGATGATTCAAGCATTAATTTCATTGTGCTTTTGCTCATTTTGAAGATTTTGACATTTTCACCTGAAGTGTACAATCAGGGGCTGAAAACGCGTTTAAAGAAATAAAAAGTTCATTTTGGCTCTCACACCTTAACTAAATGTTGTAGACTCAAACTTTTTGCTGTCATTAGTGTATTTTAGCAAAATGAAGATGATTCAAGCATTAATTTCATTGTGCTTTTGCTCATTTTGAAGATTTTGACATTTTCACCTGAAGTGTACAATTAGGGGCTGAAAACGCGTTTAAAGCAATAAAAAGTTCATTTTGGCTCTCACACCTTAACTAAATGTTGTAGACTCAAACTGTTTATCTGTCATTAGTGTATTTTAGCAACTTGAAGATGATTCCAGCATTAATTTCATTGTGCTTTTGCTCATTTTAAAGATTTTTGACAGTTTCACCTGAAGTGTACAATCAGGGGCTGAAAACGCGTTTAAAGCAATACAAAGTTCATTTAGGCTCTCACACCTTAACTAAATGTTGCAGACTCAAACTTTTTGCTTTCATTAGTGTATTTTAGCAACTTGAAGATGATTCCAGCATTAATTTCATTGTGCTTTTGCTCATTTTGAAGATTTTGACAGTTTCACCTGAAGTGTACAATCAGGTGCTGAAAACGTGTTTACAGCAATACAAAGTTCATTTTGGCTCTCACACCTTAACTAAATGTTGTAGACTCAAACTTTTTGCTGTCATTAGTGTATTTTAGCAACTTGAAGATGATTCCAGCATTAATTTCATTGTGCTTTTGCTCATTTTGAAGATTTTGACAGTTTCACCTGAAGTGTACAATCAAGGGCTGAAAACGCGTTTAAAGCAATAAAAAGTTATTTTAGGCTCTCACAACTTAACTAAATGTTGTAGACTCAAACTTTTTACTGTCATTAGTGTATTTTAGCAACTTGAAGATGATTCCAGCATTATTTTCATTGTGCTTTTGCTCATTTTGAAGATTTTGACAGTTTCACCTGAAGTGTCCAATCGGGCTGAAAATGCATTTAAAGCAATACAAAGTTAATTTTGGCTCTCACACCTTAACTAAATGTTGTAGACTCAAACTTTTTGCTGTCATTAGTGTATTTTAGCAACTTGAAGATGATTCCAGCATTAATTTCATTGTGCTTTTGCTCATTTTGAAGATTTTGACAGTTTCACCTGAAGTGTACAATCAGGTGCTGAAAACGCGTTTACAGCAATACAAAGTTCATTTAGGCTCTCACACCTCAACTAAATGTTGTAGACTCAAACTTTTTGCTGTCATTAGTGTATTTTACCAACTTGAAGATGATTCCAACATTAATTTCATTGTGCTTTTGCTCATTTTGAAGATTTTGACAGTTTCACCTGAAGTGTACAATCGGGCTGAAAATGAATTTTAAAGCAATACAAAGTTCATTTTGGCTCTCACACCTTAACTAAATATTGTAGACTCAAACTTTTTGCTGTCATTAGTGTATTTTAGCAACTTGAAGATGATTCCAGCATTAATTTCATTGTGCTTTTGCTCATTTTGAAGATTTTGACAGTTTCACCTGAAGTGTACAATCAGGTGCTGAAAACGCGTTTACAGCAATACAAAGTTCATTTTGGCTCTCACACCTTAACTAAATGTTGTAGACTCAAACTTTTTGCTGTCATTAGTGTATTTTAGCAACTTGAAGATGATTCCATCATTAATTTAATTGTGCTTTTGCTCATTTTGAAGATTTTGACAGTTTCACCTGAAGTGTACTATCGGGCTGAAAATGCATTTAAAGCAATACAAAGTTCATTTTGGCTCTCACACCTTAACTAAATGTTGTAGACTCAAACTTTTTGCTGTCATTAGTGTATTTTAGCAACTTGAAGATGATTCCAGCATTAATTTCATTGTGCTTTTGCTCATTTTGAAGATTTTGACATTTTCACCTGAAGTGTACAATCAGGGGCTGAAAACGCGTTTAAAGCAATAAAAAGTTCATTTTGGCTCTCACACCTTAACTAAATGTTGTAGACTCAAACTTTTTGCTGTCATTAGTGTATTTTAGCAACTTGAAGATGATTCCAGCATTAATTTCATTGTGCTTTTGCTCATTTTGAAGATTTTAACAGTTTCACCTGAAGTGTACATTCGGGCTGAAAATGCATTTAAAGCAATACAAAGTTCATTTTGGCTCTCACACCTTAACTAAATGTTGTAGACTTAAACTTGTTACTGTCATTAGTGTATTTTAGCAACTTGAAGATGATTCCAGCATTAATTTCATTGTGCTTTTGCTCATTTTGAAGATTTTGACAGTTTCACCTGAAGTGTACAATCGGGCTGAAAATGAATTTTAAAGCAATACAAAGTTAATTTTGGCTCTCACACCTTAACTAAATGTTGTAGACTCAAACTTTTTGCTGTCATTAGTGTATTTTAGCAAAATGAAGATGATTCAAGCATTAATTTCATTGTGCTTTTGCTCATTTTGAAGATTTTGACAGTTTCACCTGAAGTGTACAATCAGGGGCTGAAAACGCGTTTAAAGCAATACAAAGTTCATTTAGGCTCTCACACCTTAACTAAATGTTGTAGACTCAAACTTTTTGCTTTCATTAGTGTATTTTAGCAACTTGAAGATGATTCCAGCATTAATTTCATTGTGCTTTTGCTCATTTTGAAGATTTTGACAGTTTCACCTGAAGTGTACAATCGGGCTGAAAATGCATTTAAAGCAATACAAAGTTCATTTAGGCTCTCACACCTTAACTAAATGTTGTAGACTCAAACGTGTTGCTGTCATTAGTGTATTTTAGCAACTTGAAGATGATTCCAGCATTAATTTCATTGTGCTTTTGCTCATTTTGAAGATTTTGACAGTTTCACCTGAAGTGTACAATCAGGGGCTGAAAACGCGTTTAAAGCAATACAAAGTTCATTTAGGCTCTCACACCTTAACTAAATGTTGTAGACTCAAACTGTTTACTGTCATTAGTGTATTTTAGCAACTTGAAGATGATTCCAGCATCAATTTCATTGTGCTTTTGCTCATTTTGAAGATTTTGACAGTTTCACCTGAAGTGTCCAATCGGGCTGAAAATGCATTTAAAGCAATACAAAGTTAATTTTGGCTCTCAAACCTTAACTAAATGTTGTAGACTCAAACTTTTTGCTGTCATTAGTGTATTTTAGCAACTTGAAGATGATTCCAGCATTAATTTCATTGTGCTTTTGCTCATTTTGAAGATTTTGACATTTTCACCTGAAGTGTACAATCAGGGGCTGAAAACGCGTTTAAAGAAATAAAAAGTTCATTTTTGCTCTCACACCTTAACTAAATGTTGTAGACTCAAACTTTTTGCTGCCATTAGTGTATTTTAGCAACTTGAAGATGATTCCAGCATTAATTTCATTGTGCTTTTGCTCATTTTGAAGATTTTGACAGTTTCACCTGAAGTGTACAATCAAGGGCTGAAAACGCGTTTAAAGCAATAAAAAGTTAATTTAGGCTCTCACAACTTAACTAAATGTTGTAGACTCAAACTTTTTACTGTCATTAGTGTATTTTAGCAACTTGAAGATGATTCCAGCATTATTTTCATTGTGCTTTTGCTCATTTTGAAGATTTTGACAGTTTCACCTGAAGTGTCCAATCGGGCTGAAAATGCATTTAAAGCAATACAAAGTTAATTTTGGCTCTCACACCTTAACTAAATGTTGTAGACTCAAACTTTTTGCTGTCATTAGTGTATTTTAGCAACTTGAAGATGATTCCAGCATTAATTTCATTGTGCTTTTGCTCATTTTGAAGATTTTGACAGTTTCACCTGAAGTGTACAATCAGGTGCTGAAAACGCGTTTACAGCAATACAAAGTTCATTTAGGCTCTCACACCTCAACTAAATGTTGTAGACTCAAACTTTTTGCTGTCATTAGTGTATTTTACCAACTTGAAGATGATTCCAACATTAATTTCATTGTGCTTTTGCTCATTTTGAAGATTTTGACAGTTTCACCTGAAGTGTACAATCGGGCTGAAAATGAATTTTAAAGCAATACAAAGTTCATTTTGGCTCTCACACCTTAACTAAATATTGTAGACTCAAACTTTTTGCTGTCATTAGTGTATTTTAGCAACTTGAAGATGATTCCAGCATTAATTTCATTGTGCTTTTGCTCATTTTGAAGATTTTGACAGTTTCACCTGAAGTGTACAATCAGGTGCTGAAAACGCGTTTACAGCAATACAAAGTTTTTTTTGGCTCTCACACCTTAACTAAATGTTGTAGACTCAAACTTTTTGCTGTCATTAGTGTATTTTAGCAACTTGAAGATGATTCCATCATTAATTTAATTGTGCTTTTGCTCATTTTGAAGATTTTGACAGTTTCACCTGAAGTGTACTATCGGGCTGAAAATGCATTTAAAGCAATACAAAGTTCCTTTTGGCTCTCACACCTTAACTAAATGTTGTAGACTCAAACTTTTTGCTGTCATTAGTGTATTTTAGCAACTTGAAGATGATTCCAGCATTAATTTCATTGTGCTTTTGCTCATTTTGAAGATTTTGACATTTTCACCTGAAGTGTACAATCATGGGCTGAAAACGCGTTTAAAGCAATAAAAAGTTCATTTTGGCTCTCACACCTTAACTAAATGTTGTAGACTCAAACTTTTTGCTGTCATTAGTGTATTTTAGCAACTTGAAGATGATTCCAGCATTAATTTCATTGTGCTTTTGCTCATTTTGAAGATTTTAACAGTTTCACCTGAAGTGTACATTCGGGCTGAAAATGCATTTAAAGCAATACAAAGTTCATTTTGGCTCTCACACCTTAACTAAATGTTGTAGACTTAAACTTGTTACTGTCATTAGTGTATTTTAGCAACTTGAAGATGATTCCAGCATTAATTTCATTGTGCTTTTGCTCATTTTGAAGATTTTGACAGTTTCACCTGAAGTGTACAATCGGGCTGAAAATGAATTTTAAAGCAATACAAAGTTAATTTTGGCTCTCACACCTTAACTAAATGTTGTAGACTCAAACTTTTTGCTGTCATTAGTGTATTTTAGCAAAATGAAGATGATTCAAGCATTAATTTCATTGTGCTTTTGCTCATTTTGAAGATTTTGACAGTTTCACCTGAAGTGTACAATCAGGGGCTGAAAACGCGTTTAAAGCAATACAAAGTTCATTTAGGCTCTCACACCTTAACTAAATGTTGTAGACTCAAACTTTTTGCTTTCATTAGTGTATTTTAGCAACTTGAAGATGATTCCAGCATTAATTTCATTGTGCTTTTGCTCATTTTGAAGATTTTGACAGTTTCACCTGAAGTGTACAATCAGGTGCTGAAAACGCGTTTACAGCAATACAAAGTTCATTTAGGCTCTCACACCTTAACTAAATGTTGTAGACTCAAACTTTTTGCTGTCATTAGTGTATTTTAGCAACTTGAAGACGATTCCAGCATTAATTCCATTGTGCTTTTGCTCATTTTGAAGATTTTGACAGTTTCATCTGAAGTGTACATTCGGGCTGAAAGTGCATTTAAAGCAATACAAAGTTCATTTTGGCTCTCACACCTTAACTAAATGTTGTAGACTCAAACTTTTTGCTGTCATTAGTGTATTTTAGCAAAATGAAGATGAATCAAGCATTAATTTCATTGTGCTTTTGCTCATTTTGAAGATTTTGTCATTTTCACCTGAAGTGTACAATCAGGGGCTGAAAACGCGTTTAAAGCAATAAAAAGTTCATTTTGGCTCTCACACCTTAACTAAATGTTGTAGACTCAAACTTTTTGCTGTCATTAGTGTATTTTAGCAACTTGAAGATGATTCCAGCATTAATTTCATTGTGCTTTTGCTCATTTTGAAAATTTTGACATTTTCACCTGAAGAGTACAATCAGGGGCTAAAAACGCGTTTAAAGCAATACAAAGTTCATTTAGGCTCTCACACCTTAACTAAATGTTGTAGACTTAAACTTGTTACTGTCATTAGTGTATTTTAGCAACTTGAAGATGATTCCAGCATTAATTTCATTGTGCTTTTGCTCATTTTGAAGATTTTGACAGTTTCACCTGAAGTGTACAATCGGGCTGAAAATGAATTTTAAAGCAATACAAAGTTAATTTTGGCTCTCACACCTTAACTAAATGTTGTAGACTCAAACTTTTTGCTGTCATTAGTGTATTTTAGCAAAATGAAGATGATTCAAGCATTAATTTCATTGTGCTTTTGCTCATTTTGAAGATTTTGACAGTTTCACCTGAAGTGTACAATCAGGGGCTGAAAACGCGTTTAAAGCAATACAAAGTTCATTTAGGCTCTCACACCTTAACTAAATGTTGTAGACTCAAACTTTTTGCTTTCATTAGTGTATTTTAGCAACTTGAAGATGATTCCAGCATTAATTTCATTGTGCTTTTGCTCATTTTGAAGATTTTGACAGTTTCACCTGAAGTGTACAATCGGGCTGAAAATGCATTTAAAGCAATACAAAGTTCATTTAGGCTCTCACACCTTAACTAAATGTTGTAGACTCAAACGTGTTGCTGTCATTAGTGTATTTTAGCAACTTGAAGATGATTCCAGCATTAATTTCATTGTGCTTTTGCTCATTTTGAAGATTTTGACAGTTTCACCTGAAGTGTACAATCAGGGGCTGAAAACGCGTTTAAAGCAATACAAAGTTCATTTAGGCTCTCACACCTTAACTAAATGTTGTAGACTCAAACTGTTTACTGTCATTAGTGTATTTTAGCAACTTGAAGATGATTCCAGCATCAATTTCATTGTGCTTTTGCTCATTTTGAAGATTTTGACAGTTTCACCTGAAGTGTCCAATCGGGCTGAAAATGCATTTAAAGCAATACAAAGTTAATTTTGGCTCTCAAACCTTAACTAAATGTTGTAGACTCAAACTTTTTGCTGTCATTAGTGTATTTTAGCAACTTGAAGATGATTCCAGCATTAATTTCATTGTGCTTTTGCTCATTTTGAAGATTTTGACATTTTCACCTGAAGTGTACAATCAGGGGCTGAAAACGCGTTTAAAGAAATAAAAAGTTCATTTTTGCTCTCACACCTTAACTAAATGTTGTAGACTCAAACTTTTTGCTGCCATTAGTGTATTTTAGCAACTTGAAGATGATTCCAGCATTAATTTCATTGTGCTTTTGCTCATTTTGAAGATTTTGACAGTTTCACCTGAAGTGTACAATCAAGGGCTGAAAACGCGTTTAAAGCAATAAAAAGTTAATTTAGGCTCTCACAACTTAACTAAATGTTGTAGACTCAAACTTTTTACTGTCATTAGTGTATTTTAGCAACTTGAAGATGATTCCAGCATTATTTTCATTGTGCTTTTGCTCATTTTGAAGATTTTGACAGTTTCACCTGAAGTGTCCAATCGGGCTGAAAATGCATTTAAAGCAATACAAAGTTAATTTTGGCTCTCACACCTTAACTAAATGTTGTAGACTCAAACTTTTTGCTGTCATTAGTGTATTTTAGCAACTTGAAGATGATTCCAGCATTAATTTCATTGTGCTTTTGCTCATTTTGAAGATTTTGACAGTTTCACCTGAAGTGTACAATCAGGTGCTGAAAACGCGTTTACAGCAATACAAAGTTCATTTAGGCTCTCACACCTCAACTAAATGTTGTAGACTCAAACTTTTTGCTGTCATTAGTGTATTTTACCAACTTGAAGATGATTCCAACATTAATTTCATTGTGCTTTTGCTCATTTTGAAGATTTTGACAGTTTCACCTGAAGTGTACAATCGGGCTGAAAATGAATTTTAAAGCAATACAAAGTTCATTTTGGCTCTCACACCTTAACTAAATATTGTAGACTCAAACTTTTTGCTGTCATTAGTGTATTTTAGCAACTTGAAGATGATTCCAGCATTAATTTCATTGTGCTTTTGCTCATTTTGAAGATTTTGACAGTTTCACCTGAAGTGTACAATCAGGTGCTGAAAACGCGTTTACAGCAATACAAAGTTTTTTTTGGCTCTCACACCTTAACTAAATGTTGTAGACTCAAACTTTTTGCTGTCATTAGTGTATTTTAGCAACTTGAAGATGATTCCATCATTAATTTAATTGTGCTTTTGCTCATTTTGAAGATTTTGACAGTTTCACCTGAAGTGTACTATCGGGCTGAAAATGCATTTAAAGCAATACAAAGTTCCTTTTGGCTCTCACACCTTAACTAAATGTTGTAGACTCAAACTTTTTGCTGTCATTAGTGTATTTTAGCAACTTGAAGATGATTCCAGCATTAATTTCATTGTGCTTTTGCTCATTTTGAAGATTTTGACATTTTCACCTGAAGTGTACAATCATGGGCTGAAAACGCGTTTAAAGCAATAAAAAGTTCATTTTGGCTCTCACACCTTAACTAAATGTTGTAGACTCAAACTTTTTGCTGTCATTAGTGTATTTTAGCAACTTGAAGATGATTCCAGCATTAATTTCATTGTGCTTTTGCTCATTTTGAAGATTTTAACAGTTTCACCTGAAGTGTACATTCGGGCTGAAAATGCATTTAAAGCAATACAAAGTTCATTTTGGCTCTCACACCTTAACTAAATGTTGTAGACTTAAACTTGTTACTGTCATTAGTGTATTTTAGCAACTTGAAGATGATTCCAGCATTAATTTCATTGTGCTTTTGCTCATTTTGAAGATTTTGACAGTTTCACCTGAAGTGTACAATCGGGCTGAAAATGAATTTTAAAGCAATACAAAGTTAATTTTGGCTCTCACACCTTAACTAAATGTTGTAGACTCAAACTTTTTGCTGTCATTAGTGTATTTTAGCAAAATGAAGATGATTCAAGCATTAATTTCATTGTGCTTTTACTCATTTTGAAGATTTTGACAGTTTCACCTGAAGTGTACAATCGGGGGCTGAAAACGTGTTTAAAGCAATACAAAGTTCATTTAGGCTCTCACACCTTAACTAAATGTTGTAGACTCAAACTTTTTGCTTTCATTAGTGTATTTTAGCAACTTGAAGATGATTCCAGCATTAATTTCATTGTGCTTTTGCTCATTTTGAAGATTTTGACAGTTTCACCTGAAGTGTACAATCGGGCTGAAAATGCATTTAAAGCAATACAAAGTTCATTTAGGCTCTCACACCTTAACTAAATGTTGTAGACTCAAACGTGTTGCTGTCATTAGTGTATTTTAGCAACTTGAAGATGATTCCAGCATTAATTTCATTGTGCTTTTGCTCATTTTGAAGATTTTGACAGTTTCACCTGAAGTGTACAATCAGGGGCTGAAAACGCGTTTAAAGCAATACAAAGTTCATTTAGGCTCTCACACCTTAACTAAATGTTGTAGACTCAAACTGTTTACTGTCATTAGTGTATTTTAGCAACTTGAAGATGATTCCAGCATCAATTTCATTGTGCTTTTGCTCATTTTGAAGATTTTGACAGTTTCACCTGAAGTGTCCAATCGGGCTGAAAATGCATTTAAAGCAATACAAAGTTAATTTTGGCTCTCAAACCTTAACTAAATGTTGTAGACTCAAACTTTTTGCTGTCATTAGTGTATTTTAGCAACTTGAAGATGATTCCAGCATTAATTTCATTGTGCTTTTGCTCATTTTGAAGATTTTGACATTTTCACCTGAAGTGTACAATCAGGGGCTGAAAACGCGTTTAAAGAAATAAAAAGTTCATTTTTGCTCTCACACCTTAACTAAATGTTGTAGACTCAAACTTTTTGCTGCCATTAATGTATTTTAGCAACTTGAAGATGATTCCAGCATTAATTTCATTGTGCTTTTGCTCATTTTGAAGATTTTGACAGTTTCACCTGAAGTGTACAATCAGGTGCTGAAAACGCGTTTACAGCAATACAAAGTTCATTTAGGCTCTCACACCTTAACTAAATGTTGTAGACTCAAACTTGTTGCTGTCATTAGTGTATTTTAGCAACTTGAAGATGATTCCAGCATTAATTTCATTGTGCTTTTGCTCATTTTGAAGATTTTGATAGTTTCACCTGAAGTGTACAATCAGGTGCTGAAAACGCGTTTACAGCAATACAAAGTTCATTTTGGCTCTCACACCTTAACTAAATGTTGTAGACTCAAACTTTTTGCTGTCATTAGTGTATTTTAGCAACTTGAAGATGATTCCAGCATTAATTTCATTGTGCTTTTGCTCATTTTGAAGATTTTGACAGTTTCACCTGAAGTGTACAATCAGGGGCTGAAACGCGTTTAAAGCAATACAAAGTTCATTTAGGCTCTCACACCTTAACTAAATGTTGTAGACTCAAACTGTTTACTGTCATTAGTGTATTTTAGCAACTTGAAGATGATTCCAGCATTAATTTCATTGTGCTTTTGCTCATTTTGAAGATTTTGACAGTTTCACCTGAAGTGTACAATCAGGGGCTGAAAACGCGTTTAAAGCAATACAAAGTTCATTTAGGCTCTCACACCTTAACTAAATGTTGTAGACTCAAACTGTTTACTGTCATTAGTGTATTTTAGCAACTTGAAAATGATTCCAGCATCAATTTCATTGTGCTTTTGCTCATTTTGAAGATTTTGACAGTTTCACCTGAAGTGTCCATTCGGGCTGAAAATGCATTTAAAGCAATACAAAGTTAATTTTGGCTCTCAAACCTTAACTAAATGTTGTATACTCAAACTTTTTGCTGTCATTAGTGTATTTTAGCAACTTGAAGATGATTCCAGCATTCATTTCATTGTGCTTTTGCTCATTTTGAAGATTTTGACAGTTTCACCTGAAGTGTACAATCAGGTGCTGAAAACGCGTTTACAGCAATACAAAGTTCATTTTGGCTCTCACACCTTAACTAAATGTTGTAGACTCAAACTTTTTGCTGTCATTAGTGTATTTTAGCAACTTGAAGATGATTCCATCATTAATTTAATTGTGCTTTTGCTCATTTTGAAGATTTTGACAGTTTCACCTGAAGTGTACTATCGGGCTGAAAATGCATTTAAAGCAATACAAAGTTCATTTTGGCTCTCACACCTTAACTAAATGTTGTAGACTCAAACTTTTTGCTGTCATTAGTGTATTTTAGCAACTTGAAGATGATTCCAGCATTAATTTCATTGTGCTTTTGCCCATTTTGAAGATTTTGACAGTTTCACCTGAAGTGTACAATCAGGTGCTGAAAACGCGTTTACAGCAATACAAAGTTCATTTAGGCTCTCACACCTTAACTAAATGTTGTAGACTCAAACTTTTTGCTGTCATTAGTGTATTTTAGCAACTTGAAGACGATTCCAGCATTAATTCCATTGTGCTTTTGCTCATTTTGAAGATTTTGACAGTTTCATCTGAAGTGTACATTCGGGCTGAAAGTGCATTTAAAGCAATACAAAGTTCATTTTGGCTCTCACACCTTAACTAAATGTTGTAGACTCAAACTTTTTGCTGTCATTAGTGTATTTTAGCAAAATGAAGATGAATCAAGCATTAATTTCATTGTGCTTTTGCTCATTTTGAAGATTTTGTCATTTTCACCTGAAGTGTCCAATCGGGCTGAAAATGCATTTAAAGCAATACAAAGTTAATTTTGGCTCTCACACCTTAACTAAATGTTGTAGACTCAAACTTTTTGCTGTCATTAGTGTATTTTAGCAACTTGAAGATGATTCCAGCATTAATTTCATTGTGCTTTTGCTCATTTTGAAGATTTTGATAGTTTCACCTGAAGTGTACAATCAGGTGCTGAAAACGCGTTTACAGCAATACAAAGTTCATTTTGGCTCTCACACCTTAACTAAATGTTGTAGACTCAAACTTTTTGCTGTCATTAGTGTATTTTAGCAACTTGAAGATGATTCCAGCATTAATTTCATTGTGCTTTTGCTCATTTTGAAGATTTTGACAGTTTCACCTGAAGTGTACAATCAAGGGCTGAAAACGCGTTTAAAGCAATAAAAAATTAATTTAGGCTCTCACAACTTAACTAAATGTTGTAGACTCAAACTTTTTGCTGTCATTAGTGTATTTTAGCAAAATGAAGATGATTCCAGCATTAATTTCATTGTGCTTTTGCTCATTTTGAAGATTTTGACAGTTTCACCTGAAGTGTCCAATCGGGCTGAAAACGCGTTTAAAGCAATACAAAGTTCATTTAGGCTCTCACACTTTAACTAAATGTTGTAGACTCAAACTTTTTGCTGTCATTAGTGTATTTTAGCAACTTGAAGATGATTCCAGCATTAATTTCATTGTGCTTTTGCTCATTTTGAAGATTTTGACAGTTTCACCTGAAGTGTCCAATCGGGCTGAAAATGCATTTAAAGCAATACAAAGTTCATTTAGGCTCTCACACCTTAACTAAATGTTGTAGACTCAAACTTTTTACTGTCATTAGTGTATTTTAGCAACTTGAAGATGATTCCAGCATTAATTTCATTGTGCTTTTGCTCATTTTGAAGATTTTGACAGTTTCACCTGAAGTGTACAATCAGGGGCTGAAAACGCGTTTAAAGCAATACAAAGTTCATTTAGGCTCTCACACCTTAACTAAATGTTGTAGACTCAAACTGTTTACTGTCATTAGTGTATTTTAGCAACTTGAAGATGATTCCAGCATTAATTTCATTGTGCTTTTGCTCATTTTGAAGATTTTGACAGTTTCACCTGAAGTGTACAATCAGGTGCTGAAAACGCGTGTACAGCAATACAAAGTTCATTTTGGCTCTCACACCTTAACTAAATGTTGTAGACTCAAACTTTTTGCTGTCATTAGTGTATTTTAGCAACTTGAAGATGATTCCATCATTAATTTAATTGTGCTTTTGCTCATTTTGAAGATTTTGACAGTTTCACCTGAAGTGTACTATCGGGCTGAAAATGCATTTAAAGCAATACAAAGTTCATTTTGGCTCTCACACCTTAACTAAATGTTGTAGACTCAAACTTTTTGCTGTCATTAGTGTATTTTAGCAACTTGAAGATGATTCCAGCATTAATTTCATTGTGCTTTTGCTCATTTTGAAGATTTTGACATTTTCACCTGAAGTGTACAATCAGGGGCTGAAAACGCGTTTAAAGCAATAAAAAGTTCATTTTGGCTCTCACACCTTAACTAAATGTTGTAGACTCAAACTTTTTGCTGTCATTAGTGTATTTTAGCAACTTGAAGGTGATTCCAACATTAATTTCATTGTGCTTTTGCTCATTTTGAAGATTTTGACAGTTTCACCTGAAGTGTACAATCGGGCTGAAAATGAATTTTAAAGCAATACAAAGTTAATTTTGGCTCTCACACCTTAACTAAATGTTGTAGACTCAAACTTTTTGCTGTCATTAGTGTATTTTAGCAAAATGAAGATTATTCAAGCATTAATTTCATTGTGCTTTTGCTCATTTTGAAGATTTTGACATTTTCACCTGAAGTGTACAATCAGGGGCTGAAAACGCGTTTAAAGAAATAAAAGTTCATTTTGGCTCTCACACCTTAACTAAATGTTGTAGACTCAAACTTTTTGCTGTCATTAGTGTATTTTAGCAAAATGAAGATGATTCAAGCATTAATTTCATTGTGCTTTTGCTCATTTTGAAGATTTTGACATTTTCACCTGAAGTGTACAATTAGGGGCTGAAAACGCGTTTAAAGCAATAAAAAGTTCATTTTGGCTCTCACACCTTAACTAAATGTTGTAGACTCAAACTGTTTTCTGTCATTAGTGTATTTTAGCAACTTGAAGATGATTCCAGCATTAATTTCATTGTGCTTTTGCTCATTTTGAAGATGTTGACAGTTTCACCTGAAGTGTACAATCAGGGGCTGAAAACGCGTTTAAAGCAATACAAAGTTCATTTAGGCTCTCACACCTTAACTAAATGTTGTAGACTCAAACTGTTTACTGTCATTAGTGTATTTTAGCAACTTGAAGATGATTCCAGCATTAATTTCATTGTGCTTTTGCTCATTTTGAAGATTTTGACAGTTTCACCTGAAGTGTACAATCAGGTGCTGAAAACGCGTTTACAGCAATACAAAGTTCATTTTGGCTCTCACACTTTAACTAAATGTTGTAGACTCAAACTTTTTGCTGTCATTAGTGTATTTTAGCAACTTGAAGATGATTCCATCATTAATTTAATTGTGCTTTTGCTCATTTTGAAGATTTTGACAGTTTCACCTGAAGTGTACTATCGGGCTGAAAATGCATTTAAAGCAATACAAAGTTCATTTTGGCTCTCACACCTTAACTAAATGTTGTAGACTCAAACTTTTTGCTGTCATTAGTGTATTTTAGCAACTTGAAGATGATTCCAGCATTAATTTCATTGTGCTTTTGCTCATTTTGAAGATTTTGACATTTTCACCTGAAGTGTACAATCAGGGGCTGAAAACGCGTTTAAAGCAATAAAAAGTTCATTTTGGCTCTCACACCTTAACTAAATGTTGTAGACTCAAACTTTTTGCTGTCATTAGTGTATTTTAGCAACTTGAAGATGATTCCAACATTAATTTCATTGTGCTTTTGCTCATTTTGAAGATTTTGACAGTTTCACCTGAAGTGTACAATCGGGCTGAAAATGAATTTTAAAGCAATACAAAGTTAATTTTGGCTCTCACACCTTAACTAAATGTTGTAGACTCAAACTTTTTGCTGTCATTAGTGTATTTTAGCAAAATGAAGATGATTCAAGCATTAATTTCATTGTGCTTTTGCTCATTTTGAAGATTTTGACATTTTCACCTGAAGTGTACAATCAGGGGCTGAAAACGCGTTTAAAGAAATAAAAAGTTCATTTTGGCTCTCACACCTTAACTAAATGTTGTAGACTCAAACTTTTTGCTGTCATTAGTGTATTTTAGCAAAATGAAGATGATTCAAGCATTAATTTCATTGTGCTTTTGCTCATTTTGAAGATTTTGACATTTTCACCTGAAGTGTACAATTAGGGGCTGAAAACGCGTTTAAAGCAATAAAAAGTTCATTTTGGCTCTCACACCTTAACTAAATGTTGTAGACTCAAACTGTTTATCTGTCATTAGTGTATTTTAGCAACTTGAAGATGATTCCAGCATTAATTTCATTGTGCTTTTGCTCATTTTAAAGATTTTTGACAGTTTCACCTGAAGTGTACAATCAGGGGCTGAAAACGCGTTTAAAGCAATACAAAGTTCATTTAGGCTCTCACACCTTAACTAAATGTTGCAGACTCAAACTTTTTGCTTTCATTAGTGTATTTTAGCAACTTGAAGATGATTCCAGCATTAATTTCATTGTGCTTTTGCTCATTTTGAAGATTTTGACAGTTTCACCTGAAGTGTACAATCGGGCTGAAAATGAATTTTAAAGCAATACAAAGTTCATTTTGGCTCTCACACCTTAACTAAATGTTGTAGACTCAAACTTTTTGCTGTCATTAGTGTATTTTAGCAACTTGAAGATGATTCCAGCATTAATTTCATTGTGCTTTTGCTCATTTTGAAGATTTTGACAGTTTCACCTGAAGTGTACAATCAGGTGCTGAAAACGTGTTTACAGCAATACAAAGTTCATTTTGGCTCTCACACCTTAACTAAATGTTGTAGACTCAAACTTTTTGCTGTCATTAGTGTATTTTAGCAACTTGAAGATGATTCCAGCATTAATTTCATTGTGCTTTTGCTCATTTTGAAGATTTTGACAGTTTCACCTGAAGTGTACAATCAAGGGCTGAAAACGCGTTTAAAGCAATAAAAAGTTATTTTAGGCTCTCACAACTTAACTAAATGTTGTAGACTCAAACTTTTTACTGTCATTAGTGTATTTTAGCAACTTGAAGATGATTCCAGCATTATTTTCATTGTGCTTTTGCTCATTTTGAAGATTTTAACAGTTTCACCTGAAGTGTCCAATCGGGCTGAAAATGCATTTAAAGCAATACAAAGTTCATTTTGGCTCTCACACCTTAACTAAATGTTGTAGACTCAAACTTTTTGCTGTCATTAGTGTATTTTAGCAACTTGAAGATGATTCCAGCATTAATTTCATTGTGCTTTTGCTCATTTTGAAGATTTTGACAGTTTCACCTGAAGTGTACAATCAGGTGCTGAAAACGCGTTTACAGCAATACAAAGTTCATTTAGGCTCTCACACCTCAACTAAATGTTGTAGACTCAAACTTTTTGCTGTCATTAGTGTATTTTACCAACTTGAAGATGATTCCAACATTAATTTCATTGTGCTTTTGCTCATTTTGAAGATTTTGACAGTTTCACCTGAAGTGTACAATCGGGCTGAAAATGAATTTTAAAGCAATACAAAGTTCATTTTGGCTCTCACACCTTAACTAAATATTGTAGACTCAAACTTTTTGCTGTCATTAGTGTATTTTAGCAACTTGAAGATGATTCCAGCATTAATTTCATTGTGCTTTTGCTCATTTTGAAGATTTTGACAGTTTCACCTGAAGTGTACAATCAGGTGCTGAAAACGCGTTTACAGCAATACAAAGTTCATTTTGGCTCTCACACCTTAACTAAATGTTGTAGACTCAAACTTTTTGCTGTCATTAGTGTATTTTAGCAACTTGAAGATGATTCCATCATTAATTTAATTGTGCTTTTGCTCATTTTGAAGATTTTGACAGTTTCACCTGAAGTGTACTATCGGGCTGAAAATGCATTTAAAGCAATACAAAGTTCATTTTGGCTCTCACACCTTAACTAAATGTTGTAGACTCAAACTTTTTGCTGTCATTAGTGTATTTTAGCAACTTGAAGATGATTCCAGCATTAATTTCATTGTGCTTTTGCTCATTTTGAAGATTTTGACATTTTCACCTGAAGTGTACAATCAGGGGCTGAAAACGCGTTTAAAGCAATAAAAAGTTCATTTTGGCTCTCACACCTTAACTAAATGTTGTAGACTCAAACTTTTTGCTGTCATTAGTGTATTTTAGCAACTTGAAGATGATTCCAGCATTAATTTCATTGTGCTTTTGCTCATTTTGAAGATTTTAACAGTTTCACCTGAAGTGTACATTCGGGCTGAAAATGCATTTAAAGCAATACAAAGTTCATTTTGGCTCTCACACCTTAACTAAATGTTGTAGACTTAAACTTGTTACTGTCATTAGTGTATTTTAGCAACTTGAAGATGATTCCAGCATTAATTTCATTGTGCTTTTGCTCATTTTGAAGATTTTGACAGTTTCACCTGAAGTGTACAATCGGGCTGAAAATGAATTTTAAAGCAATACAAAGTTAATTTTGGCTCTCACACCTTAACTAAATGTTGTAGACTCAAACTTTTTGCTGTCATTAGTGTATTTTAGCAAAATGAAGATGATTCAAGCATTAATTTCATTGTGCTTTTGCTCATTTTGAAGATTTTGACAGTTTCACCTGAAGTGTACAATCAGGGGCTGAAAACGCGTTTAAAGCAATACAAAGTTCATTTAGGCTCTCACACCTTAACTAAATGTTGTAGACTCAAACTTTTTGCTTTCATTAGTGTATTTTAGCAACTTGAAGATGATTCCAGCATTAATTTCATTGTGCTTTTGCTCATTTTGAAGATTTTGACAGTTTCACCTGAAGTGTACAATCGGGCTGAAAATGCATTTAAAGCAATACAAAGTTCATTTAGGCTCTCACACCTTAACTAAATGTTGTAGACTCAAACGTGTTGCTGTCATTAGTGTATTTTAGCAACTTGAAGATGATTCCAGCATTAATTTCATTGTGCTTTTGCTCATTTTGAAGATTTTGACAGTTTCACCTGAAGTGTACAATCAGGGGCTGAAAACGCGTTTAAAGCAATACAAAGTTCATTTAGGCTCTCACACCTTAACTAAATGTTGTAGACTCAAACTGTTTACTGTCATTAGTGTATTTTAGCAACTTGAAGATGATTCCAGCATCAATTTCATTGTGCTTTTGCTCATTTTGAAGATTTTGACAGTTTCACCTGAAGTGTCCAATCGGGCTGAAAATGCATTTAAAGCAATACAAAGTTAATTTTGGCTCTCAAACCTTAACTAAATGTTGTAGACTCAAACTTTTTGCTGTCATTAGTGTATTTTAGCAACTTGAAGATGATTCCAGCATTAATTTCATTGTGCTTTTGCTCATTTTGAAGATTTTGACATTTTCACCTGAAGTGTACAATCAGGGGCTGAAAACGCGTTTAAAGAAATAAAAAGTTCATTTTTGCTCTCACACCTTAACTAAATGTTGTAGACTCAAACTTTTTGCTGCCATTAGTGTATTTTAGCAACTTGAAGATGATTCCAGCATTAATTTCATTGTGCTTTTGCTCATTTTGAAGATTTTGACAGTTTCACCTGAAGTGTACAATCAAGGGCTGAAAACGCGTTTAAAGCAATAAAAAGTTAATTTAGGCTCTCACAACTTAACTAAATGTTGTAGACTCAAACTTTTTACTGTCATTAGTGTATTTTAGCAACTTGAAGATGATTCCAGCATTATTTTCATTGTGCTTTTGCTCATTTTGAAGATTTTGACAGTTTCACCTGAAGTGTCCAATCGGGCTGAAAATGCATTTAAAGCAATACAAAGTTAATTTTGGCTCTCACACCTTAACTAAATGTTGTAGACTCAAACTTTTTGCTGTCATTAGTGTATTTTAGCAACTTGAAGATGATTCCAGCATTAATTTCATTGTGCTTTTGCTCATTTTGAAGATTTTGACAGTTTCACCTGAAGTGTACAATCAGGTGCTGAAAACGCGTTTACAGCAATACAAAGTTCATTTAGGCTCTCACACCTCAACTAAATGTTGTAGACTCAAACTTTTTGCTGTCATTAGTGTATTTTACCAACTTGAAGATGATTCCAACATTAATTTCATTGTGCTTTTGCTCATTTTGAAGATTTTGACAGTTTCACCTGAAGTGTACAATCGGGCTGAAAATGAATTTTAAAGCAATACAAAGTTCATTTTGGCTCTCACACCTTAACTAAATATTGTAGACTCAAACTTTTTGCTGTCATTAGTGTATTTTAGCAACTTGAAGATGATTCCAGCATTAATTTCATTGTGCTTTTGCTCATTTTGAAGATTTTGACAGTTTCACCTGAAGTGTACAATCAGGTGCTGAAAACGCGTTTACAGCAATACAAAGTTTTTTTTGGCTCTCACACCTTAACTAAATGTTGTAGACTCAAACTTTTTGCTGTCATTAGTGTATTTTAGCAACTTGAAGATGATTCCATCATTAATTTAATTGTGCTTTTGCTCATTTTGAAGATTTTGACAGTTTCACCTGAAGTGTACTATCGGGCTGAAAATGCATTTAAAGCAATACAAAGTTCCTTTTGGCTCTCACACCTTAACTAAATGTTGTAGACTCAAACTTTTTGCTGTCATTAGTGTATTTTAGCAACTTGAAGATGATTCCAGCATTAATTTCATTGTGCTTTTGCTCATTTTGAAGATTTTGACATTTTCACCTGAAGTGTACAATCATGGGCTGAAAACGCGTTTAAAGCAATAAAAAGTTCATTTTGGCTCTCACACCTTAACTAAATGTTGTAGACTCAAACTTTTTGCTGTCATTAGTGTATTTTAGCAACTTGAAGATGATTCCAGCATTAATTTCATTGTGCTTTTGCTCATTTTGAAGATTTTAACAGTTTCACCTGAAGTGTACATTCGGGCTGAAAATGCATTTAAAGCAATACAAAGTTCATTTTGGCTCTCACACCTTAACTAAATGTTGTAGACTTAAACTTGTTACTGTCATTAGTGTATTTTAGCAACTTGAAGATGATTCCAGCATTAATTTCATTGTGCTTTTGCTCATTTTGAAGATTTTGACAGTTTCACCTGAAGTGTACAATCGGGCTGAAAATGAATTTTAAAGCAATACAAAGTTAATTTTGGCTCTCACACCTTAACTAAATGTTGTAGACTCAAACTTTTTGCTGTCATTAGTGTATTTTAGCAAAATGAAGATGATTCAAGCATTAATTTCATTGTGCTTTTGCTCATTTTGAAGATTTTGACAGTTTCACCTGAAGTGTACAATCAGGGGCTGAAAACGCGTTTAAAGCAATACAAAGTTCATTTAGGCTCTCACACCTTAACTAAATGTTGTAGACTCAAACTTTTTGCTTTCATTAGTGTATTTTAGCAACTTGAAGATGATTCCAGCATTAATTTCATTGTGCTTTTGCTCATTTTGAAGATTTTGACAGTTTCACCTGAAGTGTACAATCAGGTGCTGAAAACGCGTTTACAGCAATACAAAGTTCATTTTGGCTCTCACACCTTAACTAAATGTTGTAGACTCAAACTTTTTGCTGTCATTAGTGTATTTTAGCAACTTGAAGATGATTCCATCATTAATTTAATTGTGCTTTTGCTCATTTTGAAGATTTTGACAGTTTCACCTGAAGTGTACTATCGGGCTGAAAATGCATTTAAAGCAATACAAAGTTCATTTTGGCTCTCACACCTTAACTAAATGTTGTAGACTCAAACTTTTTGCTGTCATTAGTGTATTTTAGCAACTTGAAGATGATTCCAGCATTAATTTCATTGTGCTTTTGCCCATTTTGAAGATTTTGACAGTTTCACCTGAAGTGTACAATCAGGTGCTGAAAACGCGTTTACAGCAATACAAAGTTCATTTAGGCTCTCACACCTTAACTAAATGTTGTAGACTCAAACTTTTTGCTGTCATTAGTGTATTTTAGCAACTTGAAGACGATTCCAGCATTAATTCCATTGTGCTTTTGCTCATTTTGAAGATTTTGACAGTTTCATCTGAAGTGTACATTCGGGCTGAAAGTGCATTTAAAGCAATACAAAGTTCATTTTGGCTCTCACACCTTAACTAAATGTTGTAGACTCAAACTTTTTGCTGTCATTAGTGTATTTTAGCAAAATGAAGATGAATCAAGCATTAATTTCATTGTGCTTTTGCTCATTTTGAAGATTTTGTCATTTTCACCTGAAGTGTACAATCAGGGGCTGAAAACGCGTTTAAAGCAATAAAAAGTTCATTTTGGCTCTCACACCTTAACTAAATGTTGTAGACTCAAACTTTTTGCTGTCATTAGTGTATTTTAGCAACTTGAAGATGATTCCAGCATTAATTTCATTGTGCTTTTGCTCATTTTGAAAATTTTGACATTTTCACCTGAAGAGTACAATCAGGGGCTAAAAACGCGTTTAAAGCAATACAAAGTTCATTTAGGCTCTCACACCTTAACTAAATGTTGTAGACTTAAACTTGTTACTGTCATTAGTGTATTTTAGCAACTTGAAGATGATTCCAGCATTAATTTCATTGTGCTTTTGCTCATTTTGAAGATTTTGACAGTTTCACCTGAAGTGTACAATCGGGCTGAAAATGAATTTTAAAGCAATACAAAGTTAATTTTGGCTCTCACACCTTAACTAAATGTTGTAGACTCAAACTTTTTGCTGTCATTAGTGTATTTTAGCAAAATGAAGATGATTCAAGCATTAATTTCATTGTGCTTTTGCTCATTTTGAAGATTTTGACAGTTTCACCTGAAGTGTACAATCAGGGGCTGAAAACGCGTTTAAAGCAATACAAAGTTCATTTAGGCTCTCACACCTTAACTAAATGTTGTAGACTCAAACTTTTTGCTTTCATTAGTGTATTTTAGCAACTTGAAGATGATTCCAGCATTAATTTCATTGTGCTTTTGCTCATTTTGAAGATTTTGACAGTTTCACCTGAAGTGTACAATCGGGCTGAAAATGCATTTAAAGCAATACAAAGTTCATTTAGGCTCTCACACCTTAACTAAATGTTGTAGACTCAAACGTGTTGCTGTCATTAGTGTATTTTAGCAACTTGAAGATGATTCCAGCATTAATTTCATTGTGCTTTTGCTCATTTTGAAGATTTTGACAGTTTCACCTGAAGTGTACAATCAGGGGCTGAAAACGCGTTTAAAGCAATACAAAGTTCATTTAGGCTCTCACACCTTAACTAAATGTTGTAGACTCAAACTGTTTACTGTCATTAGTGTATTTTAGCAACTTGAAGATGATTCCAGCATCAATTTCATTGTGCTTTTGCTCATTTTGAAGATTTTGACAGTTTCACCTGAAGTGTCCAATCGGGCTGAAAATGCATTTAAAGCAATACAAAGTTAATTTTGGCTCTCAAACCTTAACTAAATGTTGTAGACTCAAACTTTTTGCTGTCATTAGTGTATTTTAGCAACTTGAAGATGATTCCAGCATTAATTTCATTGTGCTTTTGCTCATTTTGAAGATTTTGACATTTTCACCTGAAGTGTACAATCAGGGGCTGAAAACGCGTTTAAAGAAATAAAAAGTTCATTTTTGCTCTCACACCTTAACTAAATGTTGTAGACTCAAACTTTTTGCTGCCATTAGTGTATTTTAGCAACTTGAAGATGATTCCAGCATTAATTTCATTGTGCTTTTGCTCATTTTGAAGATTTTGACAGTTTCACCTGAAGTGTACAATCAAGGGCTGAAAACGCGTTTAAAGCAATAAAAAGTTAATTTAGGCTCTCACAACTTAACTAAATGTTGTAGACTCAAACTTTTTACTGTCATTAGTGTATTTTAGCAACTTGAAGATGATTCCAGCATTATTTTCATTGTGCTTTTGCTCATTTTGAAGATTTTGACAGTTTCACCTGAAGTGTCCAATCGGGCTGAAAATGCATTTAAAGCAATACAAAGTTAATTTTGGCTCTCACACCTTAACTAAATGTTGTAGACTCAAACTTTTTGCTGTCATTAGTGTATTTTAGCAACTTGAAGATGATTCCAGCATTAATTTCATTGTGCTTTTGCTCATTTTGAAGATTTTGACAGTTTCACCTGAAGTGTACAATCAGGTGCTGAAAACGCGTTTACAGCAATACAAAGTTCATTTAGGCTCTCACACCTCAACTAAATGTTGTAGACTCAAACTTTTTGCTGTCATTAGTGTATTTTACCAACTTGAAGATGATTCCAACATTAATTTCATTGTGCTTTTGCTCATTTTGAAGATTTTGACAGTTTCACCTGAAGTGTACAATCGGGCTGAAAATGAATTTTAAAGCAATACAAAGTTCATTTTGGCTCTCACACCTTAACTAAATATTGTAGACTCAAACTTTTTGCTGTCATTAGTGTATTTTAGCAACTTGAAGATGATTCCAGCATTAATTTCATTGTGCTTTTGCTCATTTTGAAGATTTTGACAGTTTCACCTGAAGTGTACAATCAGGTGCTGAAAACGCGTTTACAGCAATACAAAGTTTTTTTTGGCTCTCACACCTTAACTAAATGTTGTAGACTCAAACTTTTTGCTGTCATTAGTGTATTTTAGCAACTTGAAGATGATTCCATCATTAATTTAATTGTGCTTTTGCTCATTTTGAAGATTTTGACAGTTTCACCTGAAGTGTACTATCGGGCTGAAAATGCATTTAAAGCAATACAAAGTTCCTTTTGGCTCTCACACCTTAACTAAATGTTGTAGACTCAAACTTTTTGCTGTCATTAGTGTATTTTAGCAACTTGAAGATGATTCCAGCATTAATTTCATTGTGCTTTTGCTCATTTTGAAGATTTTGACATTTTCACCTGAAGTGTACAATCATGGGCTGAAAACGCGTTTAAAGCAATAAAAAGTTCATTTTGGCTCTCACACCTTAACTAAATGTTGTAGACTCAAACTTTTTGCTGTCATTAGTGTATTTTAGCAACTTGAAGATGATTCCAGCATTAATTTCATTGTGCTTTTGCTCATTTTGAAGATTTTAACAGTTTCACCTGAAGTGTACATTCGGGCTGAAAATGCATTTAAAGCAATACAAAGTTCATTTTGGCTCTCACACCTTAACTAAATGTTGTAGACTTAAACTTGTTACTGTCATTAGTGTATTTTAGCAACTTGAAGATGATTCCAGCATTAATTTCATTGTGCTTTTGCTCATTTTGAAGATTTTGACAGTTTCACCTGAAGTGTACAATCGGGCTGAAAATGAATTTTAAAGCAATACAAAGTTAATTTTGGCTCTCACACCTTAACTAAATGTTGTAGACTCAAACTTTTTGCTGTCATTAGTGTATTTTAGCAAAATGAAGATGATTCAAGCATTAATTTCATTGTGCTTTTACTCATTTTGAAGATTTTGACAGTTTCACCTGAAGTGTACAATCAGGGGCTGAAAACGCGTTTAAAGCAATACAAAGTTCATTTAGGCTCTCACACCTTAACTAAATGTTGTAGACTCAAACTTTTTGCTTTCATTAGTGTATTTTAGCAACTTGAAGATGATTCCAGCATTAATTTCATTGTGCTTTTGCTCATTTTGAAGATTTTGACAGTTTCACCTGAAGTGTACAATCGGGCTGAAAATGCATTTAAAGCAATACAAAGTTCATTTAGGCTCTCACACCTTAACTAAATGTTGTAGACTCAAACGTGTTGCTGTCATTAGTGTATTTTAGCAACTTGAAGATGATTCCAGCATTAATTTCATTGTGCTTTTGCTCATTTTGAAGATTTTGACAGTTTCACCTGAAGTGTACAATCAGGGGCTGAAAACGCGTTTAAAGCAATACAAAGTTCATTTAGGCTCTCACACCTTAACTAAATGTTGTAGACTCAAACTGTTTACTGTCATTAGTGTATTTTAGCAACTTGAAGATGATTCCAGCATCAATTTCATTGTGCTTTTGCTCATTTTGAAGATTTTGACAGTTTCACCTGAAGTGTCCAATCGGGCTGAAAATGCATTTAAAGCAATACAAAGTTAATTTTGGCTCTCAAACCTTAACTAAATGTTGTAGACTCAAACTTTTTGCTGTCATTAGTGTATTTTAGCAACTTGAAGATGATTCCAGCATTAATTTCATTGTGCTTTTGCTCATTTTGAAGATTTTGACATTTTCACCTGAAGTGTACAATCAGGGGCTGAAAACGCGTTTAAAGAAATAAAAAGTTCATTTTTGCTCTCACACCTTAACTAAATGTTGTAGACTCAAACTTTTTGCTGCCATTAATGTATTTTAGCAACTTGAAGATGATTCCAGCATTAATTTCATTGTGCTTTTGCTCATTTTGAAGATTTTGACAGTTTCACCTGAAGTGTACAATCAGGTGCTGAAAACGCGTTTACAGCAATACAAAGTTCATTTAGGCTCTCACACCTTAACTAAATGTTGTAGACTCAAACTTGTTGCTGTCATTAGTGTATTTTAGCAACTTGAAGATGATTCCAGCATTAATTTCATTGTGCTTTTGCTCATTTTGAAGATTTTGATAGTTTCACCTGAAGTGTACAATCAGGTGCTGAAAACGCGTTTACAGCAATACAAAGTTCATTTTGGCTCTCACACCTTAACTAAATGTTGTAGACTCAAACTTTTTGCTGTCATTAGTGTATTTTAGCAACTTGAAGATGATTCCAGCATTAATTTCATTGTGCTTTTGCTCATTTTGAAGATTTTGACAGTTTCACCTGAAGTGTACAATCAGGGGCTGAAACGCGTTTAAAGCAATACAAAGTTCATTTAGGCTCTCACACCTTAACTAAATGTTGTAGACTCAAACTGTTTACTGTCATTAGTGTATTTTAGCAACTTGAAGATGATTCCAGCATTAATTTCATTGTGCTTTTGCTCATTTTGAAGATTTTGACAGTTTCACCTGAAGTGTACAATCAGGGGCTGAAAACGCGTTTAAAGCAATACAAAGTTCATTTAGGCTCTCACACCTTAACTAAATGTTGTAGACTCAAACTGTTTACTGTCATTAGTGTATTTTAGCAACTTGAAAATGATTCCAGCATCAATTTCATTGTGCTTTTGCTCATTTTGAAGATTTTGACAGTTTCACCTGAAGTGTCCATTCGGGCTGAAAATGCATTTAAAGCAATACAAAGTTAATTTTGGCTCTCAAACCTTAACTAAATGTTGTAGACTCAAACTTTTTGCTGTCATTAGTGTATTTTAGCAACTTGAAGATGATTCCAGCATTCATTTCATTGTGCTTTTGCTCATTTTGAAGATTTTGACAGTTTCACCTGAAGTGTACAATCAGGTGCTGAAAACGCGTTTACAGCAATACAAAGTTCATTTTGGCTCTCACACCTTAACTAAATGTTGTAGACTCAAACTTTTTGCTGTCATTAGTGTATTTTAGCAACTTGAAGATGATTCCATCATTAATTTAATTGTGCTTTTGCTCATTTTGAAGATTTTGACAGTTTCACCTGAAGTGTACTATCGGGCTGAAAATGCATTTAAAGCAATACAAAGTTCATTTTGGCTCTCACACCTTAACTAAATGTTGTAGACTCAAACTTTTTGCTGTCATTAGTGTATTTTAGCAACTTGAAGATGATTCCAGCATTAATTTCATTGTGCTTTTGCCCATTTTGAAGATTTTGACAGTTTCACCTGAAGTGTACAATCAGGTGCTGAAAACGCGTTTACAGCAATACAAAGTTCATTTAGGCTCTCACACCTTAACTAAATGTTGTAGACTCAAACTTTTTGCTGTCATTAGTGTATTTTAGCAACTTGAAGACGATTCCAGCATTAATTCCATTGTGCTTTTGCTCATTTTGAAGATTTTGACAGTTTCATCTGAAGTGTACATTCGGGCTGAAAGTGCATTTAAAGCAATACAAAGTTCATTTTGGCTCTCACACCTTAACTAAATGTTGTAGACTCAAACTTTTTGCTGTCATTAGTGTATTTTAGCAAAATGAAGATGAATCAAGCATTAATTTCATTGTGCTTTTGCTCATTTTGAAGATTTTGTCATTTTCACCTGAAGTGTCCAATCGGGCTGAAAATGCATTTAAAGCAATACAAAGTTAATTTTGGCTCTCACACCTTAACTAAATGTTGTAGACTCAAACTTTTTGCTGTCATTAGTGTATTTTAGCAACTTGAAGATGATTCCAGCATTAATTTCATTGTGCTTTTGCTCATTTTGAAGATTTTGATAGTTTCACCTGAAGTGTACAATCAGGTGCTGAAAACGCGTTTACAGCAATACAAAGTTCATTTTGGCTCTCACACCTTAACTAAATGTTGTAGACTCAAACTTTTTGCTGTCATTAGTGTATTTTAGCAACTTGAAGATGATTCCAGCATTAATTTCATTGTGCTTTTGCTCATTTTGAAGATTTTGACAGTTTCACCTGAAGTGTACAATCAAGGGCTGAAAACGCGTTTAAAGCAATAAAAAATTAATTTAGGCTCTCACAACTTAACTAAATGTTGTAGACTCAAACTTTTTGCTGTCATTAGTGTATTTTAGCAAAATGAAGATGATTCCAGCATTAATTTCATTGTGCTTTTGCTCATTTTGAAGATTTTGACAGTTTCACCTGAAGTGTCCAATCGGGCTGAAAACGCGTTTAAAGCAATACAAAGTTCATTTAGGCTCTCACACTTTAACTAAATGTTGTAGACTCAAACTTTTTGCTGTCATTAGTGTATTTTAGCAACTTGAAGATGATTCCAGCATTAATTTCATTGTGCTTTTGCTCATTTTGAAGATTTTGACAGTTTCACCTGAAGTGTCCAATCGGGCTGAAAATGCATTTAAAGCAATACAAAGTTCATTTAGGCTCTCACACCTTAACTAAATGTTGTAGACTCAAACTTTTTACTGTCATTAGTGTATTTTAGCAACTTGAAGATGATTCCAGCATTAATTTCATTGTGCTTTTGCTCATTTTGAAGATTTTGACAGTTTCACCTGAAGTGTCCAATCGGGCTGAAAATGCATTTAAAGCAATACAAAGTTAATTTTGGCTCTCACACCTTAACTAAATGTTGTAGACTCAAACTTTTTGCTGTCATTAGTGTATTTTAGCAACTTGAAGATGATTCAAGCATTAATTTCATTGTGCTTTTGCTCATTTTGAAGATTTTGACAGTTTCACCTGAAGTGTACAATCAGGTGCTGAAAACGCGTTTACAGCAATACAAAGTTCATTTAGGCTCTCACACCTTAACTAAATGTTGTAGACTCAAACTTGTTGCTGTCATTAGTGTATTTTAGCAACTTGAAGATGATTCCAGCATTAATTTCATTGTGCTTTTGCTCATTTTGAAGATTTTGACAGTTTCACCTGAATTGTACAATCAAGGGCTGAAAACGCATTTAAAGCAATAAAAAGTTCATTTAGGCTCTCACACCTCAACTAAATGTTGTAGACTCAAACTTTTTGCTGTCATTAGTGTATTTTAGCAACTTGAAGATGATTCCAACATTAATTTCATTGTGCTTTTGCTCATTGTGAAGATTTTGACAGTTTCACCTGAAGTGTACAATCGGGCTGAAAATGAATTTTAAAGCAATACAAAGTTCATTTTGGCTCTCACACCTTAACTAAATATTGTAGACTCAAACTTTTTGCTGTCATTAGTGTATTTTAGCAACTTGAAGATGATTCCAGCATTAATTTCATTGTGCTTTTGCTCATTTTGAAGATTTTGACAGTTTCACCTGAAGTGTACAATCAGGTGCTGAAAACGCGTTTACAGCAATACAAAGTTCATTTTGGCTCTCACACCTTAACTAAATGTTGTAGACTCAAACTTTTTGCTGTCATTAGTGTATGTTAGCAACTTGAAGATGATTCCATCATTAATTTAATTGTGCTTTTGCTCATTTTGAAGATTTTGACAGTTTCACCTGAAGTGTACTATCGGGCTGAAAATGCATTTAAAGCAATACAAAGTTCATTTTGGCTCTCACACCTTAACTAAATGTTGTAGACTCAAACTTTTTGCTGTCATTAGTGTATTTTAGCAACTTGAAGATGATTCCAGCATTAATTTCATTGTGCTTTTGCTCATTTTGAAGATTTTGACAGTTTCACCTGAAGTGTACAATCAGGTGCTGAAAACGCGTTTACAGCAATACAAAGTTCATTTAGGCTCTCACACCTTAACTAAATGTTGTAGACTCAAACTTTTTGCTGTCATTAGTGTATTTTAGCAACTTGAAGACGATTCCAGCATTAATTTCATTGTGCTTTTGCTCATTTTGAAGATTTTGACAGTTTCATCTGAAGTGTACATTCGGGCTGAAAGTGCATTTAAAGCAATACAAAGTTCATTTTGGCTCTCACACCTTAACTAAATGTTGTAGACTCAAACTTTTTGCTGTCATTAGTGTATTTTAGCAAAATGAAGATGAATCAAGCATTAATTTCATTGTGCTTTTGCTCATTTTGAAGATTTTGTCATTTTCACCTGAAGTGTACAATCAGGGGCTGAAAACGCGTTTAAAGCAATAAAAAGTTCATTTTGGCTCTCACACCTTAACTAAATGTTGTAGACTCAAACTTTTTGCTGTCATTAGTGTATTTTAGCAACTTGAAGATGATTCCAGCATTAATTTCATTGTGCTTTTGCTCATTTTGAAAATTTTGACATTTTCACCTGAAGAGTACAATCAGGGGCTAAAAACGCGTTTAAAGCAATACAAAGTTCATTTAGGCTCTCACACCTTAACTAAATGTTGTAGACTCAAACTTTTTACTGTCATTAGTGTATTTTAGCAACTTGAAGATGATTCCAGCATTAATTTCAGTGTGCTTTTGGTCATTTTGAAGATTTTGACAGTTTCCCCTGAAGTGTCCAATCGGGCTGAAAATGCATTTAAAGCAATACAAAGTTAATTTTGGCTCTCACACCTTAACTAAATGTTGTAGACTCAAACTTTTTGCTGCCATTAGTGTATTTTAGCAACTTGAAGATGATTCCAGCATTAATTTCATTGTGCTTTTGCTCATTTTGAAGATTTTGATAGTTTCACCTGAAGTGTACAATCAGGTGCTGAAAACGCGTTTACAGCAATACAAAGTTCATTTTGGCTCTCACACCTTAACTAAATGTTGTAGACTCAAACTTTTTGCTGTCATTAGTGTATTTTAGCAACTTGAAGATGATTCCAGCATTAATTTCATTGTGCTTTTGCTCATTTTGAAGATTTTGACAGTTTCACCTGAAGTGTACAATCAAGGGCTGAAAACGCGTTTAAAGCAATAAAAAATTAATTTAGGCTCTCACAACTTAACTAAATGTTGTAGACTCAAACTTTTTGCTGTCATTAGTGTATTTTAGCAAAATGAAGATGATTCCAGCATTAATTTCATTGTGCTTTTGCTCATTTTGAAGATTTTGACAGTTTCACCTGAAGTGTCCAATCGGGCTGAAAACGCGTTTAAAGCAATACAAAGTTCATTTAGGCTCTCACACTTTAACTAAATGTTGTAGACTCAAACTTTTTGCTGTCATTAGTGTATTTTAGCAACTTGAAGATGATTCCAGCATTAATTTCATTGTGCTTTTGCTCATTTTGAAGATTTTGACAGTTTCACCTGAAGTGTCCAATCGGGCTGAAAATGCATTTAAAGCAATACAAAGTTCATTTAGGCTCTCACACCTTAACTAAATGTTGTAGACTCAAACTTTTTACTGTCATTAGTGTATTTTAGCAACTTGAAGATGATTCCAGCATTAATTTCATTGTGCTTTTGCTCATTTTGAAGATTTTGACAGTTTCACCTGAAGTGTCCAATCGGGCTGAAAATGCATTTAAAGCAATACAAAGTTAATTTTGGCTCTCACACCTTAACTAAATGTTGTAGACTCAAACTTTTTGCTGTCATTAGTGTATTTTAGCAACTTGAAGATGATTCCAGCATTAATTTCATTGTGCTTTTGCTCATTTTGAAGATTTTGACAGTTTCACCTGAAGTGTACAATCAGGTGCTGAAAACGCGTTTACAGCAATACAAAGTTCATTTAGGCTCTCACACCTTAACTAAATGTTGTAGACTCAAACTTGTTGCTGTCATTAGTGTATTTTAGCAACTTGAAGATGATTCCAGCATTAATTTCATTGTGCTTTTGCTCATTTTGAAGATTTTGACAGTTTCACCTGAATTGTACAATCAAGGGCTGAAAACGCATTTAAAGCAATAAAAAGTTCATTTAGGCTCTCACACCTCAACTAAATGTTGTAGACTCAAACTTTTTGCTGTCATTAGTGTATTTTAGCAACTTGAAGATGATTCCAACATTAATTTCATTGTGCTTTTGCTCATTTTGAAGATTTTGACAGTTTCACCTGAAGTGTACAATCGGGCTGAAAATGAATTTTAAAGCAATACAAAGTTCATTTTGGCTCTCACACCTTAACTAAATATTGTAGACTCAAACTTTTTGCTGTCATTAGTGTATTTTAGCAACTTGAAGATGATTCCAGCATTAATTTCATTGTGCTTTTGCTCATTTTGAAGATTTTGACAGTTTCACCTGAAGTGTACAATCAGGTGCTGAAAACGCGTTTACAGCAATACAAAGTTCATTTTGGCTCTCACACCTTAACTAAATGTTGTAGACTCAAACTTTTTGCTGTCATTAGTGTATTTTAGCAACTTGAAGATGATTCCATCATTAATTTAATTGTGCTTTTGCTCATTTTGAAGATTTTGACAGTTTCACCTGAAGTGTACTATCGGGCTGAAAATGCATTTAAAGCAATACAAAGTTCATTTTGGCTCTCACACCTTAACTAAATGTTGTAGACTCAAACTTTTTGCTGTCATTAGTGTATTTTAGCAACTTGAAGATGATTCCAGCATTAATTTCATTGTGCTTTTGCTCATTTTGAAGATTTTGACAGTTTCACCTGAAGTGTACAATAAGGTGCTAAAAACGCGTTTACAGCAATACAAAGTTCATTTAGGCTCTCACACCTTAACTAAATGTTGTAGACTCAAACTTTTTGCTGTCATTAGTGTATTTTAGCAACTTGAAGTAGATTCCAGCATTAATTTCATTGTGCTTTTGCTCATTTTGAAGATTTTGACAGTTTCATTTGAAGTGTACATTCGGGCTGAAAGTGCATTTAAAGCAATACAAAGTTAATTTAGGCTCTCACACCTTAACTAAATGTTGCAGACTCAAACTTTTTGCTGTCATTAGTGTATTTTAGCAACTTGAAGATGATTCAAGCATTAATTTCATTGTGCTTTTGCTCATTTTGAAGATTTTGACAGTTTCATCTGAAGTGTACATTCGGGCTGAAAGTGCATTTAAAGCAATACAAAGTTCATTTTGGCTCTCACACCTTAACTAAATGTTGTAGACTCAAACTTTTTGCTGTCATTAGTGTATTTTAGCAAAATGAAGATGAATCAAGCATTAATTTCATTGTGCTTTTGCTCATTTTGAAGATTTTGACAGTTTCACCTGAAGTGTCCAATCGGGCTGAAAATGCATTTAAAGCAATACAAAGTTAATTTTGGCTCTCACACCTTAACTAAATGTTGTAGACTCAAACTTTTTGCTGTCATTAGCGTATTTTAGCAACTTGAAGATGATTCCAGCATTAATTTCATTGTGCTTTTGCTCATTTTGAAGATTTTGACAGTTTCACCTGAAGTGTACAATCAGGTGCTGAAAACGCGTTTACAGCAATACAAAGTCCATTTAAGCTCTCACACCTTAACTAAATGTTGTAGACTCAAACTTGTTGCTGTCATTAGTGTATTTTAGCAACTTGAAGATGATTCAAGCATTAATTTCATTGTGCTTTTGCTCATTTTGAAGATTTTGACAGTTTCACCTGAAGTGTACAATCGGGCTGAAAACGCGTTTAAAGCAATAAAAAGTTAATTTAGGCTCTCACAACTTAATTAAATCTTGTAGACTCAAACTTTTTGCTGTCATTAGTGTATTTTAGCAACTTGAAGATGATTCCAGCATTAATTTCATTGTGCTTTTGCTCATTTTGAAGATTTTGATAGTTTCACCTGAAGTGTACAATCAGGTGCTGAAAACGCGTTTACAGCAATACAAAGTTCATTTTGGCTCTCACACCTTAACTAAATGTTGTAGACTCAAACTTTTTGCTGTCATTAGTGTATTTTAGCAACTTGAAGATGATTCCAGCATTAATTTCATTGTGCTTTTGCTCATTTTGAAGATTTTGACAGTTTCACCTGAAGTGTACAATCAGGGGCTGAAACGCGTTTAAAGCAATACAAAGTTCATTTAGGCTCTCACACCTTAACTAAATGTTGTAGACTCAAACTGTTTACTGTCATTAGTGTATTTTAGCAACTTGAAGATGATTCCAGCATTAATTTCATTGTGCTTTTGCTCATTTTGAAGATTTTGACAGTTTCACCTGAAGTGTACAATCAGGGGCTGAAAACGCGTTTAAAGCAATACAAAGTTCATTTAGGCTCTCACACCTTAACTAAATGTTGTAGACTCAAACTGTTTACTGTCATTAGTGTATTTTAGCAACTTGAAAATGATTCCAGCATCAATTTCATTGTGCTTTTGCTCATTTTGAAGATTTTGACAGTTTCACCTGAAGTGTCCATTCGGGCTGAAAATGCATTTAAAGCAATACAAAGTTAATTTTGGCTCTCAAACCTTAACTAAATGTTGTAGACTCAAACTTTTTGCTGTCATTAGTGTATTTTAGCAACTTGAAGATGATTCCAGCATTCATTTCATTGTGCTTTTGCTCATTTTGAAGATTTTGACAGTTTCACCTGAAGTGTACAATCAGGTGCTGAAAACGCGTTTACAGCAATACAAAGTTCATTTTGGCTCTCACACCTTAACTAAATGTTGTAGACTCAAACTTTTTGCTGTCATTAGTGTATTTTAGCAACTTGAAGATGATTCCATCATTAATTTAATTGTGCTTTTGCTCATTTTGAAGATTTTGACAGTTTCAACTGAAGTGTACTATCGGGCTGAAAATGCATTTAAAGCAATACAAAGTTCATTTTGGCTCTCACACCTTAACTAAATGTTGTAGACTCAAACTTTTTGCTGTCATTAGTGTATTTTAGCAACTTGAAGATGATTCCAGCATTAATTTCATTGTGCTTTTGCCCATTTTGAAGATTTTGACAGTTTCACCTGAAGTGTACAATCAGGTGCTGAAAACGCGTTTACAGCAATACAAAGTTCATTTAGGCTCTCACACCTTAACTAAATGTTGTAGACTCAAACTTTTTGCTGTCATTAGTGTATTTTAGCAACTTGAAGACGATTCCAGCATTAATTCCATTGTGCTTTTGCTCATTTTGAAGATTTTGACAGTTTCATCTGAAGTGTACATTCGGGCTGAAAGTGCATTTAAAGCAATACAAAGTTCATTTTGGCTCTCACACCTTAACTAAATGTTGTAGACTCAAACTTTTTGCTGTCATTAGTGTATTTTAGCAAAATGAAGATGAATCAAGCATTAATTTCATTGTGCTTTTGCTCATTTTGAAGATTTTGACAGTTTCACCTGAAGTGTACAATCAAGGGCTGAAAACGCGTTTAAAGCAATAAAAAATTAATTTAGGCTCTCACAACTTAACTAAATGTTGTAGACTCAAACTTTTTGCTGTCATTAGTGTATTTTAGCAAAATGAAGATGATTCCAGCATTAATTTCATTGTGCTTTTGCTCATTTTGAAGATTTTGACAGTTTCACCTGAAGTGTCCAATCGGGCTGAAAACGCGTTTAAAGCAATACAAAGTTCATTTAGGCTCTCACACTTTAACTAAATGTTGTAGACTCAAACTTTTTGCTGTCATTAGTGTATTTTAGCAACTTGAAGATGATTCCAGCATTAATTTCATTGTGCTTTTGCTCATTTTGAAGATTTTGACAGTTTCACCTGAAGTGTCCAATCGGGCTGAAAATGCATTTAAAGCAATACAAAGTTCATTTAGGCTCTCACACCTTAACTAAATGTTGTAGACTCAAACTTTTTACTGTCATTAGTGTATTTTAGCAACTTGAAGATGATTCCAGCATTAATTTCATTGTGCTTTTGCTCATTTTGAAGATTTTGACAGTTTCACCTGAAGTGTCCAATCGGGCTGAAAATGCATTTAAAGCAATACAAAGTTAATTTTGGCTCTCACACCTTAACTAAATGTTGTAGACTCAAACTTTTTGCTGTCATTAGTGTATTTTAGCAACTTGAAGATGATTCCAGCATTAATTTCATTGTGCTTTTGCTCATTTTGAAGATTTTGACAGTTTCACCTGAAGTGTACAATCAGGTGCTGAAAACGCGTTTACAGCAATACAAAGTTCATTTAGGCTCTCACACCTTAACTAAATGTTGTAGACTCAAACTTGTTGCTGTCATTAGTGTATTTTAGCAACTTGAAGATGATTCCAGCATTAATTTCATTGTGCTTTTGCTCATTTTGAAGATTTTGACAGTTTCACCTGAATTGTACAATCAAGGGCTGAAAACGCATTTAAAGCAATAAAAAGTTCATTTAGGCTCTCACACCTCAACTAAATGTTGTAGACTCAAACTTTTTGCTGTCATTAGTGTATTTTAGCAACTTGAAGATGATTCCAACATTAATTTCATTGTGCTTTTGCTCATTTTGAAGATTTTGACAGTTTCACCTGAAGTGTACAATCGGGCTGAAAATGAATTTTAAAGCAATACAAAGTTCATTTTGGCTCTCACACCTTAACTAAATATTGTAGACTCAAACTTTTTGCTGTCATTAGTGTATTTTAGCAACTTGAAGATGATTCCAGCATTAATTTCATTGTGCTTTTGCTCATTTTGAAGATTTTGACAGTTTCACCTGAAGTGTACAATCAGGTGCTGAAAACGCGTTTACAGCAATACAAAGTTCATTTTGGCTCTCACACCTTAACTAAATGTTGTAGACTCAAACTTTTTGCTGTCATTAGTGTATTTTAGCAACTTGAAGATGATTCCATCATTAATTTAATTGTGCTTTTGCTCATTTTGAAGATTTTGACAGTTTCACCTGAAGTGTACTATCGGGCTGAAAATGCATTTAAAGCAATACAAAGTTCATTTTGGCTCTCACACCTTAACTAAATGTTGTAGACTCAAACTTTTTGCTGTCATTAGTGTATTTTAGCAACTTGAAGATGATTCCAGCATTAATTTCATTGTGCTTTTGCTCATTTTGAAGATTTTGACAGTTTCACCTGAAGTGTACAATAAGGTGCTAAAAACGCGTTTACAGCAATACAAAGTTCATTTAGGCTCTCACACCTTAACTAAATGTTGTAGACTCAAACTTTTTGCTGTCATTAGTGTATTTTAGCAACTTGAAGTAGATTCCAGCATTAATTTCATTGTGCTTTTGCTCATTTTGAAGATTTTGACAGTTTCATTTGAAGTGTACATTCGGGCTGAAAGTGCATTTAAAGCAATACAAAGTTAATTTAGGCTCTCACACCTTAACTAAATGTTGTAGACTCAAACTTTTTGCTGTCATTAGTGTATTTTAGCAACTTGAAGATGATTCAAGCATTAATTTCATTGTGCTTTTGCTCATTTTGAAGATTTTGACAGTTTCATCTGAAGTGTACATTCGGGCTGAAAGTGCATTTAAAGCAATAAAAAGTTAATTTAGGCTCTCACAACTTAATTAAATCTTGTAGACTCAAACTTTTTGCTGTCATTAGTGTATTTTAGCAACTTGAAGATGATTCCAGCATTAATTTCATTGTGCTTTTGCTCATTTTGAAGATTTTGATAGTTTCACCTGAAGTGTACAATCAGGTGCTGAAAACGCGTTTACAGCAATACAAAGTCCATTTAAGCTCTCACACCTTAACTAAATGTTGTAGACTCAAACTTGTTGCTGTCATTAGTGTATTTTAGCAACTTGAAGATGATTCAAGCATTAATTTCATTGTGCTTTTGCTCATTTTGAAGATTTTGACAGTTTCACCTGAAGTGTACAATCGGGCTGAAAACGCGTTTAAAGCAATAAAAAGTTAATTTAGGCTCTCACAACTTAATTAAATCTTGTAGACTCAAACTTTTTGCTGTCATTAGTGTATTTTAGCAACTTGAAGATGATTCCAGCATTAATTTCATTGTGCTTTTGCTCATTTTGAAGATTTTGATAGTTTCACCTGAAGTGTACAATCAGGTGCTGAAAACGCGTTTACAGCAATACAAAGTTCATTTTGGCTCTCACACCTTAACTAAATGTTGTAGACTCAAACTTTTTGCTGTCATTAGTGTATTTTAGCAACTTGAAGATGATTCCAGCATTAATTTCATTGTGCTTTTGCTCATTTTGAAGATTTTGACAGTTTCACCTGAAGTGTACAATCAGGGGCTGAAACGCGTTTAAAGCAATACAAAGTTCATTTAGGCTCTCACACCTTAACTAAATGTTGTAGACTCAAACTGTTTACTGTCATTAGTGTATTTTAGCAACTTGAAGATGATTCCAGCATTAATTTCATTGTGCTTTTGCTCATTTTGAAGATTTTGACAGTTTCACCTGAAGTGTACAATCAGGGGCTGAAAACGCGTTTAAAGCAATACAAAGTTCATTTAGGCTCTCACACCTTAACTAAATGTTGTAGACTCAAACTGTTTACTGTCATTAGTGTATTTTAGCAACTTGAAAATGATTCCAGCATCAATTTCATTGTGCTTTTGCTCATTTTGAAGATTTTGACAGTTTCACCTGAAGTGTCCATTCGGGCTGAAAATGCATTTAAAGCAATACAAAGTTAATTTTGGCTCTCAAACCTTAACTAAATGTTGTAGACTCAAACTTTTTGCTGTCATTAGTGTATTTTAGCAACTTGAAGATGATTCCAGCATTCATTTCATTGTGCTTTTGCTCATTTTGAAGATTTTGACAGTTTCACCTGAAGTGTACAATCAGGTGCTGAAAACGCGTTTACAGCAATACAAAGTTCATTTTGGCTCTCACACCTTAACTAAATGTTGTAGACTCAAACTTTTTGCTGTCATTAGTGTATTTTAGCAACTTGAAGATGATTCCATCATTAATTTAATTGTGCTTTTGCTCATTTTGAAGATTTTGACAGTTTCACCTGAAGTGTACTATCGGGCTGAAAATGCATTTAAAGCAATACAAAGTTCATTTTGGCTCTCACACCTTAACTAAATGTTGTAGACTCAAACTTTTTGCTGTCATTAGTGTATTTTAGCAACTTGAAGATGATTCCAGCATTAATTTCATTGTGCTTTTGCCCATTTTGAAGATTTTGACAGTTTCACCTGAAGTGTACAATCAGGTGCTGAAAACGCGTTTACAGCAATACAAAGTTCATTTAGGCTCTCACACCTTAACTAAATGTTGTAGACTCAAACTTTTTGCTGTCATTAGTGTATTTTAGCAACTTGAAGACGATTCCAGCATTAATTCCATTGTGCTTTTGCTCATTTTGAAGATTTTGACAGTTTCATCTGAAGTGTACATTCGGGCTGAAAGTGCATTTAAAGCAATACAAAGTTCATTTTGGCTCTCACACCTTAACTAAATGTTGTAGACTCAAACTTTTTGCTGTCATTAGTGTATTTTAGCAAAATGAAGATGAATCAAGCATTAATTTCATTGTGCTTTTGCTCATTTTGAAGATTTTGTCATTTTCACCTGAAGTGTCCAATCGGGCTGAAAATGCATTTAAAGCAATACAAAGTTAATTTTGGCTCTCACACCTTAACTAAATGTTGTAGACTCAAACTTTTTGCTGTCATTAGTGTATTTTAGCAACTTGAAGATGATTCCAGCATTAATTTCATTGTGCTTTTGCTCATTTTGAAGATTTTGATAGTTTCACCTGAAGTGTACAATCAGGTGCTGAAAACGCGTTTACAGCAATACAAAGTTCATTTTGGCTCTCACACCTTAACTAAATGTTGTAGACTCAAACTTTTTGCTGTCATTAGTGTATTTTAGCAACTTGAAGATGATTCCAGCATTAATTTCATTGTGCTTTTGCTCATTTTGAAGATTTTGACAGTTTCACCTGAAGTGTACAATCAAGGGCTGAAAACGCGTTTAAAGCAATAAAAAATTAATTTAGGCTCTCACAACTTAACTAAATGTTGTAGACTCAAACTTTTTGCTGTCATTAGTGTATTTTAGCAAAATGAAGATGATTCCAGCATTAATTTCATTGTGCTTTTGCTCATTTTGAAGATTTTGACAGTTTCACCTGAAGTGTCCAATCGGGCTGAAAACGCGTTTAAAGCAATACAAAGTTCATTTAGGCTCTCACACTTTAACTAAATGTTGTAGACTCAAACTTTTTGCTGTCATTAGTGTATTTTAGCAACTTGAAGATGATTCCAGCATTAATTTCATTGTGCTTTTGCTCATTTTGAAGATTTTGACAGTTTCACCTGAAGTGTCCAATCGGGCTGAAAATGCATTTAAAGCAATACAAAGTTCATTTAGGCTCTCACACCTTAACTAAATGTTGTAGACTCAAACTTTTTACTGTCATTAGTGTATTTTAGCAACTTGAAGATGATTCCAGCATTAATTTCATTGTGCTTTTGCTCATTTTGAAGATTTTGACAGTTTCACCTGAAGTGTCCAATCGGGCTGAAAATGCATTTAAAGCAATACAAAGTTAATTTTGGCTCTCACACCTTAACTAAATGTTGTAGACTCAAACTTTTTGCTGTCATTAGTGTATTTTAGCAACTTGAAGATGATTCAAGCATTAATTTCATTGTGCTTTTGCTCATTTTGAAGATTTTGACAGTTTCACCTGAAGTGTACAATCAGGTGCTGAAAACGCGTTTACAGCAATACAAAGTTCATTTAGGCTCTCACACCTTAACTAAATGTTGTAGACTCAAACTTGTTGCTGTCATTAGTGTATTTTAGCAACTTGAAGATGATTCCAGCATTAATTTCATTGTGCTTTTGCTCATTTTGAAGATTTTGACAGTTTCACCTGAATTGTACAATCAAGGGCTGAAAACGCATTTAAAGCAATAAAAAGTTCATTTAGGCTCTCACACCTCAACTAAATGTTGTAGACTCAAACTTTTTGCTGTCATTAGTGTATTTTAGCAACTTGAAGATGATTCCAACATTAATTTCATTGTGCTTTTGCTCATTGTGAAGATTTTGACAGTTTCACCTGAAGTGTACAATCGGGCTGAAAATGAATTTTAAAGCAATACAAAGTTCATTTTGGCTCTCACACCTTAACTAAATATTGTAGACTCAAACTTTTTGCTGTCATTAGTGTATTTTAGCAACTTGAAGATGATTCCAGCATTAATTTCATTGTGCTTTTGCTCATTTTGAAGATTTTGACAGTTTCACCTGAAGTGTACAATCAGGTGCTGAAAACGCGTTTACAGCAATACAAAGTTCATTTTGGCTCTCACACCTTAACTAAATGTTGTAGACTCAAACTTTTTGCTGTCATTAGTGTATGTTAGCAACTTGAAGATGATTCCATCATTAATTTAATTGTGCTTTTGCTCATTTTGAAGATTTTGACAGTTTCACCTGAAGTGTACTATCGGGCTGAAAATGCATTTAAAGCAATACAAAGTTCATTTTGGCTCTCACACCTTAACTAAATGTTGTAGACTCAAACTTTTTGCTGTCATTAGTGTATTTTAGCAACTTGAAGATGATTCCAGCATTAATTTCATTGTGCTTTTGCTCATTTTGAAGATTTTGACAGTTTCACCTGAAGTGTACAATCAGGTGCTGAAAACGCGTTTACAGCAATACAAAGTTCATTTAGGCTCTCACACCTTAACTAAATGTTGTAGACTCAAACTTTTTGCTGTCATTAGTGTATTTTAGCAACTTGAAGACGATTCCAGCATTAATTTCATTGTGCTTTTGCTCATTTTGAAGATTTTGACAGTTTCATCTGAAGTGTACATTCGGGCTGAAAGTGCATTTAAAGCAATACAAAGTTCATTTTGGCTCTCACACCTTAACTAAATGTTGTAGACTCAAACTTTTTGCTGTCATTAGTGTATTTTAGCAAAATGAAGATGAATCAAGCATTAATTTCATTGTGCTTTTGCTCATTTTGAAGATTTTGTCATTTTCACCTGAAGTGTACAATCAGGGGCTGAAAACGCGTTTAAAGCAATAAAAAGTTCATTTTGGCTCTCACACCTTAACTAAATGTTGTAGACTCAAACTTTTTGCTGTCATTAGTGTATTTTAGCAACTTGAAGATGATTCCAGCATTAATTTCATTGTGCTTTTGCTCATTTTGAAAATTTTGACATTTTCACCTGAAGAGTACAATCAGGGGCTAAAAACGCGTTTAAAGCAATACAAAGTTCATTTAGGCTCTCACACCTTAACTAAATGTTGTAGACTCAAACTTTTTACTGTCATTAGTGTATTTTAGCAACTTGAAGATGATTCCAGCATTAATTTCAGTGTGCTTTTGGTCATTTTGAAGATTTTGACAGTTTCCCCTGAAGTGTCCAATCGGGCTGAAAATGCATTTAAAGCAATACAAAGTTAATTTTGGCTCTCACACCTTAACTAAATGTTGTAGACTCAAACTTTTTGCTGCCATTAGTGTATTTTAGCAACTTGAAGATGATTCCAGCATTAATTTCATTGTGCTTTTGCTCATTTTGAAGATTTTGATAGTTTCACCTGAAGTGTACAATCAGGTGCTGAAAACGCGTTTACAGCAATACAAAGTTCATTTTGGCTCTCACACCTTAACTAAATGTTGTAGACTCAAACTTTTTGCTGTCATTAGTGTATTTTAGCAACTTGAAGATGATTCCAGCATTAATTTCATTGTGCTTTTGCTCATTTTGAAGATTTTGACAGTTTCACCTGAAGTGTACAATCAAGGGCTGAAAACGCGTTTAAAGCAATAAAAAATTAATTTAGGCTCTCACAACTTAACTAAATGTTGTAGACTCAAACTTTTTGCTGTCATTAGTGTATTTTAGCAAAATGAAGATGATTCCAGCATTAATTTCATTGTGCTTTTGCTCATTTTGAAGATTTTGACAGTTTCACCTGAAGTGTCCAATCGGGCTGAAAACGCGTTTAAAGCAATACAAAGTTCATTTAGGCTCTCACACTTTAACTAAATGTTGTAGACTCAAACTTTTTGCTGTCATTAGTGTATTTTAGCAACTTGAAGATGATTCCAGCATTAATTTCATTGTGCTTTTGCTCATTTTGAAGATTTTGACAGTTTCACCTGAAGTGTCCAATCGGGCTGAAAATGCATTTAAAGCAATACAAAGTTCATTTAGGCTCTCACACCTTAACTAAATGTTGTAGACTGAAACTTTTTACTGTCATTAGTGTATTTTAGCAACTTGAAGATGATTCCAGCATTAATTTCATTGTGCTTTTGCTCATTTTGAAGATTTTGACAGTTTCACCTGAAGTGTCCAATCGGGCTGAAAATGCATTTAAAGCAATACAAAGTTAATTTTGGCTCTCACACCTTAACTAAATGTTGTAGACTCAAACTTTTTGCTGTCATTAGTGTATTTTAGCAACTTGAAGATGATTCCAGCATTAATTTCATTGTGCTTTTGCTCATTTTGAAGATTTTGACAGTTTCACCTGAAGTGTACAATCAGGTGCTGAAAACGCGTTTACAGCAATACAAAGTTCATTTAGGCTCTCACACCTTAACTAAATGTTGTAGACTCAAACTTGTTGCTGTCATTAGTGTATTTTAGCAACTTGAAGATGATTCCAGCATTAATTTCATTGTGCTTTTGCTCATTTTGAAGATTTTGACAGTTTCACCTGAATTGTACAATCAAGGGCTGAAAACGCATTTAAAGCAATAAAAAGTTCATTTAGGCTCTCACACCTCAACTAAATGTTGTAGACTCAAACTTTTTGCTGTCATTAGTGTATTTTAGCAACTTGAAGATGATTCCAACATTAATTTCATTGTGCTTTTGCTCATTTTGAAGATTTTGACAGTTTCACCTGAAGTGTACAATCGGGCTGAAAATGAATTTTAAAGCAATACAAAGTTCATTTTGGCTCTCACACCTTAACTAAATATTGTAGACTCAAACTTTTTGCTGTCATTAGTGTATTTTAGCAACTTGAAGATGATTCCAGCATTAATTTCATTGTGCTTTTGCTCATTTTGAAGATTTTGACAGTTTCACCTGAAGTGTACAATCAGGTGCTGAAAACGCGTTTACAGCAATACAAAGTTCATTTTGGCTCTCACACCTTAACTAAATGTTGTAGACTCAAACTTTTTGCTGTCATTAGTGTATTTTAGCAACTTGAAGATGATTCCATCATTAATTTAATTGTGCTTTTGCTCATTTTGAAGATTTTGACAGTTTCACCTGAAGTGTACTATCGGGCTGAAAATGCATTTAAAGCAATACAAAGTTCATTTTGGCTCTCACACCTTAACTAAATGTTGTAGACTCAAACTTTTTGCTGTCATTAGTGTATTTTAGCAACTTGAAGATGATTCCAGCATTAATTTCATTGTGCTTTTGCTCATTTTGAAGATTTTGACAGTTTCACCTGAAGTGTACAATAAGGTGCTAAAAACGCGTTTACAGCAATACAAAGTTCATTTAGGCTCTCACACCTTAACTAAATGTTGTAGACTCAAACTTTTTGCTGTCATTAGTGTATTTTAGCAACTTGAAGTAGATTCCAGCATTAATTTCATTGTGCTTTTGCTCATTTTGAAGATTTTGACAGTTTCATTTGAAGTGTACATTCGGGCTGAAAGTGCATTTAAAGCAATACAAAGTTAATTTAGGCTCTCACACCTTAACTAAATGTTGTAGACTCAAACTTTTTGCTGTCATTAGTGTATTTTAGCAACTTGAAGATGATTCAAGCATTAATTTCATTGTGCTTTTGCTCATTTTGAAGATTTTGACAGTTTCATCTGAAGTGTACATTCGGGCTGAAAGTGCATTTAAAGCAATACAAAGTTCATTTTGGCTCTCACACCTTAACTAAATGTTGTAGACTCAAACTTTTTGCTGTCATTAGTGTATTTTAGCAAAATGAAGATGAATCAAGCATTAATTTCATTGTGCTTTTGCTCATTTTGAAGATTTTGACAGTTTCACCTGAAGTGTCCAATCGGGCTGAAAATGCATTTAAAGCAATACAAAGTTAATTTTGGCTCTCACACCTTAACTAAATGTTGTAGACTCAAACTTTTTGCTGTCATTAGCGTATTTTAGCAACTTGAAGATGATTCCAGCATTAATTTCATTGTGCTTTTGCTCATTTTGAAGATTTTGACAGTTTCACCTGAAGTGTACAATCAGGTGCTGAAAACGCGTTTACAGCAATACAAAGTCCATTTAAGCTCTCACACCTTAACTAAATGTTGTAGACTCAAACTTGTTGCTGTCATTAGTGTATTTTAGCAACTTGAAGATGATTCAAGCATTAATTTCATTGTGCTTTTGCTCATTTTGAAGATTTTGACAGTTTCACCTGAAGTGTACAATCGGGCTGAAAACGCGTTTAAAGCAATAAAAAGTTAATTTAGGCTCTCACAACTTAATTAAATCTTGTAGACTCAAACTTTTTGCTGTCATTAGTGTATTTTAGCAACTTGAAGATGATTCCAACATTAATTTCATTGTGCTTTTGCTCATTTTGAAGATTTTGACAGTTTCACCTGAAGTGTACAATCGGGCTGAAAATGAATTTTAAAGCAATACAAAGTTAATTTTGGCTCTCACACCTTAACTAAATGTTGTAGACTCAAACTTTTTGCTGTCATTAGTATATTTTAGCAAAATGAAGATGATTCAAGCATTAATTTTATTGTGCTTTTGCTCATTTTGAAGATTTTGACATTTTCACCTGAAGTGTACAATCGGGCTGAAAATGCATTTAAAGCCATAAAAAGTTCATTTTGGCTCTCACACCTTAACTAAATGTTGTAGACTCAAACTTTTTGCTGTCATTAGTGTATTTTAGCAAAATGAAGATGATTCAAGCATTAATTTCATTGTGCTTTTGCTCATTTTGAAGATTTTGACATTTTCACCTGAAGTGTACAATTAGGGGCTGAAAACGCGTTTAAAGCAATAAAAAGTTCATTTTGGCTCTCACACCTTAACTAAATGTTGTAGACTCAAACTGTTTTCTGTCATTAGTGTATTTTAGCAACTTGAAGATGATTCAAGCATTAATTTCATTGTGCTTTTGCTCATTTTGAAGATTTTGACATTTTCACCTGAAGTGTACAATTAGGGGCTGAAAACGCGTTTAAAGCAATAAAAAGTTCATTTTGGCTCTCACACCTTAACTAAATGTTGTAGACTCAAACTTTTTGCTGTCATTAGTATATTTTAGCAAAATGAAGATGATTCAAGCATTAATTTTATTGTGCTTTTGCTCATTTTGAAGATTTTGACATTTTCACCTGAAGTGTACAATCGGGCTGAAAATGCATTTAAAGCCATAAAAAGTTCATTTTGGCTCTCACACCTTAACTAAATGTTGTAGACTCAAACTTTTTGCTGTCATTAGTGTATGTTAGCAAAATGAAGATGATTCAAGCATTAATTTCATTGTGCTTTTGCTCATTTTGAAGATTTTGACATTTTCACCTGAAGTGTACAATCAGGTTGAAAATGCATTTAAAGCCATAAAAAGTTCATTTTGGCTCTCACACCTTAACTAAATGTTGTAGACTCAAACTTTTTGCTGTCATTAGTGTATTTTAGCAAAATGAAGATGATTCAAGCATTAATTTCATTGTGCTTTTGCTCATTTTGAAAATTTTGACATTTTCACCTGAAGAGTACAATCAGGGGCTAAAAACGCGTTTAAAGCAATACAAAGTTCATTTAGGCTCTCACACCTTAACTAAATGTTGTAGACTCAAACTTTTTACTGTCATTAGTGTATTTTAGCAACTTGAAGATGATTCCAGCATTAATTTCAGTGTGCTTTTGGTCATTTTGAAGATTTTGACAGTTTCCCCTGAAGTGTCCAATCGGGCTGAAAATGCATTTAAAGCAATACAAAGTTAATTTTGGCTCTCACACCTTAACTAAATGTTGTAGACTCAAACTTTTTGCTGCCATTAGTGTATTTTAGCAACTTGAAGATGATTCCAGCATTAATTTCATTGTGCTTTTGCTCATTTTGAAGATTTTGATAGTTTCACCTGAAGTGTACAATCAGGTGCTGAAAACGCGTTTACAGCAATACAAAGTTCATTTTGGCTCTCACACCTTAACTAAATGTTGTAGACTCAAACTTTTTGCTGTCATTAGTGTATTTTAGCAACTTGAAGATGATTCCAGCATTAATTTCATTGTGCTTTTGCTCATTTTGAAGATTTTGACAGTTTCACCTGAAGTGTACAATCAAGGGCTGAAAACGCGTTTAAAGCAATAAAAAATTAATTTAGGCTCTCACAACTTAACTAAATGTTGTAGACTCAAACTTTTTGCTGTCATTAGTGTATTTTAGCAAAATGAAGATGATTCCAGCATTAATTTCATTGTGCTTTTGCTCATTTTGAAGATTTTGACAGTTTTACCTGAAGTGTCCAATCGGGCTGAAAACGCGTTTAAAGCAATACAAAGTTCATTTAGGCTCTCACACTTTAACTAAATGTTGTAGACTCAAACTTTTTGCTGTCATTAGTGTATTTTAGCAACTTGAAGATGATTCCAGCATTAATTTCATTGTGCTTTTGCTCATTTTGAAGATTTTGACAGTTTCACCTGAAGTGTCCAATCGGGCTGAAAATGCATTTAAAGCAATACAAAGTTCATTTAGGCTCTCACACCTTAACTAAATGTTGTAGACTCAAACTTTTTACTGTCATTAGTGTATTTTAGCAACTTGAAGATGATTCCAGCATTAATTTCATTGTGCTTTTGCTCATTTTGAAGATTTTGACAGTTTCACCTGAAGTGTCCAATCGGGCTGAAAATGCATTTAAAGCAATACAAAGTTAATTTTGGCTCTCACACCTTAACTAAATGTTGTAGACTCAAACTTTTTGCTGTCATTAGTGTATTTTAGCAACTTGAAGATGATTCAAGCATTAATTTCATTGTGCTTTTGCTCATTTTGAAGATTTTGACAGTTTCACCTGAAGTGTACAATCAGGTGCTGAAAACGCGTTTACAGCAATACAAAGTTCATTTAGGCTCTCACACCTTAACTAAATGTTGTAGACTCAAACTTGTTGCTGTCATTAGTGTATTTTAGCAACTTGAAGATAATTCCAGCATTAATTTCATTGTGCTTTTGCTCATTTTGAAGATTTTGACAGTTTCACCTGAATTGTACAATCAAGGGCTGAAAACGCATTTAAAGCAATAAAAAGTTCATTTAGGCTCTCACACCTCAACTAAATGTTGTAGACTCAAACTTTTTGCTGTCATTAGTGTATTTTAGCAACTTGAAGATGATTCCAACATTAATTTCATTGTGCTTTTGCTCATTTTGAAGATTTTGACAGTTTCACCTGAAGTGTACAATCGGGCTGAAAATGAATTTTAAAGCAATACAAAGTTCATTTTGGCTCTCACACCTTAACTAAATATTGTAGACTCAAACTTTTTGCTGTCATTAGTGTATTTTAGCAACTTGAAGATGATTCCAGCATTAATTTCATTGTGCTTTTGCTCATTTTGAAGATTTTGACAGTTTCACCTGAAGTGTACAATCAGGTGCTGAAAACGCGTTTACAGCAATACAAAGTTCATTTTGGCTCTCACACCTTAACTAAATGTTGTAGACTCAAACTTTTTGCTGTCATTAGTGTATGTTAGCAACTTGAAGATGATTCCATCATTAATTTAATTGTGCTTTTGCTCATTTTGAAGATTTTGACAGTTTCACCTGAAGTGTACTATCGGGCTGAAAATGCATTTAAAGCAATACAAAGTTCATTTTGGCTCTCACACCTTAACTAAATGTTGTAGACTCAAACTTTTTGCTGTCATTAGTGTATTTTAGCAACTTGAAGATGATTCCAGCATTAATTTCATTGTGCTTTTGCTCATTTTGAAGATTTTGACAGTTTCACCTGAAGTGTACAATCAGGTGCTGAAAACGCGTTTACAGCAATACAAAGTTCATTTAGGCTCTCACACCTTAACTAAATGTTGTAGACTCAAACTTTTTGCTGTCATTAGTGTATTTTAGCAACTTGAAGACGATTCCAGCATTAATTTCATTGTGCTTTTGCTCATTTTGAAGATTTTGACAGTTTCATCTGAAGTGTACATTCGGGCTGAAAGTGCATTTAAAGCAATACAAAGTTCATTTTGGCTCTCACACCTTAACTAAATGTTGTAGACTCAAACTTTTTGCTGTCATTAGTGTATTTTAGCAAAATGAAGATGAATCAAGCATTAATTTCATTGTGCTTTTGCTCATTTTGAAGATTTTGTCATTTTCACCTGAAGTGTACAATCAGGGGCTGAAAACGCGTTTAAAGCAATAAAAAGTTCATTTTGGCTCTCACACCTTAACTAAATGTTGTAGACTCAAACTTTTTGCTGTCATTAGTGTATTTTAGCAACTTGAAGATGATTCCAGCATTAATTTCATTGTGCTTTTGCTCATTTTGAAAATTTTGACATTTTCACCTGAAGAGTACAATCAGGGGCTAAAAACGCGTTTAAAGCAATACAAAGTTCATTTAGGCTCTCACACCTTAACTAAATGTTGTAGACTCAAACTTTTTACTGTCATTAGTGTATTTTAGCAACTTGAAGATGATTCCAGCATTAATTTCAGTGTGCTTTTGGTCATTTTGAAGATTTTGACAGTTTCCCCTGAAGTGTCCAATCGGGCTGAAAATGCATTTAAAGCAATACAAAGTTAATTTTGGCTCTCACACCTTAACTAAATGTTGTAGACTCAAACTTTTTGCTGCCATTAGTGTATTTTAGCAACTTGAAGATGATTCCAGCATTAATTTCATTGTGCTTTTGCTCATTTTGAAGATTTTGATAGTTTCACCTGAAGTGTACAATCAGGTGCTGAAAACGCGTTTACAGCAATACAAAGTTCATTTTGGCTCTCACACCTTAACTAAATGTTGTAGACTCAAACTTTTTGCTGTCATTAGTGTATTTTAGCAACTTGAAGATGATTCCAGCATTAATTTCATTGTGCTTTTGCTCATTTTGAAGATTTTGACAGTTTCACCTGAAGTGTACAATCAAGGGCTGAAAACGCGTTTAAAGCAATAAAAAATTAATTTAGGCTCTCACAACTTAACTAAATGTTGTAGACTCAAACTTTTTGCTGTCATTAGTGTATTTTAGCAAAATGAAGATGATTCCAGCATTAATTTCATTGTGCTTTTGCTCATTTTGAAGATTTTGACAGTTTCACCTGAAGTGTCCAATCGGGCTGAAAACGCGTTTAAAGCAATACAAAGTTCATTTAGGCTCTCACACTTTAACTAAATGTTGTAGACTCAAACTTTTTGCTGTCATTAGTGTATTTTAGCAACTTGAAGATGATTCCAGCATTAATTTCATTGTGCTTTTGCTCATTTTGAAGATTTTGACAGTTTCACCTGAAGTGTCCAATCGGGCTGAAAATGCATTTAAAGCAATACAAAGTTCATTTAGGCTCTCACACCTTAACTAAATGTTGTAGACTCAAACTTTTTACTGTCATTAGTGTATTTTAGCAACTTGAAGATGATTCCAGCATTAATTTCATTGTGCTTTTGCTCATTTTGAAGATTTTGACAGTTTCACCTGAAGTGTCCAATCGGGCTGAAAATGCATTTAAAGCAATACAAAGTTAATTTTGGCTCTCACACCTTAACTAAATGTTGTAGACTCAAACTTTTTGCTGTCATTAGTGTATTTTAGCAACTTGAAGATGATTCCAGCATTAATTTCATTGTGCTTTTGCTCATTTTGAAGATTTTGACAGTTTCACCTGAAGTGTACAATCAGGTGCTGAAAACGCGTTTACAGCAATACAAAGTTCATTTAGGCTCTCACACCTTAACTAAATGTTGTAGACTCAAACTTGTTGCTGTCATTAGTGTATTTTAGCAACTTGAAGATGATTCCAGCATTAATTTCATTGTGCTTTTGCTCATTTTGAAGATTTTGACAGTTTCACCTGAATTGTACAATCAAGGGCTGAAAACGCATTTAAAGCAATAAAAAGTTCATTTAGGCTCTCACACCTCAACTAAATGTTGTAGACTCAAACTTTTTGCTGTCATTAGTGTATTTTAGCAACTTGAAGATGATTCCAACATTAATTTCATTGTGCTTTTGCTCATTTTGAAGATTTTGACAGTTTCACCTGAAGTGTACAATCGGGCTGAAAATGAATTTTAAAGCAATACAAAGTTCATTTTGGCTCTCACACCTTAACTAAATATTGTAGACTCAAACTTTTTGCTGTCATTAGTGTATTTTAGCAACTTGAAGATGATTCCAGCATTAATTTCATTGTGCTTTTGCTCATTTTGAAGATTTTGACAGTTTCACCTGAAGTGTACAATCAGGTGCTGAAAACGCGTTTACAGCAATACAAAGTTCATTTTGGCTCTCACACCTTAACTAAATGTTGTAGACTCAAACTTTTTGCTGTCATTAGTGTATTTTAGCAACTTGAAGATGATTCCATCATTAATTTAATTGTGCTTTTGCTCATTTTGAAGATTTTGACAGTTTCACCTGAAGTGTACTATCGGGCTGAAAATGCATTTAAAGCAATACAAAGTTCATTTTGGCTCTCACACCTTAACTAAATGTTGTAGACTCAAACTTTTTGCTGTCATTAGTGTATTTTAGCAACTTGAAGATGATTCCAGCATTAATTTCATTGTGCTTTTGCTCATTTTGAAGATTTTGACAGTTTCACCTGAAGTGTACAATAAGGTGCTAAAAACGCGTTTACAGCAATACAAAGTTCATTTAGGCTCTCACACCTTAACTAAATGTTGTAGACTCAAACTTTTTGCTGTCATTAGTGTATTTTAGCAACTTGAAGTAGATTCCAGCATTAATTTCATTGTGCTTTTGCTCATTTTGAAGATTTTGACAGTTTCATTTGAAGTGTACATTCGGGCTGAAAGTGCATTTAAAGCAATACAAAGTTAATTTAGGCTCTCACACCTTAACTAAATGTTGTAGACTCAAACTTTTTGCTGTCATTAGTGTATTTTAGCAACTTGAAGATGATTCAAGCATTAATTTCATTGTGCTTTTGCTCATTTTGAAGATTTTGACAGTTTCATCTGAAGTGTACATTCGGGCTGAAAGTGCATTTAAAGCAATACAAAGTTCATTTTGGCTCTCACACCTTAACTAAATGTTGTAGACTCAAACTTTTTGCTGTCATTAGTGTATTTTAGCAAAATGAAGATGAATCAAGCATTAATTTCATTGTGCTTTTGCTCATTTTGAAGATTTTGACAGTTTCACCTGAAGTGTCCAATCGGGCTGAAAATGCATTTAAAGCAATACAAAGTTAATTTTGGCTCTCACACCTTAACTAAATGTTGTAGACTCAAACTTTTTGCTGTCATTAGCGTATTTTAGCAACTTGAAGATGATTCCAGCATTAATTTCATTGTGCTTTTGCTCATTTTGAAGATTTTGACAGTTTCACCTGAAGTGTACAATCAGGTGCTGAAAACGCGTTTACAGCAATACAAAGTCCATTTAAGCTCTCACACCTTAACTAAATGTTGTAGACTCAAACTTGTTGCTGTCATTAGTGTATTTTAGCAACTTGAAGATGATTCAAGCATTAATTTCATCGTGCTTTTGCTCATTTTGAAGATTTTGACAGTTTCACCTGAAGTGTACAATCAAGGGCTGAAAACGCGTTTAAAGCAATAAAAAGTTAATTTAGGCTCTCACAACTTAATTAAATCTTGTAGACTCAAACTTTTTGCTGTCATTAGTGTATTTTAGCAACTTGAAGATGATTCCAACATTAATTTCATTGTGCTTTTGCTCATTTTGAAGATTTTGACAGTTTCACCTGAAGTGTACAATCGGGCTGAAAATGAATTTTAAAGCAATACAAAGTTAATTTTGGCTCTCACACCTTAACTAAATGTTGTAGACTCAAACTTTTTGCTGTCATTAGTATATTTTAGCAAAATGAAGATGATTCAAGCATTAATTTTATTGTGCTTTTGCTCATTTTGAAGATTTTGACATTTTCACCTGAAGTGTACAATCGGGCTGAAAATGCATTTAAAGCCATAAAAAGTTCATTTTGGCTCTCACACCTTAACTAAATGTTGTAGACTCAAACTTTTTGCTGTCATTAGTGTATTTTAGCAAAATGAAGATGATTCAAGCATTAATTTCATTGTGCTTTTGCTCATTTTGAAGATTTTGACATTTTCACCTGAAGTGTACAATTAGGGGCTGAAAACGCGTTTAAAGCAATAAAAAGTTCATTTTGGCTCTCACACCTTAACTAAATGTTGTAGACTCAAACTGTTTTCTGTCATTAGTGTATTTTAGCAACTTGAAGATGATTCAAGCATTAATTTCATTGTGCTTTTGCTCATTTTGAAGATTTTGACATTTTCACCTGAAGTGTACAATTAGGGGCTGAAAACGCGTTTAAAGCAATAAAAAGTTCATTTTGGCTCTCACACCTTAACTAAATGTTGTAGACTCAAACTTTTTGCTGTCATTAGTATATTTTAGCAAAATGAAGATGATTCAAGCATTAATTTTATTGTGCTTTTGCTCATTTTGAAGATTTTGACATTTTCACCTGAAGTGTACAATCGGGCTGAAAATGCATTTAAAGCCATAAAAAGTTCATTTTGGCTCTCACACCTTAACTAAATGTTGTAGACTCAAACTTTTTGCTGTCATTAGTGTATGTTAGCAAAATGAAGATGATTCAAGCATTAATTTCATTGTGCTTTTGCTCATTTTGAAGATTTTGACATTTTCACCTGAAGTGTACAATCAGGTTGAAAATGCATTTAAAGCCATAAAAAGTTCATTTTGGCTCTCACACCTTAACTAAATGTTGTAGACTCAAACTTTTTGCTGTCATTAGTGTATTTTAGCAAAATGAAGATGATTCAAGCATTAATTTCATTGTGCTTTTGCTCATTTTGAAGATTTTGACATTTTCACCTAAAGTGTACAATCAGGCTGAAAATGGATTTAAAGCCATAAAAAGTTCATTTTGGCTCTCACACCTTAACTAAATGTTGTAGACTCAAACTTTTTGCTGTCATTAGTGTATGTTAGCAAAATGAAGATGATTCAAGCATTAATTTCATTGTGCTTTTGCTCATTTTGAAGATTTTGACATTTTCACCTGAAGTGTACAATCAGGCTGAAAATGCATTTAAAGCCATAAAAAGTACATTTTGGCTCTCACACCTTAACTAAATGTTGTAGACTCAAACTTTTTGCTGTCATTAGTGTATTTTAGCAAAATGAAGATGATTCAAGCATTAATTTCATTGTGCTTTTGCTCATTTTGAAGATTTTGACATTTTCACCTGAAGTGTACAATTAGGGGCTGAAAACGCGTTTAAAGCAATAAAAAGTTCATTTTGGCTCTCACACCTTAACTAAATGTTGTAGACTCAAACTTTTTGCTGTCATTAGTATATTTTAGCAAAATGAAGATGGTTCAAGCATTAATTTTATTGTGCTTTTGCTCATTTTGAAGATTTTGACATTTTCACCTGAAGTGTACAATCGGGCTGAAAATGCATTTAAAGCCATAAAAAGTTCATTTTGGCTCTCACACCTTAACTAAATGTTGTAGACTCAAACTTTTTGCTGTCATTAGTGTATGTTAGCAAAATGAAGATGATTCAAGCATTAATTTCATTGTGCTTTTGCTCATTTTGAAGATTTTGACATTTTCACCTGAAGTGTACAATCAGGCTGAAAATGCATTTAAAGCCATAAAAAGTTCATTTTGGCTCTCACACCTTAACCAAATGTTGTAGACTCAAACTTTTTGCTGTCATTAGTGTATTTTAGCAAAATGAAGATGATTCAAGCATTAATTTCATTGTGCTTTTGCTCATTTTGAAGATTTTGACATTTTCACCTGAAGTGTACAATCAGGCTGAAAATGCATTTAAAGCCATAAAAAGTTCATTTTGGCTCTCACACCTTAACTAAATGTTGTAGACTCAAACTTTTTGCTGTCATTAGTGTATTTTAGCAAAATGAAGATGATTCAAGCATTAATTTCATTGTGCTTTTGCTCATTTTGAAGATTTTGACATTTTCACCTGAAGTTTACAATTAGGGGCTGAAAACGCGTTTAAAGCAATAAAAAGTTCATTTTGGCTCTCACACCTTAACTAAATGTTGTAGATTCAAACTTTTTGCTGTCATTAGTGTATTTTAGCAAAATGAAGATGATTCAAGCATTAATTTCATTGTGCTTTTGCTCATTTTGAAGATTTTGACATTTTCACCTGAAGTTTACAATTAGGGGCTGAAAACGCGTTTAAAGCAATAAAAAGTTCATTTTGGCTCTCACACCTTAACTAAATGTTGTAGACTCAAACTTTTTGCTGTCATTAGTGTATTTTAGCAACTTGAAGATGATTCCAGCATTAATTTCATTGTGCTTTTGCTCATTTTGAAGATTTTGACAGTTTCACCTGAAGTGTACAATCGGGCTGAAAATGAATTTTAAAGCAATACAAAGTTAATTTTGGCTCTCACACCTTAACTAAATGTTGTAGACTCAAACTTTTTGCTGTCATTAGTGTATTTTAGCAAAATGAAGATGATTCAAGCATTAATTTCATTGTGCTTTTGCTCATTTTGAAGATTTTGACATTTTCACCTGAAGTGTACAATCGGGCTGAAAATGCATTTAAAGCCATAAAAAGTTCATTTTGGCTCTCACACCTTAACTAAATGTTGTAGACTCAAACTTTTTGCTGTCATTAGTGTATTTTAGCAAAATGAAGATGATTCAAGCATTAATTTCATTGTGCTTTTGCTCATTTTGAAGATTTTGACATTTTCACCTGAAGTGTACAATCGGGCTGAAAATGCATTTAAAGCAATAAAAAGTTCATTTTGGCTCTCACACCTTAACTAAATGTTGTAGATTCAAACTTTTTGCTGTCATTAGTGTATTTTAGCAAAATGAAGATGATTCAAGCATTAATTTCATTGTGCTTTTGCTCATTTTGAAGATTTTGACATTTTCACCTGAAGTTTACAATTAGGGGCTGAAAACGCGTTTAAAGCAATAAAAAGTTCATTTTGGCTCTCACACCTTAACTAAATGTTGTAGACTCAAACTTTTTGCTGTCATTAGTATATTTTAGCAAAATGAAGATGATTCAAGCATTAATTTTATTGTGCTTTTGCTCATTTTGAAGATTTTGACATTTTCACCTGAAGTGTACAATCGGAATGAAAATGCATTTAAAGCCATAAAAAGTTCATTTTGGCTCTCACACCTTAACTAAATGTTGTAGACTCAAACTTTTTGCTGTCATTAGTGTATGTTAGCAAAATGAAGATGATTCAAGCATTAATTTCATTGTGCTTTTGCTCATTTTGAAGATTTTGACATTTTCACCTGAAGTGTACAATCGGGCTGAAAATGCATTTAAAGCCATAAAAAGTTCATTTTGGCTCTCACACCTTAACCAAATGTTGTAGACTCAAACTTTTTGCTGTCATTAGTGTATTTTAGCAAAATGAAGATGATTCAAGCATTAATTTCATTGTGCTTTTGCTCATTTTGAAGATTTTGACATTTTCACCTGAAGTGTACAATCAGGCTGAAAATGCATTTAAAGCCATAAAAAGTTCATTTTGGCTCTCACACCTTAACTAAATGTTGTAGACTCAAACTTTTTGCTGTCATTGGTGTATTTTAGCAAAATGAAGATGATTCAAGCATTAATTTCATTGTGCTTTTGCTCATTTTGAAGATTTTGACATTTTCACCTGAAGTGTACAATCAGGCTGAAAATGCATTTAAAGCCATAAAAAGTTCATTTTGGCTCTCACACCTTAACTAAATGTTGTAGACTCAAACTTTTTGCTGTCATTAGTGTATTTTAGCAAAATGAAGATGATTCAAGCATTAATTTCATTGTGCTTTTGCTCATTTTGAAGATTTTGACATTTTCACCTGAAGTGTACAATCGGGCTGAAAATGCATTTAAAGCCATAAAAAGTTCATTTTGGCTCTCACACCTTAACTAAATGTTGTAGACTCAAACTTTTTGCTGTCATTAGTGTATTTTAGCAAAATGAAGATGATTCAAGCATTAATTTCATTGTGCTTTTGCTCATTTTGAAGATTTTGACATTTTCACCTGAAGTGTACAATCGGGCTGAAAATGCATTTAAAGCAATAAAAAGTTCATTTTGGCTCTCACACCTTAACTAAATGTTGTAGATTCAAACTTTTTGCTGTCATTAGTGTATTTTAGCAAAATGAAGATGATTCAAGCATTAATTTCATTGTGCTTTTGCTCATTTTGAAGATTTTGACATTTTCACCTGAAGTGTACAATTAGGGGCTGAAAACGCGTTTAAAGCAATAAAAAGTTCATTTTGGCTCTCACACCTTAACTAAATGTTGTAGACTCAAACTTTTTGCTGTCATTAGTATATTTTAGCAAAATGAAGATGATTCAAGCATTAATTTTATTGTGCTTTTGCTCATTTTGAAGATTTTGACATTTTCACCTGAAGTGTACAATCGGGCTGAAAATGCATTTAAAGCCATAAAAAGTTCATTTTGGCTCTCACACCTTAACTAAATGTTGTAGACTCAAACTTTTTGCTATCATTAGTGTATGTTAGCAAAATGAAGATGATTCAAGCATTAATTTCATTGTGCTTTTGCTCATTTTGAAGATTTTGACATTTTCACCTGAAGTGTACAATCAGGCTGAAAATGCATTTAAAGCCATAAAAAGTTCATTTTGGCTCTCACACCTTAACTAAATGTTGTAGACTCAAAATTTTTGCTGTCATTAGTGTATTTTAGCAAAATGAAGATGATTCAAGCATTAATTTCATTGTGCTTTTGCTCATTTTGAAGATTTTGACATTTTCACCTGAAGTGTACAATCGGGCTGAAAATGCATTTAAAGCAATAAAAAGTTCATTTTGGCTCTCACACCTTAACTAAATGTTGTAGATTCAAACTTTTTGCTGTCATTAGTGTATTTTAGCAAAATGAAGATGATTCAAGCATTAATATTATTGTGCTTTTGCTCATTTTGAAGATTTTGACATTTTCACCTGAAGTGTACAATTAGGGGCTGAAAACGCGTTTAAAGCAATAAAAAGTTCATTTTGGCTCTCACACCTTAACTAAATGTTGTAGACTCAAACTTTTTGCTGTCATTAGTATATTTTAGCAAAATGAAGATGATTCAAGCATTAATTTTATTGTGCTTTTGCTCATTTTGAAGATTTTGACATTTTCACCTGAAGTGTACAATCGGGCTGAAAATGCATTTAAAGCCATAAAAAGTTCATTTTGGCTCTCACACCTTAACTAAATGTTGTAGACTCAAACGTTTTGCTGTCATTAGTGTATGTTAGCAAAATGAAGATGATTCAAGCATTAATTTCATTGTGCTTTTGCTCATTTTGAAGATTTTGACATTTTCACCTGAAGTGTACAATCAGGCTGAAAATGCATTTAAAGCCATAAAAAGTTCATTTTGGCTCTCACACCTTAACTAAATGTTGTAGACTCAAACTTTTTGCTGTCATTAGTGTATTTTAGCAAAATGAAGATGATTCAAGCATTAATTTCATTGTGCTTTTGCTCATTTTGAAGATTTTTACATTTTCACCTGAAGTGTACAATTAGGGGCTGAAAACGCGTTTAAAGCAATAAAAAGTTCATTTTGGCTCTCACACCTTAACTAAATGTTGTAGACTCAAACTTTTTGCTGTCATTAGTATATTTTAGCAAAATGAAGATGATTCAAGCATTAATTTTATTGTGCTTTTGCTCATTTTGAAGATTTTGACATTTTCACCTGAAGTGTACAATCGGGCTGAAAATGCATTTAAAGCCATAAAAAGTTCATTTTGGCTCTCACACCTTAACTAAATGTTGTAGACTCAAACTTTTTGCTGTCATTAGTGTATGTTAGCAAAATGAAGATGATTCAAGCATTAATTTCATTGTGCTTTTGCTCATTTTGAAGATTTTGACATTTTCACCTGAAGTGTACAATCGGGCTGAAAATGCATTTAAAGCCATAAAAAGTTCATTTTGGCTCTCACACCTTAACTAAATGTTGTAGACTCAAACTTTTTGCTGTCATTAGTGTATTTTAGCAAAATGAAGATGATTCAAGCATTAATTTCATTGTGCTTTTGCTCATTTTGAAGATTTTGACATTTTCACCTGAAGTGTACAATCAGGCTGAAAATGCATTTAAAGCCATAAAAAGTTCATTTTGGCTCTCACACCTTAACTAAATGTTGTAGACTCAAACTTTTTGCTGTCATTAGTGTATTTTAGTAAAATGAAGATGATTCAAGCATTAATTTCCTTGTGCTTTTGCTCATTTTGAAGATTTTGACATTTTCACCTGAAGTGTACAATCAGGCTGAAAATGCATTTAAAGCCATAAAAAGTTCATTTTGGCTCTCACACCTTAACTAAATGTTGTAGACTCAAACTTTTTGCTGTCATTAGTGTATTTTAGCAAAATGAAGATGATTCAAGCATTAATTTCATTGTGCTTTTGCTCATTTTGAAGATTTTGACATTTTCACCTGAAGTGTACAATCAGGCTGAAAATGCATTTAAAGCCATAAAAAGTTCATTTTGGCTCTCACACCTTAACTAAATGTTGTAGACTCAAACTTTTTGCTGTCATTAGTGTATTTTAGCAAAATGAAGATGATTCAAGCATTAATTTCATTGTGCTTTTGCTCATTTTGAAGATTTTGACATTTTCACCTGAAGTGTACAATCGGGCTGAAAATGCATTTAAAGCCATAAAAAGTTCATTTTGGCTCTCACACCTTAACTAAATGTTGTAGACTCAAACTTTTTGCTGTCATTAGTGTATTTTAGCAAAATGAAGATGATTCAAGCATTAATTTCATTGTGCTTTTGCTCATTTTGAAGATTTTGACATTTTCACCTGAAGTGTACAATCGGGCTGAAAATGCATTTAAAGCAATAAAAAGTTCATTTTGGCTCTCACACCTTAACTAAATGTTGTAGATTCAAACTTTTTGCTGTCATTAGTGTATTTTAGCCAAATGAAGATGATTCAAGCATTAATTTCATTGTGCTTTTGCTCATTTTGAAGATTTTGACATTTTCACCTGAAGTGTACAATTAGGGGCTGAAAACGCGTTTAAAGCAATAAAAAGTTCATTTTGGCTCTCACACCTTAACTAAATGTTGTAGACTCAAACTTTTTGCTGTCATTAGTGTATGTTAGCAAAATGAAGATGATTCAAGCATTAATTTCATTGTGCTTTTGCTCATTTTGAAGATTTTGACATTTTCACCTGAAGTGTACAATCAGGCTGAAAATGCATTTAAAGCCATAAAAAGTTCATTTTGGCTCTCACACCTTAACTAAATGTTGTAGACTCAAACTTTTTGCTGTCATTAGTGTATTTTAGCAAAATGAAGATGATTCAAGCATTAATTTCATTGTGCTTTTGCTCATTTTGAAGATTTTGACATTTTCACCTGAAGTGTACAATCAGGCTGAAAATGCATTTAAAGCCATAAAAAGTTCATTTTGGCTCTCACACCTTAACTAAATGTTGTAGACTCAAACGTTTTGCTGTCATTAGTGTATGTTAGCAAAATGAAGATGATTCAAGCATTAATTTCATTGTGCTTTTGCTCATTTTGAAGATTTTGACATTTTCACCTGAAGTGTACAATCAGGCTGAAAATGCATTTAAAGCCATAAAAAGTTCATTTTGGCTCTCACACCTTAACTAAATGTTGTAGACTCAAACTTTTTGCTGTCATTAGTGTATTTTAGCAAAATGAAGATGATTCAAGCATTAATTTCATTGTGCTTTTGCTCATTTTGAAGATTTTGACATTTTCACCTGAAGTGTACAATCAGGCTGAAAATGCATTTAAAGCCATAAAAAGTTCATTTTGGCTCTCACACCTTAACTAAATGTTGTAGACTCAAACTTTTTGCTGTCATTAGTGTATTTTAGCAAAATGAAGATGATTCAAGCATTAATTTCATTGTGCTTTTGCTCATTTTGAAGATTTTGACATTTTCACCTGAAGTGTACAATCGGGCTGAAAATGCATTTAAAGCCATAAAAAGTTCATTTTGGCTCTCACACCTTAACTAAATGTTGTAGACTCAAACTTTTTGCTGTCATTAGTGTATTTTAGCAAAATGAAGATGATTCAAGCATTAATTTCATTGTGCTTTTGCTCATTTTGAAGATTTTGACATTTTCACCTGAAGTGTACAATCAGGCTGAAAATGCATTTAAAGCCATAAAAAGTTCATTTTGGCTCTCACACCTTAACTAAATGTTGTAGACTCAAACGTTTTGCTGTCATTAGTGTATGTTAGCAAAATGAAGATGATTCAAGCATTAATTTCATTGTGCTTTTGCTCATTTTGAAGATTTTGACATTTTCACCTGAAGTGTACAATCAGGCTGAAAATGCATTTAAAGCCATAAAAAGTTCATTTTGGCTCTCACACCTTAACTAAATGTTGTAGACTCAAACTTTTTGCTGTCATTAGTGTATTTTAGCAAAATGAAGATGATTCAAGCATTAATTTCATTGTGCTTTTGCTCATTTTGAAGATTTTGACATTTTCACCTGAAGTGTACAATCAGGCTGAAAATGCATTTAAAGCCATAAAAAGTTCATTTTGGCTCTCACACCTTAACTAAATGTTGTAGACTCAAACTTTTTGCTGTCATTAGTGTATTTTAGCAAAATGAAGATGATTCAAGCATTAATTTCATTGTGCTTTTGCTCATTTTGAAGATTTTGACATTTTCACCTGAAGTGTACAATCAGGCTGAAAATGCATTTAAAGCCATAAAAAGTTCATTTTGGCTCTCACACCTTAACTAAATGTTGTAGACTCAAACTTTTTGCTGTCATTAGTGTATTTTAGTAAAATGAAGATGATTCAAGCATTAATTTCCTTGTGCTTTTGCTCATTTTGAAGATTTTGACATTTTCACCTGAAGTGTACAATCAGGCTGAAAATGCATTTAAAGCCATAAAAAGTTCATTTTGGCTCTCACACCTTAACTAAATGTTGTAGACTCAAACTTTTTGCTGTCATTAGTGTATTTTAGCAAAATGAAGATGATTCAAGCATTAATTTCATTGTGCTTTTGCTCATTTTGAAGATTTTGACATTTTCACCTGAAGTGTACAATCGGGCTGAAAATGCATTTAAAGCCATAAAAAGTTCATTTTGGCTCTCACACCTTAACTAAATGTTGTAGACTCAAACTTTTTGCTGTCATTAGTGTATTTTAGCAAAATGAAGATGATTCAAGCATTAATTTCATTGTGCTTTTGCTCATTTTGAAGATTTTGACATTTTCACCTGAAGTGTACAATCAGGCTGAAAATGCATTTAAAGCCATAAAAAGTTCATTTTGGCTCTCACACCTTAACTAAATGTTGTAGACTCAAACTTTTTGCTGTCATTAGTGTATTTTAGTAAAATGAAGATGATTCAAGCATTAATTTCCTTGTGCTTTTGCTCATTTTGAAGATTTTGACATTTTCACCTGAAGTGTACAATCAGGCTGAAAATGCATTTAAAGCCATAAAAAGTTCATTTTGGCTCTCACACCTTAACTAAATGTTGTAGACTCAAACTTTTTGCTGTCATTAGTGTATTTTAGCAAAATGAAGATGATTCAAGCATTAATTTCATTGTGCTTTTGCTCATTTTGAAGATTTTGACATTTTCACCTGAAGTGTACAATTAGGGGCTGAAAACGCGTTTAAAGCAATAAAAAGTTCATTTTGGCTCTCACACCTTAACTAAATGTTGTAGACTCAAACTTTTTGCTGTCATTAGTGTATTTTAGCAAAATGAAGATGATTCAAAAATTAATTTCATTGTGCTTTTGCTCATTTTGAAGATTTTGACATTTTCACCTGAAGTGTACAATCAGGCTGAAAATGCATTTAAAGCCATACAAAGTTCATTTTGGCTCTCACACCTTAACTAAATGTTGTAGACTCAAACTTTTTGCTGTCATTAGTGTATGTTAGCAAAATGAAGATGATTCAAGCATTAATTTCATTGTGCTTTTGCTCATTTTGAAGATTTTGACAGTTTCACCTGAAGTGTACAATCAGGGGCTGAAAAAGCGTTTAAAGGTATAGAAAGTTAATTTAGGCTCTCACACCGTAACTAAATGTTGTAGACTCAAACCTTTTGCTGTCATTAGTGTATTTTAGCAAAATGAAGATGATTCAAGCATTAATTTCATTGTGCTTTTGCTCATTTTGAAGATTTTGACAGTTTCACCTGAAGTGTACAATCGGGCTGAAAATGCATTTAAAGCCATAAAAAGTTCATTTTGGCTGTCACACCTTAACTAAATGTTGTAGACTCAAACTTTTTGCTGTCATTAGTGTATGTTAGCAAAATGAAGATGATTCAAGCATTAATTTCATTGTGCTTTTGCTCATTTTGAAGATTTTGACATTTTCACCTGAAGTGTACAATCAGGCTGAAAATGCATTTAAAGCCATAAAAAGTTCATTTTGGCTCTCACACCTTAACTAAATGTTGTAGACTCAAACTTTTTGCTGCCATTAGTGTATTTTAGCAACTTGAAGATGATTCCAGCATTAATTTCATTGTGCTTTTGCTCATTTTGAAGATTTTGATAGTTTCACCTGAAGTGTACAATCAGGTGCTGAAAACGCGTTTACAGCAATACAAAGTTCATTTTGGCTCTCACACCTTAACTAAATGTTGTAGACTCAAACTTTTTGCTGTCATTAGTGTATTTTAGCAACTTGAAGATGATTCCAGCATTAATTTCATTGTGCTTTTGCTCATTTTGAAGATTTTGACAGTTTCACCTGAAGTGTACAATCAAGGGCTGAAAACGCGTTTAAAGCAATAAAAAATTAATTTAGGCTCTCACAACTTAACTAAATGTTGTAGACTCAAACTTTTTGCTGTCATTAGTGTATTTTAGCAAAATGAAGATGATTCCAGCATTAATTTCATTGTGCTTTTGCTCATTTTGAAGATTTTGACAGTTTCACCTGAAGTGTCCAATCGGGCTGAAAACGCGTTTAAAGCAATACAAAGTTCATTTAGGCTCTCACACTTTAACTAAATGTTGTAGACTCAAACTTTTTGCTGTCATTAGTGTATTTTAGCAACTTGAAGATGATTCCAGCATTAATTTCATTGTGCTTTTGCTCATTTTGAAGATTTTGACAGTTTCACCTGAAGTGTCCAATCGGGCTGAAAATGCATTTAAAGCAATACAAAGTTCATTTAGGCTCTCACACCTTAACTAAATGTTGTAGACTCAAACTTTTTACTGTCATTAGTGTATTTTAGCAACTTGAAGATGATTCCAGCATTAATTTCATTGTGCTTTTGCTCATTTTGAAGATTTTGACAGTTTCACCTGAAGTGTCCAATCGGGCTGAAAATGCATTTAAAGCAATACAAAGTTAATTTTGGCTCTCACACCTTAACTAAATGTTGTAGACTCAAACTTTTTGCTGTCATTAGTGTATTTTAGCAACTTGAAGATGATTCCAGCATTAATTTCATTGTGCTTTTGCTCATTTTGAAGATTTTGACAGTTTCACCTGAAGTGTACAATCAGGTGCTGAAAACGCGTTTACAGCAATACAAAGTTCATTTAGGCTCTCACACCTTAACTAAATGTTGTAGACTCAAACTTGTTGCTGTCATTAGTGTATTTTAGCAACTTGAAGATGATTCCAGCATTAATTTCATTGTGCTTTTGCTCATTTTGAAGATTTTGACAGTTTCACCTGAATTGTACAATCAAGGGCTGAAAACGCATTTAAAGCAATAAAAAGTTCATTTAGGCTCTCACACCTCAACTAAATGTTGTAGACTCAAACTTTTTGCTGTCATTAGTGTATTTTAGCAACTTGAAGATGATTCCAACATTAATTTCATTGTGCTTTTGCTCATTTTGAAGATTTTGACAGTTTCACCTGAAGTGTACAATCGGGCTGAAAATGAATTTTAAAGCAATACAAAGTTCATTTTGGCTCTCACACCTTAACTAAATATTGTAGACTCAAACTTTTTGCTGTCATTAGTGTATTTTAGCAACTTGAAGATGATTCCAGCATTAATTTCATTGTGCTTTTGCTCATTTTGAAGATTTTGACAGTTTCACCTGAAGTGTACAATCAGGTGCTGAAAACGCGTTTACAGCAATACAAAGTTCATTTTGGCTCTCACACCTTAACTAAATGTTGTAGACTCAAACTTTTTGCTGTCATTAGTGTATTTTAGCAACTTGAAGATGATTCCATCATTAATTTAATTGTGCTTTTGCTCATTTTGAAGATTTTGACAGTTTCACCTGAAGTGTACTATCGGGCTGAAAATGCATTTAAAGCAATACAAAGTTCATTTTGGCTCTCACACCTTAACTAAATGTTGTAGACTCAAACTTTTTGCTGTCATTAGTGTATTTTAGCAACTTGAAGATGATTCCAGCATTAATTTCATTGTGCTTTTGCTCATTTTGAAGATTTTGACAGTTTCACCTGAAGTGTACAATTAGGGGCTGAAAACGCGTTTAAAGCAATAAAAAGTTCATTTTGGCTCTCACACCGTAACTAAATGTTGTAGACTCAAACCTTTTGCTGTCATTAGTGTATTTTAGCAAAATGAAGATGATTCAAGCATTAATTTCATTGTGCTTTTGCTCATTTTGAAGATTTTGACAGTTTCACCTGAAGTGTACAATCGGGCTGAAAATGCATTTAAAGCCATAAAAAGTTCATTTTGGCTGTCACACCTTAACTAAATGTTGTAGACTCAAACTTTTTGCTGTCATTAGTGTATGTTAGCAAAATGAAGATGATTCAAGCATTAATTTCATTGTGCTTTTGCTCATTTTGAAGATTTTGACATTTTCACCTGAAGTGTACAATCAGGCTGAAAATGCATTTAAAGCCATAAAAAGTTCATTTTGGCTCTCACACCTTAACTAAATGTTGTAGACTCAAACTTTTTGCTGCCATTAGTGTATTTTAGCAACTTGAAGATGATTCCAGCATTAATTTCATTGTGCTTTTGCTCATTTTGAAGATTTTGATAGTTTCACCTGAAGTGTACAATCAGGTGCTGAAAACGCGTTTACAGCAATACAAAGTTCATTTTGGCTCTCACACCTTAACTAAATGTTGTAGACTCAAACTTTTTGCTGTCATTAGTGTATTTTAGCAACTTGAAGATGATTCCAGCATTAATTTCATTGTGCTTTTGCTCATTTTGAAGATTTTGACAGTTTCACCTGAAGTGTACAATCAAGGGCTGAAAACGCGTTTAAAGCAATAAAAAATTAATTTAGGCTCTCACAACTTAACTAAATGTTGTAGACTCAAACTTTTTGCTGTCATTAGTGTATTTTAGCAAAATGAAGATGATTCCAGCATTAATTTCATTGTGCTTTTGCTCATTTTGAAGATTTTGACAGTTTCACCTGAAGTGTCCAATCGGGCTGAAAACGCGTTTAAAGCAATACAAAGTTCATTTAGGCTCTCACACTTTAACTAAATGTTGTAGACTCAAACTTTTTGCTGTCATTAGTGTATTTTAGCAACTTGAAGATGATTCCAGCATTAATTTCATTGTGCTTTTGCTCATTTTGAAGATTTTGACAGTTTCACCTGAAGTGTCCAATCGGGCTGAAAATGCATTTAAAGCAATACAAAGTTCATTTAGGCTCTCACACCTTAACTAAATGTTGTAGACTCAAACTTTTTACTGTCATTAGTGTATTTTAGCAACTTGAAGATGATTCCAGCATTAATTTCATTGTGCTTTTGCTCATTTTGAAGATTTTGACAGTTTCACCTGAAGTGTCCAATCGGGCTGAAAATGCATTTAAAGCAATACAAAGTTAATTTTGGCTCTCACACCTTAACTAAATGTTGTAGACTCAAACTTTTTGCTGTCATTAGTGTATTTTAGCAACTTGAAGATGATTCCAGCATTAATTTCATTGTGCTTTTGCTCATTTTGAAGATTTTGACAGTTTCACCTGAAGTGTACAATCAGGTGCTGAAAACGCGTTTACAGCAATACAAAGTTCATTTAGGCTCTCACACCTTAACTAAATGTTGTAGACTCAAACTTGTTGCTGTCATTAGTGTATTTTAGCAACTTGAAGATGATTCCAGCATTAATTTCATTGTGCTTTTGCTCATTTTGAAGATTTTGACAGTTTCACCTGAATTGTACAATCAAGGGCTGAAAACGCATTTAAAGCAATAAAAAGTTCATTTAGGCTCTCACACCTCAACTAAATGTTGTAGACTCAAACTTTTTGCTGTCATTAGTGTATTTTAGCAACTTGAAGATGATTCCAACATTAATTTCATTGTGCTTTTGCTCATTTTGAAGATTTTGACAGTTTCACCTGAAGTGTACAATCGGGCTGAAAATGAATTTTAAAGCAATACAAAGTTCATTTTGGCTCTCACACCTTAACTAAATATTGTAGACTCAAACTTTTTGCTGTCATTAGTGTATTTTAGCAACTTGAAGATGATTCCAGCATTAATTTCATTGTGCTTTTGCTCATTTTGAAGATTTTGACAGTTTCACCTGAAGTGTACAATCAGGTGCTGAAAACGCGTTTACAGCAATACAAAGTTCATTTTGGCTCTCACACCTTAACTAAATGTTGTAGACTCAAACTTTTTGCTGTCATTAGTGTATTTTAGCAACTTGAAGATGATTCCATCATTAATTTAATTGTGCTTTTGCTCATTTTGAAGATTTTGACAGTTTCACCTGAAGTGTACTATCGGGCTGAAAATGCATTTAAAGCAATACAAAGTTCATTTTGGCTCTCACACCTTAACTAAATGTTGTAGACTCAAACTTTTTGCTGTCATTAGTGTATTTTAGCAACTTGAAGATGATTCCAGCATTAATTTCATTGTGCTTTTGCTCATTTTGAAGATTTTGACAGTTTCACCTGAAGTGTACAATAAGGTGCTAAAAACGCGTTTACAGCAATACAAAGTTCATTTAGGCTCTCACACCTTAACTAAATGTTGTAGACTCAAACTTTTTGCTGTCATTAGTGTATTTTAGCAACTTGAAGTAGATTCCAGCATTAATTTCATTGTGCTTTTGCTCATTTTGAAGATTTTGACAGTTTCATTTGAAGTGTACATTCGGGCTGAAAGTGCATTTAAAGCAATACAAAGTTAATTTAGGCTCTCACACCTTAACTAAATGTTGTAGACTCAAACTTTTTGCTGTCATTAGTGTATTTTAGCAACTTGAAGATGATTCAAGCATTAATTTCATTGTGCTTTTGCTCATTTTGAAGATTTTGACAGTTTCATCTGAAGTGTACATTCGGGCTGAAAGTGCATTTAAAGCAATACAAAGTTCATTTTGGCTCTCACACCTTAACTAAATGTTGTAGACTCAAACTTTTTGCTGTCATTAGTGTATTTTAGCAAAATGAAGATGAATCAAGCATTAATTTCATTGTGCTTTTGCTCATTTTGAAGATTTTGACAGTTTCACCTGAAGTGTCCAATCGGGCTGAAAATGCATTTAAAGCAATACAAAGTTAATTTTGGCTCTCACACCTTAACTAAATGTTGTAGACTCAAACTTTTTGCTGTCATTAGCGTATTTTAGCAACTTGAAGATGATTCCAGCATTAATTTCATTGTGCTTTTGCTCATTTTGAAGATTTTGACAGTTTCACCTGAAGTGTACAATCAGGTGCTGAAAACGCGTTTACAGCAATACAAAGTCCATTTAAGCTCTCACACCTTAACTAAATGTTGTAGACTCAAACTTGTTGCTGTCATTAGTGTATTTTAGCAACTTGAAGATGATTCAAGCATTAATTTCATCGTGCTTTTGCTCATTTTGAAGATTTTGACAGTTTCACCTGAAGTGTACAATCAAGGGCTGAAAACGCGTTTAAAGCAATAAAAAGTTAATTTAGGCTCTCACAACTTAATTAAATCTTGTAGACTCAAACTTTTTGCTGTCATTAGTGTATTTTAGCAACTTGAAGATGATTCCAACATTAATTTCATTGTGCTTTTGCTCATTTTGAAGATTTTGACAGTTTCACCTGAAGTGTACAATCGGGCTGAAAATGAATTTTAAAGCAATACAAAGTTAATTTTGGCTCTCACACCTTAACTAAATGTTGTAGACTCAAACTTTTTGCTGTCATTAGTATATTTTAGCAAAATGAAGATGATTCAAGCATTAATTTTATTGTGCTTTTGCTCATTTTGAAGATTTTGACATTTTCACCTGAAGTGTACAATCGGGCTGAAAATGCATTTAAAGCCATAAAAAGTTCATTTTGGCTCTCACACCTTAACTAAATGTTGTAGACTCAAACTTTTTGCTGTCATTAGTGTATTTTAGCAAAATGAAGATGATTCAAGCATTAATTTCATTGTGCTTTTGCTCATTTTGAAGATTTTGACATTTTCACCTGAAGTGTACAATTAGGGGCTGAAAACGCGTTTAAAGCAATAAAAAGTTCATTTTGGCTCTCACACCTTAACTAAATGTTGTAGACTCAAACTGTTTTCTGTCATTAGTGTATTTTAGCAACTTGAAGATGATTCAAGCATTAATTTCATTGTGCTTTTGCTCATTTTGAAGATTTTGACATTTTCACCTGAAGTGTACAATTAGGGGCTGAAAACGCGTTTAAAGCAATAAAAAGTTCATTTTGGCTCTCACACCTTAACTAAATGTTGTAGACTCAAACTTTTTGCTGTCATTAGTATATTTTAGCAAAATGAAGATGATTCAAGCATTAATTTTATTGTGCTTTTGCTCATTTTGAAGATTTTGACATTTTCACCTGAAGTGTACAATCGGGCTGAAAATGCATTTAAAGCCATAAAAAGTTCATTTTGGCTCTCACACCTTAACTAAATGTTGTAGACTCAAACTTTTTGCTGTCATTAGTGTATGTTAGCAAAATGAAGATGATTCAAGCATTAATTTCATTGTGCTTTTGCTCATTTTGAAGATTTTGACATTTTCACCTGAAGTGTACAATCAGGTTGAAAATGCATTTAAAGCCATAAAAAGTTCATTTTGGCTCTCACACCTTAACTAAATGTTGTAGACTCAAACTTTTTGCTGTCATTAGTGTATTTTAGCAAAATGAAGATGATTCAAGCATTAATTTCATTGTGCTTTTGCTCATTTTGAAGATTTTGACATTTTCACCTAAAGTGTACAATCAGGCTGAAAATGGATTTAAAGCCATAAAAAGTTCATTTTGGCTCTCACACCTTAACTAAATGTTGTAGACTCAAACTTTTTGCTGTCATTAGTGTATGTTAGCAAAATGAAGATGATTCAAGCATTAATTTCATTGTGCTTTTGCTCATTTTGAAGATTTTGACATTTTCACCTGAAGTGTACAATCAGGCTGAAAATGCATTTAAAGCCATAAAAAGTACATTTTGGCTCTCACACCTTAACTAAATGTTGTAGACTCAAACTTTTTGCTGTCATTAGTGTATTTTAGCAAAATGAAGATGATTCAAGCATTAATTTCATTGTGCTTTTGCTCATTTTGAAGATTTTGACATTTTCACCTGAAGTGTACAATTAGGGGCTGAAAACGCGTTTAAAGCAATAAAAAGTTCATTTTGGCTCTCACACCTTAACTAAATGTTGTAGACTCAAACTTTTTGCTGTCATTAGTATATTTTAGCAAAATGAAGATGGTTCAAGCATTAATTTTATTGTGCTTTTGCTCATTTTGAAGATTTTGACATTTTCACCTGAAGTGTACAATCGGGCTGAAAATGCATTTAAAGCCATAAAAAGTTCATTTTGGCTCTCACACCTTAACTAAATGTTGTAGATTTAAACTTTTTGCTGTCATTAGTGTATGTTAGCAAAATGAAGATGATTCAAGCATTAATTTCATTGTGCTTTTGCTCATTTTGAAGATTTTGACATTTTCACCTGAAGTGTACAATCAGGCTGAAAATGCATTTAAAGCCATAAAAAGTTCATTTTGGCTCTCACACCTTAACCAAATGTTGTAGACTCAAACTTTTTGCTGTCATTAGTGTATTTTAGCAAAATGAAGATGATTCAAGCATTAATTTCATTGTGCTTTTGCTCATTTTGAAGATTTTGACATTTTCACCTGAAGTGTACAATCAGGCTGAAAATGCATTTAAAGCCATAAAAAGTTCATTTTGGCTCTCACACCTTAACTAAATGTTGTAGACTCAAACTTTTTGCTGTCATTAGTGTATTTTAGCAAAATGAAGATGATTCAAGCATTAATTTCATTGTGCTTTTGCTCATTTTGAAGATTTTGACATTTTCACCTGAAGTTTACAATTAGGGGCTGAAAACGCGTTTAAAGCAATAAAAAGTTCATTTTGGCTCTCACACCTTAACTAAATGTTGTAGATTCAAACTTTTTGCTGTCATTAGTGTATTTTAGCAAAATGAAGATGATTCAAGCATTAATTTCATTGTGCTTTTGCTCATTTTGAAGATTTTGACATTTTCACCTGAAGTTTACAATTAGGGGCTGAAAACGCGTTTAAAGCAATAAAAAGTTCATTTTGGCTCTCACACCTTAACTAAATGTTGTAGACTCAAACTTTTTGCTGTCATTAGTGTATTTTAGCAACTTGAAGATGATTCCAGCATTAATTTCATTGTGCTTTTGCTCATTTTGAAGATTTTGACAGTTTCACCTGAAGTGTACAATCGGGCTGAAAATGAATTTTAAAGCAATACAAAGTTAATTTTGGCTCTCACACCTTAACTAAATGTTGTAGACTCAAACTTTTTGCTGTCATTAGTGTATTTTAGCAAAATGAAGATGATTCAAGCATTAATTTCATTGTGCTTTTGCTCATTTTGAAGATTTTGACATTTTCACCTGAAGTGTACAATCGGGCTGAAAATGCATTTAAAGCCATAAAAAGTTCATTTTGGCTCTCACACCTTAACTAAATGTTGTAGACTCAAACTTTTTGCTGTCATTAGTGTATTTTAGCAAAATGAAGATGATTCAAGCATTAATTTCATTGTGCTTTTGCTCATTTTGAAGATTTTGACATTTTCACCTGAAGTGTACAATCGGGCTGAAAATGCATTTAAAGCAATAAAAAGTTCATTTTGGCTCTCACACCTTAACTAAATGTTGTAGATTCAAACTTTTTGCTGTCATTAGTGTATTTTAGCAAAATGAAGATGATTCAAGCATTAATTTCATTGTGCTTTTGCTCATTTTGAAGATTTTGACATTTTCACCTGAAGTTTACAATTAGGGGCTGAAAACGCGTTTAAAGCAATAAAAAGTTCATTTTGGCTCTCACACCTTAACTAAATGTTGTAGACTCAAACTTTTTGCTGTCATTAGTATATTTTAGCAAAATGAAGATGATTCAAGCATTAATTTTATTGTGCTTTTGCTCATTTTGAAGATTTTGACATTTTCACCTGAAGTGTACAATCGGAATGAAAATGCATTTAAAGCCATAAAAAGTTCATTTTGGCTCTCACACCTTAACTAAATGTTGTAGACTCAAACTTTTTGCTGTCATTAGTGTATGTTAGCAAAATGAAGATGATTCAAGCATTAATTTCATTGTGCTTTTGCTCATTTTGAAGATTTTGACATTTTCACCTGAAGTGTACAATCGGGCTGAAAATGCATTTAAAGCCATAAAAAGTTCATTTTGGCTCTCACACCTTAACCAAATGTTGTAGACTCAAACTTTTTGCTGTCATTAGTGTATTTTAGCAAAATGAAGATGATTCAAGCATTAATTTCATTGTGCTTTTGCTCATTTTGAAGATTTTGACATTTTCACCTGAAGTGTACAATCAGGCTGAAAATGCATTTAAAGCCATAAAAAGTTCATTTTGGCTCTCACACCTTAACTAAATGTTGTAGACTCAAACTTTTTGCTGTCATTGGTGTATTTTAGCAAAATGAAGATGATTCAAGCATTAATTTCATTGTGCTTTTGCTCATTTTGAAGATTTTGACATTTTCACCTGAAGTGTACAATCAGGCTGAAAATGCATTTAAAGCCATAAAAAGTTCATTTTGGCTCTCACACCTTAACTAAATGTTGTAGACTCAAACTTTTTGCTGTCATTAGTGTATTTTAGCAAAATGAAGATGATTCAAGCATTAATTTCATTGTGCTTTTGCTCATTTTGAAGATTTTGACATTTTCACCTGAAGTGTACAATCGGGCTGAAAATGCATTTAAAGCCATAAAAAGTTCATTTTGGCTCTCACACCTTAACTAAATGTTGTAGACTCAAACTTTTTGCTGTCATTAGTGTATTTTAGCAAAATGAAGATGATTCAAGCATTAATTTCATTGTGCTTTTGCTCATTTTGAAGATTTTGACATTTTCACCTGAAGTGTACAATCGGGCTGAAAATGCATTTAAAGCAATAAAAAGTTCATTTTGGCTCTCACACCTTAACTAAATGTTGTAGATTCAAACTTTTTGCTGTCATTAGTGTATTTTAGCAAAATGAAGATGATTCAAGCATTAATTTCATTGTGCTTTTGCTCATTTTGAAGATTTTGACATTTTCACCTGAAGTGTACAATTAGGGGCTGAAAACGCGTTTAAAGCAATAAAAAGTTCATTTTGGCTCTCACACCTTAACTAAATGTTGTAGACTCAAACTTTTTGCTGTCATTAGTATATTTTAGCAAAATGAAGATGATTCAAGCATTAATTTTATTGTGCTTTTGCTCATTTTGAAGATTTTGACATTTTCACCTGAAGTGTACAATCGGGCTGAAAATGCATTTAAAGCCATAAAAAGTTCATTTTGGCTCTCACACCTTAACTAAATGTTGTAGACTCAAACTTTTTGCTATCATTAGTGTATGTTAGCAAAATGAAGATGATTCAAGCATTAATTTCATTGTGCTTTTGCTCATTTTGAAGATTTTGACATTTTCACCTGAAGTGTACAATCAGGCTGAAAATGCATTTAAAGCCATAAAAAGTTCATTTTGGCTCTCACACCTTAACTAAATGTTGTAGACTCAAAATTTTTGCTGTCATTAGTGTATTTTAGCAAAATGAAGATGATTCAAGCATTAATTTCATTGTGCTTTTGCTCATTTTGAAGATTTTGACATTTTCACCTGAAGTGTACAATCGGGCTGAAAATGCATTTAAAGCAATAAAAAGTTCATTTTGGCTCTCACACCTTAACTAAATGTTGTAGATTCAAACTTTTTGCTGTCATTAGTGTATTTTAGCAAAATGAAGATGATTCAAGCATTAATATTATTGTGCTTTTGCTCATTTTGAAGATTTTGACATTTTCACCTGAAGTGTACAATTAGGGGCTGAAAACGCGTTTAAAGCAATAAAAAGTTCATTTTGGCTCTCACACCTTAACTAAATGTTGTAGACTCAAACTTTTTGCTGTCATTAGTATATTTTAGCAAAATGAAGATGATTCAAGCATTAATTTTATTGTGCTTTTGCTCATTTTGAAGATTTTGACATTTTCACCTGAAGTGTACAATCGGGCTGAAAATGCATTTAAAGCCATAAAAAGTTCATTTTGGCTCTCACACCTTAACTAAATGTTGTAGACTCAAACGTTTTGCTGTCATTAGTGTATGTTAGCAAAATGAAGATGATTCAAGCATTAATTTCATTGTGCTTTTGCTCATTTTGAAGATTTTGACATTTTCACCTGAAGTGTACAATCAGGCTGAAAATGCATTTAAAGCCATAAAAAGTTCATTTTGGCTCTCACACCTTAACTAAATGTTGTAGACTCAAACTTTTTGCTGTCATTAGTGTATTTTAGCAAAATGAAGATGATTCAAGCATTAATTTCATTGTGCTTTTGCTCATTTTGAAGATTTTTACATTTTCACCTGAAGTGTACAATTAGGGGCTGAAAACGCGTTTAAAGCAATAAAAAGTTCATTTTGGCTCTCACACCTTAACTAAATGTTGTAGACTCAAACTTTTTGCTGTCATTAGTATATTTTAGCAAAATGAAGATGATTCAAGCATTAATTTTATTGTGCTTTTGCTCATTTTGAAGATTTTGACATTTTCACCTGAAGTGTACAATCGGGCTGAAAATGCATTTAAAGCCATAAAAAGTTCATTTTGGCTCTCACACCTTAACTAAATGTTGTAGACTCAAACTTTTTGCTGTCATTAGTGTATGTTAGCAAAATGAAGATGATTCAAGCATTAATTTCATTGTGCTTTTGCTCATTTTGAAGATTTTGACATTTTCACCTGAAGTGTACAATCGGGCTGAAAATGCATTTAAAGCCATAAAAAGTTCATTTTGGCTCTCACACCTTAACTAAATGTTGTAGACTCAAACTTTTTGCTGTCATTAGTGTATTTTAGCAAAATGAAGATGATTCAAGCATTAATTTCATTGTGCTTTTGCTCATTTTGAAGATTTTGACATTTTCACCTGAAGTGTACAATCAGGCTGAAAATGCATTTAAAGCCATAAAAAGTTCATTTTGGCTCTCACACCTTAACTAAATGTTGTAGACTCAAACTTTTTGCTGTCATTAGTGTATTTTAGTAAAATGAAGATGATTCAAGCATTAATTTCCTTGTGCTTTTGCTCATTTTGAAGATTTTGACATTTTCACCTGAAGTGTACAATCAGGCTGAAAATGCATTTAAAGCCATAAAAAGTTCATTTTGGCTCTCACACCTTAACTAAATGTTGTAGACTCAAACTTTTTGCTGTCATTAGTGTATTTTAGCAAAATGAAGATGATTCAAGCATTAATTTCATTGTGCTTTTGCTCATTTTGAAGATTTTGACATTTTCACCTGAAGTGTACAATCAGGCTGAAAATGCATTTAAAGCCATAAAAAGTTCATTTTGGCTCTCACACCTTAACTAAATGTTGTAGACTCAAACTTTTTGCTGTCATTAGTGTATTTTAGCAAAATGAAGATGATTCAAGCATTAATTTCATTGTGCTTTTGCTCATTTTGAAGATTTTGACATTTTCACCTGAAGTGTACAATCGGGCTGAAAATGCATTTAAAGCCATAAAAAGTTCATTTTGGCTCTCACACCTTAACTAAATGTTGTAGACTCAAACTTTTTGCTGTCATTAGTGTATTTTAGCAAAATGAAGATGATTCAAGCATTAATTTCATTGTGCTTTTGCTCATTTTGAAGATTTTGACATTTTCACCTGAAGTGTACAATCGGGCTGAAAATGCATTTAAAGCAATAAAAAGTTCATTTTGGCTCTCACACCTTAACTAAATGTTGTAGATTCAAACTTTTTGCTGTCATTAGTGTATTTTAGCCAAATGAAGATGATTCAAGCATTAATTTCATTGTGCTTTTGCTCATTTTGAAGATTTTGACATTTTCACCTGAAGTGTACAATTAGGGGCTGAAAACGCGTTTAAAGCAATAAAAAGTTCATTTTGGCTCTCACACCTTAACTAAATGTTGTAGACTCAAACTTTTTGCTGTCATTAGTGTATGTTAGCAAAATGAAGATGATTCAAGCATTAATTTCATTGTGCTTTTGCTCATTTTGAAGATTTTGACATTTTCACCTGAAGTGTACAATCAGGCTGAAAATGCATTTAAAGCCATAAAAAGTTCATTTTGGCTCTCACACCTTAACTAAATGTTGTAGACTCAAACTTTTTGCTGTCATTAGTGTATTTTAGCAAAATGAAGATGATTCAAGCATTAATTTCATTGTGCTTTTGCTCATTTTGAAGATTTTGACATTTTCACCTGAAGTGTACAATCAGGCTGAAAATGCATTTAAAGCCATAAAAAGTTCATTTTGGCTCTCACACCTTAACTAAATGTTGTAGACTCAAACGTTTTGCTGTCATTAGTGTATGTTAGCAAAATGAAGATGATTCAAGCATTAATTTCATTGTGCTTTTGCTCATTTTGAAGATTTTGACATTTTCACCTGAAGTGTACAATCAGGCTGAAAATGCATTTAAAGCCATAAAAAGTTCATTTTGGCTCTCACACCTTAACTAAATGTTGTAGACTCAAACTTTTTGCTGTCATTAGTGTATTTTAGCAAAATGAAGATGATTCAAGCATTAATTTCATTGTGCTTTTGCTCATTTTGAAGATTTTGACATTTTCACCTGAAGTGTACAATCAGGCTGAAAATGCATTTAAAGCCATAAAAAGTTCATTTTGGCTCTCACACCTTAACTAAATGTTGTAGACTCAAACTTTTTGCTGTCATTAGTGTATTTTAGCAAAATGAAGATGATTCAAGCATTAATTTCATTGTGCTTTTGCTCATTTTGAAGATTTTGACATTTTCACCTGAAGTGTACAATCGGGCTGAAAATGCATTTAAAGCCATAAAAAGTTCATTTTGGCTCTCACACCTTAACTAAATGTTGTAGACTCAAACTTTTTGCTGTCATTAGTGTATTTTAGCAAAATGAAGATGATTCAAGCATTAATTTCATTGTGCTTTTGCTCATTTTGAAGATTTTGACATTTTCACCTGAAGTGTACAATCAGGCTGAAAATGCATTTAAAGCCATAAAAAGTTCATTTTGGCTCTCACACCTTAACTAAATGTTGTAGACTCAAACGTTTTGCTGTCATTAGTGTATGTTAGCAAAATGAAGATGATTCAAGCATTAATTTCATTGTGCTTTTGCTCATTTTGAAGATTTTGACATTTTCACCTGAAGTGTACAATCAGGCTGAAAATGCATTTAAAGCCATAAAAAGTTCATTTTGGCTCTCACACCTTAACTAAATGTTGTAGACTCAAACTTTTTGCTGTCATTAGTGTATTTTAGCAAAATGAAGATGATTCAAGCATTAATTTCATTGTGCTTTTGCTCATTTTGAAGATTTTGACATTTTCACCTGAAGTGTACAATCAGGCTGAAAATGCATTTAAAGCCATAAAAAGTTCATTTTGGCTCTCACACCTTAACTAAATGTTGTAGACTCAAACTTTTTGCTGTCATTAGTGTATTTTAGCAAAATGAAGATGATTCAAGCATTAATTTCATTGTGCTTTTGCTCATTTTGAAGATTTTGACATTTTCACCTGAAGTGTACAATCAGGCTGAAAATGCATTTAAAGCCATAAAAAGTTCATTTTGGCTCTCACACCTTAACTAAATGTTGTAGACTCAAACTTTTTGCTGTCATTAGTGTATTTTAGCAAAATGAAGATGATTCAAGCATTAATTTCATTGTGCTTTTGCTCATTTTGAAGATTTTGACATTTTCACCTGAAGTGTACAATCGGGCTGAAAATGCATTTAAAGCCATAAAAAGTTCATTTTGGCTCTCACACCTTAACTAAATGTTGTAGACTCAAACTTTTTGCTGTCATTAGTGTATTTTAGCAAAATGAAGATGATTCAAGCATTAATTTCATTGTGCTTTTGCTCATTTTGAAGATTTTGACATTTTCACCTGAAGTGTACAATCAGGCTGAAAATGCATTTAAAGCCATAAAAAGTTCATTTTGGCTCTCACACCTTAACTAAATGTTGTAGACTCAAACGTTTTGCTGTCATTAGTGTATGTTAGCAAAATGAAGATGATTCAAGCATTAATTTCATTGTGCTTTTGCTCATTTTGAAGATTTTGACATTTTCACCTGAAGTGTACAATCAGGCTGAAAATGCATTTAAAGCCATAAAAAGTTCATTTTGGCTCTCACACCTTAACTAAATGTTGTAGACTCAAACTTTTTGCTGTCATTAGTGTATTTTAGCAAAATGAAGATGATTCAAGCATTAATTTCATTGTGCTTTTGCTCATTTTGAAGATTTTGACATTTTCACCTGAAGTGTACAATCAGGCTGAAAATGCATTTAAAGCCATAAAAAGTTCATTTTGGCTCTCACACCTTAACTAAATGTTGTAGACTCAAACTTTTTGCTGTCATTAGTGTATTTTAGCAAAATGAAGATGATTCAAGCATTAATTTCATTGTGCTTTTGCTCATTTTGAAGATTTTGACATTTTCACCTGAAGTGTACAATCGGGCTGAAAATGCATTTAAAGCCATAAAAAGTTCATTTTGGCTCTCACACCTTAACTAAATGTTGTAGACTCAAACTTTTTGCTGTCATTAGTGTATTTTAGCAAAATGAAGATGATTCAAGCATTAATTTCATTGTGCTTTTGCTCATTTTGAAGATTTTGACATTTTCACCTGAAGTGTACAATCAGGCTGAAAATGCATTTAAAGCCATAAAAAGTTCATTTTGGCTCTCACACCTTAACTAAATGTTGTAGACTCAAACTTTTTGCTGTCATTAGTGTATTTTAGTAAAATGAAGATGATTCAAGCATTAATTTCCTTGTGCTTTTGCTCATTTTGAAGATTTTGACATTTTCACCTGAAGTGTACAATCAGGCTGAAAATGCATTTAAAGCCATAAAAAGTTCATTTTGGCTCTCACACCTTAACTAAATGTTGTAGACTCAAACTTTTTGCTGTCATTAGTGTATTTTAGCAAAATGAAGATGATTCAAGCATTAATTTCATTGTGCTTTTGCTCATTTTGAAGATTTTGACATTTTCACCTGAAGTGTACAATCGGGCTGAAAATGCATTTAAAGCCATAAAAAGTTCATTTTGGCTCTCACACCTTAACTAAATGTTGTAGACTCAAACTTTTTGCTGTCATTAGTGTATTTTAGCAAAATGAAGATGATTCAAGCATTAATTTCATTGTGCTTTTGCTCATTTTGAAGATTTTGACATTTTCACCTGAAGTGTACAATCAGGCTGAAAATGCATTTAAAGCCATAAAAAGTTCATTTTGGCTCTCACACCTTAACTAAATGTTGTAGACTCAAACTTTTTGCTGTCATTAGTGTATTTTAGTAAAATGAAGATGATTCAAGCATTAATTTCCTTGTGCTTTTGCTCATTTTGAAGATTTTGACATTTTCACCTGAAGTGTACAATCAGGCTGAAAATGCATTTAAAGCCATAAAAAGTTCATTTTGGCTCTCACACCTTAACTAAATGTTGTAGACTCAAACTTTTTGCTGTCATTAGTGTATTTTAGCAAAATGAAGATGATTCAAGCATTAATTTCATTGTGCTTTTGCTCATTTTGAAGATTTTGACATTTTCACCTGAAGTGTACAATTAGGGGCTGAAAACGCGTTTAAAGCAATAAAAAGTTCATTTTGGCTCTCACACCTTAACTAAATGTTGTAGACTCAAACTTTTTGCTGTCATTAGTGTATGTTAGCAAAATGAAGATGATTCAAGCATTAATTTCATTGTGCTTTTGCTCATTTTGAAGATTTTGACATTTTCACCTGAAGTGTACAATCAGGCTGAAAATGCATTTAAAGCCATAAAAAGTTCATTTTGGCTCTCACACCTTAACTAAATGTTGTAGACTCAAACTTTTTGCTGTCATTAGTGTATTTTAGCAAAATGAAGATGATTCAAGCATTAATTTCATTGTGCTTTTGCTCATTTTGAAGATTTTGACATTTTCACCTGAAGTGTACAATCAGGCTGAAAATGCATTTAAAGCCATAAAAAGTTCATTTTGGCTCTCACACCTTAACTAAATGTTGTAGACTCAAACGTTTTGCTGTCATTAGTGTATGTTAGCAAAATGAAGATGATTCAAGCATTAATTTCATTGTGCTTTTGCTCATTTTGAAGATTTTGACATTTTCACCTGAAGTGTACAATCAGGCTGAAAATGCATTTAAAGCCATAAAAAGTTCATTTTGGCTCTCACACCTTAACTAAATGTTGTAGACTCAAACTTTTTGCTGTCATTAGTGTATTTTAGCAAAATGAAGATGATTCAAGCATTAATTTCATTGTGCTTTTGCTCATTTTGAAGATTTTGACATTTTCACCTGAAGTGTACAATCAGGCTGAAAATGCATTTAAAGCCATAAAAAGTTCATTTTGGCTCTCACACCTTAACTAAATGTTGTAGACTCAAACTTTTTGCTGTCATTAGTGTATTTTAGCAAAATGAAGATGATTCAAGCATTAATTTCATTGTGCTTTTGCTCATTTTGAAGATTTTGACATTTTCACCTGAAGTGTACAATCGGGCTGAAAATGCATTTAAAGCCATAAAAAGTTCATTTTGGCTCTCACACCTTAACTAAATGTTGTAGACTCAAACTTTTTGCTGTCATTAGTGTATTTTAGCAAAATGAAGATGATTCAAGCATTAATTTCATTGTGCTTTTGCTCATTTTGAAGATTTTGACATTTTCACCTGAAGTGTACAATCAGGCTGAAAATGCATTTAAAGCCATAAAAAGTTCATTTTGGCTCTCACACCTTAACTAAATGTTGTAGACTCAAACGTTTTGCTGTCATTAGTGTATGTTAGCAAAATGAAGATGATTCAAGCATTAATTTCATTGTGCTTTTGCTCATTTTGAAGATTTTGACATTTTCACCTGAAGTGTACAATCAGGCTGAAAATGCATTTAAAGCCATAAAAAGTTCATTTTGGCTCTCACACCTTAACTAAATGTTGTAGACTCAAACTTTTTGCTGTCATTAGTGTATTTTAGCAAAATGAAGATGATTCAAGCATTAATTTCATTGTGCTTTTGCTCATTTTGAAGATTTTGACATTTTCACCTGAAGTGTACAATCAGGCTGAAAATGCATTTAAAGCCATAAAAAGTTCATTTTGGCTCTCACACCTTAACTAAATGTTGTAGACTCAAACTTTTTGCTGTCATTAGTGTATTTTAGCAAAATGAAGATGATTCAAGCATTAATTTCATTGTGCTTTTGCTCATTTTGAAGATTTTGACATTTTCACCTGAAGTGTACAATCAGGCTGAAAATGCATTTAAAGCCATAAAAAGTTCATTTTGGCTCTCACACCTTAACTAAATGTTGTAGACTCAAACTTTTTGCTGTCATTAGTGTATTTTAGCAAAATGAAGATGATTCAAGCATTAATTTCATTGTGCTTTTGCTCATTTTGAAGATTTTGACATTTTCACCTGAAGTGTACAATCGGGCTGAAAATGCATTTAAAGCCATAAAAAGTTCATTTTGGCTCTCACACCTTAACTAAATGTTGTAGACTCAAACTTTTTGCTGTCATTAGTGTATTTTAGCAAAATGAAGATGATTCAAGCATTAATTTCATTGTGCTTTTGCTCATTTTGAAGATTTTGACATTTTCACCTGAAGTGTACAATCAGGCTGAAAATGCATTTAAAGCCATAAAAAGTTCATTTTGGCTCTCACACCTTAACTAAATGTTGTAGACTCAAACGTTTTGCTGTCATTAGTGTATGTTAGCAAAATGAAGATGATTCAAGCATTAATTTCATTGTGCTTTTGCTCATTTTGAAGATTTTGACATTTTCACCTGAAGTGTACAATCAGGCTGAAAATGCATTTAAAGCCATAAAAAGTTCATTTTGGCTCTCACACCTTAACTAAATGTTGTAGACTCAAACTTTTTGCTGTCATTAGTGTATTTTAGCAAAATGAAGATGATTCAAGCATTAATTTCATTGTGCTTTTGCTCATTTTGAAGATTTTGACATTTTCACCTGAAGTGTACAATCAGGCTGAAAATGCATTTAAAGCCATAAAAAGTTCATTTTGGCTCTCACACCTTAACTAAATGTTGTAGACTCAAACTTTTTGCTGTCATTAGTGTATTTTAGCAAAATGAAGATGATTCAAGCATTAATTTCATTGTGCTTTTGCTCATTTTGAAGATTTTGACATTTTCACCTGAAGTGTACAATCGGGCTGAAAATGCATTTAAAGCCATAAAAAGTTCATTTTGGCTCTCACACCTTAACTAAATGTTGTAGACTCAAACTTTTTGCTGTCATTAGTGTATTTTAGCAAAATGAAGATGATTCAAGCATTAATTTCATTGTGCTTTTGCTCATTTTGAAGATTTTGACATTTTCACCTGAAGTGTACAATCAGGCTGAAAATGCATTTAAAGCCATACAAAGTTCATTTTGGCTCTCACACCTTAACTAAATGTTGTAGACTCAAACTTTTTGCTGTCATTAGTGTATGTTAGCAAAATGAAGATGATTCAAGCATTAATTTCATTGTGCTTTTGCTCATTTTGAAGATTTTGACAGTTTCACCTGAAGTGTACAATCAGGGGCTGAAAAAGCGTTTAAAGGTATAGAAAGTTAATTTAGGCTCTCACACCGTAACTAAATGTTGTAGACTCAAACCTTTTGCTGTCATTAGTGTATTTTAGCAAAATGAAGATGATTCAAGCATTAATTTCATTGTGCTTTTGCTCATTTTGAAGATTTTGACAGTTTCACCTGAAGTGTACAATCGGGCTGAAAATGCATTTAAAGCCATAAAAAGTTCATTTTGGCTGTCACACCTTAACTAAATGTTGTAGACTCAAACTTTTTGCTGTCATTAGTGTATGTTAGCAAAATGAAGATGATTCAAGCATTAATTTCATTGTGCTTTTGCTCATTTTGAAGATTTTGACATTTTCACCTGAAGTGTACAATCAGGCTGAAAATGCATTTAAAGCCATAAAAAGTTCATTTTGGCTCTCACACCTTAACTAAATGTTGTAGACTCAAACTTTTTGCTGTCATTAGTGTATTTTAGCAAAATGAAGATGATTCAAGCATTAATTTCATTGTGCTTTTGCTCATTTTGAAGATTTTGACATTTTCACCTGAAGTGTACAATCAGGCTGAAAATGCATTTAAAGCCATAAAAAGTTCATTTTGGCTCTCACACCTTAACTAAATGTTGTAGACTCAAATTTTTTGCTGTCATTAGTGTATTTTAGCAAAATGAAGATGATTCAAGCATTAATTTCATTGTGCTTTTGCTCATTTTGAAGATTTTGACATTTTCACCTGAAGTGTACAATCAGGCTGAAAATGCATTTAAAGCCATAAAAAGTTCATTTTGGCTCTCACACCTTAACTAAATGTTGTAGACTCAAACTTTTTGCTGTCATTAGTGTATTTTAGCAAAATGAAGATGATTCAAGCATTAATTTCATTGTGCTTTTGCTCATTTTGAAGATTTTGACATTTTCACCTGAAGTGTACAATCAGGCTGAAAATGCGTTTAAAGCAATAAAAAGTTCATTTTGGCTCTCACACCTTAACTAAATGTTGTAGACTCAAACTTTTTGCTGTCATTAGTATATTTTAGCAAAATGAAGATGATTCAAGCATTAATTTTATTGTGCTTTTGCTCATTTTGAAGATTTTGACATTTTCACCTGAAGTGTACAATCGGGCTGCAAATGCATTTAAAGCCATAAAAAGTTCATTTTGGCTCTCACACCTTAACTAAATGTTGTAGACTCAAACTTTTTGCTGTCATTAGTGTATTTTAGCAAAATGAAGATGATTCAAGCATTAATTTCATTGTGCTTTTGCTCATTTTGAAGATTTTGACATTTTCACCTGAAGTGTACAATTAGGGGCTGAAAACGCGTTTAAAGCAATAAAAAGTTCATTTTGGCTCTCACACCTTAACTAAATGTTGTAGACTCAAACTTTTTGCTGTCATTAGTGTATTTTAGCAAAATGAAGATGATTCAAGCATTAATTTCATTGTGCTTTTGCTCATTTTGAAGATTTTGACATTTTCACCTGAAGTGTACAGTCAGGCTGAAAATGCATTTAAAGCCATAAAAAGTTCATTTTGGCTCTCACACCTTAACTAAATGTTGTAGACTCAAACTTTTTGTTGTCATTAGTGTATTTTAGCAAAATGAAGATGATTCAAGCATTAATTTCATTGTGCTTTTGCTCATTTTGAAGATTTTGACATTTTCACCTGAAGTGTACAATCAGGCTGAAAATGCATTTAAAGCCATAAAAAGTTCATTTTGGCTCTCACACCTTAACTAAATGTTGTAGACTCAAACTTTTTGCTGTCATTAGTGTATGTTAGCAAAATGAAGATGATTCCATCATTAATTTCATTGTGCTTTTGCTCATTTTGAAGATTTTGACATTTTCACCTGAAGTGTACAATCGGGCTGAAAATGCATTTAAAGCCATAAAAAGTTCATTTTGGCTCTCACACCTTAACTAAATGTTGTAGACTCAAACTTTTTGCTGTCATTAGTGTATTTTAGCAAAATGAAGATGATTCAAGCATTAATTTCATTGTGCTTTTGCTCATTTTGAAGATTTTGACATTTTCACCTGAAGTGTACAATCGGGCTGAAAATGCATTTAAAGCCATAAAAAGTTCATTTTGGCTCTCACACCTTAACTAAATGTTGTAGACTCAAACTTTTTGCTGTCATTAGTGTATGTTAGCAAAATGAAGATGATTCAAGCATTAATTTCATTGTGCTTTTGCTCATTTTGAAGATTTTGACATTTTCACCTGAAGTGTACAATCAGGCTGAAAATGCATTTAAAGCCATAAAAAGTTCATTTTGGCTCTCACACCTTAACTAAATGTTGTAGACTCAAACTTTTTGCTGTCATTAGTGTATTTTAGCAAAATGAAGATGATTCAAGCATTAATTTCATTGTGCTTTTGCTCATTTTGAAGATTTTGACATTTTCACCTGAAGTGTACAATTAGGGGCTGAAAACGCGTTTAAAGCAATAAAAAGTTCATTTTGGCTCTCAAACCTTAACTAAATGTTGTAGACTCAAACTTTTTGCTGTCATTAGTATATTTTAGCAAAATGAAGATGATTCAAGCATTAATTTTATTGTGCTTTTGCTCATTTTGAAGATTTTGACATTTTCACCTGAAGTGTACAATTAGGGGCTGAAAACGCGTTTAAAGCAATAAAAAGTTCATTTTGGCTCTCACACCTTAACTAAATGTTGTAGACTCAAACTGTTGTCTGTCATTAGTGTATTTTAGCAACTTGAAGATGATTCCAGCATTAATTTCATTGTGCTTTTGCTCATTTTGAAGATTTTGACAGTTTCACCTGAAGTGTACAATCAGGGGCTGAAAACGCGTTTAAAGCAATACAAAGTTCATTTAGGCTCTCACACCTTAACTAAATGTTGTAGACTCAAACTTTTTGCTTTCATTAGTGTATTTTAGCAACTTGAAGATGATTCCAGCATTAATTTCATTGTGCTTTTGCTCATTTTGAAGATTTTGACAGTTTCACCTGAAGTGTACAATCGGGCTGAAAATGAATTTTAAAGCAATACAAAGTTCATTTTGGCTCTCACACCTTAACTAAATGTTGTAGACTCAAACTTTTTGCTGTCATTAGTGTATTTTAGCAACTTGAAGATGATTCCAGCATTAATTTCATTGTGCTTTTGCTCATTTTGAAGATTTTGACAGTTTCACCTGAAGTGTACAATCAGGTGCTGAAAACGTGTTTACAGCAATACAAAGTTCATTTTGGCTCTCACACCTTAACTAAATGTTGTAGACTCAAACTTTTTGCTGTCATTAGTGTATTTTAGCAACTTGAAGATGATTCCAGCATTAATTTCATTGTGCTTTTGCTCATTTTGAAGATTTTGACAGTTTCACCTGAAGTGTACAATCAAGGGCTGAAAACGCGTTTAAAGCAATAAAAAGTTAATTTAGGCTCTCACAACTTAACTAAATGTTGTAGACTCAAACTTTTTACTGTCATTAGTGTATTTTAGCAACTTGAAGATGATTCCAGCATTAATTTCATTGTGCTTTTGCTCATTTTGAAGATTTTGACAGTTTCACCTGAAGTGTCCAATCGGGCTGAAAATGCATTTAAAGCAATACAAAGTTCATTTTGGCTCTCACACCTTAACTAAATGTTGTAGACTCGAACTTTTTGCTGTCATTAGTGTATTTTAGCAACTTGAAGATGATTCCAGCATTAATTTCATTGTGCTTTTGCTCATTTTGAAGATTTTGACAGTTTCACCTGAAGTGTACAATCAGGTGCTGAAAACGCGTTTACAGCAATACAAAGTTAATTTAGGCTCTCACACCTTAACTAAATGTTGTAGACTCAAACTTGTTGCTGTCATTAGTGTATTTTAGCAACTTGAAGATGATTCCAACATTAATTTCATTGTGCTTTTGCTCATTTTGAAGATTTTGACAGTTTCACCTGAAGTGTACAATCGGGCTGAAAATGAATTTTAAAGCAATACAAAGTTAATTTTGGCTCTCACACCTTAACTAAATGTTGTAGACTCAAACTTTTTGCTGTCATTAGTGTATTTTAGCAAAATGAAGATGATTCAAGCATTAATTTCATTGTGCTTTTGCTCATTTTGAAGATTTTGACATTTTCACCTGAAGTGTACAATCAGGGGCTGAAAACGCGTTTAAAGAAATAAAAAGTTCATTTTGGCTCTCACACCTTAACTAAATGTTGTAGACTCAAAATGTTTTCTGTCATTAGTGTATTTTAGCAACTTGAAGATGATTCCAGCATTAATTTCATTGTGCTTTTGCTCATTTTGAAGATTTTGACAGTTTCACCTGAAGTGTACAATCAGGGGCTGAAAACGCGTTTAAAGCAATACAAAGTTCATTTAGGCTCTCACACCTTAACTAAATGTTGTAGACTCAAACTGTTTACTGTCATTAGCGTATTTTAGCAACTTGAAGATGATTCCAGCATTAATTTCATTGTGCTTTTGCTCATTTTGAAGATTTTGACAGTTTCACCTGAAGTGTACTATCGGGCTGAAAATGCATTTAAAGCAATACAAAGTTCATTTTGGCTCTCACACCTTAACTAAATGTTGTAGACTCAAACTTTTTGCTGTCATTAGTGTATTTTAGCAACTTGAAGATGATTCCAGCATTAATTTCATTGTGCTTTTGCTCATTTTGAAGATTTTGACAGTTTCACCTGAAGTGTACAATCGGGCTGAAAATGAATTTTAAAGCAATAAAAAGTTCATTTAGGCTCTCACACCTCAACTAAATGTTGTAGACTCAAACTTTTTGCTGTCATTAGTGTATTTTAGCAACTTGAAGATGATTCCAACATTAATTTCATTGTGCTTTTGCTCATTTTGAAGATTTTGACAGTTTCACCTGAAGTGTACAATCGGGCTGAAAATGAATTTTAAAGCAATACAAAGTTCATTTTGGCTCTCACACCTTAACTAAATATTGTAGACTCAAACTTTTTGCTGTCATTAGTGTATTTTAGCAACTTGAAGATGATTCCAGCATTAATTTCATTGTGCTTTTGCTCATTTTGAAGATTTTGACAGTTTCACCTGAAGTGTACAATCAAGGGCTGAAAACGCGTTTAAAGCAATAAAAAGTTAATTTAGGCTCTCACAACTTAACTAAATGTTGTAGACTCAAACTTTTTACTGTCATTAGTGTATTTTAGCAACTTGAAGATGATTCCAGCATTAATTTCATTGTGCTTTTGCTCATTTTGAAGATTTTGACAGTTTCACCTGAAGTGTCCAATCGGGCTGAAAATGCATTTAAAGCAATACAAAGTTCATTTTGGCTCTCACACCTTAACTAAATGTTGTAGACTCGAACTTTTTGCTGTCATTAGTGTATTTTAGCAACTTGAAGATGATTCCAGCATTAATTTCATTGTGCTTTTGCTCATTTTGAAGATTTTGACAGTTTCACCTGAAGTGTACAATCAGGTGCTGAAAACGCGTTTACAGCAATACAAAGTTAATTTAGGCTCTCACACCTTAACTAAATGTTGTAGACTCAAACTTGTTGCTGTCATTAGTGTATTTTAGCAACTTGAAGATGATTCCAGCATTAATTTCATTGTGCTTTTGCCCATTTTGAAGATTTTGACAGTTTCACCTGAATTGTACAATCAAGGGCTGAAAACGCATTTAAAGCAATAAAAAGTTCATTTAGGCTCTCACACCTCAACTAAATGTTGTAGACTCAAACTTTTTGCTGTCATTAGTGTATTTTAGCAACTTGAAGATGATTCCAACATTAATTTCATTGTGCTTTTGCTCATTTTGAAGATTTTGACAGTTTCACCTGAAGTGTACAATCGGGCTGAAAATGAATTTTAAAGCAATACAAAGTTAATTTTGGCTCTCACACCTTAACTAAATGTTGTAGACTCAAACTTTTTGCTGTCATTAGTGTATTTTAGCAAAATGAAGATGATTCAAGCATTAATTTCATTGTGCTTTTGCTCATTTTGAAGATTTTGACATTTTCACCTGAAGTGTACAATCAGGGGCTGAAAACGCGTTTAAAGAAATAAAAAGTTCATTTTGGCTCTCACACCTTAACTAAATGTTGTAGACTCAAAATGTTTTCTGTCATTAGTGTATTTTAGCAACTTGAAGATGATTCCAGCATTAATTTCATTGTGCTTTTGCTCATTTTGAAGATTTTGACAGTTTCACCTGAAGTGTACAATCAGGGGCTGAAAACGCGTTTAAAGCAATACAAAGTTCATTTAGGCTCTCACACCTTAACTAAATGTTGTAGACTCAAACTGTTTACTGTCATTAGCGTATTTTAGCAACTTGAAGATGATTCCAGCATTAATTTCATTGTGCTTTTGCTCATTTTGAAGATTTTGACAGTTTCACCTGAAGTGTACTATCGGGCTGAAAATGCATTTAAAGCAATACAAAGTTCATTTTGGCTCTCACACCTTAACTAAATGTTGTAGACTCAAACTTTTTGCTGTCATTAGTGTATTTTAGCAACTTGAAGATGATTCCAGCATTAATTTCATTGTGCTTTTGCTCATTTTGAAGATTTTGACAGTTTCACCTGAAGTGTACAATCGGGCTGAAAATGAATTTTAAAGCAATAAAAAGTTCATTTAGGCTCTCACACCTCAACTAAATGTTGTAGACTCAAACTTTTTGCTGTCATTAGTGTATTTTAGCAACTTGAAGATGATTCCAACATTAATTTCATTGTGCTTTTGCTCATTTTGAAGATTTTGACAGTTTCACCTGAAGTGTACAATCGGGCTGAAAATGAATTTTAAAGCAATACAAAGTTCATTTTGGCTCTCACACCTTAACTAAATATTGTAGACTCAAACTTTTTGCTGTCATTAGTGTATTTTAGCAACTTGAAGATGATTCCAGCATTAATTTCATTGTGCTTTTGCTCATTTTGAAGATTTTGACAGTTTCACCTGAAGTGTACAATCAAGGGCTGAAAACGCGTTTAAAGCAATAAAAAGTTAATTTAGGCTCTCACAACTTAACTAAATGTTGTAGACTCAAACTTTTTACTGTCATTAGTGTATTTTAGCAACTTGAAGATGATTCCAGCATTAATTTCATTGTGCTTTTGCTCATTTTGAAGATTTTGACAGTTTCACCTGAAGTGTCCAATCGGGCTGAAAATGCATTTAAAGCAATACAAAGTTCATTTTGGCTCTCACACCTTAACTAAATGTTGTAGACTCGAACTTTTTGCTGTCATTAGTGTATTTTAGCAACTTGAAGATGATTCCAGCATTAATTTCATTGTGCTTTTGCTCATTTTGAAGATTTTGACAGTTTCACCTGAAGTGTACAATCAGGTGCTGAAAACGCGTTTACAGCAATACAAAGTTAATTTAGGCTCTCACACCTTAACTAAATGTTGTAGACTCAAACTTGTTGCTGTCATTAGTGTATTTTAGCAACTTGAAGATGATTCCAGCATTAATTTCATTGTGCTTTTGCCCATTTTGAAGATTTTGACAGTTTCACCTGAATTGTACAATCAAGGGCTGAAAACGCATTTAAAGCAATAAAAAGTTCATTTAGGCTCTCACACCTCAACTAAATGTTGTAGACTCAAACTTTTTGCTGTCATTAGTGTATTTTAGCAACTTGAAGATGATTCCAACATTAATTTCATTGTGCTTTTGCTCATTTTGAAGATTTTGACAGTTTCACCTGAAGTGTACAATCGGGCTGAAAATGAATTTTAAAGCAATACAAAGTTAATTTTGGCTCTCACACCTTAACTAAATGTTGTAGACTCAAACTTTTTGCTGTCATTAGTGTATTTTAGCAAAATGAAGATGATTCAAGCATTAATTTCATTGTGCTTTTGCTCATTTTGAAGATTTTGACATTTTCACCTGAAGTGTACAATCAGGGGCTGAAAACGCGTTTAAAGAAATAAAAAGTTCATTTTGGCTCTCACACCTTAACTAAATGTTGTAGACTCAAAATGTTTTCTGTCATTAGTGTATTTTAGCAACTTGAAGATGATTCCAGCATTAATTTCATTGTGCTTTTGCTCATTTTGAAGATTTTGACAGTTTCACCTGAAGTGTACAATCAGGGGCTGAAAACGCGTTTAAAGCAATACAAAGTTCATTTAGGCTCTCACACCTTAACTAAATGTTGTAGACTCAAACTGTTTACTGTCATTAGCGTATTTTAGCAACTTGAAGATGATTCCAGCATTAATTTCATTGTGCTTTTGCTCATTTTGAAGATTTTGACAGTTTCACCTGAAGTGTACTATCGGGCTGAAAATGCATTTAAAGCAATACAAAGTTCATTTTGGCTCTCACACCTTAACTAAATGTTGTAGACTCAAACTTTTTGCTGTCATTAGTGTATTTTAGCAACTTGAAGATGATTCCAGCATTAATTTCATTGTGCTTTTGCTCATTTTGAAGATTTTGACAGTTTCACCTGAAGTGTACAATCGGGCTGAAAATGAATTTTAAAGCAATAAAAAGTTCATTTAGGCTCTCACACCTCAACTAAATGTTGTAGACTCAAACTTTTTGCTGTCATTAGTGTATTTTAGCAACTTGAAGATGATTCCAACATTAATTTCATTGTGCTTTTGCTCATTTTGAAGATTTTGACAGTTTCACCTGAAGTGTACAATCGGGCTGAAAATGAATTTTAAAGCAATACAAAGTTAATTTTGGCTCTCACACCTTAACTAAATGTTGTAGACTCAAACTTTTTGCTGTCATTAGTGTATTTTAGCAAAATGAAGATGATTCAAGCATTAATTTCATTGTGCTTTTGCTCATTTTGAAGATTTTGACATTTTCACCTGAAGTGTACAATCAGGGGCTGAAAACGCGTTTAAAGAAATAAAAAGTTCATTTTGGCTCTCACACCTTAACTAAATGTTGTAGACTCAAAATGTTTTCTGTCATTAGTGTATTTTAGCAACTTGAAGATGATTCCAGCATTAATTTCATTGTGCTTTTGCTCATTTTGAAGATTTTGACAGTTTCACCTGAAGTGTACAATCAGGGGCTGAAAACGCGTTTAAAGCAATACAAAGTTCATTTAGGCTCTCACACCTTAACTAAATGTTGTAGACTCAAACTGTTTACTGTCATTAGCGTATTTTAGCAACTTGAAGATGATTCCAGCATTAATTTCATTGTGCTTTTGCTCATTTTGAAGATTTTGACAGTTTCACCTGAAGTGTACTATCGGGCTGAAAATGCATTTAAAGCAATACAAAGTTCATTTTGGCTCTCACACCTTAACTAAATGTTGTAGACTCAAACTTTTTGCTGTCATTAGTGTATTTTAGCAACTTGAAGATGATTCCAGCATTAATTTCATTGTGCTTTTGCTCATTTTGAAGATTTTGACATTTTCACCTGAAGTGTACAATCAGGGGCTGAAAACGCGTTTAAAGCAATAAAAAGTTCATTTTGGCTCTCACACCTTAACTAAATGTTGTAGACTCAAACTTTTTGCTGTCATTAGTGTATTTTAGCAAAATGAAGATGATTCAAGCATTAATTTCATTGTGCTTTTGCTCATTTTGAAGATTTTAACATTTTCACCTGAAGTGTACAATTAGGGGCTGAAATTGCGTTTAAAGCAATAAAAAGTTCATTTTGGCTCTCACACCTTAACTAAATGTTGTAGACTCAAACTGTTTTCTGTCATTAGTGTATTTTAGCAACTTGAAGATGATTCCAGCATTAATTTCATTGTGCTTTTGCTCATTTTGAAGATTTTGACAGTTTCACCTGAATTGTACAATCAGGTGCTGAAAACGCGTTTACAGCAATACAAAGTTCATTTTGGCTCTCACACCTTAACTAAATGTTGTAGACTCAAACTTTTTGCTGTCATTAGTGTATTTTAGCAACTTGAAGATGATTCCATCATTAATTTAATTGTGCTTTTGCTCATTTTGAAGATTTTGACAGTTTCACCTGAAGTGTACTATCGGGCTGAAAATGCATTTAAAGCAATACAAAGTTAATTTTGGCTCTCACACCTTAACTAAATGTTGTAGACTAAAACTTTTTGCTGTCATTAGTGTATTTTAGCAACTTGAAGATGATTCCAGCATTAATTTCATTGTGCTTTTGCTCATTTTGAAGATTTTGACATTTTCACCTGAAGTGTACAATCAGGGGCTGAAAACGCGTTTAAAGCAATAAAAAGTTCATTTTGGCTCTCACACCTTAACTAAATGTTGTAGACTCAAACTTTTTGCTGTCATTAGTGTATTTTAGCAACTTGAAGATGATTCCAACATTAATTTCATTGTGCTTTTGCTCATTTTGAAGATTTTGACAGTTTCACCTGAAGTGTACAATCGGGCTGAAAATGAATTTTAAAGCAATACAAAGTTAATTTTGGCTCTCACACCTTAACTAAATGTTGTAGACTCAAACTTTTTGCTGTCATTAGTGTATTTTAGCAACTTGAAGATGATTCCAGCATTAATTTCATTGTGCTTTTGCTCATTTTGAAGATTTTGACATTTTCACCTGAAGTGTACAATCAGGGGCTGAAAACGCGTTTAAAGCAATAAAAAGTTCATTTTGGCTCTCACACCTTAACTAAATGTTGTAGACTCAAACTTTTTGCTGTCATTAGTGTATTTTAGCAACTTGAAGATGATTCCAACATTAATTTCATTGTGCTTTTGCTCATTTTGAAGATTTTGACATTTTCACCTGAAGTGTACAATCGGGCTGAAAATGAATTTTAAAGCAATACAAAGTTAATTTTGGCTCTCACACCTTAACTAAATGTTGTAGACTCAAACTTTTTGCTGTCATTAGTGTATGTTAGCAAAATGAAAATGATTCCATCATTAATTTCATTGTGCTTTTGCTCATTTTGAAGATTTTGACATTTTCACCTGAAGTGTACAATCGGGCTGAAAATGCATTTAAAGCCATAAAAAGTTCATTTTGGCTCTCACACCTTAACTAAATGTTGTAGACTCAAACTTTTTGCTGTCATTAGTGTATTTTAGCAAAATGAAGATGATTCAAGCATTAATTTCATTGTGCTTTTGCTCATTTTGAAGATTTTGACATTTTCACCTGAAGTGTACAATCGGGCTGAAAATGCATTTAAAGCCATAAAAAGTTCATTTTGGCTCTCACACCTTAACTAAATGTTGTAGACTCAAACTTTTTGCTGTCATTAGTGTATGTTAGCAAAATGAAGATGATTCAAGCATTAATTTCATTGTGCTTTTGCTCATTTTGAAGATTTTGACATTTTCACCTGAAGTGTACAATCAGGCTGAAAATGCATTTAAAGCCATAAAAAGTTCATTTTGGCTCTCACACCTTAACTAAATGTTGTAGACTCAAACTTTTTGCTGTCATTAGTGTATTTTAGCAAAATGAAGATGATTCAAGCATTAATTTCATTGTGCTTTTGCTCATTTTGAAGATTTTGACATTTTCACCTGAAGTGTACAATTAGGGGCTGAAAACGCGTTTAAAGCAATAAAAAGTTCATTTTGGCTCTCACACCTTAACTAAATGTTGTAGACTCAAACTTTTTGCTGTCATTAGTATATTTTAGCAAAATGAAGATGATTCAAGCATTAATTTTATTGTGCTTTTGCTCATTTTGAAGATTTTGACATTTTCACCTGAAGTGTACAATTAGGGGCTGAAAACGCGTTTAAAGCAATAAAAAGTTCATTTTGGCTCTCACACCTTAACTAAATGTTGTAGACTCAAACTGTTGTCTGTCATTAGTGTATTTTAGCAACTTGAAGATGATTCCAGCATTAATTTCATTGTGCTTTTGCTCATTTTGAAGATTTTGACAGTTTCACCTGAAGTGTACAATCAGGGGCTGAAAACGCGTTTAAAGCAATACAAAGTTCATTTAGGCTCTCACACCTTAACTAAATGTTGTAGACTCAAACTTTTTGCTTTCATTAGTGTATTTTAGCAACTTGAAGATGATTCCAGCATTAATTTCATTGTGCTTTTGCTCATTTTGAAGATTTTGACAGTTTCACCTGAAGTGTACAATCGGGCTGAAAATGAATTTTAAAGCAATACAAAGTTCATTTTGGCTCTCACACCTTAACTAAATGTTGTAGACTCAAACTTTTTGCTGTCATTAGTGTATTTTAGCAACTTGAAGATGATTCCAGCATTAATTTCATTGTGCTTTTGCTCATTTTGAAGATTTTGACAGTTTCACCTGAAGTGTACAATCAGGTGCTGAAAACGTGTTTACAGCAATACAAAGTTCATTTTGGCTCTCACACCTTAACTAAATGTTGTAGACTCAAACTTTTTGCTGTCATTAGTGTATTTTAGCAACTTGAAGATGATTCCAGCATTAATTTCATTGTGCTTTTGCTCATTTTGAAGATTTTGACAGTTTCACCTGAAGTGTACAATCAAGGGCTGAAAACGCGTTTAAAGCAATAAAAAGTTAATTTAGGCTCTCACAACTTAACTAAATGTTGTAGACTCAAACTTTTTACTGTCATTAGTGTATTTTAGCAACTTGAAGATGATTCCAGCATTAATTTCATTGTGCTTTTGCTCATTTTGAAGATTTTGACAGTTTCACCTGAAGTGTCCAATCGGGCTGAAAATGCATTTAAAGCAATACAAAGTTCATTTTGGCTCTCACACCTTAACTAAATGTTGTAGACTCGAACTTTTTGCTGTCATTAGTGTATTTTAGCAACTTGAAGATGATTCCAGCATTAATTTCATTGTGCTTTTGCTCATTTTGAAGATTTTGACAGTTTCACCTGAAGTGTACAATCAGGTGCTGAAAACGCGTTTACAGCAATACAAAGTTAATTTAGGCTCTCACACCTTAACTAAATGTTGTAGACTCAAACTTGTTGCTGTCATTAGTGTATTTTAGCAACTTGAAGATGATTCCAGCATTAATTTCATTGTGCTTTTGCCCATTTTGAAGATTTTGACAGTTTCACCTGAATTGTACAATCAAGGGCTGAAAACGCATTTAAAGCAATAAAAAGTTCATTTAGGCTCTCACACCTCAACTAAATGTTGTAGACTCAAACTTTTTGCTGTCATTAGTGTATTTTACCAACTTGAAGATGATTCCAACATTAATTTCATTGTGCTTTTGCTCATTTTGAAGATTTTGACAGTTTCACCTGAAGTGTACAATCGGGCTGAAAATGAATTTTAAAGCAATACAAAGTTCATTTTGGCTCTCACACCTTAACTAAATATTGTAGACTCAAACTTTTTGCTGTCATTAGTGTATTTTAGCAACTTGAAGATGATTCCAGCATTAATTTCATTGTGCTTTTGCTCATTTTGAAGATTTTGACATTTTCACCTGAAGTGTACAATCAGGGGCTGAAAACGCGTTTAAAGCAATAAAAAGTTCATTTTGGCTCTCACACCTTAACTAAATGTTGTAGACTCAAACTTTTTGCTGTCATTAGTGTATTTTAGCAACTTGAAGATGATTCCAACATTAATTTCATTGTGCTTTTGCTCATTTTGAAGATTTTGACAGTTTCACCTGAAGTGTACAATCGGGCTGAAAATGAATTTTAAAGCAATACAAAGTTAATTTTGGCTCTCACACCTTAACTAAATGTTGTAGACTCAAACTTTTTGCTGTCATTAGTGTATTTTAGCAAAATGAAGATGATTCAAGCATTAATTTCATTGTGCTTTTGCTCATTTTGAAGATTTTGACATTTTCACCTGAAGTGTACAATCAGGGGCTGAAAACGCGTTTAAAGAAATAAAAAGTTCATTTTGGCTCTCACACCTTAACTAAATGTTGTAGACTCAAAATGTTTTCTGTCATTAGTGTATTTTAGCAACTTGAAGATGATTCCAGCATTAATTTCATTGTGCTTTTGCTCATTTTGAAGATTTTGACAGTTTCACCTGAAGTGTACAATCGGGCTGAAAATGCATTTAAAGCAATACAAAGTTCATTTAGGCTCTCACACCTTAACTAAATGTTGTAGACTCAAACGTGTTGCTGTCATTAGTGTATTTTAGCAACTTGAAGATGATTCCAGCATTAATTTCATTGTGCTTTTGCTCATTTTGAAGATTTTGACAGTTTCACCTGAAGTGTACAATCAGGGGCTGAAAACGCGTTTAAAGCAATACAAAGTTCATTTAGGCTCTCACACCTTAACTAAATGTTGTAGAATCAAACTGTTTACTGTCATTAGCGTATTTTAGCAACTTGAAGATGATTCCAGCATTAATTTCATTGTGCTTTTGCTCATTTTGAAGATTTTGACAGTTTCACCTGAAGTGTACAATCAAGGGCTGAAAACGCGTTTAAAGCAATAAAAAATTAATTTAGGCTCTCACAACTTAACTAAATGTTGTAGACTCAAACTTTTTGCTGTCATTAGTGTATTTTAGCAAAATGAAGATGATTCCAGCATTAATTTCATTGTGCTTTTGCTCATTTTGAAGATTTTGACAGTTTCACCTGAAGTGTCCAATCGGGCTGAAAACGCGTTTAAAGCAATACAAAGTTCATTTAGGCTCTCACACTTTAACTAAATGTTGTAGACTCAAACTTTTTGCTGTCATTAGTGTATTTTAGCAACTTGAAGATGATTCCAGCATTAATTTCATTGTGCTTTTGCTCATTTTGAAGATTTTGACAGTTTCACCTGAAGTGTCCAATCGGGCTGAAAATGCATTTAAAGCAATACAAAGTTCATTTAGGCTCTCACACCTTAACTAAATGTTGTAGACTCAAACTTTTTACTGTCATTAGTGTATTTTAGCAACTTGAAGATGATTCCAGCATTAATTTCATTGTGCTTTTGCTCATTTTGAAGATTTTGACAGTTTCACCTGAAGTGTCCAATCGGGCTGAAAATGCATTTAAAGCAATACAAAGTTAATTTTGGCTCTCACACCTTAACTAAATGTTGTAGACTCAAACTTTTTGCTGTCATTAGTGTATTTTAGCAACTTGAAGATGATTCCAGCATTAATTTCATTGTGCTTTTGCTCATTTTGAAGATTTTGACAGTTTCACCTGAAGTGTACAATCAGGTGCTGAAAACGCGTTTACAGCAATACAAAGTTCATTTAGGCTCTCACACCTTAACTAAATGTTGTAGACTCAAACTTGTTGCTGTCATTAGTGTATTTTAGCAACTTGAAGATGATTCCAGCATTAATTTCATTGTGCTTTTGCTCATTTTGAAGATTTTGACAGTTTCACCTGAATTGTACAATCAAGGGCTGAAAACGCATTTAAAGCAATAAAAAGTTCATTTAGGCTCTCACACCTCAACTAAATGTTGTAGACTCAAACTTTTTGCTGTCATTAGTGTATTTTAGCAACTTGAAGATGATTCCAACATTAATTTCATTGTGCTTTTGCTCATTTTGAAGATTTTGACAGTTTCACCTGAAGTGTACAATCGGGCTGAAAATGAATTTTAAAGCAATACAAAGTTCATTTTGGCTCTCACACCTTAACTAAATATTGTAGACTCAAACTTTTTGCTGTCATTAGTGTATTTTAGCAACTTGAAGATGATTCCAGCATTAATTTCATTGTGCTTTTGCTCATTTTGAAGATTTTGACAGTTTCACCTGAAGTGTACAATCAGGTGCTGAAAACGCGTTTACAGCAATACAAAGTTCATTTTGGCTCTCACACCTTAACTAAATGTTGTAGACTCAAACTTTTTGCTGTCATTAGTGTATTTTAGCAACTTGAAGATGATTCCATCATTAATTTAATTGTGCTTTTGCTCATTTTGAAGATTTTGACAGTTTCACCTGAAGTGTACTATCGGGCTGAAAATGCATTTAAAGCAATACAAAGTTCATTTTGGCTCTCACACCTTAACTAAATGTTGTAGACTCAAACTTTTTGCTGTCATTAGTGTATTTTAGCAACTTGAAGATGATTCCAGCATTAATTTCATTGTGCTTTTGCTCATTTTGAAGATTTTGACAGTTTCACCTGAAGTGTACAATAAGGTGCTAAAAACGCGTTTACAGCAATACAAAGTTCATTTAGGCTCTCACACCTTAACTAAATGTTGTAGACTCAAACTTTTTGCTGTCATTAGTGTATTTTAGCAACTTGAAGTAGATTCCAGCATTAATTTCATTGTGCTTTTGCTCATTTTGAAGATTTTGACAGTTTCATTTGAAGTGTACATTCGGGCTGAAAGTGCATTTAAAGCAATACAAAGTTAATTTAGGCTCTCACACCTTAACTAAATGTTGTAGACTCAAACTTTTTGCTGTCATTAGTGTATTTTAGCAACTTGAAGATGATTCAAGCATTAATTTCATTGTGCTTTTGCTCATTTTGAAGATTTTGACAGTTTCATCTGAAGTGTACATTCGGGCTGAAAGTGCATTTAAAGCAATACAAAGTTAATTTTGGCTCTCACACCTTAACTAAATGTTGTAGACTCAAACTTTTTGCTGTCATTAGTGTATTTTAGCAACTTGAAGATGATTCCAGCATTAATTTCATTGTGCTTTTGCTCATTTTGAAGATTTTGACAGTTTCACCTGAAGTGTACAATCAGGTGCTGAAAACGCGTTTACAGCAATACAAAGTTCATTTAGGCTCTCACACCTTAACTAAATGTTGTAGACTCAAACTTGTTGCTGTCATTAGTGTATTTTAGCAACTTGAAGATGATTCCAGCATTAATTTCATTGTGCTTTTGCTCATTTTGAAGATTTTGACAGTTTCACCTGAATTGTACAATCAAGGGCTGAAAACGCATTTAAAGCAATAAAAAGTTCATTTAGGCTCTCACACCTCAACTAAATGTTGTAGACTCAAACTTTTTGCTGTCATTAGTGTATTTTAGCAACTTGAAGATGATTCCAACATTAATTTCATTGTGCTTTTGCTCATTTTGAAGATTTTGACAGTTTCACCTGAAGTGTACAATCGGGCTGAAAATGAATTTTAAAGCAATACAAAGTTCATTTTGGCTCTCACACCTTAACTAAATATTGTAGACTCAAACTTTTTGCTGTCATTAGTGTATTTTAGCAACTTGAAGATGATTCCAGCATTAATTTCATTGTGCTTTTGCTCATTTTGAAGATTTTGACAGTTTCACCTGAAGTGTACAATCAGGTGCTGAAAACGCGTTTACAGCAATACAAAGTTCATTTTGGCTCTCACACCTTAACTAAATGTTGTAGACTCAAACTTTTTGCTGTCATTAGTGTATTTTAGCAACTTGAAGATGATTCCATCATTAATTTAATTGTGCTTTTGCTCATTTTGAAGATTTTGACAGTTTCACCTGAAGTGTACTATCGGGCTGAAAATGCATTTAAAGCAATACAAAGTTCATTTTGGCTCTCACACCTTAACTAAATGTTGTAGACTCAAACTTTTTGCTGTCATTAGTGTATTTTAGCAACTTGAAGATGATTCCAGCATTAATTTCATTGTGCTTTTGCTCATTTTGAAGATTTTGACAGTTTCACCTGAAGTGTACAATAAGGTGCTAAAAACGCGTTTACAGCAATACAAAGTTCATTTAGGCTCTCACACCTTAACTAAATGTTGTAGACTCAAACTTTTTGCTGTCATTAGTGTATTTTAGCAACTTGAAGTAGATTCCAGCATTAATTTCATTGTGCTTTTGCTCATTTTGAAGATTTTGACAGTTTCATTTGAAGTGTACATTCGGGCTGAAAGTGCATTTAAAGCAATACAAAGTTAATTTAGGCTCTCACACCTTAACTAAATGTTGTAGACTCAAACTTTTTGCTGTCATTAGTGTATTTTAGCAACTTGAAGATGATTCAAGCATTAATTTCATTGTGCTTTTGCTCATTTTGAAGATTTTGACAGTTTCATCTGAAGTGTACATTCGGGCTGAAAGTGCATTTAAAGCAATACAAAGTTAATTTTGGCTCTCACACCTTAACTAAATGTTGTAGACTCAAACTTTTTGCTGTCATTAGCGTATTTTAGCAACTTGAAGATGATTCCAGCATTAATTTCATTGTGCTTTTGCTCATTTTGAAGATTTTGACAGTTTCACCTGAAGTGTACAATCAGGTGCTGAAAACGCGTTTACAGCAATACAAAGTCCATTTAAGCTCTCACACCTTAACTAAATGTTGTAGACTCAAACTTGTTGCTGTCATTAGTGTATTTTAGCAACTTGAAGATGATTCAAGCATTAATTTCATTGTGCTTTTGCTCATTTTGAAGATTTTGACAGTTTCACCTGAAGTGTACAATCAAGTGCTGAAAACGCGTTTAAAGCAATAAAAAGTTAATTTAGGCTCTCACAACTTAATTAAATCTTGTAGACTCAAACTTTTTGCTGTCATTAGTGTATTTTAGCAACTTGAAGATGATTCCAACATTAATTTCATTGTGCTTTTGCTCATTTTGAAGATTTTGACAGTTTCACCTGAAGTGTACAATCGGGCTGAAAATGAATTTTAAAGCAATACAAAGTTAATTTTGGCTCTCACACCTTAACTAAATGTTGTAGACTCAAACTTTTTGCTGTCATTAGTATATTTTAGCAAAATGAAGATGATTCAAGCATTAATTTTATTGTGCTTTTGCTCATTTTGAAGATTTTGACATTTTCACCTGAAGTGTACAATCGGGCTGAAAATGCATTTAAAGCCATAAAAAGTTCATTTTGGCTCTCACACCTTAACTAAATGTTGTAGACTCAAACTTTTTGCTGTCATTAGTGTATTTTAGCAAAATGAAGATGATTCAAGCATTAATTTCATTGTGCTTTTGCTCATTTTGAAGATTTTGACATTTTCACCTGAAGTGTACAATTAGGGGCTGAAAACGCGTTTAAAGCAATAAAAAGTTCATTTTGGCTCTCACACCTTAACTAAATGTTGTAGACTCAAACTGTTTTCTGTCATTAGTGTATTTTAGCAACTTGAAGATGATTCAAGCATTAATTTCATTGTGCTTTTGCTCATTTTGAAGATTTTGACATTTTCACCTGAAGTGTACAATTAGGGGCTGAAAACGCGTTTAAAGCAATAAAAAGTTCATTTTGGCTCTCACACCTTAACTAAATGTTGTAGACTCAAACTTTTTGCTGTCATTAGTATATTTTAGCAAAATGAAGATGATTCAAGCATTAATTTTATTGTGCTTTTGCTCATTTTGAAGATTTTGACATTTTCACCTGAAGTGTACAATCGGGCTGAAAATGCATTTAAAGCCATAAAAAGTTCATTTTGGCTCTCACACCTTAACTAAATGTTGTAGACTCAAACTTTTTGCTGTCATTAGTGTATGTTAGCAAAATGAAGATGATTCAAGCATTAATTTCATTGTGCTTTTGCTCATTTTGAAGATTTTGACATTTTCACCTGAAGTGTACAATCAGGTTGAAAATGCATTTAAAGCCATAAAAAGTTCATTTTGGCTCTCACACCTTAACTAAATGTTGTAGACTCAAACTTTTTGCTGTCATTAGTGTATTTTAGCAAAATGAAGATGATTCAAGCATTAATTTCATTGTGCTTTTGCTCATTTTGAAAATTTTGACATTTTCACCTGAAGAGTACAATCAGGGGCTAAAAACGCGTTTAAAGCAATACAAAGTTCATTTAGGCTCTCACACCTTAACTAAATGTTGTAGACTCAAACTTTTTACTGTCATTAGTGTATTTTAGCAACTTGAAGATGATTCCAGCATTAATTTCAGTGTGCTTTTGGTCATTTTGAAGATTTTGACAGTTTCCCCTGAAGTGTCCAATCGGGCTGAAAATGCATTTAAAGCAATACAAAGTTAATTTTGGCTCTCACACCTTAACTAAATGTTGTAGACTCAAACTTTTTGCTGCCATTAGTGTATTTTAGCAACTTGAAGATGATTCCAGCATTAATTTCATTGTGCTTTTGCTCATTTTGAAGATTTTGATAGTTTCACCTGAAGTGTACAATCAGGTGCTGAAAACGCGTTTACAGCAATACAAAGTTCATTTTGGCTCTCACACCTTAACTAAATGTTGTAGACTCAAACTTTTTGCTGTCATTAGTGTATTTTAGCAACTTGAAGATGATTCCAGCATTAATTTCATTGTGCTTTTGCTCATTTTGAAGATTTTGACAGTTTCACCTGAAGTGTACAATCAAGGGCTGAAAACGCGTTTAAAGCAATAAAAAATTAATTTAGGCTCTCACAACTTAACTAAATGTTGTAGACTCAAACTTTTTGCTGTCATTAGTGTATTTTAGCAAAATGAAGATGATTCCAGCATTAATTTCATTGTGCTTTTGCTCATTTTGAAGATTTTGACAGTTTCACCTGAAGTGTCCAATCGGGCTGAAAACGCGTTTAAAGCAATACAAAGTTCATTTAGGCTCTCACACTTTAACTAAATGTTGTAGACTCAAACTTTTTGCTGTCATTAGTGTATTTTAGCAACTTGAAGATGATTCCAGCATTAATTTCATTGTGCTTTTGCTCATTTTGAAGATTTTGACAGTTTCACCTGAAGTGTCCAATCGGGCTGAAAATGCATTTAAAGCAATACAAAGTTCATTTAGGCTCTCACACCTTAACTAAATGTTGTAGACTCAAACTTTTTACTGTCATTAGTGTATTTTAGCAACTTGAAGATGATTCCAGCATTAATTTCATTGTGCTTTTGCTCATTTTGAAGATTTTGACAGTTTCACCTGAAGTGTCCAATCGGGCTGAAAATGCATTTAAAGCAATACAAAGTTAATTTTGGCTCTCACACCTTAACTAAATGTTGTAGACTCAAACTTTTTGCTGTCATTAGTGTATTTTAGCAACTTGAAGATGATTCAAGCATTAATTTCATTGTGCTTTTGCTCATTTTGAAGATTTTGACAGTTTCACCTGAAGTGTACAATCAGGTGCTGAAAACGCGTTTACAGCAATACAAAGTTCATTTAGGCTCTCACACCTTAACTAAATGTTGTAGACTCAAACTTGTTGCTGTCATTAGTGTATTTTAGCAACTTGAAGATGATTCCAGCATTAATTTCATTGTGCTTTTGCTCATTTTGAAGATTTTGACAGTTTCACCTGAATTGTACAATCAAGGGCTGAAAACGCATTTAAAGCAATAAAAAGTTCATTTAGGCTCTCACACCTCAACTAAATGTTGTAGACTCAAACTTTTTGCTGTCATTAGTGTATTTTAGCAACTTGAAGATGATTCCAACATTAATTTCATTGTGCTTTTGCTCATTTTGAAGATTTTGACAGTTTCACCTGAAGTGTACAATCGGGCTGAAAATGAATTTTAAAGCAATACAAAGTTCATTTTGGCTCTCACACCTTAACTAAATATTGTAGACTCAAACTTTTTGCTGTCATTAGTGTATTTTAGCAACTTGAAGATGATTCCAGCATTAATTTCATTGTGCTTTTGCTCATTTTGAAGATTTTGACAGTTTCACCTGAAGTGTACAATCAGGTGCTGAAAACGCGTTTACAGCAATACAAAGTTCATTTTGGCTCTCACACCTTAACTAAATGTTGTAGACTCAAACTTTTTGCTGTCATTAGTGTATGTTAGCAACTTGAAGATGATTCCATCATTAATTTAATTGTGCTTTTGCTCATTTTGAAGATTTTGACAGTTTCACCTGAAGTGTACTATCGGGCTGAAAATGCATTTAAAGCAATACAAAGTTCATTTTGGCTCTCACACCTTAACTAAATGTTGTAGACTCAAACTTTTTGCTGTCATTAGTGTATTTTAGCAACTTGAAGATGATTCCAGCATTAATTTCATTGTGCTTTTGCTCATTTTGAAGATTTTGACAGTTTCACCTGAAGTGTACAATCAGGTGCTGAAAACGCGTTTACAGCAATACAAAGTTCATTTAGGCTCTCACACCTTAACTAAATGTTGTAGACTCAAACTTTTTGCTGTCATTAGTGTATTTTAGCAACTTGAAGACGATTCCAGCATTAATTTCATTGTGCTTTTGCTCATTTTGAAGATTTTGACAGTTTCATCTGAAGTGTACATTCGGGCTGAAAGTGCATTTAAAGCAATACAAAGTTCATTTTGGCTCTCACACCTTAACTAAATGTTGTAGACTCAAACTTTTTGCTGTCATTAGTGTATTTTAGCAAAATGAAGATGAATCAAGCATTAATTTCATTGTGCTTTTGCTCATTTTGAAGATTTTGTCATTTTCACCTGAAGTGTACAATCAGGGGCTGAAAACGCGTTTAAAGCAATAAAAAGTTCATTTTGGCTCTCACACCTTAACTAAATGTTGTAGACTCAAACTTTTTGCTGTCATTAGTGTATTTTAGCAACTTGAAGATGATTCCAGCATTAATTTCATTGTGCTTTTGCTCATTTTGAAGATTTTGATAGTTTCACCTGAAGTGTACAATCAGGTGCTGAAAACGCGTTTACAGCAATACAAAGTTCATTTTGGCTCTCACACCTTAACTAAATGTTGTAGACTCAAACTTTTTGCTGTCATTAGTGTATTTTAGCAACTTGAAGATGATTCCAGCATTAATTTCATTGTGCTTTTGCTCATTTTGAAGATTTTGACAGTTTCACCTGAAGTGTACAATCAAGGGCTGAAAACGCGTTTAAAGCAATAAAAAATTAATTTAGGCTCTCACAACTTAACTAAATGTTGTAGACTCAAACTTTTTGCTGTCATTAGTGTATTTTAGCAAAATGAAGATGATTCCAGCATTAATTTCATTGTGCTTTTGCTCATTTTGAAGATTTTGACAGTTTCACCTGAAGTGTCCAATCGGGCTGAAAACGCGTTTAAAGCAATACAAAGTTCATTTAGGCTCTCACACTTTAACTAAATGTTGTAGACTCAAACTTTTTGCTGTCATTAGTGTATTTTAGCAACTTGAAGATGATTCCAGCATTAATTTCATTGTGCTTTTGCTCATTTTGAAGATTTTGACAGTTTCACCTGAAGTGTCCAATCGGGCTGAAAATGCATTTAAAGCAATACAAAGTTCATTTAGGCTCTCACACCTTAACTAAATGTTGTAGACTCAAACTTTTTACTGTCATTAGTGTATTTTAGCAACTTGAAGATGATTCCAGCATTAATTTCATTGTGCTTTTGCTCATTTTGAAGATTTTGACAGTTTCACCTGAAGTGTCCAATCGGGCTGAAAATGCATTTAAAGCAATACAAAGTTAATTTTGGCTCTCACACCTTAACTAAATGTTGTAGACTCAAACTTTTTGCTGTCATTAGTGTATTTTAGCAACTTGAAGATGATTCCAGCATTAATTTCATTGTGCTTTTGCTCATTTTGAAGATTTTGACAGTTTCACCTGAAGTGTACAATCAGGTGCTGAAAACGCGTTTACAGCAATACAAAGTTCATTTAGGCTCTCACACCTTAACTAAATGTTGTAGACTCAAACTTGTTGCTGTCATTAGTGTATTTTAGCAACTTGAAGATGATTCCAGCATTAATTTCATTGTGCTTTTGCTCATTTTGAAGATTTTGACAGTTTCACCTGAATTGTACAATCAAGGGCTGAAAACGCATTTAAAGCAATAAAAAGTTCATTTAGGCTCTCACACCTCAACTAAATGTTGTAGACTCAAACTTTTTGCTGTCATTAGTGTATTTTAGCAACTTGAAGATGATTCCAACATTAATTTCATTGTGCTTTTGCTCATTTTGAAGATTTTGACAGTTTCACCTGAAGTGTACAATCGGGCTGAAAATGAATTTTAAAGCAATACAAAGTTCATTTTGGCTCTCACACCTTAACTAAATATTGTAGACTCAAACTTTTTGCTGTCATTAGTGTATTTTAGCAACTTGAAGATGATTCCAGCATTAATTTCATTGTGCTTTTGCTCATTTTGAAGATTTTGACAGTTTCACCTGAAGTGTACAATCAGGTGCTGAAAACGCGTTTACAGCAATACAAAGTTCATTTTGGCTCTCACACCTTAACTAAATGTTGTAGACTCAAACTTTTTGCTGTCATTAGTGTATTTTAGCAACTTGAAGATGATTCCATCATTAATTTAATTGTGCTTTTGCTCATTTTGAAGATTTTGACAGTTTCACCTGAAGTGTACTATCGGGCTGAAAATGCATTTAAAGCAATACAAAGTTCATTTTGGCTCTCACACCTTAACTAAATGTTGTAGACTCAAACTTTTTGCTGTCATTAGTGTATTTTAGCAACTTGAAGATGATTCCAGCATTAATTTCATTGTGCTTTTGCTCATTTTGAAGATTTTGACAGTTTCACCTGAAGTGTACAATAAGGTGCTAAAAACGCGTTTACAGCAATACAAAGTTCATTTAGGCTCTCACACCTTAACTAAATGTTGTAGACTCAAACTTTTTGCTGTCATTAGTGTATTTTAGCAACTTGAAGTAGATTCCAGCATTAATTTCATTGTGCTTTTGCTCATTTTGAAGATTTTGACAGTTTCATTTGAAGTGTACATTCGGGCTGAAAGTGCATTTAAAGCAATACAAAGTTAATTTAGGCTCTCACACCTTAACTAAATGTTGTAGACTCAAACTTTTTGCTGTCATTAGTGTATTTTAGCAACTTGAAGATGATTCAAGCATTAATTTCATTGTGCTTTTGCTCATTTTGAAGATTTTGACAGTTTCATCTGAAGTGTACATTCGGGCTGAAAGTGCATTTAAAGCAATACAAAGTTCATTTTGGCTCTCACACCTTAACTAAATGTTGTAGACTCAAACTTTTTGCTGTCATTAGTGTATTTTAGCAAAATGAAGATGAATCAAGCATTAATTTCATTGTGCTTTTGCTCATTTTGAAGATTTTGACAGTTTCACCTGAAGTGTCCAATCGGGCTGAAAATGCATTTAAAGCAATACAAAGTTAATTTTGGCTCTCACACCTTAACTAAATGTTGTAGACTCAAACTTTTTGCTGTCATTAGCGTATTTTAGCAACTTGAAGATGATTCCAGCATTAATTTCATTGTGCTTTTGCTCATTTTGAAGATTTTGACAGTTTCACCTGAAGTGTACAATCAGGTGCTGAAAACGCGTTTACAGCAATACAAAGTCCATTTAAGCTCTCACACCTTAACTAAATGTTGTAGACTCAAACTTGTTGCTGTCATTAGTGTATTTTAGCAACTTGAAGATGATTCAAGCATTAATTTCATTGTGCTTTTGCTCATTTTGAAGATTTTGACAGTTTCACCTGAAGTGTACAATCAAGGGCTGAAAACGCGTTTAAAGCAATAAAAAGTTAATTTAGGCTCTCACAACTTAATTAAATCTTGTAGACTCAAACTTTTTGCTGTCATTAGTGTATTTTAGCAACTTGAAGATGATTCCAACATTAATTTCATTGTGCTTTTGCTCATTTTGAAGATTTTGACAGTTTCACCTGAAGTGTACAATCGGGCTGAAAATGAATTTTAAAGCAATACAAAGTTAATTTTGGCTCTCACACCTTAACTAAATGTTGTAGACTCAAACTTTTTGCTGTCATTAGTATATTTTAGCAAAATGAAGATGATTCAAGCATTAATTTTATTGTGCTTTTGCTCATTTTGAAGATTTTGACATTTTCACCTGAAGTGTACAATCGGGCTGAAAATGCATTTAAAGCCATAAAAAGTTCATTTTGGCTCTCACACCTTAACTAAATGTTGTAGACTCAAACTTTTTGCTGTCATTAGTGTATTTTAGCAAAATGAAGATGATTCAAGCATTAATTTCATTGTGCTTTTGCTCATTTTGAAGATTTTGACATTTTCACCTGAAGTGTACAATTAGGGGCTGAAAACGCGTTTAAAGCAATAAAAAGTTCATTTTGGCTCTCACACCTTAACTAAATGTTGTAGACTCAAACTGTTTTCTGTCATTAGTGTATTTTAGCAACTTGAAGATGATTCAAGCATTAATTTCATTGTGCTTTTGCTCATTTTGAAGATTTTGACATTTTCACCTGAAGTGTACAATTAGGGGCTGAAAACGCGTTTAAAGCAATAAAAAGTTCATTTTGGCTCTCACACCTTAACTAAATGTTGTAGACTCAAACTTTTTGCTGTCATTAGTATATTTTAGCAAAATGAAGATGATTCAAGCATTAATTTCATTGTGCTTTTGCTCATTTTGAAGATTTTGACATTTTCACCTGAAGTGTACAATCAGGTTGAAAATGCATTTAAAGCCATAAAAAGTTCATTTTGGCTCTCACACCTTAACTAAATGTTGTAGACTCAAACTTTTTGCTGTCATTAGTGTATTTTAGCAAAATGAAGATGATTCAAGCATTAATTTCATTGTGCTTTTGCTCATTTTGAAGATTTTGACATTTTCACCTAAAGTGTACAATCAGGCTGAAAATGGATTTAAAGCCATAAAAAGTTCATTTTGGCTCTCACACCTTAACTAAATGTTGTAGACTCAAACTTTTTGCTGTCATTAGTGTATGTTAGCAAAATGAAGATGATTCAAGCATTAATTTCATTGTGCTTTTGCTCATTTTGAAGATTTTGACATTTTCACCTGAAGTGTACAATCAGGCTGAAAATGCATTTAAAGCCATAAAAAGTTCATTTTGGCTCTCACACCTTAACTAAATGTTGTAGACTCAAACTTTTTGCTGTCATTAGTGTATTTTAGCAAAATGAAGATGATTCAAGCATTAATTTCATTGTGCTTTTGCTCATTTTGAAGATTTTGACATTTTCACCTGAAGTGTACAATTAGGGGCTGAAAACGCGTTTAAAGCAATAAAAAGTTCATTTTGGCTCTCACACCTTAACTAAATGTTGTAGACTCAAACTTTTTGCTGTCATTAGTATATTTTAGCAAAATGAAGATGATTCAAGCATTAATTTTATTGTGCTTTTGCTCATTTTGAAGATTTTGACATTTTCACCTGAAGTGTACAATCGGGCTGAAAATGCATTTAAAGCCATAAAAAGTTCATTTTGGCTCTCACACCTTAACTAAATGTTGTAGACTCAAACTTTTTGCTGTCATTAGTGTATGTTAGCAAAATGAAGATGATTCAAGCATTAATTTCATTGTGCTTTTGCTCATTTTGAAGATTTTGACATTTTCACCTGAAGTGTACAATCAGGCTGAAAATGCATTTAAAGCCATAAAAAGTTCATTTTGGCTCTCACACCTTAACCAAATGTTGTAGACTCAAACTTTTTGCTGTCATTAGTGTATTTTAGCAAAATGAAGATGATTCAAGCATTAATTTCATTGTGCTTTTGCTCATTTTGAAGATTTTGACATTTTCACCTGAAGTGTACAATCAGGCTGAAAATGCATTTAAAGCCATAAAAAGTTCATTTTGGCTCTCACACCTTAACTAAATGTTGTAGACTCAAACTTTTTGCTGTCATTAGTGTATTTTAGCAAAATGAAGATGATTCAAGCATTAATTTCATTGTGCTTTTGCTCATTTTGAAGATTTTGACATTTTCACCTGAAGTTTACAATTAGGGGCTGAAAACGCGTTTAAAGCAATAAAAAGTTCATTTTGGCTCTCACACCTTAACTAAATGTTGTAGATTCAAACTTTTTGCTGTCATTAGTGTATTTTAGCAAAATGAAGATGATTCAAGCATTAATTTCATTGTGCTTTTGCTCATTTTGAAGATTTTGACATTTTCACCTGAAGTTTACAATTAGGGGCTGAAAACGCGTTTAAAGCAATAAAAAGTTCATTTTGGCTCTCACACCTTAACTAAATGTTGTAGACTCAAACTTTTTGCTGTCATTAGTGTATTTTAGCAACTTGAAGATGATTCCAGCATTAATTTCATTGTGCTTTTGCTCATTTTGAAGATTTTGACAGTTTCACCTGAAGTGTACAATCGGGCTGAAAATGAATTTTAAAGCAATACAAAGTTAATTTTGGCTCTCACACCTTAACTAAATGTTGTAGACTCAAACTTTTTGCTGTCATTAGTGTATTTTAGCAAAATGAAGATGATTCAAGCATTAATTTCATTGTGCTTTTGCTCATTTTGAAGATTTTGACATTTTCACCTGAAGTGTACAATCGGGCTGAAAATGCATTTAAAGCCATAAAAAGTTCATTTTGGCTCTCACACCTTAACTAAATGTTGTAGACTCAAACTTTTTGCTGTCATTAGTGTATTTTAGCAAAATGAAGATGATTCAAGCATTAATTTCATTGTGCTTTTGCTCATTTTGAAGATTTTGACATTTTCACCTGAAGTGTACAATCGGGCTGAAAATGCATTTAAAGCAATAAAAAGTTCATTTTGGCTCTCACACCTTAACTAAATGTTGTAGATTCAAACTTTTTGCTGTCATTAGTGTATTTTAGCAAAATGAAGATGATTCAAGCATTAATTTCATTGTGCTTTTGCTCATTTTGAAGATTTTGACATTTTCACCTGAAGTTTACAATTAGGGGCTGAAAACGCGTTTAAAGCAATAAAAAGTTCATTTTGGCTCTCACACCTTAACTAAATGTTGTAGACTCAAACTTTTTGCTGTCATTAGTATATTTTAGCAAAATGAAGATGATTCAAGCATTAATTTTATTGTGCTTTTGCTCATTTTGAAGATTTTGACATTTTCACCTGAAGTGTACAATCGGAATGAAAATGCATTTAAAGCCATAAAAAGTTCATTTTGGCTCTCACACCTTAACTAAATGTTGTAGACTCAAACTTTTTGCTGTCATTAGTGTATGTTAGCAAAATGAAGATGATTCAAGCATTAATTTCATTGTGCTTTTGCTCATTTTGAAGATTTTGACATTTTCACCTGAAGTGTACAATCGGGCTGAAAATGCATTTAAAGCCATAAAAAGTTCATTTTGGCTCTCACACCTTAACCAAATGTTGTAGACTCAAACTTTTTGCTGTCATTAGTGTATTTTAGCAAAATGAAGATGATTCAAGCATTAATTTCATTGTGCTTTTGCTCATTTTGAAGATTTTGACATTTTCACCTGAAGTGTACAATCAGGCTGAAAATGCATTTAAAGCCATAAAAAGTTCATTTTGGCTCTCACACCTTAACTAAATGTTGTAGACTCAAACTTTTTGCTGTCATTGGTGTATTTTAGCAAAATGAAGATGATTCAAGCATTAATTTCATTGTGCTTTTGCTCATTTTGAAGATTTTGACATTTTCACCTGAAGTGTACAATCAGGCTGAAAATGCATTTAAAGCCATAAAAAGTTCATTTTGGCTCTCACACCTTAACTAAATGTTGTAGACTCAAACTTTTTGCTGTCATTAGTGTATTTTAGCAAAATGAAGATGATTCAAGCATTAATTTCATTGTGCTTTTGCTCATTTTGAAGATTTTGACATTTTCACCTGAAGTGTACAATCGGGCTGAAAATGCATTTAAAGCCATAAAAAGTTCATTTTGGCTCTCACACCTTAACTAAATGTTGTAGACTCAAACTTTTTGCTGTCATTAGTGTATTTTAGCAAAATGAAGATGATTCAAGCATTAATTTCATTGTGCTTTTGCTCATTTTGAAGATTTTGACATTTTCACCTGAAGTGTACAATCGGGCTGAAAATGCATTTAAAGCAATAAAAAGTTCATTTTGGCTCTCACACCTTAACTAAATGTTGTAGATTCAAACTTTTTGCTGTCATTAGTGTATTTTAGCAAAATGAAGATGATTCAAGCATTAATTTCATTGTGCTTTTGCTCATTTTGAAGATTTTGACATTTTCACCTGAAGTGTACAATTAGGGGCTGAAAACGCGTTTAAAGCAATAAAAAGTTCATTTTGGCTCTCACACCTTAACTAAATGTTGTAGACTCAAACTTTTTGCTGTCATTAGTATATTTTAGCAAAATGAAGATGATTCAAGCATTAATTTTATTGTGCTTTTGCTCATTTTGAAGATTTTGACATTTTCACCTGAAGTGTACAATCGGGCTGAAAATGCATTTAAAGCCATAAAAAGTTCATTTTGGCTCTCACACCTTAACTAAATGTTGTAGACTCAAACTTTTTGCTATCATTAGTGTATGTTAGCAAAATGAAGATGATTCAAGCATTAATTTCATTGTGCTTTTGCTCATTTTGAAGATTTTGACATTTTCACCTGAAGTGTACAATCAGGCTGAAAATGCATTTAAAGCCATAAAAAGTTCATTTTGGCTCTCACACCTTAACTAAATGTTGTAGACTCAAAATTTTTGCTGTCATTAGTGTATTTTAGCAAAATGAAGATGATTCAAGCATTAATTTCATTGTGCTTTTGCTCATTTTGAAGATTTTGACATTTTCACCTGAAGTGTACAATCGGGCTGAAAATGCATTTAAAGCAATAAAAAGTTCATTTTGGCTCTCACACCTTAACTAAATGTTGTAGATTCAAACTTTTTGCTGTCATTAGTGTATTTTAGCAAAATGAAGATGATTCAAGCATTAATATTATTGTGCTTTTGCTCATTTTGAAGATTTTGACATTTTCACCTGAAGTGTACAATTAGGGGCTGAAAACGCGTTTAAAGCAATAAAAAGTTCATTTTGGCTCTCACACCTTAACTAAATGTTGTAGACTCAAACTTTTTGCTGTCATTAGTATATTTTAGCAAAATGAAGATGATTCAAGCATTAATTTTATTGTGCTTTTGCTCATTTTGAAGATTTTGACATTTTCACCTGAAGTGTACAATCGGGCTGAAAATGCATTTAAAGCCATAAAAAGTTCATTTTGGCTCTCACACCTTAACTAAATGTTGTAGACTCAAACGTTTTGCTGTCATTAGTGTATGTTAGCAAAATGAAGATGATTCAAGCATTAATTTCATTGTGCTTTTGCTCATTTTGAAGATTTTGACATTTTCACCTGAAGTGTACAATCAGGCTGAAAATGCATTTAAAGCCATAAAAAGTTCATTTTGGCTCTCACACCTTAACTAAATGTTGTAGACTCAAACTTTTTGCTGTCATTGGTGTATTTTAGCAAAATGAAGATGATTCAAGCATTAATTTCATTGTGCTTTTGCTCATTTTGAAGATTTTGACATTTTCACCTGAAGTGTACAATCAGGCTGAAAATGCATTTAAAGCCATAAAAAGTTCATTTTGGCTCTCACACCTTAACTAAATGTTGTAGACTCAAACTTTTTGCTGTCATTAGTGTATTTTAGCAAAATGAAGATGATTCAAGCATTAATTTCATTGTGCTTTTGCTCATTTTGAAGATTTTTACATTTTCACCTGAAGTGTACAATTAGGGGCTGAAAACGCGTTTAAAGCAATAAAAAGTTCATTTTGGCTCTCACACCTTAACTAAATGTTGTAGACTCAAACTTTTTGCTGTCATTAGTATATTTTAGCAAAATGAAGATGATTCAAGCATTAATTTTATTGTGCTTTTGCTCATTTTGAAGATTTTGACATTTTCACCTGATGTGTACAATCGGGCTGAAAATGCATTTAAAGCCATAAAAAGTTCATTTTGGCTCTCACACCTTAACTAAATGTTGTAGACTCAAACTTTTTGCTGTCATTAGTGTATGTTAGCAAAATGAAGATGATTCAAGCATTAATTTCATTGTGCTTTTGCTCATTTTGAAGATTTTGACATTTTCACCTGAAGTGTACAATCGGGCTGAAAATGCATTTAAAGCCATAAAAAGTTCATTTTGGCTCTCACACCTTAACTAAATGTTGTAGACTCAAACTTTTTGCTGTCATTAGTGTATTTTAGCAAAATGAAGATGATTCAAGCATTAATTTCATTGTGCTTTTGCTCATTTTGAAGATTTTGACATTTTCACCTGAAGTGTACAATCAGGCTGAAAATGCATTTAAAGCCATAAAAAGTTCATTTTGGCTCTCACACCTTAACTAAATGTTGTAGACTCAAACTTTTTGCTGTCATTAGTGTATTTTAGTAAAATGAAGATGATTCAAGCATTAATTTCCTTGTGCTTTTGCTCATTTTGAAGATTTTGACATTTTCACCTGAAGTGTACAATCAGGCTGAAAATGCATTTAAAGCCATAAAAAGTTCATTTTGGCTCTCACACCTTAACTAAATGTTGTAGACTCAAACTTTTTGCTGTCATTAGTGTATTTTAGCAAAATGAAGATGATTCAAGCATTAATTTCATTGTGCTTTTGCTCATTTTGAAGATTTTGACATTTTCACCTGAAGTGTACAATCAGGCTGAAAATGCATTTAAAGCCATAAAAAGTTCATTTTGGCTCTCACACCTTAACTAAATGTTGTAGACTCAAACTTTTTGCTGTCATTAGTGTATTTTAGCAAAATGAAGATGATTCAAGCATTAATTTCATTGTGCTTTTGCTCATTTTGAAGATTTTGACATTTTCACCTGAAGTGTACAATCGGGCTGAAAATGCATTTAAAGCCATAAAAAGTTCATTTTGGCTCTCACACCTTAACTAAATGTTGTAGACTCAAACTTTTTGCTGTCATTAGTGTATTTTAGCAAAATGAAGATGATTCAAGCATTAATTTCATTGTGCTTTTGCTCATTTTGAAGATTTTGACATTTTCACCTGAAGTGTACAATCGGGCTGAAAATGCATTTAAAGCAATAAAAAGTTCATTTTGGCTCTCACACCTTAACTAAATGTTGTAGATTCAAACTTTTTGCTGTCATTAGTGTATTTTAGCCAAATGAAGATGATTCAAGCATTAATTTCATTGTGCTTTTGCTCATTTTGAAGATTTTGACATTTTCACCTGAAGTGTACAATTAGGGGCTGAAAACGCGTTTAAAGCAATAAAAAGTTCATTTTGGCTCTCACACCTTAACTAAATGTTGTAGACTCAAACTTTTTGCTGTCATTAGTGTATGTTAGCAAAATGAAGATGATTAAAGCATTAATTTCATTGTGCTTTTGCTCATTTTGAAGATTTTGACATTTTCACCTGAAGTGTACAATCAGGCTGAAAATGCATTTAAAGCCATAAAAAGTTCATTTTGGCTCTCACACCTTAACTAAATGTTGTAGACTCAAACTTTTTGCTGTCATTAGTGTATTTTAGCAAAATGAAGATGATTCAAGCATTAATTTCATTGTGCTTTTGCTCATTTTGAAGATTTTGACATTTTCACCTGAAGTGTACAATCAGGCTGAAAATGCATTTAAAGCCATAAAAAGTTCATTTTGGCTCTCACACCTTAACTAAATGTTGTAGACTCAAACGTTTTGCTGTCATTAGTGTATGTTAGCAAAATGAAGATGATTCAAGCATTAATTTCATTGTGCTTTTGCTCATTTTGAAGATTTTGACATTTTCACCTGAAGTGTACAATCAGGCTGAAAATGCATTTAAAGCCATAAAAAGTTCATTTTGGCTCTCACACCTTAACTAAATGTTGTAGACTCAAACTTTTTGCTGTCATTAGTGTATTTTAGCAAAATGAAGATGATTCAAGCATTAATTTCATTGTGCTTTTGCTCATTTTGAAGATTTTGACATTTTCACCTGAAGTGTACAATCAGGCTGAAAATGCATTTAAAGCCATAAAAAGTTCATTTTGGCTCTCACACCTTAACTAAATGTTGTAGACTCAAACTTTTTGCTGTCATTAGTGTATTTTAGCAAAATGAAGATGATTCAAGCATTAATTTCATTGTGCTTTTGCTCATTTTGAAGATTTTGACATTTTCACCTGAAGTGTACAATCGGGCTGAAAATGCATTTAAAGCCATAAAAAGTTCATTTTGGCTCTCACACCTTAACTAAATGTTGTAGACTCAAACTTTTTGCTGTCATTAGTGTATTTTAGCAAAATGAAGATGATTCAAGCATTAATTTCATTGTGCTTTTGCTCATTTTGAAGATTTTGACATTTTCACCTGAAGTGTACAATCAGGCTGAAAATGCATTTAAAGCCATAAAAAGTTCATTTTGGCTCTCACACCTTAACTAAATGTTGTAGACTCAAACTTTTTGCTGTCATTAGTGTATTTTAGTAAAATGAAGATGATTCAAGCATTAATTTCCTTGTGCTTTTGCTCATTTTGAAGATTTTGACATTTTCACCTGAAGTGTACAATCAGGCTGAAAATGCATTTAAAGCCATAAAAAGTTCATTTTGGCTCTCACACCTTAACTAAATGTTGTAGACTCAAACTTTTTGCTGTCATTAGTGTATTTTAGCAAAATGAAGATGATTCAAGCATTAATTTCATTGTGCTTTTGCTCATTTTGAAGATTTTGACATTTTCACCTGAAGTGTACAATCGGGCTGAAAATGCATTTAAAGCCATAAAAAGTTCATTTTGGCTCTCACACCTTAACTAAATGTTGTAGACTCAAACTTTTTGCTGTCATTAGTGTATTTTAGCAAAATGAAGATGATTCAAGCATTAATTTCATTGTGCTTTTGCTCATTTTGAAGATTTTGACATTTTCACCTGAAGTGTACAATCAGGCTGAAAATGCATTTAAAGCCATAAAAAGTTCATTTTGGCTCTCACACCTTAACTAAATGTTGTAGACTCAAACTTTTTGCTGTCATTAGTGTATTTTAGCAAAATGAAGATGATTCAAGCATTAATTTCATTGTGCTTTTGCTCATTTTGAAGATTTTGACATTTTCACCTGAAGTGTACAATTAGGGGCTGAAAACGCGTTTAAAGCAATAAAAAGTTCATTTTGGCTCTCACACCTTAACTAAATGTTGTAGACTCAAACTTTTTGCTGTCATTAGTGTATTTTAGCAAAATGAAGATGATTCAAAAATTAATTTCATTGTGCTTTTGCTCATTTTGAAGATTTTGACATTTTCACCTGAAGTGTACAATCAGGCTGAAAATGCATTTAAAGCCATACAAAGTTCATTTTGGCTCTCACACCTTAACTAAATGTTGTAGACTCAAACTTTTTGCTGTCATTAGTGTATGTTAGCAAAATGAAGATGATTCAAGCATTAATTTCATTGTGCTTTTGCTCATTTTGAAGATTTTGACAGTTTCACCTGAAGTGTACAATCAGGGGCTGAAAAAGCGTTTAAAGGTATAGAAAGTTAATTTAGGCTCTCACACCGTAACTAAATGTTGTAGACTCAAACCTTTTGCTGTCATTAGTGTATTTTAGCAAAATGAAGATGATTCAAGCATTAATTTCATTGTGCTTTTGCTCATTTTGAAGATTTTGACAGTTTCACCTGAAGTGTACAATCGGGCTGAAAATGCATTTAAAGCCATAAAAAGTTCATTTTGGCTGTCACACCTTAACTAAATGTTGTAGACTCAAACTTTTTGCTGTCATTAGTGTATGTTAGCAAAATGAAGATGATTCAAGCATTAATTTCATTGTGCTTTTGCTCATTTTGAAGATTTTGACATTTTCACCTGAAGTGTACAATCAGGCTGAAAATGCATTTAAAGCCATAAAAAGTTCATTTTGGCTCTCACACCTTAACTAAATGTTGTAGACTCAAACTTTTTGCTGTCATTAGTGTATTTTAGCAAAATGAAGATGATTCAAGCATTAATTTCATTGTGCTTTTGCTCATTTTGAAGATTTTGACATTTTCACCTGAAGTGTACAATCAGGCTGAAAATGCATTTAAAGCCATAAAAAGTTCATTTTGGCTCTCACACCTTAACTAAATGTTGTAGACTCAAATTTTTTGCTGTCATTAGTGTATTTTAGCAAAATGAAGATGATTCAAGCATTAATTTCATTGTGCTTTTGCTCATTTTGAAGATTTTGACATTTTCACCTGAAGTGTACAATCAGGCTGAAAATGCATTTAAAGCCATAAAAAGTTCATTTTGGCTCTCACACCTTAACTAAATGTTGTAGACTCAAACTTTTTGCTGTCATTAGTGTATTTTAGCAAAATGAAGATGATTCAAGCATTAATTTCATTGTGCTTTTGCTCATTTTGAAGATTTTGACATTTTCACCTGAAGTGTACAATTAGGGGCTGAAAACGCGTTTAAAGCAATAAAAAGTTCATTTTGGCTCTCACACCTTAACTAAATGTTGTAGACTCAAACTTTTTGCTGTCATTAGTATATTTTAGCAAAATGAAGATGATTCAAGCATTAATTTTATTGTGCTTTTGCTCATTTTGAAGATTTTGACATTTTCACCTGAAGTGTACAATCGGGCTGCAAATGCATTTAAAGCCATAAAAAGTTCATTTTGGCTCTCACACCTTAACTAAATGTTGTAGACTCAAACTTTTTGCTGTCATTAGTGTATTTTAGCAAAATGAAGATGATTCAAGCATTAATTTCATTGTGCTTTTGCTCATTTTGAAGATTTTGACATTTTCACCTGAAGTGTACAATTAGGGGCTGAAAACGCGTTTAAAGCAATAAAAAGTTCATTTTGGCTCTCACACCTTAACTAAATGTTGTAGACTCAAACTTTTTGCTGTCATTAGTGTATTTTAGCAAAATGAAGATGATTCAAGCATTAATTTCATTGTGCTTTTGCTCATTTTGAAGATTTTGACATTTTCACCTGAAGTGTACAGTCAGGCTGAAAATGCATTTAAAGCCATAAAAAGTTCATTTTGGCTCTCACACCTTAACTAAATGTTGTAGACTCAAACTTTTTGTTGTCATTAGTGTATTTTAGCAAAATGAAGATGATTCAAGCATTAATTTCATTGTGCTTTTGCTCATTTTGAAGATTTTGACATTTTCACCTGAAGTGTACAATCAGGCTGAAAATGCATTTAAAGCCATAAAAAGTTCATTTTGGCTCTCACACCTTAACTAAATGTTGTAGACTCAAACTTTTTGCTGTCATTAGTGTATGTTAGCAAAATGAAGATGATTCCATCATTAATTTCATTGTGCTTTTGCTCATTTTGAAGATTTTGACATTTTCACCTGAAGTGTACAATCGGGCTGAAAATGCATTTAAAGCCATAAAAAGTTCATTTTGGCTCTCACACCTTAACTAAATGTTGTAGACTCAAACTTTTTGCTGTCATTAGTGTATTTTAGCAAAATGAAGATGATTCAAGCATTAATTTCATTGTGCTTTTGCTCATTTTGAAGATTTTGACATTTTCACCTGAAGTGTACAATCGGGCTGAAAATGCATTTAAAGCCATAAAAAGTTCATTTTGGCTCTCACACCTTAACTAAATGTTGTAGACTCAAACTTTTTGCTGTCATTAGTGTATGTTAGCAAAATGAAGATGATTCAAGCATTAATTTCATTGTGCTTTTGCTCATTTTGAAGATTTTGACATTTTCACCTGAAGTGTACAATCAGGCTGAAAATGCATTTAAAGCCATAAAAAGTTCATTTTGGCTCTCACACCTTAACTAAATGTTGTAGACTCAAACTTTTTGCTGTCATTAGTGTATTTTAGCAAAATGAAGATGATTCAAGCATTAATTTCATTGTGCTTTTGCTCATTTTGAAGATTTTGACATTTTCACCTGAAGTGTACAATTAGGGGCTGAAAACGCGTTTAAAGCAATAAAAAGTTCATTTTGGCTCTCAAACCTTAACTAAATGTTGTAGACTCAAACTTTTTGCTGTCATTAGTATATTTTAGCAAAATGAAGATGATTCAAGCATTAATTTTATTGTGCTTTTGCTCATTTTGAAGATTTTGACATTTTCACCTGAAGTGTACAATTAGGGGCTGAAAACGCGTTTAAAGCAATAAAAAGTTCATTTTGGCTCTCACACCTTAACTAAATGTTGTAGACTCAAACTGTTGTCTGTCATTAGTGTATTTTAGCAACTTGAAGATGATTCCAGCATTAATTTCATTGTGCTTTTGCTCATTTTGAAGATTTTGACAGTTTCACCTGAAGTGTACAATCAGGGGCTGAAAACGCGTTTAAAGCAATACAAAGTTCATTTAGGCTCTCACACCTTAACTAAATGTTGTAGACTCAAACTTTTTGCTTTCATTAGTGTATTTTAGCAACTTGAAGATGATTCCAGCATTAATTTCATTGTGCTTTTGCTCATTTTGAAGATTTTGACAGTTTCACCTGAAGTGTACAATCGGGCTGAAAATGAATTTTAAAGCAATACAAAGTTCATTTTGGCTCTCACACCTTAACTAAATGTTGTAGACTCAAACTTTTTGCTGTCATTAGTGTATTTTAGCAACTTGAAGATGATTCCAGCATTAATTTCATTGTGCTTTTGCTCATTTTGAAGATTTTGACAGTTTCACCTGAAGTGTACAATCAGGTGCTGAAAACGTGTTTACAGCAATACAAAGTTCATTTTGGCTCTCACACCTTAACTAAATGTTGTAGACTCAAACTTTTTGCTGTCATTAGTGTATTTTAGCAACTTGAAGATGATTCCAGCATTAATTTCATTGTGCTTTTGCTCATTTTGAAGATTTTGACAGTTTCACCTGAAGTGTACAATCAAGGGCTGAAAACGCGTTTAAAGCAATAAAAAGTTAATTTAGGCTCTCACAACTTAACTAAATGTTGTAGACTCAAACTTTTTACTGTCATTAGTGTATTTTAGCAACTTGAAGATGATTCCAGCATTAATTTCATTGTGCTTTTGCTCATTTTGAAGATTTTGACAGTTTCACCTGAAGTGTCCAATCGGGCTGAAAATGCATTTAAAGCAATACAAAGTTCATTTTGGCTCTCACACCTTAACTAAATGTTGTAGACTCGAACTTTTTGCTGTCATTAGTGTATTTTAGCAACTTGAAGATGATTCCAGCATTAATTTCATTGTGCTTTTGCTCATTTTGAAGATTTTGACAGTTTCACCTGAAGTGTACAATCAGGTGCTGAAAACGCGTTTACAGCAATACAAAGTTAATTTAGGCTCTCACACCTTAACTAAATGTTGTAGACTCAAACTTGTTGCTGTCATTAGTGTATTTTAGCAACTTGAAGATGATTCCAGCATTAATTTCATTGTGCTTTTGCCCATTTTGAAGATTTTGACAGTTTCACCTGAATTGTACAATCAAGGGCTGAAAACGCATTTAAAGCAATAAAAAGTTCATTTAGGCTCTCACACCTCAACTAAATGTTGTAGACTCAAACTTTTTGCTGTCATTAGTGTATTTTAGCAACTTGAAGATGATTCCAACATTAATTTCATTGTGCTTTTGCTCATTTTGAAGATTTTGACATTTTCACCTGAAGTGTACAATCGGGCTGAAAATGCATTTAAAGCCATAAAAAGTTCATTTTGGCTCTCACACCTTAACTAAATGTTGTAGACTCAAACTTTTTGCTGTCATTAGTGTATTTTAGCAAAATGAAGATGATTCAAGCATTAATTTCATTGTGCTTTTGCTCATTTTGAAGATTTTGACATTTTCACCTGAAGTGTACAATCGGGCTGAAAATGCATTTAAAGCAATAAAAAGTTCATTTTGGCTCTCACACCTTAACTAAATGTTGTAGATTCAAACTTTTTGCTGTCATTAGTGTATTTTAGCAAAATGAAGATGATTCAAGCATTAATTTCATTGTGCTTTTGCTCATTTTGAAGATTTTGACATTTTCACCTGAAGTGTACAATTAGGGGCTGAAAACGCGTTTAAAGCAATAAAAAGTTCATTTTGGCTCTCACACCTTAACTAAATGTTGTAGACTCAAACTTTTTGCTGTCATTAGTATATTTTAGCAAAATGAAGATGATTCAAGCATTAATTTTATTGTGCTTTTGCTCATTTTGAAGATTTTGACATTTTCACCTGAAGTGTACAATCGGGCTGAAAATGCATTTAAAGCCATAAAAAGTTCATTTTGGCTCTCACACCTTAACTAAATGTTGTAGACTCAAACTTTTTGCTATCATTAGTGTATGTTAGCAAAATGAAGATGATTCAAGCATTAATTTCATTGTGCTTTTGCTCATTTTGAAGATTTTGACATTTTCACCTGAAGTGTACAATCAGGCTGAAAATGCATTTAAAGCCATAAAAAGTTCATTTTGGCTCTCACACCTTAACTAAATGTTGTAGACTCAAAATTTTTGCTGTCATTAGTGTATTTTAGCAAAATGAAGATGATTCAAGCATTAATTTCATTGTGCTTTTGCTCATTTTGAAGATTTTGACATTTTCACCTGAAGTGTACAATCGGGCTGAAAATGCATTTAAAGCAATAAAAAGTTCATTTTGGCTCTCACACCTTAACTAAATGTTGTAGATTCAAACTTTTTGCTGTCATTAGTGTATTTTAGCAAAATGAAGATGATTCAAGCATTAATATTATTGTGCTTTTGCTCATTTTGAAGATTTTGACATTTTCACCTGAAGTGTACAATTAGGGGCTGAAAACGCGTTTAAAGCAATAAAAAGTTCATTTTGGCTCTCACACCTTAACTAAATGTTGTAGACTCAAACTTTTTGCTGTCATTAGTATATTTTAGCAAAATGAAGATGATTCAAGCATTAATTTTATTGTGCTTTTGCTCATTTTGAAGATTTTGACATTTTCACCTGAAGTGTACAATCGGGCTGAAAATGCATTTAAAGCCATAAAAAGTTCATTTTGGCTCTCACACCTTAACTAAATGTTGTAGACTCAAACGTTTTGCTGTCATTAGTGTATGTTAGCAAAATGAAGATGATTCAAGCATTAATTTCATTGTGCTTTTGCTCATTTTGAAGATTTTGACATTTTCACCTGAAGTGTACAATCAGGCTGAAAATGCATTTAAAGCCATAAAAAGTTCATTTTGGCTCTCACACCTTAACTAAATGTTGTAGACTCAAACTTTTTGCTGTCATTGGTGTATTTTAGCAAAATGAAGATGATTCAAGCATTAATTTCATTGTGCTTTTGCTCATTTTGAAGATTTTGACATTTTCACCTGAAGTGTACAATCAGGCTGAAAATGCATTTAAAGCCATAAAAAGTTCATTTTGGCTCTCACACCTTAACTAAATGTTGTAGACTCAAACTTTTTGCTGTCATTAGTGTATTTTAGCAAAATGAAGATGATTCAAGCATTAATTTCATTGTGCTTTTGCTCATTTTGAAGATTTTGACATTTTCACCTGAAGTGTACAATCGGGCTGAAAATGCATTTAAAGCCATAAAAAGTTCATTTTGGCTCTCACACCTTAACTAAATGTTGTAGACTCAAACTTTTTGCTGTCATTAGTGTATTTTAGCAAAATGAAGATGATTCAAGCATTAATTTCATTGTGCTTTTGCTCATTTTGAAGATTTTGACATTTTCACCTGAAGTGTACAATCGGGCTGAAAATGCATTTAAAGCAATAAAAAGTTCATTTTGGCTCTCACACCTTAACTAAATGTTGTAGATTCAAACTTTTTGCTGTCATTAGTGTATTTTAGCAAAATGAAGATGATTCAAGCATTAATTTCATTGTGCTTTTGCTCATTTTGAAGATTTTGACATTTTCACCTGAAGTGTACAATTAGGGGCTGAAAACGCGTTTAAAGCAATAAAAAGTTCATTTTGGCTCTCACACCTTAACTAAATGTTGTAGACTCAAACTTTTTGCTGTCATTAGTATATTTTAGCAAAATGAAGATGATTCAAGCATTAATTTTATTGTGCTTTTGCTCATTTTGAAGATTTTGACATTTTCACCTGAAGTGTACAATCGGGCTGAAAATGCATTTAAAGCCATAAAAAGTTCATTTTGGCTCTCACACCTTAACTAAATGTTGTAGACTCAAACTTTTTGCTATCATTAGTGTATGTTAGCAAAATGAAGAGGATTCAAGCATTAATTTCATTGTGCTTTTGCTCATTTTGAAGATTTTGACATTTTCACCTGAAGTGTACAATCAGGCTGAAAATGCATTTAAAGCCATAAAAAGTTCATTTTGGCTCTCACACCTTAACTAAATGTTGTAGACTCAAAATTTTTGCTGTCATTAGTGTATTTTAGCAAAATGAAGATGATTCAAGCATTAATTTCATTGTGCTTTTGCTCATTTTGAAGATTTTGACATTTTCACCTGAAGTGTACAATCGGGCTGAAAATGCATTTAAAGCAATAAAAAGTTCATTTTGGCTCTCACACCTTAACTAAATGTTGTAGATTCAAACTTTTTGCTGTCATTAGTGTATTTTAGCAAAATGAAGATGATTCAAGCATTAATATTATTGTGCTTTTGCTCATTTTGAAGATTTTGACATTTTCACCTGAAGTGTACAATTAGGGGCTGAAAACGCGTTTAAAGCAATAAAAAGTTCATTTTGGCTCTCACACCTTAACTAAATGTTGTAGACTCAAACTTTTTGCTGTCATTAGTATATTTTAGCAAAATGAAGATGATTCAAGCATTAATTTTATTGTGCTTTTGCTCATTTTGAAGATTTTGACATTTTCACCTGAAGTGTACAATCGGGCTGAAAATGCATTTAAAGCCATAAAAAGTTCATTTTGGCTCTCACACCTTAACTAAATGTTGTAGACTCAAACGTTTTGCTGTCATTAGTGTATGTTAGCAAAATGAAGATGATTCAAGCATTAATTTCATTGTGCTTTTGCTCATTTTGAAGATTTTGACATTTTCACCTGAAGTGTACAATCAGGCTGAAAATGCATTTAAAGCCATAAAAAGTTCATTTTGGCTCTCACACCTTAACTAAATGTTGTAGACTCAAACTTTTTGCTGTCATTGGTGTATTTTAGCAAAATGAAGATGATTCAAGCATTAATTTCATTGTGCTTTTGCTCATTTTGAAGATTTTGACATTTTCACCTGAAGTGTACAATCAGGCTGAAAATGCATTTAAAGCCATAAAAAGTTCATTTTGGCTCTCACACCTTAACTAAATGTTGTAGACTCAAACTTTTTGCTGTCATTAGTGTATTTTAGCAAAATGAAGATGATTCAAGCATTAATTTCATTGTGCTTTTGCTCATTTTGAAGATTTTTACATTTTCACCTGAAGTGTACAATTAGGGGCTGAAAACGCGTTTAAAGCAATAAAAAGTTCATTTTGGCTCTCACACCTTAACTAAATGTTGTAGACTCAAACTTTTTGCTGTCATTAGTATATTTTAGCAAAATGAAGATGATTCAAGCATTAATTTTATTGTGCTTTTGCTCATTTTGAAGATTTTGACATTTTCACCTGAAGTGTACAATCGGGCTGAAAATGCATTTAAAGCCATAAAAAGTTCATTTTGGCTCTCACACCTTAACTAAATGTTGTAGACTCAAACTTTTTGCTGTCATTAGTGTATGTTAGCAAAATGAAGATGATTCAAGCATTAATTTCATTGTGCTTTTGCTCATTTTGAAGATTTTGACATTTTCACCTGAAGTGTACAATCGGGCTGAAAATGCATTTAAAGCCATAAAAAGTTCATTTTGGCTCTCACACCTTAACTAAATGTTGTAGACTCAAACTTTTTGCTGTCATTAGTGTATTTTAGCAAAATGAAGATGATTCAAGCATTAATTTCATTGTGCTTTTGCTCATTTTGAAGATTTTGACATTTTCACCTGAAGTGTACAATCAGGCTGAAAATGCATTTAAAGCCATAAAAAGTTCATTTTGGCTCTCACACCTTAACTAAATGTTGTAGACTCAAACTTTTTGCTGTCATTAGTGTATTTTAGTAAAATGAAGATGATTCAAGCATTAATTTCCTTGTGCTTTTGCTCATTTTGAAGATTTTGACATTTTCACCTGAAGTGTACAATCAGGCTGAAAATGCATTTAAAGCCATAAAAAGTTCATTTTGGCTCTCACACCTTAACTAAATGTTGTAGACTCAAACTTTTTGCTGTCATTAGTGTATTTTAGCAAAATGAAGATGATTCAAGCATTAATTTCATTGTGCTTTTGCTCATTTTGAAGATTTTGACATTTTCACCTGAAGTGTACAATCAGGCTGAAAATGCATTTAAAGCCATAAAAAGTTCATTTTGGCTCTCACACCTTAACTAAATGTTGTAGACTCAAACTTTTTGCTGTTATTAGTGTATTTTAGCAAAATGAAGATGATTCAAGCATTAATTTCATTGTGCTTTTGCTCATTTTGAAGATTTTGACATTTTCACCTGAAGTGTACAATCGGGCTGAAAATGCATTTAAAGCCATAAAAAGTTCATTTTGGCTCTCACACCTTAACTAAATGTTGTAGACTCAAACTTTTTGCTGTCATTAGTGTATTTTAGCAAAATGAAGATGATTCAAGCATTAATTTCATTGTGCTTTTGCTCATTTTGAAGATTTTGACATTTTCACCTGAAGTGTACAATCGGGCTGAAAATGCATTTAAAGCAATAAAAAGTTCATTTTGGCTCTCACACCTTAACTAAATGTTGTAGATTCAAACTTTTTGCTGTCATTAGTGTATTTTAGCCAAATGAAGATGATTCAAGCATTAATTTCATTGTGCTTTTGCTCATTTTGAAGATTTTGACATTTTCACCTGAAGTGTACAATTAGGGGCTGAAAACGCGTTTAAAGCAATAAAAAGTTCATTTTGGCTCTCACACCTTAACTAAATGTTGTAGACTCAAACTTTTTGCTGTCATTAGTGTATGTTAGCAAAATGAAGATGATTCAAGCATTAATTTCATTGTGCTTTTGCTCATTTTGAAGATTTTGACATTTTCACCTGAAGTGTACAATCAGGCTGAAAATGCATTTAAAGCCATAAAAAGTTCATTTTGGCTCTCACACCTTAACTAAATGTTGTAGACTCAAACTTTTTGCTGTCATTAGTGTATTTTAGCAAAATGAAGATGATTCAAGCATTAATTTCATTGTGCTTTTGCTCATTTTGAAGATTTTGACATTTTCACCTGAAGTGTACAATCAGGCTGAAAATGCATTTAAAGCCATAAAAAGTTCATTTTGGCTCTCACACCTTAACTAAATGTTGTAGACTCAAACGTTTTGCTGTCATTAGTGTATGTTAGCAAAATGAAGATGATTCAAGCATTAATTTCATTGTGCTTTTGCTCATTTTGAAGATTTTGACATTTTCACCTGAAGTGTACAATCAGGCTGAAAATGCATTTAAAGCCATAAAAAGTTCATTTTGGCTCTCACACCTTAACTAAATGTTGTAGACTCAAACTTTTTGCTGTCATTAGTGTATTTTAGCAAAATGAAGATGATTCAAGCATTAATTTCATTGTGCTTTTGCTCATTTTGAAGATTTTGACATTTTCACCTGAAGTGTACAATCAGGCTGAAAATGCATTTAAAGCCATAAAAAGTTCATTTTGGCTCTCACACCTTAACTAAATGTTGTAGACTCAAACTTTTTGCTGTCATTAGTGTATTTTAGCAAAATGAAGATGATTCAAGCATTAATTTCATTGTGCTTTTGCTCATTTTGAAGATTTTGACATTTTCACCTGAAGTGTACAATCGGGCTGAAAATGCATTTAAAGCCATAAAAAGTTCATTTTGGCTCTCACACCTTAACTAAATGTTGTAGACTCAAACTTTTTGCTGTCATTAGTGTATTTTAGCAAAATGAAGATGATTCAAGCATTAATTTCATTGTGCTTTTGCTCATTTTGAAGATTTTGACATTTTCACCTGAAGTGTACAATCAGGCTGAAAATGCATTTAAAGCCATAAAAAGTTCATTTTGGCTCTCACACCTTAACTAAATGTTGTAGACTCAAACTTTTTGCTGTCATTAGTGTATTTTAGTAAAATGAAGATGATTCAAGCATTAATTTCCTTGTGCTTTTGCTCATTTTGAAGATTTTGACATTTTCACCTGAAGTGTACAATCAGGCTGAAAATGCATTTAAAGCCATAAAAAGTTCATTTTGGCTCTCACACCTTAACTAAATGTTGTAGACTCAAACTTTTTGCTGTCATTAGTGTATTTTAGCAAAATGAAGATGATTCAAGCATTAATTTCATTGTGCTTTTGCTCATTTTGAAGATTTTGACATTTTCACCTGAAGTGTACAATCGGGCTGAAAATGCATTTAAAGCCATAAAAAGTTCATTTTGGCTCTCACACCTTAACTAAATGTTGTAGACTCAAACTTTTTGCTGTCATTAGTGTATTTTAGCAAAATGAAGATGATTCAAGCATTAATTTCATTGTGCTTTTGCTCATTTTGAAGATTTTGACATTTTCACCTGAAGTGTACAATCAGGCTGAAAATGCATTTAAAGCCATAAAAAGTTCATTTTGGCTCTCACACCTTAACTAAATGTTGTAGACTCAAACTTTTTGCTGTCATTAGTGTATTTTAGTAAAATGAAGATGATTCAAGCATTAATTTCCTTGTGCTTTTGCTCATTTTGAAGATTTTGACATTTTCACCTGAAGTGTACAATCAGGCTGAAAATGCATTTAAAGCCATAAAAAGTTCATTTTGGCTCTCACACCTTAACTAAATGTTGTAGACTCAAACTTTTTGCTGTCATTAGTGTATTTTAGCAAAATGAAGATGATTCAAGCATTAATTTCATTGTGCTTTTGCTCATTTTGAAGATTTTGACATTTTCACCTGAAGTGTACAATTAGGGGCTGAAAACGCGTTTAAAGCAATAAAAAGTTCATTTTGGCTCTCACACCTTAACTAAATGTTGTAGACTCAAACTTTTTGCTGTCATTAGTGTATTTTAGCAAAATGAAGATGATTCAAAAATTAATTTCATTGTGCTTTTGCTCATTTTGAAGATTTTGACATTTTCACCTGAAGTGTACAATCAGGCTGAAAATGCATTTAAAGCCATACAAAGTTCATTTTGGCTCTCACACCTTAACTAAATGTTGTAGACTCAAACTTTTTGCTGTCATTAGTGTATGTTAGCAAAATGAAGATGATTCAAGCATTAATTTCATTGTGCTTTTGCTCATTTTGAAGATTTTGACAGTTTCACCTGAAGTGTACAATCAGGGGCTGAAAAAGCGTTTAAAGGTATAGAAAGTTAATTTAGGCTCTCACACCGTAACTAAATGTTGTAGACTCAAACCTTTTGCTGTCATTAGTGTATTTTAGCAAAATGAAGATGATTCAAGCATTAATTTCATTGTGCTTTTGCTCATTTTGAAGATTTTGACAGTTTCACCTGAAGTGTACAATCGGGCTGAAAATGCATTTAAAGCCATAAAAAGTTCATTTTGGCTGTCACACCTTAACTAAATGTTGTAGACTCAAACTTTTTGCTGTCATTAGTGTATGTTAGCAAAATGAAGATGATTCAAGCATTAATTTCATTGTGCTTTTGCTCATTTTGAAGATTTTGACATTTTCACCTGAAGTGTACAATCAGGCTGAAAATGCATTTAAAGCCATAAAAAGTTCATTTTGGCTCTCACACCTTAACTAAATGTTGTAGACTCAAACTTTTTGCTGTCATTAGTGTATTTTAGCAAAATGAAGATGATTCAAGCATTAATTTCATTGTGCTTTTGCTCATTTTGAAGATTTTGACATTTTCACCTGAAGTGTACAATCAGGCTGAAAATGCATTTAAAGCCATAAAAAGTTCATTTTGGCTCTCACACCTTAACTAAATGTTGTAGACTCAAATTTTTTGCTGTCATTAGTGTATTTTAGCAAAATGAAGATGATTCAAGCATTAATTTCATTGTGCTTTTGCTCATTTTGAAGATTTTGACATTTTCACCTGAAGTGTACAATCAGGCTGAAAATGCATTTAAAGCCATAAAAAGTTCATTTTGGCTCTCACACCTTAACTAAATGTTGTAGACTCAAACTTTTTGCTGTCATTAGTGTATTTTAGCAAAATGAAGATGATTCAAGCATTAATTTCATTGTGCTTTTGCTCATTTTGAAGATTTTGACATTTTCACCTGAAGTGTACAATTAGGGGCTGAAAACGCGTTTAAAGCAATAAAAAGTTCATTTTGGCTCTCACACCTTAACTAAATGTTGTAGACTCAAACTTGTTGCTGTCATTAGTATATTTTAGCAAAATGAAGATGATTCAAGCATTAATTTTATTGTGCTTTTGCTCATTTTGAAGATTTTGACATTTTCACCTGAAGTGTACAATCGGGCTGCAAATGCATTTAAAGCCATAAAAAGTTCATTTTGGCTCTCACACCTTAACTAAATGTTGTAGACTCAAACTTTTTGCTGTCATTAGTGTATTTTAGCAAAATGAAGATGATTCAAGCATTAATTTCATTGTGCTTTTGCTCATTTTGAAGATTTTGACATTTTCACCTGAAGTGTACAATTAGGGGCTGAAAACGCGTTTAAAGCAATAAAAAGTTCATTTTGGCTCTCACACCTTAACTAAATGTTGTAGACTCAAACTTTTTGCTGTCATTAGTGTATTTTAGCAAAATGAAGATGATTCAAGCATTAATTTCATTGTGCTTTTGCTCATTTTGAAGATTTTGACATTTTCACCTGAAGTGTACAGTCAGGCTGAAAATGCATTTAAAGCCATAAAAAGTTCATTTTGGCTCTCACACCTTAACTAAATGTTGTAGACTCAAACTTTTTGTTGTCATTAGTGTATTTTAGCAAAATGAAGATGATTCAAGCATTAATTTCATTGTGCTTTTGCTCATTTTGAAGATTTTGACATTTTCACCTGAAGTGTACAATCAGGCTGAAAATGCATTTAAAGCCATAAAAAGTTCATTTTGGCTCTCACACCTTAACTAAATGTTGTAGACTCAAACTTTTTGCTGTCATTAGTGTATGTTAGCAAAATGAAGATGATTCCATCATTAATTTCATTGTGCTTTTGCTCATTTTGAAGATTTTGACATTTTCACCTGAAGTGTACAATCGGGCTGAAAATGCATTTAAAGCCATAAAAAGTTCATTTTGGCTCTCACACCTTAACTAAATGTTGTAGACTCAAACTTTTTGCTGTCATTAGTGTATTTTAGCAAAATGAAGATGATTCAAGCATTAATTTCATTGTGCTTTTGCTCATTTTGAAGATTTTGACATTTTCACCTGAAGTGTACAATCGGGCTGAAAATGCATTTAAAGCCATAAAAAGTTCATTTTGGCTCTCACACCTTAACTAAATGTTGTAGACTCAAACTTTTTGCTATCATTAGTGTATGTTAGCAAAATGAAGATGATTCAAGCATTAATTTCATTGTGCTTTTGCTCATTTTGAAGATTTTGACATTTTCACCTGAAGTGTACAATCAGGCTGAAAATGCATTTAAAGCCATAAAAAGTTCATTTTGGCTCTCACACCTTAACTAAATGTTGTAGACTCAAAATTTTTGCTGTCATTAGTGTATTTTAGCAAAATGAAGATGATTCAAGCATTAATTTCATTGTGCTTTTGCTCATTTTGAAGATTTTGACATTTTCACCTGAAGTGTACAATCGGGCTGAAAATGCATTTAAAGCAATAAAAAGTTCATTTTGGCTCTCACACCTTAACTAAATGTTGTAGATTCAAACTTTTTGCTGTCATTAGTGTATTTTAGCAAAATGAAGATGATTCAAGCATTAATATTATTGTGCTTTTGCTCATTTTGAAGATTTTGACATTTTCACCTGAAGTGTACAATTAGGGGCTGAAAACGCGTTTAAAGCAATAAAAAGTTCATTTTGGCTCTCACACCTTAACTAAATGTTGTAGACTCAAACTTTTTGCTGTCATTAGTATATTTTAGCAAAATGAAGATGATTCAAGCATTAATTTTATTGTGCTTTTGCTCATTTTGAAGATTTTGACATTTTCACCTGAAGTGTACAATCGGGCTGAAAATGCATTTAAAGCCATAAAAAGTTCATTTTGGCTCTCACACCTTAACTAAATGTTGTAGACTCAAACGTTTTGCTGTCATTAGTGTATGTTAGCAAAATGAAGATGATTCAAGCATTAATTTCATTGTGCTTTTGCTCATTTTGAAGATTTTGACATTTTCACCTGAAGTGTACAATCAGGCTGAAAATGCATTTAAAGCCATAAAAAGTTCATTTTGGCTCTCACACCTTAACTAAATGTTGTAGACTCAAACTTTTTGCTGTCATTGGTGTATTTTAGCAAAATGAAGATGATTCAAGCATTAATTTCATTGTGCTTTTGCTCATTTTGAAGATTTTGACATTTTCACCTGAAGTGTACAATCAGGCTGAAAATGCATTTAAAGCCATAAAAAGTTCATTTTGGCTCTCACACCTTAACTAAATGTTGTAGACTCAAACTTTTTGCTGTCATTAGTGTATTTTAGCAAAATGAAGATGATTCAAGCATTAATTTCATTGTGCTTTTGCTCATTTTGAAGATTTTGACATTTTCACCTGAAGTGTACAATCGGGCTGAAAATGCATTTAAAGCCATAAAAAGTTCATTTTGGCTCTCACACCTTAACTAAATGTTGTAGACTCAAACTTTTTGCTGTCATTAGTGTATTTTAGCAAAATGAAGATGATTCAAGCATTAATTTCATTGTGCTTTTGCTCATTTTGAAGATTTTGACATTTTCACCTGAAGTGTACAATCGGGCTGAAAATGCATTTAAAGCAATAAAAAGTTCATTTTGGCTCTCACACCTTAACTAAATGTTGTAGATTCAAACTTTTTGCTGTCATTAGTGTATTTTAGCAAAATGAAGATGATTCAAGCATTAATTTCATTGTGCTTTTGCTCATTTTGAAGATTTTGACATTTTCACCTGAAGTGTACAATTAGGGGCTGAAAACGCGTTTAAAGCAATAAAAAGTTCATTTTGGCTCTCACACCTTAACTAAATGTTGTAGACTCAAACTTTTTGCTGTCATTAGTATATTTTAGCAAAATGAAGATGATTCAAGCATTAATTTTATTGTGCTTTTGCTCATTTTGAAGATTTTGACATTTTCACCTGAAGTGTACAATCGGGCTGAAAATGCATTTAAAGCCATAAAAAGTTCATTTTGGCTCTCACACCTTAACTAAATGTTGTAGACTCAAACTTTTTGCTATCATTAGTGTATGTTAGCAAAATGAAGAGGATTCAAGCATTAATTTCATTGTGCTTTTGCTCATTTTGAAGATTTTGACATTTTCACCTGAAGTGTACAATCAGGCTGAAAATGCATTTAAAGCCATAAAAAGTTCATTTTGGCTCTCACACCTTAACTAAATGTTGTAGACTCAAAATTTTTGCTGTCATTAGTGTATTTTAGCAAAATGAAGATGATTCAAGCATTAATTTCATTGTGCTTTTGCTCATTTTGAAGATTTTGACATTTTCACCTGAAGTGTACAATCGGGCTGAAAATGCATTTAAAGCAATAAAAAGTTCATTTTGGCTCTCACACCTTAACTAAATGTTGTAGATTCAAACTTTTTGCTGTCATTAGTGTATTTTAGCAAAATGAAGATGATTCAAGCATTAATATTATTGTGCTTTTGCTCATTTTGAAGATTTTGACATTTTCACCTGAAGTGTACAATTAGGGGCTGAAAACGCGTTTAAAGCAATAAAAAGTTCATTTTGGCTCTCACACCTTAACTAAATGTTGTAGACTCAAACTTTTTGCTGTCATTAGTATATTTTAGCAAAATGAAGATGATTCAAGCATTAATTTTATTGTGCTTTTGCTCATTTTGAAGATTTTGACATTTTCACCTGAAGTGTACAATCGGGCTGAAAATGCATTTAAAGCCATAAAAAGTTCATTTTGGCTCTCACACCTTAACTAAATGTTGTAGACTCAAACGTTTTGCTGTCATTAGTGTATGTTAGCAAAATGAAGATGATTCAAGCATTAATTTCATTGTGCTTTTGCTCATTTTGAAGATTTTGACATTTTCACCTGAAGTGTACAATCAGGCTGAAAATGCATTTAAAGCCATAAAAAGTTCATTTTGGCTCTCACACCTTAACTAAATGTTGTAGACTCAAACTTTTTGCTGTCATTGGTGTATTTTAGCAAAATGAAGATGATTCAAGCATTAATTTCATTGTGCTTTTGCTCATTTTGAAGATTTTGACATTTTCACCTGAAGTGTACAATCAGGCTGAAAATGCATTTAAAGCCATAAAAAGTTCATTTTGGCTCTCACACCTTAACTAAATGTTGTAGACTCAAACTTTTTGCTGTCATTAGTGTATTTTAGCAAAATGAAGATGATTCAAGCATTAATTTCATTGTGCTTTTGCTCATTTTGAAGATTTTTACATTTTCACCTGAAGTGTACAATTAGGGGCTGAAAACGCGTTTAAAGCAATAAAAAGTTCATTTTGGCTCTCACACCTTAACTAAATGTTGTAGACTCAAACTTTTTGCTGTCATTAGTATATTTTAGCAAAATGAAGATGATTCAAGCATTAATTTTATTGTGCTTTTGCTCATTTTGAAGATTTTGACATTTTCACCTGAAGTGTACAATCGGGCTGAAAATGCATTTAAAGCCATAAAAAGTTCATTTTGGCTCTCACACCTTAACTAAATGTTGTAGACTCAAACTTTTTGCTGTCATTAGTGTATGTTAGCAAAATGAAGATGATTCAAGCATTAATTTCATTGTGCTTTTGCTCATTTTGAAGATTTTGACATTTTCACCTGAAGTGTACAATCGGGCTGAAAATGCATTTAAAGCCATAAAAAGTTCATTTTGGCTCTCACACCTTAACTAAATGTTGTAGACTCAAACTTTTTGCTGTCATTAGTGTATTTTAGCAAAATGAAGATGATTCAAGCATTAATTTCATTGTGCTTTTGCTCATTTTGAAGATTTTGACATTTTCACCTGAAGTGTACAATCAGGCTGAAAATGCATTTAAAGCCATAAAAAGTTCATTTTGGCTCTCACACCTTAACTAAATGTTGTAGACTCAAACTTTTTGCTGTCATTAGTGTATTTTAGTAAAATGAAGATGATTCAAGCATTAATTTCCTTGTGCTTTTGCTCATTTTGAAGATTTTGACATTTTCACCTGAAGTGTACAATCAGGCTGAAAATGCATTTAAAGCCATAAAAAGTTCATTTTGGCTCTCACACCTTAACTAAATGTTGTAGACTCAAACTTTTTGCTGTCATTAGTGTATTTTAGCAAAATGAAGATGATTCAAGCATTAATTTCATTGTGCTTTTGCTCATTTTGAAGATTTTGACATTTTCACCTGAAGTGTACAATCAGGCTGAAAATGCATTTAAAGCCATAAAAAGTTCATTTTGGCTCTCACACCTTAACTAAATGTTGTAGACTCAAACTTTTTGCTGTCATTAGTGTATTTTAGCAAAATGAAGATGATTCAAGCATTAATTTCATTGTGCTTTTGCTCATTTTGAAGATTTTGACATTTTCACCTGAAGTGTACAATCGGGCTGAAAATGCATTTAAAGCCATAAAAAGTTCATTTTGGCTCTCACACCTTAACTAAATGTTGTAGACTCAAACTTTTTGCTGTCATTAGTGTATTTTAGCAAAATGAAGATGATTCAAGCATTAATTTCATTGTGCTTTTGCTCATTTTGAAGATTTTGACATTTTCACCTGAAGTGTACAATCGGGCTGAAAATGCATTTAAAGCAATAAAAAGTTCATTTTGGCTCTCACACCTTAACTAAATGTTGTAGATTCAAACTTTTTGCTGTCATTAGTGTATTTTAGCCAAATGAAGATGATTCAAGCATTAATTTCATTGTGCTTTTGCTCATTTTGAAGATTTTGACATTTTCACCTGAAGTGTACAATTAGGGGCTGAAAACGCGTTTAAAGCAATAAAAAGTTCATTTTGGCTCTCACACCTTAACTAAATGTTGTAGACTCAAACTTTTTGCTGTCATTAGTGTATGTTAGCAAAATGAAGATGATTCAAGCATTAATTTCATTGTGCTTTTGCTCATTTTGAAGATTTTGACATTTTCACCTGAAGTGTACAATCAGGCTGAAAATGCATTTAAAGCCATAAAAAGTTCATTTTGGCTCTCACACCTTAACTAAATGTTGTAGACTCAAACTTTTTGCTGTCATTAGTGTATTTTAGCAAAATGAAGATGATTCAAGCATTAATTTCATTGTGCTTTTGCTCATTTTGAAGATTTTGACATTTTCACCTGAAGTGTACAATCAGGCTGAAAATGCATTTAAAGCCATAAAAAGTTCATTTTGGCTCTCACACCTTAACTAAATGTTGTAGACTCAAACGTTTTGCTGTCATTAGTGTATGTTAGCAAAATGAAGATGATTCAAGCATTAATTTCATTGTGCTTTTGCTCATTTTGAAGATTTTGACATTTTCACCTGAAGTGTACAATCAGGCTGAAAATGCATTTAAAGCCATAAAAAGTTCATTTTGGCTCTCACACCTTAACTAAATGTTGTAGACTCAAACTTTTTGCTGTCATTAGTGTATTTTAGCAAAATGAAGATGATTCAAGCATTAATTTCATTGTGCTTTTGCTCATTTTGAAGATTTTGACATTTTCACCTGAAGTGTACAATCAGGCTGAAAATGCATTTAAAGCCATAAAAAGTTCATTTTGGCTCTCACACCTTAACTAAATGTTGTAGACTCAAACTTTTTGCTGTCATTAGTGTATTTTAGCAAAATGAAGATGATTCAAGCATTAATTTCATTGTGCTTTTGCTCATTTTGAAGATTTTGACATTTTCACCTGAAGTGTACAATCGGGCTGAAAATGCATTTAAAGCCATAAAAAGTTCATTTTGGCTCTCACACCTTAACTAAATGTTGTAGACTCAAACTTTTTGCTGTCATTAGTGTATTTTAGCAAAATGAAGATGATTCAAGCATTAATTTCATTGTGCTTTTGCTCATTTTGAAGATTTTGACATTTTCACCTGAAGTGTACAATCAGGCTGAAAATGCATTTAAAGCCATAAAAAGTTCATTTTGGCTCTCACACCTTAACTAAATGTTGTAGACTCAAACTTTTTGCTGTCATTAGTGTATTTTAGTAAAATGAAGATGATTCAAGCATTAATTTCCTTGTGCTTTTGCTCATTTTGAAGATTTTGACATTTTCACCTGAAGTGTACAATCAGGCTGAAAATGCATTTAAAGCCATAAAAAGTTCATTTTGGCTCTCACACCTTAACTAAATGTTGTAGACTCAAACTTTTTGCTGTCATTAGTGTATTTTAGCAAAATGAAGATGATTCAAGCATTAATTTCATTGTGCTTTTGCTCATTTTGAAGATTTTGACATTTTCACCTGAAGTGTACAATCGGGCTGAAAATGCATTTAAAGCCATAAAAAGTTCATTTTGGCTCTCACACCTTAACTAAATGTTGTAGACTCAAACTTTTTGCTGTCATTAGTGTATTTTAGCAAAATGAAGATGATTCAAGCATTAATTTCATTGTGCTTTTGCTCATTTTGAAGATTTTGACATTTTCACCTGAAGTGTACAATCAGGCTGAAAATGCATTTAAAGCCATAAAAAGTTCATTTTGGCTCTCACACCTTAACTAAATGTTGTAGACTCAAACTTTTTGCTGTCATTAGTGTATTTTAGTAAAATGAAGATGATTCAAGCATTAATTTCCTTGTGCTTTTGCTCATTTTGAAGATTTTGACATTTTCACCTGAAGTGTACAATCAGGCTGAAAATGCATTTAAAGCCATAAAAAGTTCATTTTGGCTCTCACACCTTAACTAAATGTTGTAGACTCAAACTTTTTGCTGTCATTAGTGTATTTTAGCAAAATGAAGATGATTCAAGCATTAATTTCATTGTGCTTTTGCTCATTTTGAAGATTTTGACATTTTCACCTGAAGTGTACAATTAGGGGCTGAAAACGCGTTTAAAGCAATAAAAAGTTCATTTTGGCTCTCACACCTTAACTAAATGTTGTAGACTCAAACTTTTTGCTGTCATTAGTGTATTTTAGCAAAATGAAGATGATTCAAAAATTAATTTCATTGTGCTTTTGCTCATTTTGAAGATTTTGACATTTTCACCTGAAGTGTACAATCAGGCTGAAAATGCATTTAAAGCCATACAAAGTTCATTTTGGCTCTCACACCTTAACTAAATGTTGTAGACTCAAACTTTTTGCTGTCATTAGTGTATGTTAGCAAAATGAAGATGATTCAAGCATTAATTTCATTGTGCTTTTGCTCATTTTGAAGATTTTGACAGTTTCACCTGAAGTGTACAATCAGGGGCTGAAAAAGCGTTTAAAGGTATAGAAAGTTAATTTAGGCTCTCACACCGTAACTAAATGTTGTAGACTCAAACCTTTTGCTGTCATTAGTGTATTTTAGCAAAATGAAGATGATTCAAGCATTAATTTCATTGTGCTTTTGCTCATTTTGAAGATTTTGACAGTTTCACCTGAAGTGTACAATCGGGCTGAAAATGCATTTAAAGCCATAAAAAGTTCATTTTGGCTGTCACACCTTAACTAAATGTTGTAGACTCAAACTTTTTGCTGTCATTAGTGTATGTTAGCAAAATGAAGATGATTCAAGCATTAATTTCATTGTGCTTTTGCTCATTTTGAAGATTTTGACATTTTCACCTGAAGTGTACAATCAGGCTGAAAATGCATTTAAAGCCATAAAAAGTTCATTTTGGCTCTCACACCTTAACTAAATGTTGTAGACTCAAACTTTTTGCTGTCATTAGTGTATTTTAGCAAAATGAAGATGATTCAAGCATTAATTTCATTGTGCTTTTGCTCATTTTGAAGATTTTGACATTTTCACCTGAAGTGTACAATCAGGCTGAAAATGCATTTAAAGCCATAAAAAGTTCATTTTGGCTCTCACACCTTAACTAAATGTTGTAGACTCAAATTTTTTGCTGTCATTAGTGTATTTTAGCAAAATGAAGATGATTCAAGCATTAATTTCATTGTGCTTTTGCTCATTTTGAAGATTTTGACATTTTCACCTGAAGTGTACAATCAGGCTGAAAATGCATTTAAAGCCATAAAAAGTTCATTTTGGCTCTCACACCTTAACTAAATGTTGTAGACTCAAACTTTTTGCTGTCATTAGTGTATTTTAGCAAAATGAAGATGATTCAAGCATTAATTTCATTGTGCTTTTGCTCATTTTGAAGATTTTGACATTTTCACCTGAAGTGTACAATTAGGGGCTGAAAACGCGTTTAAAGCAATAAAAAGTTCATTTTGGCTCTCACACCTTAACTAAATGTTGTAGACTCAAACTTGTTGCTGTCATTAGTATATTTTAGCAAAATGAAGATGATTCAAGCATTAATTTTATTGTGCTTTTGCTCATTTTGAAGATTTTGACATTTTCACCTGAAGTGTACAATCGGGCTGCAAATGCATTTAAAGCCATAAAAAGTTCATTTTGGCTCTCACACCTTAACTAAATGTTGTAGACTCAAACTTTTTGCTGTCATTAGTGTATTTTAGCAAAATGAAGATGATTCAAGCATTAATTTCATTGTGCTTTTGCTCATTTTGAAGATTTTGACATTTTCACCTGAAGTGTACAATTAGGGGCTGAAAACGCGTTTAAAGCAATAAAAAGTTCATTTTGGCTCTCACACCTTAACTAAATGTTGTAGACTCAAACTTTTTGCTGTCATTAGTGTATTTTAGCAAAATGAAGATGATTCAAGCATTAATTTCATTGTGCTTTTGCTCATTTTGAAGATTTTGACATTTTCACCTGAAGTGTACAGTCAGGCTGAAAATGCATTTAAAGCCATAAAAAGTTCATTTTGGCTCTCACACCTTAACTAAATGTTGTAGACTCAAACTTTTTGTTGTCATTAGTGTATTTTAGCAAAATGAAGATGATTCAAGCATTAATTTCATTGTGCTTTTGCTCATTTTGAAGATTTTGACATTTTCACCTGAAGTGTACAATCAGGCTGAAAATGCATTTAAAGCCATAAAAAGTTCATTTTGGCTCTCACACCTTAACTAAATGTTGTAGACTCAAACTTTTTGCTGTCATTAGTGTATGTTAGCAAAATGAAGATGATTCCATCATTAATTTCATTGTGCTTTTGCTCATTTTGAAGATTTTGACATTTTCACCTGAAGTGTACAATCGGGCTGAAAATGCATTTAAAGCCATAAAAAGTTCATTTTGGCTCTCACACCTTAACTAAATGTTGTAGACTCAAACTTTTTGCTGTCATTAGTGTATTTTAGCAAAATGAAGATGATTCAAGCATTAATTTCATTGTGCTTTTGCTCATTTTGAAGATTTTGACATTTTCACCTGAAGTGTACAATCGGGCTGAAAATGCATTTAAAGCCATAAAAAGTTCATTTTGGCTCTCACACCTTAACTAAATGTTGTAGACTCAAACTTTTTGCTGTCATTAGTGTATGTTAGCAAAATGAAGATGATTCAAGCATTAATTTCATTGTGCTTTTGCTCATTTTGAAGATTTTGACATTTTCACCTGAAGTGTACAATCAGGCTGAAAATGCATTTAAAGCCATAAAAAGTTCATTTTGGCTCTCACACCTTAACTAAATGTTGTAGACTCAAACTTTTTGCTGTCATTAGTGTATTTTAGCAAAATGAAGATGATTCAAGCATTAATTTCATTGTGCTTTTGCTCATTTTGAAGATTTTGACATTTTCACCTGAAGTGTACAATTAGGGGCTGAAAACGCGTTTAAAGCAATAAAAAGTTCATTTTGGCTCTCAAACCTTAACTAAATGTTGTAGACTCAAACTTTTTGCTGTCATTAGTATATTTTAGCAAAATGAAGATGATTCAAGCATTAATTTTATTGTGCTTTTGCTCATTTTGAAGATTTTGACATTTTCACCTGAAGTGTACAATTAGGGGCTGAAAACGCGTTTAAAGCAATAAAAAGTTCATTTTGGCTCTCACACCTTAACTAAATGTTGTAGACTCAAACTGTTGTCTGTCATTAGTGTATTTTAGCAACTTGAAGATGATTCCAGCATTAATTTCATTGTGCTTTTGCTCATTTTGAAGATTTTGACAGTTTCACCTGAAGTGTACAATCAGGGGCTGAAAACGCGTTTAAAGCAATACAAAGTTCATTTAGGCTCTCACACCTTAACTAAATGTTGTAGACTCAAACTTTTTGCTTTCATTAGTGTATTTTAGCAACTTGAAGATGATTCCAGCATTAATTTCATTGTGCTTTTGCTCATTTTGAAGATTTTGACAGTTTCACCTGAAGTGTACAATCGGGCTGAAAATGAATTTTAAAGCAATACAAAGTTCATTTTGGCTCTCACACCTTAACTAAATGTTGTAGACTCAAACTTTTTGCTGTCATTAGTGTATTTTAGCAACTTGAAGATGATTCCAGCATTAATTTCATTGTGCTTTTGCTCATTTTGAAGATTTTGACAGTTTCACCTGAAGTGTACAATCAGGTGCTGAAAACGTGTTTACAGCAATACAAAGTTCATTTTGGCTCTCACACCTTAACTAAATGTTGTAGACTCAAACTTTTTGCTGTCATTAGTGTATTTTAGCAACTTGAAGATGATTCCAGCATTAATTTCATTGTGCTTTTGCTCATTTTGAAGATTTTGACAGTTTCACCTGAAGTGTACAATCAAGGGCTGAAAACGCGTTTAAAGCAATAAAAAGTTAATTTAGGCTCTCACAACTTAACTAAATGTTGTAGACTCAAACTTTTTACTGTCATTAGTGTATTTTAGCAACTTGAAGATGATTCCAGCATTAATTTCATTGTGCTTTTGCTCATTTTGAAGATTTTGACAGTTTCACCTGAAGTGTCCAATCGGGCTGAAAATGCATTTAAAGCAATACAAAGTTCATTTTGGCTCTCACACCTTAACTAAATGTTGTAGACTCGAACTTTTTGCTGTCATTAGTGTATTTTAGCAACTTGAAGATGATTCCAGCATTAATTTCATTGTGCTTTTGCTCATTTTGAAGATTTTGACAGTTTCACCTGAAGTGTACAATCAGGTGCTGAAAACGCGTTTACAGCAATACAAAGTTAATTTAGGCTCTCACACCTTAACTAAATGTTGTAGACTCAAACTTGTTGCTGTCATTAGTGTATTTTAGCAACTTGAAGATGATTCCAGCATTAATTTCATTGTGCTTTTGCCCATTTTGAAGATTTTGACAGTTTCACCTGAATTGTACAATCAAGGGCTGAAAACGCATTTAAAGCAATAAAAAGTTCATTTAGGCTCTCACACCTCAACTAAATGTTGTAGACTCAAACTTTTTGCTGTCATTAGTGTATTTTAGCAACTTGAAGATGATTCCAACATTAATTTCATTGTGCTTTTGCTCATTTTGAAGATTTTGACAGTTTCACCTGAAGTGTACAATCGGGCTGAAAATGAATTTTAAAGCAATACAAAGTTAATTTTGGCTCTCACACCTTAACTAAATGTTGTAGACTCAAACTTTTTGCTGTCATTAGTGTATTTTAGCAAAATGAAGATGATTCAAGCATTAATTTCATTGTGCTTTTGCTCATTTTGAAGATTTTGACATTTTCACCTGAAGTGTACAATCAGGGGCTGAAAACGCGTTTAAAGAAATAAAAAGTTCATTTTGGCTCTCACACCTTAACTAAATGTTGTAGACTCAAACTTTTTGCTGCCATTAGTGTATTTTAGCAACTTGAAGATGATTCCAGCATTAATTTCATTGTGCTTTTGCTCATTTTGAAGATTTTGACAGTTTCACCTGAAGTGTACAATCAGGGGCTGAAAACGCGTTTAAAGCAATACAAAGTTCATTTAGGCTCTCACACCTTAACTAAATGTTGTAGACTCAAACTGTTTACTGTCATTAGCGTATTTTAGCAACTTGAAGATGATTCCAGCATTAATTTCATTGTGCTTTTGCTCATTTTGAAGATTTTGACAGTTTCACCTGAAGTGTACTATCGGGCTGAAAATGCATTTAAAGCAATACAAAGTTCATTTTGGCTCTCACACCTTAACTAAATGTTGTAGACTCAAACTTTTTGCTGTCATTAGTGTATTTTAGCAACTTGAAGATGATTCCAGCATTAATTTCATTGTGCTTTTGCTCATTTTGAAGATTTTGACAGTTTCACCTGAAGTGTACAATCGGGCTGAAAATGAATTTTAAAGCAATAAAAAGTTCATTTAGGCTCTCACACCTCAACTAAATGTTGTAGACTCAAACTTTTTGCTGTCATTAGTGTATTTTAGCAACTTGAAGATGATTCCAACATTAATTTCATTGTGCTTTTGCTCATTTTGAAGATTTTGACAGTTTCACCTGAAGTGTACAATCGGGCTGAAAATGAATTTTAAAGCAATACAAAGTTAATTTTGGCTCTCACACCTTAACTAAATGTTGTAGACTCAAACTTTTTGCTGTCATTAGTGTATTTTAGCAAAATGAAGATGATTCAAGCATTAATTTCATTGTGCTTTTGCTCATTTTGAAGATTTTGACATTTTCACCTGAAGTGTACAATCAGGGGCTGAAAACGCGTTTAAAGAAATAAAAAGTTCATTTTGGCTCTCACACCTTAACTAAATGTTGTAGACTCAAAATGTTTTCTGTCATTAGTGTATTTTAGCAACTTGAAGATGATTCCAGCATTAATTTCATTGTGCTTTTGCTCATTTTGAAGATTTTGACAGTTTCACCTGAAGTGTACAATCAGGGGCTGAAAACGCGTTTAAAGCAATACAAAGTTCATTTAGGCTCTCACACCTTAACTAAATGTTGTAGACTCAAACTGTTTACTGTCATTAGCGTATTTTAGCAACTTGAAGATGATTCCAGCATTAATTTCATTGTGCTTTTGCTCATTTTGAAGATTTTGACAGTTTCACCTGAAGTGTACTATCGGGCTGAAAATGCATTTAAAGCAATACAAAGTTCATTTTGGCTCTCACACCTTAACTAAATGTTGTAGACTCAAACTTTTTGCTGTCATTAGTGTATTTTAGCAACTTGAAGATGATTCCAGCATTAATTTCATTGTGCTTTTGCTCATTTTGAAGATTTTGACATTTTCACCTGAAGTGTACAATCAGGGGCTGAAAACGCGTTTAAAGCAATAAAAAGTTCATTTTGGCTCTCACACCTTAACTAAATGTTGTAGACTCAAACTTTTTGCTGTCATTAGTGTATTTTAGCAAAATGAAGATGATTCAAGCATTAATTTCATTGTGCTTTTGCTCATTTTGAAGATTTTAACATTTTCACCTGAAGTGTACAATTAGGGGCTGAAATTGCGTTTAAAGCAATAAAAAGTTCATTTTGGCTCTCACACCTTAACTAAATGTTGTAGACTCAAACTGTTTTCTGTCATTAGTGTATTTTAGCAACTTGAAGATGATTCCAGCATTAATTTCATTGTGCTTTTGCTCATTTTGAAGATTTTGACAGTTTCACCTGAATTGTACAATCAGGTGCTGAAAACGCGTTTACAGCAATACAAAGTTCATTTTGGCTCTCACACCTTAACTAAATGTTGTAGACTCAAACTTTTTGCTGTCATTAGTGTATTTTAGCAACTTGAAGATGATTCCATCATTAATTTAATTGTGCTTTTGCTCATTTTGAAGATTTTGACAGTTTCACCTGAAGTGTACTATCGGGCTGAAAATGCATTTAAAGCAATACAAAGTTCATTTTGGCTCTCACACCTTAACTAAATGTTGTAGACTAAAACTTTTTGCTGTCATTAGTGTATTTTAGCAACTTGAAGATGATTCCAGCATTAATTTCATTGTGCTTTTGCTCATTTTGAAGATTTTGACATTTTCACCTGAAGTGTACAATCAGGGGCTGAAAACGCGTTTAAAGCAATAAAAAGTTCATTTTGGCTCTCACACCTTAACTAAATGTTGTAGACTCAAACTTTTTGCTGTCATTAGTGTATTTTAGCAACTTGAAGATGATTCCAACATTAATTTCATTGTGCTTTTGCTCATTTTGAAGATTTTGACAGTTTCACCTGAAGTGTACAATCGGGCTGAAAATGAATTTTAAAGCAATACAAAGTTAATTTTGGCTCTCACACCTTAACTAAATGTTGTAGACTCAAACTTTTTGCTGTCATTAGTGTATTTTAGCAACTTGAAGATGATTCCAGCATTAATTTCATTGTGCTTTTGCTCATTTTGAAGATTTTGACATTTTCACCTGAAGTGTACAATCAGGGGCTGAAAACGCGTTTAAAGCAATAAAAAGTTCATTTTGGCTCTCACACCTTAACTAAATGTTGTAGACTCAAACTTTTTGCTGTCATTAGTGTATTTTAGCAACTTGAAGATGATTCCAACATTAATTTCATTGTGCTTTTGCTCATTTTGAAGATTTTGACATTTTCACCTGAAGTGTACAATCGGGCTGAAAATGAATTTTAAAGCAATACAAAGTTAATTTTGGCTCTCACACCTTAACTAAATGTTGTAGACTCAAACTTTTTGCTGTCATTAGTGTATGTTAGCAAAATGAAGATGATTCCATCATTAATTTCATTGTGCTTTTGCTCATTTTGAAGATTTTGACATTTTCACCTGAAGTGTACAATCGGGCTGAAAATGCATTTAAAGCCATAAAAAGTTCATTTTGGCTCTCACACCTTAACTAAATGTTGTAGACTCAAACTTTTTGCTGTCATTAGTGTATTTTAGCAAAATGAAGATGATTCAAGCATTAATTTCATTGTGCTTTTGCTCATTTTGAAGATTTTGACATTTTCACCTGAAGTGTACAATCGGGCTGAAAATGCATTTAAAGCCATAAAAAGTTCATTTTGGCTCTCACACCTTAACTAAATGTTGTAGACTCAAACTTTTTGCTGTCATTAGTGTATGTTAGCAAAATGAAGATGATTCAAGCATTAATTTCATTGTGCTTTTGCTCATTTTGAAGATTTTGACATTTTCACCTGAAGTGTACAATCAGGCTGAAAATGCATTTAAAGCCATAAAAAGTTCATTTTGGCTCTCACACCTTAACTAAATGTTGTAGACTCAAACTTTTTGCTGTCATTAGTGTATTTTAGCAAAATGAAGATGATTCAAGCATTAATTTCATTGTGCTTTTGCTCATTTTGAAGATTTTGACATTTTCACCTGAAGTGTACAATTAGGGGCTGAAAACGCGTTTAAAGCAATAAAAAGTTCATTTTGGCTCTCACACCTTAACTAAATGTTGTAGACTCAAACTTTTTGCTGTCATTAGTATATTTTAGCAAAATGAAGATGATTCAAGCATTAATTTTATTGTGCTTTTGCTCATTTTGAAGATTTTGACATTTTCACCTGAAGTGTACAATTAGGGGCGGAAAACGCGTTTAAAGCAATAAAAAGTTCATTTTGGCTCTCACACCTTAACTAAATGTTGTAGACTCAAACTGTTGTCTGTCATTAGTGTATTTTAGCAACTTGAAGATGATTCCAGCATTAATTTCATTGTGCTTTTGCTCATTTTGAAGATTTTGACAGTTTCACCTGAAGTGTACAATCAGGGGCTGAAAACGCGTTTAAAGCAATACAAAGTTCATTTAGGCTCTCACACCTTAACTAAATGTTGTAGACTCAAACTTTTTGCTTTCATTAGTGTATTTTAGCAACTTGAAGATGATTCCAGGATTAATTTCATTGTGCTTTTGCTCATTTTGAAGATTTTGACAGTTTCACCTGAAGTGTACAATCGGGCTGAAAATGAATTTTAAAGCAATACAAAGTTCATTTTGGCTCTCACACCTTAACTAAATGTTGTAGACTCAAACTTTTTGCTGTCATTAGTGTATTTTAGCAACTTGAAGATGATTCCAGCATTAATTTCATTGTGCTTTTGCTCATTTTGAAGATTTTGACAGTTTCACCTGAAGTGTACAATCAGGTGCTGAAAACGTGTTTACAGCAATACAAAGTTCATTTTGGCTCTCACACCTTAACTAAATGTTGTAGACTCAAACTTTTTGCTGTCATTAGTGTATTTTAGCAACTTGAAGATGATTCCAGCATTAATTTCATTGTGCTTTTGCTCATTTTGAAGATTTTGACAGTTTCACCTGAAGTGTACAATCAAGGGCTGAAAACGCGTTTAAAGCAATAAAAAGTTAATTTAGGCTCTCACAACTTAACTAAATGTTGTAGACTCAAACTTTTTACTGTCATTAGTGTATTTTAGCAACTTGAAGATGATTCCAGCATTAATTTCATTGTGCTTTTGCTCATTTTGAAGATTTTGACAGTTTCACCTGAAGTGTCCAATCGGGCTGAAAATGCATTTAAAGCAATACAAAGTTCATTTTGGCTCTCACACCTTAACTAAATGTTGTAGACTCGAACTTTTTGCTGTCATTAGTGTATTTTAGCAACATTAAGATGATTCCAGCATTAATTTCATTGTGCTTTTGCTCATTTTGAAGATTTTGACAGTTTCACCTGAAGTGTACAATCAGGTGCTGAAAACGCGTTTACAGCAATACAAAGTTAATTTAGGCTCTCACACCTTAACTAAATGTTGTAGACTCAAACTTGTTGCTGTCATTAGTGTATTTTAGCAACTTGAAGATGATTCCAGCATTAATTTCATTGTGCTTTTGCCCATTTTGAAGATTTTGACAGTTTCACCTGAATTGTACAATCAAGGGCTGAAAACGCATTTAAAGCAATAAAAAGTTCATTTAGGCTCTCACACCTCAACTAAATGTTGTAGACTCAAACTTTTTGCTGTCATTAGTGTATTTTACCAACTTGAAGATGATTCCAACATTAATTTCATTGTGCTTTTGCTCATTTTGAAGATTTTGACAGTTTCACCTGAAGTGTACAATCGGGCTGAAAATGAATTTTAAAGCAATACAAAGTTCATTTTGGCTCTCACACCTTAACTAAATATTGTAGACTCAAACTTTTTGCTGTCATTAGTGTATTTTAGCAACTTGAAGATGATTCCAGCATTAATTTCATTGTGCTTTTGCTAATTTTGAAGATTTTGACAGTTTCACCTGAAGTGTACAATCAGGTGCTGAAAACGCGTTTACAGCAATACAAAGTTCATTTTGGCTCTCACACCTTAACTAAATGTTGTAGACTCAAACTTTTTGCTGTCATTAGTGTATTTTAGCAACTTGAAGATTATTCCATCATTAATTTCATTGTGCTTTTGCTCATTTTGAAGATTTTGACATTTTCACCTGAAGTGTACAATCAGGGGCTGAAAACGCGTTTAAAGCAATAAAAAGTTCATTTTGGCTCTCACACCTTAACTAAATGTTGTAGACTCAAACTTTTTGCTGTCATTAGTGTATTTTAGCAACTTGAAGATGATTCCAACATTAATTTCATTGTGCTTTTGCTCATTTTGAAGATTTTGACAGTTTCACCTGAAGTGTACAATCGGGCTGAAAATGAATTTTAAAGCAATACAAAGTTAATTTTGGCTCTCACACCTTAACTAAATGTTGTAGACTCAAACTTTTTGCTGTCATTAGTGTATTTTAGCAAAATGAAGATGATTCAAGCATTAATTTCATTGTGCTTTTGCTCATTTTGAAGATTTTGACATTTTCACCTGAAGTGTACAATCAGGGGCTGAAAACGCGTTTAAAGAAATAAAAAGTTCATTTTGGCTCTCACACCTTAACTAAATGTTGTAGACTCAAAATGTTTTCTGTCATTAGTGTATTTTAGCAACTTGAAGATGATTCCAGCATTAATTTCATTGTGCTTTTGCTCATTTTGAAGATTTTGACAGTTTCACCTGAAGTGTACAATCGGGCTGAAAATGCATTTAAAGCAATACAAAGTTCATTTAGGCTCTCACACCTTAACTAAATGTTGTAGACTCAAACGTGTTGCTGTCATTAGTGTATTTTAGCAACTTGAAGATGATTCCAGCATTAATTTCATTGTGCTTTTGCTCATTTTGAAGATTTTGACAGTTTCACCTGAAGTGTACAATCAGGGGCTGAAAACGCGTTTAAAGCAATACAAAGTTCATTTAGGCTCTCACACCTTAACTAAATGTTGTAGAATCAAACTGTTTACTGTCATTAGCGTATTTTAGCAACTTGAAGATGATTCCAGCATTAATTTCATTGTGCTTTTGCTCATTTTGAAGATTTTGACAGTTTCACCTGAAGTGTACTATCGGGCTGAAAATGCATTTAAAGCAATACAAAGTTCATTTTGGCTCTCACACCTTAACTAAATGTTGTAGACTCAAACTTTTTGCTGTCATTAGTGTATTTTAGCAACTTGAAGATGATTCCAGCATTAATTTCATTGTGCTTTTGCTCATTTTGAAGATTTTGACATTTTCACCTGAAGTGTACAATCAGGGGCTGAAAACGCGTTTAAAGCAATAAAAAGTTCATTTTGGCTCTCACACCTTAACTAAATGTTGTAGACTCAAACTTTTTGCTGTCATTAGTGTATTTTAGCAAAATGAAGATGATTCAAGCATTAATTTCATTGTGCTTTTGCTCATTTTGAAGATTTTAACATTTTCACCTGAAGTGTACAATTAGGGGCTGAAAACGCGTTTAAAGCAATAAAAAGTTCATTTTGGCTCTCACACCTTAACTAAATGTTGTAGACTCAAACTGTTTTCTGTCATTAGTGTATTTTAGCAACTTGAAGATGATTCCAGCATTAATTTCATTGTGCTTTTGCTCATTTTGAAGATTTTGACAGTTTCACCTGAATTGTACAATCAGGTGCTGAAAACGCGTTTACAGCAATACAAAGTTCATTTTGGCTCTCACACCTTAACTAAATGTTGTAGACTCAAACTTTTTGCTGTCATTAGTGTATTTTAGCAACTTGAAGATGATTCCATCATTAATTTAATTGTGCTTTTGCTCATTTTGAAGATTTTGACAGTTTCACCTGAAGTGTACTATCGGGCTGAAAATGCATTTAAAGCAATACAAAGTTCATTTTGGCTCTCACACCTTAACTAAATGTTGTAGACTCAAACTTTTTGCTGTCATTAGTGTATTTTAGCAACTTGAAGATGATTCCAGCATTAATTTCATTGTGCTTTTGCTCATTTTGAAGATTTTGACATTTTCACCTGAAGTGTACAATCAGGGGCTGAAAACGCGTTTAAAGCAATAAAAAGTTCATTTTGGCTCTCACACCTTAACTAAATGTTGTAGACTCAAACTTTTTGCTGTCATTAGTGTATTTTAGCAACTTGAAGATGATTCCAACATTAATTTCATTGTGCTTTTGCTCATTTTGAAGATTTTGACAGTTTCACCTGAAGTGTACAATCGGGCTGAAAATTAATTTTAAAGCAATACAAAGTTAATTTTGGCTCTCACACCTTAACTAAATGTTGTAGACTCAAACTTTTTGCTGTCATTAGTGTATTTTAGCAACTTGAAGATGATTCCAACATTAATTTCATTGTGCTTTTGCTCATTTTGAAGATTTTGACAGTTTCACCTGAAGTGTACAATCGGGCTGAAAATGAATTTTAAAGCAATACAAAGTTAATTTTGGCTCTCACACCTTAACTAAATGTTGTAGACTCAAACTTTTTGCTGTCATTAGTGTATTTTAGCAACTTGAAGATGATTCCAGCATTAATTTCATTGTGCTTTTGCTCATTTTGAAGATTTTGACATTTTCACCTGAAGTGTACAATCAGGGGCTGAAAACGCGTTTAAAGCAATAAAAAGTTCATTTTGGCTCTCACACCTTAACTAAATGTTGTAGACTCAAACTTTTTGCTGTCATTAGTGTATTTTAGCAACTTGAAGATGATTCCAACATTAATTTCATTGTGCTTTTGCTCATTTTGAAGATTTTGACATTTTCACCTGAAGTGTACAATCGGGCTGAAAATGAATTTTAAAGCAATACAAAGTTAATTTTGGCTCTCACACCTTAACTAAATGTTGTAGACTCAAACTTTTTGCTGTCATTAGTGTATGTTAGCAAAATGAAGATGATTCCATCATTAATTTCATTGTGCTTTTGCTCATTTTGAAGATTTTGACATTTTCACCTGAAGTGTACAATCGGGCTGAAAATGCATTTAAAGCCATAAAAAGTTCATTTTGGCTCTCACACCTTAACTAAATGTTGTAGACTCAAACTTTTTGCTGTCATTAGTGTATTTTAGCAAAATGAAGATGATTCAAGCATTAATTTCATTGTGCTTTTGCTCATTTTGAAGATTTTGACATTTTCACCTGAAGTGTACAATCGGGCTGAAAATGCATTTAAAGCCATAAAAAGTTCATTTTGGCTCTCACACCTTAACTAAATGTTGTAGACTCAAACTTTTTGCTGTCATTAGTGTATGTTAGCAAAATGAAGATGATTCAAGCATTAATTTCATTGTGCTTTTGCTCATTTTGAAGATTTTGACATTTTCACCTGAAGTGTACAATCAGGCTGAAAATGCATTTAAAGCCATAAAAAGTTCATTTTGGCTCTCACACCTTAACTAAATGTTGTAGACTCAAACTTTTTGCTGTCATTAGTGTATTTTAGCAAAATGAAGATGATTCAAGCATTAATTTCATTGTGCTTTTGCTCATTTTGAAGATTTTGACATTTTCACCTGAAGTGTACAATTAGGGGCTGAAAACGCGTTTAAAGCAATAAAAAGTTCATTTTGGCTCTCACACCTTAACTAAATGTTGTAGACTCAAACTTTTTGCTGTCATTAGTATATTTTAGCAAAATGAAGATGATTCAAGCATTAATTTTATTGTGCTTTTGCTCATTTTGAAGATTTTGACATTTTCACCTGAAGTGTACAATTAGGGGCTGAAAACGCGTTTAAAGCAATAAAAAGTTCATTTTGGCTCTCACACCTTAACTAAATGTTGTAGACTCAAACTGTTGTCTGTCATTAGTGTATTTTAGCAACTTGAAGATGATTCCAGCATTAATTTCATTGTGCTTTTGCTCATTTTGAAGATTTTGACAGTTTCACCTGAAGTGTACAATCAGGGGCTGAAAACGCGTTTAAAGCAATACAAAGTTCATTTAGGCTCTCACACCTTAACTAAATGTTGTAGACTCAAACTTTTTGCTTTCATTAGTGTATTTTAGCAACTTGAAGATGATTCCAGGATTAATTTCATTGTGCTTTTGCTCATTTTGAAGATTTTGACAGTTTCACCTGAAGTGTACAATCGGGCTGAAAATGAATTTTAAAGCAATACAAAGTTCATTTTGGCTCTCACACCTTAACTAAATGTTGTAGACTCAAACTTTTTGCTGTCATTAGTGTATTTTAGCAACTTGAAGATGATTCCAGCATTAATTTCATTGTGCTTTTGCTCATTTTGAAGATTTTGACAGTTTCACCTGAAGTGTACAATCAGGTGCTGAAAACGTGTTTACAGCAATACAAAGTTCATTTTGGCTCTCACACCTTAACTAAATGTTGTAGACTCAAACTTTTTGCTGTCATTAGTGTATTTTAGCAACTTGAAGATGATTCCAGCATTAATTTCATTGTGCTTTTGCTCATTTTGAAGATTTTGACAGTTTCACCTGAAGTGTACAATCAAGGGCTGAAAACGCGTTTAAAGCAATAAAAAGTTAATTTAGGCTCTCACAACTTAACTAAATGTTGTAGACTCAAACTTTTTACTGTCATTAGTGTATTTTAGCAACTTGAAGATGATTCCAGCATTAATTTCATTGTGCTTTTGCTCATTTTGAAGATTTTGACAGTTTCACCTGAAGTGTCCAATCGGGCTGAAAATGCATTTAAAGCAATACAAAGTTCATTTTGGCTCTCACACCTTAACTAAATGTTGTAGACTCGAACTTTTTGCTGTCATTAGTGTATTTTAGCAACATTAAGATGATTCCAGCATTAATTTCATTGTGCTTTTGCTCATTTTGAAGATTTTGACAGTTTCACCTGAAGTGTACAATCAGGTGCTGAAAACGCGTTTACAGCAATACAAAGTTAATTTAGGCTCTCACACCTTAACTAAATGTTGTAGACTCAAACTTGTTGCTGTCATTAGTGTATTTTAGCAACTTGAAGATGATTCCAGCATTAATTTCATTGTGCTTTTGCCCATTTTGAAGATTTTGACAGTTTCACCTGAATTGTACAATCAAGGGCTGAAAACGCATTTAAAGCAATAAAAAGTTCATTTAGGCTCTCACACCTCAACTAAATGTTGTAGACTCAAACTTTTTGCTGTCATTAGTGTATTTTACCAACTTGAAGATGATTCCAACATTAATTTCATTGTGCTTTTGCTCATTTTGAAGATTTTGACAGTTTCACCTGAAGTGTACAATCGGGCTGAAAATGAATTTTAAAGCAATACAAAGTTCATTTTGGCTCTCACACCTTAACTAAATATTGTAGACTCAAACTTTTTGCTGTCATTAGTGTATTTTAGCAACTTGAAGATGATTCCAGCATTAATTTCATTGTGCTTTTGCTAATTTTGAAGATTTTGACAGTTTCACCTGAAGTGTACAATCAGGTGCTGAAAACGCGTTTACAGCAATACAAAGTTCATTTTGGCTCTCACACCTTAACTAAATGTTGTAGACTCAAACTTTTTGCTGTCATTAGTGTATTTTAGCAACTTGAAGATTATTCCATCATTAATTTCATTGTGCTTTTGCTCATTTTGAAGATTTTGACATTTTCACCTGAAGTGTACAATCAGGGGCTGAAAACGCGTTTAAAGCAATAAAAAGTTCATTTTGGCTCTCACACCTTAACTAAATGTTGTAGACTCAAACTTTTTGCTGTCATTAGTGTATTTTAGCAACTTGAAGATGATTCCAACATTAATTTCATTGTGCTTTTGCTCATTTTGAAGATTTTGACAGTTTCACCTGAAGTGTACAATCGGGCTGAAAATGAATTTTAAAGCAATACAAAGTTAATTTTGGCTCTCACACCTTAACTAAATGTTGTAGACTCAAACTTTTTGCTGTCATTAGTGTATTTTAGCAAAATGAAGATGATTCAAGCATTAATTTCATTGTGCTTTTGCTCATTTTGAAGATTTTGACATTTTCACCTGAAGTGTACAATCAGGGGCTGAAAACGCGTTTAAAGAAATAAAAAGTTCATTTTGGCTCTCACACCTTAACTAAATGTTGTAGACTCAAAATGTTTTCTGTCATTAGTGTATTTTAGCAACTTGAAGATGATTCCAGCATTAATTTCATTGTGCTTTTGCTCATTTTGAAGATTTTGACAGTTTCACCTGAAGTGTACAATCGGGCTGAAAATGCATTTAAAGCAATACAAAGTTCATTTAGGCTCTCACACCTTAACTAAATGTTGTAGACTCAAACGTGTTGCTGTCATTAGTGTATTTTAGCAACTTGAAGATGATTCCAGCATTAATTTCATTGTGCTTTTGCTCATTTTGAAGATTTTGACAGTTTCACCTGAAGTGTACAATCAGGGGCTGAAAACGCGTTTAAAGCAATACAAAGTTCATTTAGGCTCTCACACCTTAACTAAATGTTGTAGAATCAAACTGTTTACTGTCATTAGCGTATTTTAGCAACTTGAAGATGATTCCAGCATTAATTTCATTGTGCTTTTGCTCATTTTGAAGATTTTGACAGTTTCACCTGAAGTGTACTATCGGGCTGAAAATGCATTTAAAGCAATACAAAGTTCATTTTGGCTCTCACACCTTAACTAAATGTTGTAGACTCAAACTTTTTGCTGTCATTAGTGTATTTTAGCAACTTGAAGATGATTCCAGCATTAATTTCATTGTGCTTTTGCTCATTTTGAAGATTTTGACATTTTCACCTGAAGTGTACAATCAGGGGCTGAAAACGCGTTTAAAGCAATAAAAAGTTCATTTTGGCTCTCACACCTTAACTAAATGTTGTAGACTCAAACTTTTTGCTGTCATTAGTGTATTTTAGCAAAATGAAGATGATTCAAGCATTAATTTCATTGTGCTTTTGCTCATTTTGAAGATTTTAACATTTTCACCTGAAGTGTACAATTAGGGGCTGAAAACGCGTTTAAAGCAATAAAAAGTTCATTTTGGCTCTCACACCTTAACTAAATGTTGTAGACTCAAACTGTTTTCTGTCATTAGTGTATTTTAGCAACTTGAAGATGATTCCAGCATTAATTTCATTGTGCTTTTGCTCATTTTGAAGATTTTGACAGTTTCACCTGAATTGTACAATCAGGTGCTGAAAACGCGTTTACAGCAATACAAAGTTCATTTTGGCTCTCACACCTTAACTAAATGTTGTAGACTCAAACTTTTTGCTGTCATTAGTGTATTTTAGCAACTTGAAGATGATTCCATCATTAATTTAATTGTGCTTTTGCTCATTTTGAAGATTTTGACAGTTTCACCTGAAGTGTACTATCGGGCTGAAAATGCATTTAAAGCAATACAAAGTTCATTTTGGCTCTCACACCTTAACTAAATGTTGTAGACTCAAACTTTTTGCTGTCATTAGTGTATTTTAGCAACTTGAAGATGATTCCAGCATTAATTTCATTGTGCTTTTGCTCATTTTGAAGATTTTGACATTTTCACCTGAAGTGTACAATCAGGGGCTGAAAACGCGTTTAAAGCAATAAAAAGTTCATTTTGGCTCTCACACCTTAACTAAATGTTGTAGACTCAAACTTTTTGCTGTCATTAGTGTATTTTAGCAACTTGAAGATGATTCCAACATTAATTTCATTGTGCTTTTGCTCATTTTGAAGATTTTGACAGTTTCACCTGAAGTGTACAATCGGGCTGAAAATTAATTTTAAAGCAATACAAAGTTAATTTTGGCTCTCACACCTTAACTAAATGTTGTAGACTCAAACTTTTTGCTGTCATTAGTGTATTTTAGCAACTTGAAGATGATTCCAACATTAATTTCATTGTGCTTTTGCTCATTTTGAAGATTTTGACATTGTCACCTGAAGTGTACAATCGGGCTGAAAATGAATTTTAAAGCAATACAAAGTTAATTTTGGCTCTCACACCTTAACTAAATGTTGTAGACTCAAACTTATTGCTGTCATTAGTGTATGTTAGCAACATGAAGATGATTCCATCATTAATTTCATTGTGCTTTTGCTCATTTTGAAGATTTTGACATTTTCACCTGAAGTGTACAATCGGGCTGAAAATGCATTTAAAGCCATAAAAAGTTCATTTGGGCTCTCACACCTTAACTAAATGTTGTAGACTCAAACTTTTTGCTGTCATTAGTGTATTTTAGCAAAATGAAGATGATTCAAGCATTAATTTCATTGTGCTTTTGCTCATTTTGAAGATTTTGACATTTTCACCTGAAGTGTACAATCGGGCTGAAAATGCATTTAAAGCCATAAAAAGTTAATTTTGGCTCTCACACCTTAACTAAATGTTGTAGACTCAAACTTTTTGCTGTCATTAGTGTATGTTAGCAAAATGAAGATGATTCAAGCATTAATTTCATTGTGCTTTTGCTCATTTTGAAGATTTTGACATTTTCACCTGAAGTGTACAATCAGGCTGAAAATGCATTTAAAGCCATAAAAAGTTCATTTTGGCTCTCACACCTTAACTAAATGTTGTAGACTCAAACTTTTTGCTGTCATTAGTGTATTTTAGCAAAATGAAGATGATTCAAGCATTAATTTCATTGTGCTTTTGCTCATTTTGAAGATTTTGACATTTTCACCTGAAGTGTACAATTAGGGGCTGAAAACGCGTTTAAAGCAATAAAAAGTTCATTTTGGCTCTCACACCTTAACTAAATGTTGTAGACTCAAACTTTTTGCTGTCATTAGTATATTTTAGCAAAATGAAGATGATTCAAGCATTAATTTTATTGTGCTTTTGCTCATTTTGAAGATTTTGACATTTTCACCTGAAGTGTACAATTAGGGGCTGAAAACGCGTTTAAAGCAATAAAAAGTTCATTTTGGCTCTCACACCTTAACTAAATGTTGTAGACTCAAACTGTTGTCTGTCATTAGTGTATTTTAGCAACTTGAAGATGATTCCAGCATTAATTTCATTGTGCTTTTGCTCATTTTGAAGATTTTGACAGTTTCACCTGAAGTGTACAATCAGGGGCTGAAAACGCGTTTAAAGCAATACAAAGTTCATTTAGGCTCTCACACCTTAACTAAATGTTGTAGACTCAAACTTTTTGCTTTCATTAGTGTATTTTAGCAACTTGAAGATGATTCCAGCATTAATTTCATTGTGCTTTTGCTCATTTTGAAGATTTTGACAGTTTCACCTGAAGTGTACAATCGGGCTGAAAATGAATTTTAAAGCAATACAAAGTTCATTTTGGCTCTCACACCTTAACTAAATGTTGTAGACTCAAACTTTTTGCTGTCATTAGTGTATTTTAGCAACTTGAAGATGATTCCAGCATTAATTTCATTGTGCTTTTGCTCATTTTGAAGATTTTGACAGTTTCACCTGAAGTGTACAATCAGGTGCTGAAAACGTGTTTACAGCAATACAAAGTTCATTTTGGCTCTCACACCTTAACTAAATGTTGTAGACTCAAACTTTTTGCTGTCATTAGTGTATTTTAGCAACTTGAAGATGATTCCAGCATTAATTTCATTGTGCTTTTGCTCATTTTGAAGATTTTGACAGTTTCACCTGAAGTGTACAATCAAGGGCTGAAAACGCGTTTAAAGCAATAAAAAGTTAATTTAGGCTCTCACAACTTAACTAAATGTTGTAGACTCAAACTTTTTACTGTCATTAGTGTATTTTAGCAACTTGAAGATGATTCCAGCATTAATTTCATTGTGCTTTTGCTCATTTTGAAGATTTTGACAGTTTCACCTGAAGTGTCCAATCGGGCTGAAAATGCATTTAAAGCAATACAAAGTTCATTTTGGCTCTCACACCTTAACTAAATGTTGTAGACTCGAACTTTTTGCTGTCATTAGTGTATTTTAGCAACTTGAAGATGATTCCAGCATTAATTTCATTGTGCTTTTGCTCATTTTGAAGATTTTGACAGTTTCACCTGAAGTGTACAATCAGGTGCTGAAAACGCGTTTACAGCAATACAAAGTTAATTTAGGCTCTCACACCTTAACTAAATGTTGTAGACTCAAACTTGTTGCTGTCATTAGTGTATTTTAGCAACTTGAAGATGATTCCAGCATTAATTTCATTGTGCTTTTGCCCATTTTGAAGATTTTGACAGTTTCACCTGAATTGTACAATCAAGGGCTGAAAACGCATTTAAAGCAATAAAAAGTTCATTTAGGCTCTCACACCTCAACTAAATGTTGTAGACTCAAACTTTTTGCTGTCATTAGTGTATTTTACCAACTTGAAGATGATTCCAACATTAATTTCATTGTGCTTTTGCTCATTTTGAAGATTTTGACAGTTTCACCTGAAGTGTACAATCGGGCTGAAAATGAATTTTAAAGCAATACAAAGTTCATTTTGGCTCTCACACCTTAACTAAATATTGTAGACTCAAACTTTTTGCTGTCATTAGTGTATTTTAGCAACTTGAAGATGATTCCAGCATTAATTTCATTGTGCTTTTGCTAATTTTGAAGATTTTGACAGTTTCACCTGAAGTGTACAATCAGGTGCTGAAAACGCGTTTACAGCAATACAAAGTTCATTTTGGCTCTCACACCTTAACTAAATGTTGTAGACTCAAACTTTTTGCTGTCATTAGTGTATTTTAGCAACTTGAAGATGATTCCAACATTAATTTCATTGTGCTTTTGCTCATTTTGAAGATTTTGACAGTTTCACCTGAAGTGTACTATCGGGCTGAAAATGCATTTAAAGCAATACAAAGTTCATTTTGGCTCTCACACCTTAACTAAATGTTGTAGACTCAAACTTTTTGCTGTCATTAGTGTATTTTAGCAACTTGAAGATGATTCCAGCATTAATTTCATTGTGCTTTTGCTCATTTTGAAGATTTTGACATTTTCACCTGAAGTGTACAATCAGGGGCTGAAAACGCGTTTAAAGCAATAAAAAGTTCATTTTGGCTCTCACACCTTAACTAAATGTTGTAGACTCAAACTTTTTGCTGTCATTAGTGTATTTTAGCAAAATGAAGATGATTCAAGCATTAATTTCATTGTGCTTTTGCTCATTTTGAAGATTTTAACATTTTCACCTGAAGTGTACAATTAGGGGCTGAAATTGCGTTTAAAGCAATAAAAAGTTCATTTTGGCTCTCACACCTTAACTAAATGTTGTAGACTCAAACTGTTTTCTGTCATTAGTGTATTTTAGCAACTTGAAGATGATTCCAGCATTAATTTCATTGTGCTTTTGCTCATTTTGAAGATTTTGACAGTTTCACCTGAATTGTACAATCAGGTGCTGAAAACGCGTTTACAGCAATACAAAGTTCATTTTGGCTCTCACACCTTAACTAAATGTTGTAGACTCAAACTTTTTGCTGTCATTAGTGTATTTTAGCAACTTGAAGATGATTCCATCATTAATTTAATTGTGCTTTTGCTCATTTTGAAGATTTTGACAGTTTCACCTGAAGTGTACTATCGGGCTGAAAATGCATTTAAAGCAATACAAAGTTCATTTTGGCTCTCACACCTTAACTAAATGTTGTAGACTAAAACTTTTTGCTGTCATTAGTGTATTTTAGCAACTTGAAGATGATTCCAGCATTAATTTCATTGTGCTTTTGCTCATTTTGAAGATTTTGACATTTTCACCTGAAGTGTACAATCAGGGGCTGAAAACGCGTTTAAAGCAATAAAAAGTTCATTTTGGCTCTCACACCTTAACTAAATGTTGTAGACTCAAACTTTTTGCTGTCATTAGTGTATTTTAGCAACTTGAAGATGATTCCAGCATTAATTTCATTGTGCTTTTGCTCATTTTGAAGATTTTGACAGTTTCACCTGAAGTGTACAATCGGGCTGAAAATGAATTTTAAAGCAATACAAAGTTAATTTTGGCTCTCACACCTTAACTAAATGTTGTAGACTCAAACTTTTTGCTGTCATTAGTGTATTTTAGCAACTTGAAGATGATTCCAGCATTAATTTCATTGTGCTTTTGCTCATTTTGAAGATTTTGACATTTTCACCTGAAGTGTACAATCAGGGGCTGAAAACGCGTTTAAAGCAATAAAAAGTTCATTTTGGCTCTCACACCTTAACTAAATGTTGTAGACTCAAACTTTTTGCTGTCATTAGTGTATTTTAGCAACTTGAAGATGATTCCAACATTAATTTCATTGTGCTTTTGCTCATTTTGAAGATTTTGACATTTTCACCTGAAGTGTACAATCGGGCTGAAAATGAATTTTAAAGCAATACAAAGTTAATTTTGGCTCTCACACCTTAACTAAATGTTGTAGACTCAAACTTTTTGCTGTCATTAGTGTATGTTAGCAAAATGAAGATGATTCCATCATTAATTTCATTGTGCTTTTGCTCATTTTGAAGATTTTGACATTTTCACCTGAAGTGTACAATCGGGCTGAAAATGCATTTAAAGCCATAAAAAGTTCATTTTGGCTCTCACACCTTAACTAAATGTTGTAGACTCAAACTTTTTGCTGTCATTAGTGTATTTTAGCAAAATGAAGATGATTCAAGCATTAATTTCATTGTGCTTTTGCTCATTTTGAAGATTTTGACATTTTCACCTGAAGTGTACAATCGGGCTGAAAATGCATTTAAAGCCATAAAAAGTTCATTTTGGCTCTCACACCTTAACTAAATGTTGTAGACTCAAACTTTTTGCTGTCATTAGTGTATGTTAGCAAAATGAAGATGATTCAAGCATTAATTTCATTGTGCTTTTGCTCATTTTGAAGATTTTGACATTTTCACCTGAAGTGTACAATCAGGCTGAAAATGCATTTAAAGCCATAAAAAGTTCATTTTGGCTCTCACACCTTAACTAAATGTTGTAGACTCAAACTTTTTGCTGTCATTAGTGTATTTTAGCAAAATGAAGATGATTCAAGCATTAATTTCATTGTGCTTTTGCTCATTTTGAAGATTTTGACATTTTCACCTGAAGTGTACAATTAGGGGCTGAAAACGCGTTTAAAGCAATAAAAAGTTCATTTTGGCTCTCACACCTTAACTAAATGTTGTAGACTCAAACTTTTTGCTGTCATTAGTATATTTTAGCAAAATGAAGATGATTCAAGCATTAATTTTATTGTGCTTTTGCTCATTTTGAAGATTTTGACATTTTCACCTGAAGTGTACAATTAGGGGCTGAAAACGCGTTTAAAGCAATAAAAAGTTCATTTTGGCTCTCACACCTTAACTAAATGTTGTAGACTCAAACTGTTGTCTGTCATTAGTGTATTTTAGCAACTTGAAGATGATTCCAGTATTAATTTCATTGTGCTTTTGCTCATTTTGAAGATTTTGACAGTTTCACCTGAAGTGTACAATCAGGGGCTGAAAACGCGTTTAAAGCAATACAAAGTTCATTTAGGCTCTCACACCTTAACTAAATGTTGTAGACTCAAACTTTTTGCTTTCATTAGTGTATTTTAGCAACTTGAAGATGATTCCAGCATTAATTTCATTGTGCTTTTGCTCATTTTGAAGATTTTGACAGTTTCACCTGAAGTGTACAATCGGGCTGAAAATGAATTTTAAAGCAATACAAAGTTCATTTTGGCTCTCACACCTTAACTAAATGTTGTAGACTCAAACTTTTTGCTGTCATTAGTGTATTTTAGCAACTTGAAGATGATTCCAGCATTAATTTCATTGTGCTTTTGCTCATTTTGAAGATTTTGACAGTTTCACCTGAAGTGTACAATCAGGTGCTGAAAACGTGTTTACAGCAATACAAAGTTCATTTTGGCTCTCACACCTTAACTAAATGTTGTAGACTCAAACTTTTTGCTGTCATTAGTGTATTTTAGCAACTTGAAGATGATTCCAGCATTAATTTCATTGTGCTTTTGCTCATTTTGAAGATTTTGACAGTTTCACCTGAAGTGTACAATCAAGGGCTGAAAACGCGTTTAAAGCAATAAAAAGTTAATTTAGGCTCTCACAACTTAACTAAATGTTGTAGACTCAAACTTTTTACTGTCATTAGTGTATTTTACCAACTTGAAGATGATTCCAGCATTAATTTCATTGTGCTTTTGCTCATTTTGAAGATTTTGACAGTTTCACCTGAAGTGTCCAATCGGGCTGAAAATGCATTTAAAGCAATACAAAGTTCATTTTGGCTCTCACACCTTAACTAAATGTTGTAGACTCGAACTTTTTGCTGTCATTAGTGTATTTTAGCAACTTGAAGATGATTCCAGCATTAATTTCATTGTGCTTTTGCTCATTTTGAAGATTTTGACAGTTTCACCTGAAGTGTACAATCAGGTGCTGAAAACGCGTTTACAGCAATACAAAGTTAATTTAGGCTCTCACACCTTAACTAAATGTTGTAGACTCAAACTTGTTGCTGTCATTAGTGTATTTTAGCAACTTGAAGATGATTCCAGCATTAATTTCATTGTGCTTTTGCCCATTTTGAAGATTTTGACAGTTTCACCTGAATTGTACAATCAAGGGCTGAAAACGCATTTAAAGCAATAAAAAGTTCATTTAGGCTCTCACACCTCAACTAAATGTTGTAGACTCAAACTTTTTGCTGTCATTAGTGTATTTTACCAACTTGAAGATGATTCCAACATTAATTTCATTGTGCTTTTGCTCATTTTGAAGATTTTGACAGTTTCACCTGAAGTGTACAATCGGGCTGAAAATGAATTTTAAAGCAATACAAAGTTCATTTTGGCTCTCACACCTTAACTAAATATTGTAGACTCAAACTTTTTGCTGTCATTAGTGTATTTTAGCAACTTGAAGATGATTCCAGCATTAATTTCATTGTGCTTTTGCTAATTTTGAAGATTTTGACAGTTTCACCTGAAGTGTACAATCAGGTGCTGAAAACGCGTTTACAGCAATACAAAGTTCATTTTGGCTCTCACACCTTAACTAAATGTTGTAGACTCAAACTTTTTGCTGTCATTAGTGTATTTTAGCAACTTGAAGATTATTCCATCATTAATTTCATTGTGCTTTTGCTCATTTTGAAGATTTTGACATTTTCACCTGAAGTGTACAATCAGGGGCTGAAAACGCGTTTAAAGCAATAAAAAGTTCATTTTGGCTCTCACACCTTAACTAAATGTTGTAGACTCAAACTTTTTGCTGTCATTAGTGTATTTTAGCAACTTGAAGATGATTCCAACATTAATTTCATTGTGCTTTTGCTCATTTTGAAGATTTTGACAGTTTCACCTGAAGTGTACAATCGGGCTGAAAATGAATTTTAAAGCAATACAAAGTTAATTTTGGCTCTCACACCTTAACTAAATGTTGTAGACTCAAACTTTTTGCTGTCATTAGTGTATTTTAGCAAAATGAAGATGATTCAAGCATTAATTTCATTGTGCTTTTGCTCATTTTGAAGATTTTGACATTTTCACCTGAAGTGTACAATCAGGGGCTGAAAACGCGTTTAAAGAAATAAAAAGTTCATTTTGGCTCTCACACCTTAACTAAATGTTGTAGACTCAAAATGTTTTCTGTCATTAGTGTATTTTAGCAACTTGAAGATGATTCCAGCATTAATTTCATTGTGCTTTTGCTCATTTTGAAGATTTTGACAGTTTCACCTGAAGTGTACAATCGGGCTGAAAATGCATTTAAAGCAATACAAAGTTCATTTAGGCTCTCACACCTTAACTAAATGTTGTAGACTCAAACGTGTTGCTGTCATTAGTGTATTTTAGCAACTTGAAGATGATTCCAGCATTAATTTCATTGTGCTTTTGCTCATTTTGAAGATTTTGACAGTTTCACCTGAAGTGTACAATCAGGGGCTGAAAACGCGTTTAAAGCAATACAAAGTTCATTTAGGCTCTCACACCTTAACTAAATGTTGTAGACTCAAACTGTTTACTGTCATTAGCGTATTTTAGCAACTTGAAGATGATTCCAGCATTAATTTCATTGTGCTTTTGCTCATTTTGAAGATTTTGACAGTTTCACCTGAAGTGTACTATCGGGCTGAAAATGCATTTAAAGCAATACAAAGTTCATTTTGGCTCTCACACCTTAACTAAATGTTGTAGACTCAAACTTTTTGCTGTCATTAGTGTATTTTAGCAACTTGAAGATGATTCCAGCATTAATTTCATTGTGCTTTTGCTCATTTTGAAGATTTTGACATTTTCACCTGAAGTGTACAATCAGGGGCTGAAAACGCGTTTAAAGCAATAAAAAGTTCATTTTGGCTCTCACACCTTAACTAAATGTTGTAGACTCAAACTTTTTGCTGTCATTAGTGTATTTTAGCAAAATGAAGATGATTCAAGCATTAATTTCATTGTGCTTTTGCTCATTTTGAAGATTTTAACATTTTCACCTGAAGTGTACAATTAGGGGCTGAAAACGCGTTTAAAGCAATAAAAAGTTCATTTTGGCTCTCACACCTTAACTAAATGTTGTAGACTCAAACTGTTTTCTGTCATTAGTGTATTTTAGCAACTTGAAGATGATTCCAGCATTAATTTCATTGTGCTTTTGCTCATTTTGAAGATTTTGACAGTTTCACCTGAATTGTACAATCAGGTGCTGAAAACGCGTTTACAGCAATACAAAGTTCATTTTGGCTCTCACACCTTAACTAAATGTTGTAGACTCAAACTTTTTGCTGTCATTAGTGTATTTTAGCAACTTGAAGATGATTCCATCATTAATTTAATTGTGCTCTTGCTCATTTTGAAGATTTTGACAGTTTCACCTGAAGTGTACTATCGGGCTGAAAATGCATTTAAAGCAATACAAAGTTCATTTTGGCTCTCACACCTTAACTAAATGTTGTAGACTCAAACTTTTTGCTGTCATTAGTGTATTTTAGCAACTTGAAGATGATTCCAGCATTAATTTCATTGTGCTTTTGCTCATTTTGAAGATTTTGACATTTTCACCTGAAGTGTACAATCAGGGGCTGAAAACGCGTTTAAAGCAATAAAAAGTTCATTTTGGCTCTCACACCTTAACTAAATGTTGTAGACTCAAACTTTTTGCTGTCATTAGTGTATTTTAGCAACTTGAAGATGATTCCAACATTAATTTCATTGTGCTTTTGCTCATTTTGAAGATTTTGACAGTTTCACCTGAAGTGTACAATCGGGCTGAAAATTAATTTTAAAGCAATACAAAGTTAATTTTGGCTCTCACACCTTAACTAAATGTTGTAGACTCAAACTTTTTGCTGTCATTAGTGTATTTTAGCAACTTGAAGATGATTCCAACATTAATTTCATTGTGCTTTTGCTCATTTTGAAGATTTTGACATTTTCACCTGAAGTGTACAATCGGGCTGAAAATGAATTTTAAAGCAATACAAAGTTAATTTTGGCTCTCACACCTTAACTAAATGTTGTAGACTCAAACTTATTGCTGTCATTAGTGTATGTTAGCAACATGAAGATGATTCCATCATTAATTTCATTGTGCTTTTGCTCATTTTGAAGATTTTGACATTTTCACCTGAAGTGTACAATCGGGCTGAAAATGCATTTAAAGCCATAAAAAGTTCATTTTGGCTCTCACACCTTAACTAAATGTTGTAGACTCAAACTTTTTGCTGTCATTAGTGTATTTTAGCAAAATGAAGATGATTCAAGCATTAATTTCATTGTGCTTTTGCTCATTTTGAAGATTTTGACATTTTCACCTGAAGTGTACAATCGGGCTGAAAATGCATTTAAAGCCATAAAAAGTTCATTTTGGCTCTCACACCTTAACTAAATGTTGTAGACTCAAACTTTTTGCTGTCATTAGTGTATGTTAGCAAAATGAAGATGATTCAAGCATTAATTTCATTGTGCTTTTGCTCATTTTGAAGATTTTGACATTTTCACCTGAAGTGTACAATCAGGCTGAAAATGCATTTAAAGCCATAAAAAGTTCATTTTGGCTCTCACACCTTAACTAAATGTTGTAGACTCAAACTTTTTGCTGTCATTAGTGTATTTTAGCAAAATGAAGATGATTCAAGCATTAATTTCATTGTGCTTTTGCTCATTTTGAAGATTTTGACATTTTCACCTGAAGTGTACAATTAGGGGCTGAAAACGCGTTTAAAGCAATAAAAAGTTCATTTTGGCTCTCACACCTTAACTAAATGTTGTAGACTCAAACTTTTTGCTGTCATTAGTATATTTTAGCAAAATGAAGATGATTCAAGCATTAATTTTATTGTGCTTTTGCTCATTTTGAAGATTTTGACATTTTCACCTGAAGTGTACAATTAGGGGCTGAAAACGCGTTTAAAGCAATAAAAAGTTCATTTTGGCTCTCACACCTTAACTAAATGTTGTAGACTCAAACTGTTGTCTGTCATTAGTGTATTTTAGCAACTTGAAGATGATTCCAGCATTAATTTCATTGTGCTTTTGCTCATTTTGAAGATTTTGACAGTTTCACCTGAAGTGTACAATCAGGGGCTGAAAACGCGTTTAAAGCAATACAAAGTTCATTTAGGCTCTCACACCTTAACTAAATGTTGTAGACTCAAACTTTTTGCTTTCATTAGTGTATTTTAGCAACTTGAAGATGATTCCAGCATTAATTTCATTGTGCTTTTGCTCATTTTGAAGATTTTGACAGTTTCACCTGAAGTGTACAATCGGGCTGAAAATGAATTTTAAAGCAATACAAAGTTCATTTTGGCTCTCACACCTTAACTAAATGTTGTAGACTCAAACTTTTTGCTGTCATTAGTGTATTTTAGCAACTTGAAGATGATTCCAGCATTAATTTCATTGTGCTTTTGCTCATTTTGAAGATTTTGACAGTTTCACCTGAAGTGTACAATCAGGTGCTGAAAACGTGTTTACAGCAATACAAAGTTCATTTTGGCTCTCACACCTTAACTAAATGTTGTAGACTCAAACTTTTTGCTGTCATTAGTGTATTTTAGCAACTTGAAGATGATTCCAGCATTAATTTCATTGTGCTTTTGCTCATTTTGAAGATTTTGACAGTTTCACCTGAAGTGTACAATCAAGGGCTGAAAACGCGTTTAAAGCAATAAAAAGTTAATTTAGGCTCTCACAACTTAACTAAATGTTGTAGACTCAAACTTTTTACTGTCATTAGTGTATTTTAGCAACTTGAAGATGATTCCAGCATTAATTTCATTGCGCTTTTGCTCATTTTGAAGATTTTGACAGTTTCACCTGAAGTGTCCAATCGGGCTGAAAATGCATTTAAAGCAATACAAAGTTCATTTTGGCTCTCACACCTTAACTAAATGTTGTAGACTCGAACTTTTTGCTGTCATTAGTGTATTTTAGCAACTTGAAGATGATTCCAGCATTAATTTCATTGTGCTTTTGCTCATTTTGAAGATTTTGACAGTTTCACCTGAAGTGTACAATCAGGTGCTGAAAACGCGTTTACAGCAATACAAAGTTAATTTAGGCTCTCACACCTTAACTAAATGTTGTAGAGTCAAACTTGTTGCTGTCATTAGTGTATTTTAGCAACTTGAAGATGATTCCAGCATTAATTTCATTGTGCTTTTGCCCATTTTGAAGATTTTGACAGTTTCACCTGAATTGTACAATCAAGGGCTGAAAACGCATTTAAAGCAATAAAAAGTTCATTTAGGCTCTCACACCTCAACTAAATGTTGTAGACTCAAACTTTTTGCTGTCATTAGTGTATTTTACCAACTTGAAGATGATTCCAACATTAATTTCATTGTGCTTTTGCTCATTTTGAAGATTTTGACAGTTTCACCTGAAGTGTACAATCGGGCTGAAAATGAATTTTAAAGCAATACAAAGTTCATTTTGGCTCTCACACCTTAACTAAATATTGTAGACTCAAACTTTTTGCTGTCATTAGTGTATTTTAGCAACTTGAAGATGATTCCAGCATTAATTTCATTGTGCTTTTGCTAATTTTGAAGATTTTGACAGTTTCACCTGAAGTGTACAATCAGGTGCTGAAAACGCGTTTACAGCAATACAAAGTTCATTTTGGCTCTCACACCTTAACTAAATGTTGTAGACTCAAACTTTTTGCTGTCATTAGTGTATTTTAGCAAAATGAAGATGATTCAAGCATTAATTTCATTGTGCTTTTGCTCATTTTGAAGATTTTGACATTTTCACCTGAAGTGTACAATCAGGGGCTGAAAACGCGTTTAAAGAAATAAAAAGTTCATTTTGGCTCTCACACCTTAACTAAATGTTGTAGACTCAAAATGTTTTCTGTCATTAGTGTATTTTAGCAACTTGAAGATGATTCCAGCATTAATTTCATTGTGCTTTTGCTCATTTTGAAGATTTTGACAGTTTCACCTGAAGTGTACAATCGGGCTGAAAATGCATTTAAAGCAATACAAAGTTCATTTAGGCTCTCACACCTTAACTAAATGTTGTAGACTCAAACGTGTTGCTGTCATTAGTGTATTTTAGCAACTTGAAGATGATTCCAGCATTAATTTCATTGTGCTTTTGCTCATTTTGAAGATTTTGACAGTTTCACCTGAAGTGTACAATCAGGGGCTGAAAACGCGTTTAAAGCAATACAAAGTTCATTTAGGCTCTCACACCTTAACTAAATGTTGTAGACTCAAACTGTTTACTGTCATTAGCGTATTTTAGCAACTTGAAGATGATTCCAGCATTAATTTCATTGTGCTTTTGCTCATTTTGAAGATTTTGACAGTTTCACCTGAAGTGTACTATCGGGCTGAAAATGCATTTAAAGCAATACAAAGTTCATTTTGGCTCTCACACCTTAACTAAATGTTGTAGACTCAAACTTTTTGCTGTCATTAGTGTATTTTAGCAACTTGAAGATGATTCCAGCATTAATTTCATTGTGCTTTTGCTCATTTTGAAGATTTTGACATTTTCACCTGAAGTGTACAATCAGGGGCTGAAAACGCGTTTAAAGCAATAAAAAGTTCATTTTGGCTCTCACACCTTAACTAAATGTTGTAGACTCAAACTTTTTGCTGTCATTAGTGTATTTTAGCAAAATGAAGATGATTCAAGCATTAATTTCATTGTGCTTTTGCTCATTTTGAAGATTTTAACATTTTCACCTGAAGTGTACAATTAGGGGCTGAAAACGCGTTTAAAGCAATAAAAAGTTCATTTTGGCTCTCACACCTTAACTAAATGTTGTAGACTCAAACTGTTTTCTGTCATTAGTGTATTTTAGCAACTTGAAGATGATTCCAGCATTAATTTCATTGTGCTTTTGCTCATTTTGAAGATTTTGACAGTTTCACCTGAATTGTACAATCAGGTGCTGAAAACGCGTTTACAGCAATACAAAGTTCATTTTGGCTCTCACACCTTAACTAAATGTTGTAGACTCAAACTTTTTGCTGTCATTAGTGTATTTTAGCAACTTGAAGATGATTCCATCATTAATTTAATTGTGCTTTTGCTCATTTTGAAGATTTTGACAGTTTCACCTGAAGTGTACTATCGGGCTGAAAATGCATTTAAAGCAATACAAAGTTCATTTTGGCTCTCACACCTTAACTAAATGTTGTAGACTCAAACTTTTTGCTGTCATTAGTGTATTTTAGCAACTTGAAGATGATTCCAGCATTAATTTCATTGTGCTTTTGCTCATTTTGAAGATTTTGACATTTTCACCTGAAGTGTACAATCAGGGGCTGAAAACGCGTTTAAAGCAATAAAAAGTTCATTTTGGCTCTCACACCTTAACTAAATGTTGTAGACTCAAACTTTTTGCTGTCATTAGTGTATTTTAGCAACTTGAAGATGATTCCAACATTAATTTCATTGTGCTTTTGCTCATTTTGAAGATTTTGACAGTTTCACCTGAAGTGTACAATCGGGCTGAAAATGAATTTTAAAGCAATACAAAGTTAATTTTGGCTCTCACACCTTAACTAAATGTTGTAGACTCAAACTTTTTGCTGTCATTAGTGTATTTTAGCAACTTGAAGATGATTCCAGCATTAATTTCATTGTGCTTTTGCTCATTTTGAAGATTTTGACATTTTCACCTGAAGTGTACAATCAGGGGCTGAAAACGCGTTTAAAGCAATAAAAAGTTCATTTTGGCTCTCACACCTTAACTAAATGTTGTAGACTCAAACTTTTTGCTGTCATTAGTGTATTTTAGCAACTTGAAGATGATTCCAACATTAATTTCATTGTGCTTTTGCTCATTTTGAAGATTTTGACATTTTCACCTGAAGTGTACAATCGGGCTGAAAATGAATTTTAAAGCAATACAAAGTTAATTTTGGCTCTCACACCTTAACTAAATGTTGTAGACTCAAACTTTTTGCTGTCATTAGTGTATTTTAGCAAAATGAAGATGATTCAAGCATTAATTTCATTGTGCTTTTGCTCATTTTAAAGATTTTGACATTTTCACCTGAAGTGTACAATCAGGAGCTGAAAACGCGTTTAAAGAAATAAAAAGTTCATTTTGGCTCTCACACCTTAACTAAATGTTGTAGACTCAAACTTTTTGCTGTCATTAGTGTATTTTAGCAAAATGAAGATTATTCAAGCATTAATTTCATTGTGCTTTTGCTCATTTTGAAGATTTTGACATTTTCACCTGAAGTGTACAATTAGGGGCTGAAAACGCGTTTAAAGCAATAAAAAGTTCATTTTGGCTCTCACACCTTAACTAAATGTTGTAGACTCAAACTGTTTTCTGTCATTAGTGTATTTTAGCAACTTGAAGATGATTCCAGCATTAATTTCATTGTGCTTTTGCTCATTTTGAAGATTTTGACAGTTTCACCTGAAGTGTACAATCAGGGGCTGAAAACGCGTTTAAAGCAATACAAAGTTCATTTAGGCTCTCACACCTTAACTAAATGTTGTAGACTCAAACTTTTTGCTTTCATTAGTGTATTTTAGCAACTTGAAGATGATTCCAGCATTAATTTCATTGTGCTTTTGCTCATTTTGAAGATTTTGACAGTTTCACCTGAAGTGTACTATCGGGCTGAAAATGCATTTAAAGCAATACAAAGTTCAATTTGGCTCTCACACCTTAACTAAATGTTGTAGACTCAAACTTTTTGCTGTCATTAGTGTATTTTAGCAACTTGAAGATGATTCCAGCATTAATTTCATTGTGCTTTTGCTCATTTTGAAGATTTTGACATTTTCACCTGAAGTGTACAATCAGGGGCTGAAAACGCGTTTAAAGCAATAAAAAGTTCATTTTGGCTCTCACACCTTAACTAAATGTTGTAGACTCAAACTTTTTGCTGTCATTAGTGTATTTTAGCAAAATGAAGATGATTCAAGCATTAATTTCATTGTGCTTTTGCTCATTTTGAAGATTTTAACATTTTCACCTGAAGTGTACAATTAGGGGCTGAAAACGCGTTTAAAGCAATAAAAAGTTCATTTTGGCTCTCACACCTTAACTAAATGTTGTAGACTCAAACTTTTTGCTGTCATTAGTGTATTTTAGCAACTTGAAGATGATTCAAGCATTAATTTCATTGTGCTTTTGCTCATTTTGAAGATTTTGACAGTTTCACCTGAAGTGTACAATCGGGCTGAAAATGAATTTTAAAGCAATACAAAGTACATTTTGGCTCTCACACCTTAACTAAATGTTGTAGACTCAAACTTTTTGCTTTCATTAGTGTATTTTAGCAACTTGAAGATGATTCCAGCATTAATTTCATTGTGCTTTTGCTCATTTTGAAGATTTTGACAGTTTCACCTGAAGTGTACAATCGGGCTGAAATTGCATTTAAAGCAATACAAAGTTCATTTAGGCTCTCACACCTTAACTAAATGTTGTAGACTCAAACGTGTTGCTGTCATTAGTGTATTTTAGCAACTTGAAGATGATTCCAGCATTAATTTCATTGTGCTTTTGCTCATTTTGAAGATTTTGACAGTTTCACCTGAAGTGTACAATCAGGGGCTGAAAACGCGTTTAAAGCAATACAAAGTTCATTTAGGCTCTCACACCTTAACTAAATGTTGTAGACTCAAACTGTTTACTGTCATTAGCGTATTTTAGCAACTTGAAGATGATTCCAGCATTAATTTCATTGTGCTTTTGCTCATTTTGAAGATTTTGACAGTTTCACCTGAAGTGTACTATCGGGCTGAAAATGCATTTAAAGCAATACAAAGTTCATTTTGGCTCTCACACCTTAACTAAATGTTGTAGACTCAAACTTTTTGCTGTCATTAGTGTATTTTAGCAACTTGAAGATGATTCCAGCATTAATTTCATTGTGCTTTTGCTCATTTTGAAGATTTTGACATTTTCACCTGAAGTGTACAATCAGGGGCTGAAAACGCGTTTAAAGCAATAAAAAGTTCATTTTGGCTCTCACACCTTAACTAACTGTTGTAGACTCAAACTTTTTGCTGTCATTAGTGTATTTTAGCAAAATGAAGATGATTCAAGCATTAATTTCATTGTGCTTTTGCTCATTTTGAAGATTTTAACATTTTCACCTGAAGTGTACAATTAGGGGCTGAAAACGCGTTTAAAGCAATAAAAAGTTCATTTTGGCTCTCACACCTTAACTAAATGTTGTAGACTCAAACTGTTTTCTGTCATTAGTGTATTTTAGCAACTTGAAGATGATTCCAGCATTAATTTCATTGTGCTTTTGCTCATTTTGAAGATTTTGACAGTTTCACCTGAATTGTACAATCAGGTGCTGAAAACGCGTTTACAGCAATACAAAGTTCATTTTGGCTCTCACACCTTAACTAAATGTTGTAGACTCAAACTTTTTGCTGTCATTAGTGTATTTTAGCAACTTGAAGATGATTCCATCATTAATTTAATTGTGCTTTTGCTCATTTTGAAGATTTTGACAGTTTCACCTGAAGTGTACTATCGGGCTGAAAATGCATTTAAAGCAATACAAAGTTCATTTTGGCTCTCACACCTTAACTAAATGTTGTAGACTCAAACTTTTTGCTGTCATTAGTGTATTTTAGCAACTTGAAGATGATTCCAGCATTAATTTCATTGTGCTTTTGCTCATTTTGAAGATTTTGACATTTTCACCTGAAGTGTACAATCAGGGGCTGAAAACGCGTTTAAAGCAATAAAAAGTTCATTTTGGCTCTCACACCTTAACTAAATGTTGTAGACTCAAACTTTTTGCTGTCATTAGTGTATTTTAGCAACTTGAAGATGATTCCAACATTAATTTCATTGTGCTTTTGCTCATTTTGAAGATTTTGACAGTTTCACCTGAAGTGTACAATCGGGCTGAAAATGAATTTTAAAGCAATACAAAGTTAATTTTGGCTCTCACACCTTAACTAAATGTTGTAGACTCAAACTTTTTGCTGTCATTAGTGTATTTTAGCAACTTGAAGATGATTCCAGCATTAATTTCATTGTGCTTTTGCTCATTTTGAAGATTTTGACATTTTCACCTGAAGTGTACAATCAGGGGCTGAAAACGCGTTTAAAGCAATAAAAAGTTCATTTTGGCTCTCACACCTTAACTAAATGTTGTAGACTCAAACTTTTTGCTGTCATTAGTGTATTTTAGCAACTTGAAGATGATTCCAACATTAATTTCATTGTGCTTTTGCTCATTTTGAAGATTTTGACAGTTTCACCTGAAGTGTACAATCGGGCTGAAAATGAATTTTAAAGCAATACAAAGTTAATTTTGGCTCTCACACCTTAACTAAATGTTGTAGACTCAAACTTTTTGCTGTCATTAGTGTATTTTAGCAAAATGAAGATGATTCAAGCATTAATTTCATTGTGCTTTTGCTCATTTTAAAGATTTTGACATTTTCACCTGAAGTGTACAATCAGGAGCTGAAAACGCGTTTAAAGAAATAAAAAGTTCATTTTGGCTCTCACACCTTAACTAAATGTTGTAGACTCAAACTTTTTGCTGTCATTAGTGTATTTTAGCAAAATGAAGATGATTCAAGCATTAATTTCATTGTGCTTTTGCTCATTTTGAAGATTTTAACATTTTCACCTGAAGTGTACAATTAGGGGCTGACAACGCGTTTAAAGCAATAAAAAGTTCATTTTGGCTCTCACACCTAAACTAAATGTTGTAGACTCAAACTTTTTGCTGTCATTAGTGTATTTTAGCAACTTGAAGATGATTCCAGCATTAATTTCATTGTGCTTTTGCTCATTTTGAAGATTTTGACATTTTCACCTGAAGTGTACAATCAGGGGCTGAAAACGCGTTTAAAGCAATAAAAAGTTCATTTTGGCTCTCACACCTTAACTAAATGTTGTAGACTCAAACTTTTTGCTGTCATTAGTGTATTTTAGCAAAATGAAGATGATTCAAGCATTAATTTCATTGTGCTTTTGCTCATTTTGAAGATTTTAATATTTTCACCTGAAGTGTACAATTAGGGGCTGAAAACGCGTTTAAAGCAATAAAAAGTTCATTTTGGCTCTCACACCTTAACTAAATGTTGTAGACTCAAACTGTTTTCTGTCATTAGTGTATTTTAGCAACTTGAAGATGATTCCAGCATTAATTTCATTGTGCTTTTGCTCATTTTGAAGATTTTGACAGTTTCACCTGAATTGTACAATCAGGTGCTGAAAACGCGTTTACAGCAATACAAAGTTCATTTTGGCTCTCACACCTTAACTAAATGTTGTAGACTCAAACTTTTTGCTGTCATTAGTGTATTTTAGCAACTTGAAGATGATTCCATCATTAATTTAATTGTGCTTTTGCTCATTTTGAAGATTTTGACAGTTTCACCTGAAGTGTACTATCGGGCTGAAAATGCATTTAAAGCAATACAAAGTTCATTTTGGCTCTCACACCTTAACTAAATGTTGTAGACTCAAACTTTTTGCTGTCATTAGTGTATTTTAGCAACTTGAAGATGATTCCAGCATTAATTTCATTGTGCTTTTGCTCATTTTGAAGATTTTGACATTTTCACCTGAAGTGTACAATCAGGGGCTGAAAACGCGTTTAAAGCAATAAAAAGTTCATTTTGGCTCTCACACCTTAACTAAATGTTGTAGACTCAAACTTTTTGCTGTCATTAGTGTATTTTAGCAACTTGAAGATGATTCCAACATTAATTTCATTGTGCTTTTGCTCATTTTGAAGATTTTGACAGTTTCACCTGAAGTGTACAATCGGGCTGAAAATGAATTTTAAAGCAATACAAAGTTAATTTTGGCTCTCACACCTTAACTAAATGTTGTAGACTCAAACTTTTTGCTGTCATTAGTGTATTTTAGCAAAATGAAGATGATTCAAGCATTAATTTCATTGTGCTTTTGCTCATTTTAAAGATTTTGACATTTTCACCTGAAGTGTACAATCAGGAGCTGAAAACGCGTTTAAAGAAATAAAAAGTTCATTTTGGCTCTCACACCTTAACTAAATGTTGTAGACTCAAACTTTTTGCTGTCATTAGTGTATTTTAGCAAAATGAAGATGATTCAAGCATTAATTTCATTGTGCTTTTGCTCATTTTGAAGATTTTGACATTTTCACCTGAAGTGTACAATTAGGGGCTGAAAACGCGTTTAAAGCAATAAAAAGTTCATTTTGGCTCTCACACCTTAACTAAATGTTGTAGACTCAAACTGTTTTCTGTCATTAGTGTATTTTAGCAACTTGAAGATGATTCCAGCATTAATTTCATTGTGCTTTTGCTCATTTTGAAGATTTTGACAGTTTCACCTGAAGTGTACAATCGGGCTGAAAATGAATTTTAAAGCAATACAAAGTTCATTTTGGCTCTCACACCTTAACTAAATGTTGTAGACTCAAACTTTTTGCTTTCATTAGTGTATTTTAGCAACTTGAAGATGATTCCAGCATTAATTTCATTGTGCTTTTGCTCATTTTGAAGATTTTGACAGTTTCACCTGAAGTGTACAATCGGGCTGAAAATGAATTTTAAAGCAATACAAAGTTCATTTTGGCTCTCACACCTTAACTAAATGTTGTAGACTCAAACTTTTTGCTGTCATTAGTGTATTTTAGCAACTTGAAGATGATTCCAGCATTAATTTCATTGTGCTTTTGCTCATTTTGAAGATTTTGACAGTTTCACCTGAAGTGTACAATCAAGGGCTGAAAACGCGTTTAAAGCAATAAAAAGTTAATTTAGGCTCTCACAACTTAACTAAATGTTGTAGACTCAAACTTTTTACTGTCATTAGTGTATTTTAGCAACTTGAAGATTATTCCAGCATTAATTTCATTGTGCTTTTGCTCATTTTGAAGATTTTGACAGTTTCACCTGAAGTGTCCAATCGGGCTGAAAATGCATTTAAAGCAATACAAAGTTCATTTTGGCTCTCACACCTTAACTAAATGTTGTAGACTCAAACTTGTTGCTGTCATTAGTGTATTTTAGCAACTTGAAGATGATTCCAGCATTAATTTCATTGTGCTTTTGCCCATTTTGAAGATTTTGACAGTTTCACCTGAATTGTACAATCAAGGGCTGAAAACGCATTTAAAGCAATAAAAAGTTCATTTAGGCTCTCACACCTCAACTAAATGTTGTAGACTCAAACTTTTTGCTGTCATTAGTGTATTTTACCAACTTGAAGATGATTCCAACATTAATTTCATTGTGCTTTTGCTCATTTTGAAGATTTTGACAGTTTCACCTGAAGTGTACAATCGGGCTGAAAATGAATTTTAAAGCAATACAAAGTTCATTTTGGCTCTCACACCTTAACTAAATATTGTAGACTCAAACTTTTTGCTGTCATTAGTGTATTTTAGCAACTTGAAGATGATTCCAGCATTAATTTCATTGTGCTTTTGCTCATTTTGAAGATTTTGACAGTTTCACCTGAAGTATACAATCAGGTGCTGAAAACGCGTTTACAGCAATACAAAGTTCATTTTGGCTCTCACACCTTAACTAAATGTTGTAGACTCAAACTTTTTGCTGTCATTAGTGTATTTTAGCAACTTGAAGATGATTCCATCATTAATTTCATTGTGCTTTTGCTCATTTTGAAGATTTTGACATTTTCACCTGAAGTGTACAATCAGGGGCTGAAAACGCGTTTAAAGCAATAAAAAGTTCATTTTGGCTCTCACACCTTAACTAAATGTTGTAGACTCAAACTTTTTGCTGTCATTAGTGTATTTTAGCAACTTGAAGATGATTCCAACATTAATTTCATTGTGCTTTTGCTCATTTTGAAGATTTTGACAGTTTCACCTGAAGTGTACAATCGGGCTGAAAATGAATTTTAAAGCAATACAAAGTTAATTTTGGCTCTCACACCTTAACTAAATGTTGTAGACTCAAACTTGTTGCTGTCATTAGTGTATTTTAGCAACTTGAAGATGATTCCAGCATAAATTTCATTGTGCTTTTGCCCATTTTGAAGATTTTGACAGTTTCACCTGAATTGTACAATCAAGGGCTGAAAACGCATTTAAAGCAATAAAAAGTTCATTTAGGCTCTCACACCTCAACTAAATGTTGTAGACTCAAACTTTTTGCTGTCATTAGTGTATTTTACCAACTTGAAGATGATTCCAACATTAATTTCATTGTGCTTTTGCTCATTTTGAAGATTTTGACAGTTTCACCTGAAGTGTACAATCGGGCTGAAAATGAATTTTAAAGCAATACAAAGTTCATTTTGGCTCTCACAGCTTAACTAAATATTGTAGACTCAAACTTTTTGCTGTCATTAGTGTATTTTAGCAACTTGAAGATGATTCCAGCATTAATTTCATTGTGCTTTTGCTCATTTTGAAGATTTTGACAGTTTCACCTGAAGTGTACAATCAGGTGCTGAAAACGCGTTTACAGCAATACAAAGTTCATTTTGGCTCTCACACCTTAACTAAATGTTGTAGACTCAAACTTTTTGCTGTCATTAGTGTATTTTAGCAACTTGAAGATGATTCCATCATTAATTTCATTGTGCTTTTGCTCATTTTGAAGATTTTGACATTTTCACCTGAAGTGTACAATCAGGGGCTGAAAACGCGTTTAAAGCAATAAAAAGTTAATTTTGGCTCTCACACCTTAACTAAATGTTGTAGACTCAAACTTTTTGCTGTCATTAGTGTATTTTAGCAACTTGAAGATGATTCCAACATTAATTTCATTGTGCTTTTGCTCATTTTGAAGATTTTGACAGTTTCACCTGAAGTGTACAATCGGGCTGAAAATGAATTTTAAAGCAATACAAAGTTAATTTTGGCTCTCACACCTTAACTAAATGTTGTAGACTCAAACTTTTTGCTGTCATTAGTGTATTTTAGCAAAATGAAGATGATTCAAGCATTAATTTCATTGTGCTTTTGCTCATTTTGAAGATTTTGACAGTTTCACCTGAAGTGTACAATCGGGCTGAAAATGCATTTAAAGCAATACAAAGTTCATTTAGGCTCTCACACCTTAACTAAATGTTGTAGACTCAAACGTGTTGCTGTCATTAGTGTATTTTAGCAACTTGAAGATGATTCCAGCATTAATTTCATTGTGCTTTTGCTCATTTTGAAGATTTTGACAGTTTCACCTGAAGTGTACAATCAGGGGCTGAAAACGCGTTTAAAGCAATACAAAGTTCATTTAGGCTCTCACACCTTAACTAAATGTTGTAGACTCAAACTGTTTACTGTCATTAGTGTATTTTAGCAACTTGAAGATGATTCCAGCATTAATTTCATTGTGCTTTTGCTCATTTTGAAGATTTTGACAGTTTCACCTGAAGTGTACAATCAGGTGCTGAAAACGCGTTTACAGCAATACAAAGTTCATTTTGGCTCTCACACCTTAACTAAATGTTGTAGACTCAAACTTTTTGCTGTCATTAGTGTATTTTAGCAACTTGAAGATGATTCCATCATTAATTTAATTTTGCTTTTGCTCATTTTGAAGATTTTGAAAGTTTCACCTGAAGTGTACTATCGGGCTGAAAATGCATTTAAAGCAATACAAAGTTCATTTTGGCTCTCACACCTTAACTAAATGTTGTAGACTCAAACTTTTTGCTGTCATTAGTGTATTTTAGCAAAATGAAGATGATTCAAGCATTAATTTCATTGTGCTTTTGCTCATTTTGAAGATTTTGACATTTTCACCTGAAGTGTACAATTAGGGGCTGAAATCGCGTTTAAAGCAATAAAAAGTTCATTTTGGCTCTCACACCTTAACTAAATGTTGTAGACTCAAACTGTTTTCTGTCATTAGTGTATTTTAGCAACTTGAAGATGATTCCAGCATTAATTTCATTGTGCTTTTGCTCATTTTGAAGATTTTGACAGTTTCACCTGAAGTGTACAATCAGGGGCTGAAAACGCGTTTAAAGCAATACAAAGTTCATTTAGGCTCTCACACCTTAACTAAATGTTGTAGACTCAAACTGTTTACTGTCATTAGTGTATTTTAGCAACTTGAAGATGATTCCAGCATTAATTTCATTGTGCTTTTGCTCATTTTGAAGATTTTGACAGTTTCACCTGAAGTGTACAATCAGGTGCTGAAAACGCGTTTACAGCAATACAAAGTTCATTTTGGCTCTCACACCTTAACTAAATGTTGTAGACTCAAACTTTTTGCTGTCATTAGTGTATTTTAGCAACTTGAAGATGATTCCAGCATTAATTTCATTGTGCTTTTGCTCATTTTGAAGATTTTGACATTTTCACCTGAAGTGTACAATCAGGGGCTGAAAACGCGTTTAAAGCAATAAAAAGTTCATTTTGGCTCTCACACCTTAACTAAATGTTGTAGACTCAAACTGTTTGCTGTCATTAGTGTATTTTAGCAACTTGAAGATGATTCCAACATTAATTTCATTGTGCTTTTGCTCATTTTGAAGATTTTGACAGTTTCACCTGAAGTGTACAATCGGGCTGAAAATGAATTTTAAAGCAATACAAAGTTAATTTTGGCTCTCACACCTTAACTAAATGTTGTAGACTCAAACTTTTTGCTGTCATTAGTGTATTTTAGCAAAATGAAGATGATTCAAGCATTAATTTCATTGTGCTTTTGCTCATTTTGAAGATTTTGACATTTTCACCTGAAGTGTACAATCAGGGGCTGAAAACGCGTTTAAAGAAATAAAAAGTTCATTTTGGCTCTCACACCTTAACTAAATGTTGTAGACTCAAACTTTTTGCTGTCATTAGTGTATTTTAGCAAAATGAAGATGATTCAAGCATTAATTTCATTGTGCTTTTGCTCATTTTGAAGATTTTGACATTTTCACCTGAAGTGTACAATTAGGGGCTGAAAACGCGTTTAAAGCAATAAAAAGTTCATTTTGGCTCTCACACCTTAACTAAATGTTGTAGACTCAAACTGTTTATCTGTCATTAGTGTATTTTAGCAACTTGAAGATGATTCCAGCATTAATTTCATTGTGCTCTTGCTCATTTTGAAGATTTTTGACAGTTTCACCTGAAGTGTACAATCAGGGGCTGAAAACGCGTTTAAAGCAATACAAAGTTCATTTAGGCTCTCACACCTTAACTAAATGTTGCAGACTCAAACTTTTTGTTTTCATTAGTGTATTTTAGCAACTTGAAGATGATTCCAGCATTAATTTCATTGTGCTTTTGCTCATTTTGAAGATTTTGACATTTTCACCTGAAGTGTACAATCAGGGGCTGAAAACGCGTTTAAAGCAATAAAAAGTTCATTTTGGCTCTCACACCTTAACTAAATGTTGTAGACTCAAACTTTTTGCTGTCATTAGTGTATTTTAGCAAAATGAAGATGATTCAAGCATTAATTTCATTTTTTTTTTGCTCATTTTGAAGATTTTGACATTTTCACCTGAAGTGTACAATTAGGGGCTGAAAACGCGTTTAAAGCAATAAAAAGTTCATTTTGGCTCTCACACCTTAACTAAATGTTGTAGACTCAAACTGTTTTCTGTCATTAGTGTATTTTAGCAACTTGAAGATGATTCCAGCATTAATTTCATTGTGCTTTTGCTCATTTTGAAGATTTTGACAGTTTCACCTGAAGTGTACAATCAGGGGCTGAAAACGCGTTTAAAGCAATACAAAGTTCATTTAGGCTCTCACACCTTAACTAAATGTTGTAGACTCAAACTGTTTACTGTCATTAGTGTATTTTAGCAACTTGAAGATGATTCCAGCATTAATTTCATTGTGCTTTTGCTCATTTTGAAGATTTTGACAGTTTCACCTGAAGTGTACAATCAGGTGCTGAAAACGCGTTTACAGCAATACAAAGTTCATTTTGGCTCTCACACCTTAACTAAATGTTGTAGACTCAAACTTTTTGCTGTCATTAGTGTATTTTAGCAACTTGAAGATGATTCCAGCATTAATTTCATTGTGCTTTTGCTCATTTTGAAGATTTTGACATTTTCACCTGAAGTGTACAATCAGGGGCTGAAAACGCGTTTAAAGCAATAAAAAGTTCATTTTGGCTCTCACACCTTAACTAAATGTTGTAGACTCAAACTTTTTGCTGTCATTAGTGTATTTTAGCAACTTGAAGATGATTCCAACATTAATTTCATTGTGCTTTTGCTCATTTTGAAGATTTTGACAGTTTCACCTGAAGTGTACAATCAGGGGCTGAAAACGCGTTTAAAGCAATACAAAGTTCATTTAGGCTCTCACACCTTAACTAAATGTTGTAGACTCAAACTGTTTACTGTCATTAGTGTATTTTAGCAACTTGAAGATGATTCCAGCATTAATTTCATTGTGCTTTTGCTCATTTTGAAGATTTTGACAGTTTCACCTGAAGTGTACAATCAGGTGCTGAAAACGCGTTTACAGCAATACAAAGTTCATTTTGGCTCTCACACCTTAACTAAATGTTGTAGACTCAAACTTTTTGCTGTCATTAGTGTATTTTAGCAACTTGAAGATGATTCCAGCATTAATTTCATTGTGCTTTTGCTCATTTTGAAGATTTTGACATTTTCACCTGAAGTGTACAATCAGGGGCTGAAAACGCGTTTAAAGCAATAAAAAGTTCATTTTGGCTCTCACACCTTAACTAAATGTTGTAGACTCAAACTGTTTGCTGTCATTAGTGTATTTTAGCAACTTGAAGATGATTCCAACATTAATTTCATTGTGCTTTTGCTCATTTTGAAGATTTTGACAGTTTCACCTGAAGTGTACAATCGGGCTGAAAATGAATTTTAAAGCAATACAAAGTTAATTTTGGCTCTCACACCTTAACTAAATGTTGTAGACTCAAACTTTTTGCTGTCATTAGTGTATTTTAGCAAAATGAAGATGATTCAAGCATTAATTTCATTGTGCTTTTGCTCATTTTGAAGATTTTGACATTTTCACCTGAAGTGTACAATCAGGGGCTGAAAACGCGTTTAAAGAAATAAAAAGTTCATTTTGGCTCTCACACCTTAACTAAATGTTGTAGACTCAAACTTTTTGCTGTCATTAGTGTATTTTAGCAAAATGAAGATGATTCAAGCATTAATTTCATTGTGCTTTTGCTCATTTTGAAGATTTTGACATTTTCACCTGAAGTGTACAATTAGGGGCTGAAAATGCGTTTAAAGCAATAAAAAGTTCATTTTGGCTCTCACACCTTAACTAAATGTTGTAGACTCAAACTGTTTATCTGTCATTAGTGTATTTTAGCAACTTGAAGATGATTCCAGCATTAATTTCATTGTGCTCTTGCTCATTTTGAAGATTTTTGACAGTTTCACCTGAAGTGTACAATCAGGGGCTGAAAACGCGTTTAAAGCAATACAAAGTTCATTTAGGCTCTCACACCTTAACTAAATGTTGCAGACTCAAACTTTTTGTTTTCATTAGTGTATTTTAGCAACTTGAAGATGATTCCAGCATTAATTTCATTGTGCTTTTGCTCATTTTGAAGATTTTGACATTTTCACCTGAAGTGTACAATCAGGGGCTGAAAACGCGTTTAAAGCAATAAAAAGTTCATTTTGGCTCTCACACCTTAACTAAATGTTGTAGACTCAAACTTTTTGCTGTCATTAGTGTATTTTAGCAAAATGAAGATGATTCAAGCATTAATTTCATTGTGCTTTTGCTCATTTTGAAGATTTTGACATTTTCACCTGAAGTGTACAATTAGGGGCTGAAAACGCGTTTAAAGCAATAAAAAGTTCATTTTGGCTCTCACACCTTAACTAAATGTTGTAGACTCAAACTGTTTTCTGTCATTAGTGTATTTTAGCAACTTGAAGATGATTCCAGCATTAATTTCATTGTGCTTTTGCTCATTTTGAAGATTTTGACAGTTTCACCTGAAGTGTACAATCAGGGGCTGAAAACGCGTTTAAAGCAATACAAAGTTCATTTAGGCTCTCACACCTTAACTAAATGTTGTAGACTCAAACTGTTTACTGTCATTAGTGTATTTTAGCAACTTGAAGATGATTCCAGCATTAATTTCATTGTGCTTTTGCTCATTTTGAAGATTTTGACAGTTTCACCTGAAGTGTACAATCAGGTGCTGAAAACGCGTTTACAGCAATACAAAGTTCATTTTGGCTCTCACACCTTAACTAAATGTTGTAGACTCAAACTTTTTGCTGTCATTAGTGTATTTTAGCAACTTGAAGATGATTCCAGCATTAATTTCATTGTGCTTTTGCTCATTTTGAAGATTTTGACATTTTCACCTGAAGTGTACAATCAGGGGCTGAAAACGCGTTTAAAGCAATAAAAAGTTCATTTTGGCTCTCACACCTTAACTAAATGTTGTAGACTCAAACTTTTTGCTGTCATTAGTGTATTTTAGCAACTTGAAGATGATTCCAACATTAATTTCATTGTGCTTTTGCTCATTTTGAAGATTTTGACAGTTTCACCTGAAGTGTACAATCAGGGGCTGAAAACGCGTTTAAAGCAATACAAAGTTCATTTAGGCTCTCACACCTTAACTAAATGTTGTAGACTCAAACTGTTTACTGTCATTAGTGTATTTTAGCAACTTGAAGATGATTCCAGCATTAATTTCATTGTGCTTTTGCTCATTTTGAAGATTTTGACAGTTTCACCTGAAGTGTACAATCAGGTGCTGAAAACGCGTTTACAGCAATACAAAGTTCATTTTGGCTCTCACACCTTAACTAAATGTTGTAGACTCAAACTTTTTGCTGTCATTAGTGTATTTTAGCAACTTGAAGATGATTCCAGCATTAATTTCATTGTGCTTTTGCTCATTTTGAAGATTTTGACATTTTCACCTGAAGTGTACAATCAGGGGCTGAAAACGCGTTTAAAGCAATAAAAAGTTCATTTTGGCTCTCACACCTTAACTAAATGTTGTAGACTCAAACTGTTTGCTGTCATTAGTGTATTTTAGCAACTTGAAGATGATTCCAACATTAATTTCATTGTGCTTTTGCTCATTTTGAAGATTTTGACAGTTTCACCTGAAGTGTACAATCGGGCTGAAAATGAATTTTAAAGCAATACAAAGTTAATTTTGGCTCTCACACCTTAACTAAATGTTGTAGACTCAAACTTTTTGCTGTCATTAGTGTATTTTAGCAAAATGAAGATGATTCAAGCATTAATTTCATTGTGCTTTTGCTCATTTTGAAGATTTTGACATTTTCACCTGAAGTGTACAATCAGGGGCTGAAAACGCGTTTAAAGAAATAAAAAGTTCATTTTGGCTCTCACACCTTAACTAAATGTTGTAGACTCAAACTTTTTGCTGTCATTAGTGTATTTTAGCAAAATGAAGATGATTCAAGCATTAATTTCATTGTGCTTTTGCTCATTTTGAAGATTTTGACATTTTCACCTGAAGTGTACAATTAGGGGCTGAAAACGCGTTTAAAGCAATAAAAAGTTCATTTTGGCTCTCACACCTTAACTAAATGTTGTAGACTCAAACTGTTTATCTGTCATTAGTGTATTTTAGCAACTTGAAGATGATTCCAGCATTAATTTCATTGTGCTCTTGCTCATTTTGAAGATTTTTGACAGTTTCACCTGAAGTGTACAATCAGGGGCTGAAAACGCGTTTAAAGCAATACAAAGTTCATTTAGGCTCTCACACCTTAACTAAATGTTGCAGACTCAAACTTTTTGTTTTCATTAGTGTATTTTAGCAACTTGAAGATGATTCCAGCATTAATTTCATTGTGCTTTTGCTCATTTTGAAGATTTTGACATTTTCACCTGAAGTGTACAATCAGGGGCTGAAAACGCGTTTAAAGCAATAAAAAGTTCATTTTGGCTCTCACACCTTAACTAAATGTTGTAGACTCAAACTTTTTGCTGTCATTAGTGTATTTTAGCAAAATGAAGATGATTCAAGCATTAATTTCATTGTGCTTTTGCTCATTTTGAAGATTTTGACATTTTCACCTGAAGTGTACAATTAGGGGCTGAAAACGCGTTTAAAGCAATAAAAAGTTCATTTTGGCTCTCACACCTTAACTAAATGTTGTAGACTCAAACTGTTTTCTGTCATTAGTGTATTTTAGCAACTTGAAGATGATTCCAGCATTAATTTCATTGTGCTTTTGCTCATTTTGAAGATTTTGACAGTTTCACCTGAAGTGTACAATCAGGGGCTGAAAACGCGTTTAAAGCAATACAAAGTTCATTTAGGCTCTCACACCTTAACTAAATGTTGTAGACTCAAACTGTTTACTGTCATTAGTGTATTTTAGCAACTTGAAGATGATTCCAGCATTAATTTCATTGTGCTTTTGCTCATTTTGAAGATTTTGACAGTTTCACCTGAAGTGTACAATCAGGTGCTGAAAACGCGTTTACAGCAATACAAAGTTCATTTTGGCTCTCACACCTTAACTAAATGTTGTAGACTCAAACTTTTTGCTGTCATTAGTGTATTTTAGCAACTTGAAGATGATTCCAGCATTAATTTCATTGTGCTTTTGCTCATTTTGAAGATTTTGACATTTTCACCTGAAGTGTACAATCAGGGGCTGAAAACGCGTTTAAAGCAATAAAAAGTTCATTTTGGCTCTCACACCTTAACTAAATGTTGTAGACTCAAACTTTTTGCTGTCATTAGTGTATTTTAGCAACTTGAAGATGATTCCAACATTAATTTCATTGTGCTTTTGCTCATTTTGAAGATTTTGACAGTTTCACCTGAAGTGTACAATCGGGCTGAAAATGAATTTTAAAGCAATACAAAGTTAATTTTGGCTCTCACACCTTAACTAAATGTTGTAGACTCAAACTTTTTGCTGTCATTAGTGTATTTTAGCAAAATGAAGATGATTCAAGCATTAATTTCATTGTGCTTTTGCTCATTTTGAAGATTTTGACATTTTCACCTGAAGTGTACAATCAGGGGCTGAAAACGCGTTTAAAGAAATAAAAAGTTCATTTTGGCTCTCACACCTTAACTAAATGTTGTAGACTCAAACTTTTTGCTGTTATTAGTGTATTTTAGCAAAATGAAGATGATTCAAGCATTAATTTCATTGTGCTTTTGCTCATTTTGAAGATTTTGACATTTTCACCTGAAGTGTACAATTAGGGGCTGAAAACGCGTTTAAAGCAATAAAAAGTTCATTTTGGCTCTCACACCTTAACTAAATGTTGTAGACTCAAACTGTTTATCTGTCATTAGTGTATTTTAGCAACTTGAAGATGATTCCAGCATTAATTTCATTGTGCTCTTGCTCATTTTGAAGATTTTTGACAGTTTCACCTGAAGTGTACAATCAGGGGCTGAAAACGCGTTTAAAGCAATACAAAGTTCATTTAGGCTCTCACACCTTAACTAAATGTTGCAGACTCAAACTTTTTGCTTTCATTAGTGTATTTTAACAACTTGAAGATGATTCCAGCATTAATTTCATTGTGCTTTTGCTCATTTTGAAGATTTTGACAGTTTCACCTGAAGTGTACAATCGGGCTGAAAATGAATTTTAAAGCAATACAAAGTTCATTTTGGCTCTCACACCTTAACTAAATGTTGTAGACTCAAACTTTTTGCTGTCATTAGTGTATTTTAGCAACTTGAAGATGATTCCAGCATTAATTTCATTGTGCTTTTGCTCATTTTGAAGATTTTGACAGTTTCACCTGAAGTGTACAATCAGGTGCTGAAAATGCATTTAAAGCAATGCAAAGTTAATTTTGGCTCTCACACCTTAACTAAATGTTGTAGACTCAAACTTTTTGCTGTCATTAGTGTATTTTAGCAACTTGAAGATGATTCCAGCATTAATTTCATTGTGCTTTTGCACATTTTGAAGATTTTGACAGTTTCACCTGAAGTGTACAATCAGGTGCTGAAAACGCGTTTACAGCAATACAAAGTTAATTTAGGCTCTCACACCTCAACTAAATGTTGTAGACTCAAACTTTTTGCTGTCATTAGTGTATTTTACCAACTTGAAGATGATTCCAGCATTAATTTCATTGTGCTCTTGCTCATTTTGAAGATTTTTGACAGTTTCACCTGAAGTGTACAATCAGGGGCTGAAAACGCGTTTAAAGCAATACAAAGTTCATTTAGGCTCTCACACCTTAACTAAATGTTGCAGACTCAAACTTTTTGCTTTCATTAGTGTATTTTAACAACTTGAAGATGATTCCAGCATTAATTTCATTGTGCTTTTGCTCATTTTGAAGATTTTGACAGTTTCACCTGAAGTGTACAATCGGGCTGAAAATGAATTTTAAAGCAATACAAAGTTCATTTTGGCTCTCACACCTTAACTAAATGTTGTAGACTCAAACTTTTTGCTGTCATTAGTGTATTTTAGCAACTTGAAGATGATTCCAGCATTAATTTCATTGTGCTTTTGCTCATTTTGAAGATTTTGACAGTTTCACCTGAAGTGTACAATCAGGTGCTGAAAACGTGTTTACAGCAATACAAAGTTCATTTTGGCTCTCACACCTTAACTAAATGTTGTAGACTCAAACTTTTTGCTGTCATTAGTGTATTTTAGCAACTTGAAGATGATTCCAGCATTAATTTCATTGTGCTTTTGCTCATTTTGAAGATTTTGACAGTTTCACCTGAAGTGTACAATAAAGGGCTGAAAACGCGTTTAAAGCAATAAAAAGTTAATTTAGGCTCTCACAACTTAACTAAATGTTGTAGACTCAAACTTTTTACTGTCATTAGTGTATTTTAGCAACTTGAAGATGATTCCAGCATTAATTTCATTGTGCTTTTGCTCATTTTGAAGATTTTGACAGTTTCACCTGAAGTGTCCAATCGGGCTGAAAATGCATTTAAAGCAATGCAAAGTTAATTTTGGCTCTCACACCTTAACTAAATGTTGTAGACTCAAACTTTTTGCTGTCATTAGTGTATTTTAGCAACTTGAAGATGATTCCAGCATTAATTTCATTGTGCTTTTGCACATTTTGAAGATTTTGACAGTTTCACCTGAAGTGTACAATCAGGTGCTGAAAACGCGTTTACAGCAATACAAAGTTAATTTAGGCTCTCACACCTCAACTAAATGTTGTAGACTCAAACTTTTTGCTGTCATTAGTGTATTTTACCAACTTGAAGATGATTCCAACATTAATTTCATTGTGCTTTTGCTCATTTTGAAGATTTTGACACTTTCACCTGAAGTGTCCAATCGGGCTGAAAATGCATTTAAAGCAATACAAAGTTCATTTTGGCTCTCACACCTTAACTAAATGTTGTAGACTCCAACTTTTTGCCTTCATTAGTGTATTTTAGCAACTTGAAGATGATTCCAGCATTAATTTCATTGTGCTTTTGCTCATTATGAATATTTTGACAGTTTCACCTGAAGTGTACAATCAGGTGCTGAAAACGCGTTAACAGCAATACAAAGTTCATTTTGGCTCTCACACCTTAACTAAATGTTGTAGACTCAAACTGTTTGCTGTCATTAGTGTATTTTAGCAACTTGAAGATGATTCCAAAATTAATTTCATTGTGCTTTTGCTCATTTTGAAGATTTTGACAGTTTCACCTGAAGTGTATAATCGGGCTGAAAATGCATTTAAAGCAATACAAAGTTCATTTTGGCTCTCACACCTTAACTAAATGTTGTAGACTCAAACTTTTTGCTGTCATTGGTGTATTTTAGCAACTTGAAGATGATTCCAGCATTAATTTCATTGTGCTTTTGCTCATTTTGAAGATTTTAACAGTTTCACCTGAAGTGTACATTCGGGCTGAAAATGCATTTAAAGCAATACAAAGTTCATTTTGGCTCTCACACCTTAACTAAATGTTGTAGACTTAAACTTGTTACTGTCATTAGTGTATTTTAGCAACTTGAAGATGATTCCAGCATTAATTTCATTGTGCTTTTGCTCATTTTGAAGATTTTGACAGTTTCACCTGAAGTGTACAATCGGGCTGAAAATGAATTTTAAAGCAATACAAAGTTAATTTTGGCTCTCACACCTTAACTAAATGTTGTAGACTCAAACTTTTTGCTGTCATTAGTGTATTTTAGCAAAATGAAGATGATTCAAGCATTAATTTCATTGTGCTTTTGCTCATTTTGAAGATTTTGACAGTTTCACCTGAAGTGTACAATCGGGCTGAAAATGAATTTTAAAGCAATACAAAGTTAATTTTGGCTCTCACACCTTAACTAAATGTTGTAGACTCAAACTTTTTGCTGTCATTAGTGTATTTTAGCAAAATGAAGATGATTCAAGCATTAATTTCATTGTGCTTTTGCTCATTTTGAAGATTTTGACATTTTCACCTGAAGTGTACAATCAGGGGCTGAAAACGCGTTTAAAGCAATAAAAAGTTCATTTTGGCTCTCACACCTTAACTAAATGTTGTAGACTCAAACTTTTTGCTGTCATTAGTGTATTTTAGCAAAATGAAGATGATTCAAGCATTAATTTCATTTTGCTTTTGCTAATTTTGAAGATTTTGACATTTTCACCTGAAGTGTACAATTAGGGGCTGAAAACGCGTTTAAAGCAATAAAAAGTTCATTTTGGCTCTCACACCTTAACTAAATGTTGTAGACTCAAACTGTTTGCTGTCATTAGTGTATTTTAGCAACTTGAAGATGATTCCAGCATTAATTTCATTGTGCTTTTGCTCATTTTGAAGATTTTGACAGTTTCACCTGAAGTGTACAATCAGGGGCTGAAAACGCGTTTAAAGCAATACAAAGTTCATTTAGGCTCTCACACCTTAACTAAATGTTGTAGACTCAAACTGTTTGCTGTCATTAGTGTATTTTAGCAACTTGAAGATGATTCCAGCATTAATTTCATTGTGCTTTTGCTCATTTTGAAGATTTTGACAGTTTCACCTGAAGTGTACAATCAGGTGCTGAAAACGCGTTTACAGCAATACAAAGTTCATTTTGGCTCTCACACCTTAACTAAATGTTGTAGACTCAAACTTTTTGCTGTCATTAGTGTATTTTAGCAACTTGAAGATGATTCCATCATTAATTTAATTTTGCTTTTGCTCATTTTGAAGATTTTGACAGTTTCACCTGAAGTGTACTATCGGGCTGAAAATGCATTTAAAGCAATACAAAGTTCATTTTGGCTCTCACACCTTAACTAAATGTTGTAGACTCAAACTTTTTGATGTCATTAGTGTATTTTAGCAAAATGAAGATGATTCAAGCATTAATTTCATTGTGCTTTTGCTCATTTTGAAGATTTTGACATTTTCACCTGAAGTGTACAATTAGGGGCTGAAATCGCGTTTAAAGCAATAAAAAGTTCATTTTGGCTCTCACACCTTAACTAAATGTTGTAGACTCAAACTGTTTTCTGTCATTAGTGTATTTTAGCAACTTGAAGATGATTCCAGCATTAATTTCATTGTGCTTTTGCTCATTTTGAAGATTTTGACAGTTTCACCTGAAGTGTACAATCAGGGGCTGAAAACGCGTTTAAAGCAATACAAAGTTCATTTAGGCTCTCACACCTTAACTAAATGTTGTAGACTCAAACTGTTTACTGTCATTAGTGTATTTTAGCAACTTGAAGATGATTCCAGCATTAATTTCATTGTGCTTTTGCTCATTTTGAAGATTTTGACAGTTTCACCTGAAGTGTACAATCAGGTGCTGAAAACGCGTTTACAGCAATACAAAGTTCATTTTGGCTCTCACACCTTAACTAAATGTTGTAGACTCAAACTTTTTGCTGTCATTAGTGTATTTTAGCAACTTGAAGATGATTCCAGCATTAATTTCATTGTGCTTTTGCTCATTTTGAAGATTTTGACATTTTCACCTGAAGTGTACAATCAGGGGCTGAAAACGCGTTTAAAGCAATAAAAAGTTCATTTTGGCTCTCACACCTTAACTAAATGTTGTAGACTCAAACTTTTTGCTGTCATTAGTGTATTTTAGCAACTTGAAGATGATTCCAACATTAATTTCATTGTGCTTTTGCTCATTTTGAAGATTTTGACAGTTTCACCTGAAGTGTACAATCGGGCTGAAAATGAATTTTAAAGCAATACAAAGTTAATTTTGGCTCTCACACCTTAACTAAATGTTGTAGACTCAAACTTTTTGCTGTCATTAGTGTATTTTAGCAAAATGAAGATGATTCAAGCATTAATTTCATTGTGCTTTTGCTCATTTTGAAGATTTTGACATTTTCACCTGAAGTGTACAATCAGGGGCTGAAAACGCGTTTAAAGAAATAAAAAGTTCATTTTGGCTCTCACACCTTAACTAAATGTTGTAGACTCAAACTTTTTGCTGTTATTAGTGTATTTTAGCAAAATGAAGATGATTCAAGCATTAATTTCATTGTGCTTTTGCTCATTTTGAAGATTTTGACATTTTCACCTGAAGTGTACAATTAGGGGCTGAAAACGCGTTTAAAGCAATAAAAAGTTCATTTTGGCTCTCACACCTTAACTAAATGTTGTAGACTCAAACTGTTTATCTGTCATTAGTGTATTTTAGCAACTTGAAGATGATTCCAGCATTAATTTCATTGTGCTCTTGCTCATTTTGAAGATTTTTGACAGTTTCACCTGAAGTGTACAATCAGGGGCTGAAAACGCGTTTAAAGCAATACAAAGTTCATTTAGGCTCTCACACCTTAACTAAATGTTGCAGACTCAAACTTTTTGCTTTCATTAGTGTATTTTAGCAACTTGAAGATGATTCCAGCATTAATTTCATTGTGCTTTTGCTCATTTTGAAGATTTTGACAGTTTCACCTGAAGTGTACAATCGGGCTGAAAATGAATTTTAAAGCAATACAAAGTTCATTTTGGCTCTCACACCTTAACTAAATGTTGTAGACTCAAACTTTTTGCTGTCATTAGTGTATTTTAGCAACTTGAAGATGATTCCAGCATTAATTTCATTGTGCTTTTGCTCATTTTGAAGATTTTGACAGTTTCACCTGAAGTGTACAATCAGGTGCTGAAAACGTGTTTACAGCAATACAAAGTTCATTTTGGCTCTCACACCTTAACTAAATGTTGTAGACTCAAACTTTTTGCTGTCATTAGTGTATTTTAGCAACTTGAAGATGATTCCAGCATTAATTTCATTGTGCTTTTGCTCATTTTGAAGATTTTGACAGTTTCACCTGAAGTGTACAATCAAGGGCTGAAAACGCGTTTAAAGCAATAAAAAGTTAATTTAGGCTCTCACAACTTAACTAAATGTTGTAGACTCAAACTTTTTACTGTCATTAGTGTATTTTAGCAACTTGAAGATGATTCCAGCATTAATTTCATTGTGCTTTTGCTCATTTTGAAGATTTTGACAGTTTCACCTGAAGTGTACAATCAGGTGCTGAAAACGTGTTTACAGCAATACAAAGTTCATTTTGGCTCTCACACCTTAACTAAATGTTGTAGACTCAAACTTTTTGCTGTCATTAGTGTATTTTAGCAACTTGAAGATGATTCCAGCATTAATTTCATTGTGCTTTTGCACATTTTGAAGATTTTGACAGTTTCACCTGAAGTGTACAATCAGGTGCTGAAAACGCGTTTACAGCAATACAAAGTTAATTTAGGCTCTCACACCTCAACTAAATGTTGTAGACTCAAACTTTTTGCTGTCATTAGTGTATTTTACCAACTTGAAGATGATTCCAACATTAATTTCATTGTGCTTTTGCTCATTTTGAAGATTTTGACACTTTCACCTGAAGTGTCCAATCGGGCTGAAAATGCATTTAAAGCAATACAAAGTTCATTTTGGCTCTCACACCTTAACTAAATGTTGTAGACTCCAACTTTTTGCCTTCATTAGTGTATTTTAGCAACTTGAAGATGATTCCAGCATTAATTTCATTGTGCTTTTGCTCATTATGAATATTTTGACAGTTTCACCTGAAGTGTACAATCAGGTGCTGAAAACGCGTTAACAGCAATACAAAGTTCATTTTGGCTCTCACACCTTAACTAAATGTTGTAGACTCAAACTGTTTGCTGTCATTAGTGTATTTTAGCAACTTGAAGATGATTCCAAAATTAATTTCATTGTGCTTTTGCTCATTTTGAAGATTTTGACAGTTTCACCTGAAGTGTATAATCGGGCTGAAAATGCATTTAAAGCAATACAAAGTTCATTTTGGCTCTCACACCTTAACTAAATGTTGTAGACTCAAACTTTTTGCTGTCATTGGTGTATTTTAGCAACTTGAAGATGATTCCAGCATTAATTTCATTGTGCTTTTGCTCATTTTGAAGATTTTAACAGTTTCACCTGAAGTGTACATTCGGGCTGAAAATGCATTTAAAGCAATACAAAGTTCATTTTGGCTCTCACACCTTAACTAAATGTTGTAGACTTAAACTTGTTACTGTCATTAGTGTATTTTAGCAACTTGAAGATGATTCCAGCATTAATTTCATTGTGCTTTTGCTCATTTTGAAGATTTTGACAGTTTCACCTGAAGTGTACAATCGGGCTGAAAATGAATTTTAAAGCAATACAAAGTTAATTTTGGCTCTCACACCTTAACTAAATGTTGTAGACTCAAACTTTTTGCTGTCATTAGTGTATTTTAGCAAAATGAAGATGATTCAAGCATTAATTTCATTGTGCTTTTGCTCATTTTGAAGATTTTGACATTTTCACCTGAAGTGTACAATCAGGGGCTGAAAACGCGTTTAAAGCAATAAAAAGTTCATTTTGGCTCTCACACCTTAACTAAATGTTGTAGACTCAAACTTTTTGCTGTCATTAGTGTATTTTAGCAAAATGAAGATGATTCAAGCATTAATTTCATTTTGCTTTTGCTCATTTTGAAGATTTTGACATTTTCACCTGAAGTGTACAATTAGGGGCTGAAAACGCGTTTAAAGCAATAAAAAGTTCATTTTGGCTCTCACACCTTAACTAAATGTTGTAGACTCAAACTGTTTGCTGTCATTAGTGTATTTTAGCAACTTGAAGATGATTCCAGCATTAATTTCATTGTGCTTTTGCTCATTTTGAAGATTTTGACAGTTTCACCTGAAGTGTACAATCAGGGGCTGAAAACGCGTTTAAAGCAATACAAAGTTCATTTAGGCTCTCACACCTTAACTAAATGTTGTAGACTCAAACTGTTTGCTGTCATTAGTGTATTTTAGCAACTTGAAGATGATTCCAGCATTAATTTCATTGTGCTTTTGCTCATTTTGAAGATTTTGACAGTTTCACCTGAAGTGTCCAATCGGGCTGAAAATGCATTTAAAGCAATACAAAGTTAATTTTGGCTCTCAAACCTTAACTAAATGTTGTAGACTCAAACTTGTTGCTGTCATTAGTGTATTTTAGCAACTTGAAGATGATTCCAGCATTAATTTCATTGTGCTTTTGCTCATTATGAATATTTTGACAGTTTCACCTGAAGTGTACAATCAGGTGCTGAAAACGCGTTAACAGCAATACAAAGTTCATTTTGGCTCTCACACCTTAACTAAATGTTGTAGACTCAAACTGTTTGCTGTCATTAGTGTATTTTAGCAACTTGAAGATGATTCCAGCATTAATTTCATTGTGCTTTTGCTCATTTTGAAGATTTTGACAGTTTCACCTGAAGTGTATAATCGGGCTGAAAATGCATTTAAAGCAATACAAAGTTCATTTTGGCTCTCACACCTTAACTAAATGTTGTAGACTCAAACTTTTTGCTGTCATTGGTGTATTTTAGCAACTTGAAGATGATTCCAGCATTAATTTCATTGTGCTTTTGCTCATTTTGAAGATTTTAACAGTTTCACCTGAAGTGTACATTCGGGCTGAAAATGCATTTAAAGCAATACAAAGTTCATTTTGGCTCTCACACCTTAACTAAATGTTGTAGACTTAAACTTGTTACTGTCATTAGTGTATTTTAGCAACTTGAAGATGATTCCAGCATTAATTTCATTGTGCTTTTGCTCATTTTGAAGATTTAGACAGTTTCAACTGAAGTGTACAATCAGGCTGAAAATGAATTTTAAAGCAATACAAAGTTATTTTTGGCTCTCACACCTTAACTAAATGTTGTAGACTCAAACTTTTTGCTGTCATTAGTGTATTTTAGCAAAATGAAGATGATTCAAGCATTAATTTCATTGTGCTTTTGCTCATTTTGAAGATTTTGACATTTTCACCTGAAGTGTACAATCAGGGGCTGAAAACGCGTTTAAAGCAATAAAAAGTTCATTTTGGCTCTCACACCTTAACTAAATGTTGTAGACTCAAACTGTTTGCTGTCATTAGTGTATTTTAGCAACTTGAAGATGATTCCAGCATTAATTTCATTGTGCTTTTCCTCAATTTGAAGATTTTGACAGTTTCACCTGAAGTGTCCAATCGGGCTGAAAATGCATTTAAAGCAATACAAAGTTAATTTTGGCTCTCAAACCTTAACTAAATGTTGTAGACTCAAACTTTTTGCTCTCATTAGTGTATTTTAGCAACTTGAAGATGATTCCAGCATTAATTTCATTGTGCTTTTGCTCATTTTGAAGATTTTGACAGTTTCACCAGAAGTGTACAATCAGGTGCTGAAAACGCGTTTACAGCAATACAAAGTTCATTTTGGCTCTCACACCTTAACTAAATGTTGTAGACTCAAACTTTTTGCTGTCATTAGTGTATTTTAGCAACTTGAAGATGATTCCATCATTAATTTAATTGTGCTTTTGCTCATTTTGAAGATTTTGACAGTTTCACCTGAAGTGTACTATCGGGCTGAAAATGCATTCAAAGCAATACAAAGTTCATTTTGGCTCTCACACCTTAACTAAATGTTGTAGACTCAAACTTTTTGCTGTCATTAGTGTATTTTAGCAACTTGAAGATGATTCCAGCATTAATTTCATTGTGCTTTTGCTCATTTTGAAGATTTTGACAGTTTCACCTGAAGTGTACAATCAGGTGCTGAAAACGCGTTTACAGCAATACAAAGTTCATTTAGGCTCTCACACCTTAACTAAATGTTGTAGACTCAAACTTTTTGCTGTCATTAGTGTATTTTAGCAACTTGAAGATGATTCCAGCATTAATTTCATTGTGCTTTTGCTCATTTTGAAGATTTTGACAGTTTCATCTGAAGTGTACATTCGGGATGAAAGTGCATTTAAAGCAATACAAAGTTCATTTTGGCTCTCACACCTTAACTAAATGTTGTAGACTCAAACTTTTTGCTGTCATTAGTGTATTTTAGCAAAATGAAGATGAATCAAGCATTAATTTCATTGTGCTTTTGCTCATTTTGAAGATTTTGACATTTTCACCTGAAGTGTACAATCAGGGGCTAAAAACGCGTTTAAAGCAATACAAAGTTCATTTAGGCTCTCACACCTTAACTAAATGTTGTAGACTCAAACTTTTTACTGTCATTAGTGTATTTTAGCAACTTGAAGATGATTCCAGCATTAATTTCATTGTGCTTTTGCTCATTTTGAAGATTTTGACAGTTTCACCTGAAGTGTACAATCAGGTGCTGAAAACGTGTTTACAGCAATACAAAGTTCATTTTGGCTCTCACACCTTAACTAAATGTTGTAGACTCAAAATTTTTGCTGTCATTAGTGTATTTTAGCAACTTGAAGATGATTCCAGCATTAATTTCATTGTGCTTTTGCTCATTTTGAAGATTTTAACAGTTTCACCTGAAGTGTACATTCGGGCTGAAAATGCATTTAAAGCAATACAAAGTTCATTTTGGCTCTCACACCTTAACTAAATGTTGTAGACTTAAACTTGTTACTGTCATTAGTGTATTTTAGCAACTTGAAGATGATTCCAGCATTAATTTCATTGTGCTTTTGCTCATTTTGAAGATTTTGACAGTTTCACCTGAAGTGTACAATCGGGCTGAAAATGAATTTTAAAGCAATACAAAGTTAATTTTGGCTCTCACACCTTAACTAAATGTTGTATACTCAAACTTTTTGCTGTCATTAGTGTATTTTAGCAAAATGAAGATGATTCAAGCATTAATTTCATTGTGCTTTTGCTCATTTTGAAGATTTTGACATTTTCACCTGAAGTGTACAATCAGGGGCTGAAAACGCGTTTAAAGCAATAAAAAGTTCATTTTGGCTCTCACACCTTAACTAAATGTTGTAGACTCAAACTTTTTGCTGTCATTAGTGTATTTTAGCAAAATGAAGATGATTCAAGCATTAATTTCATTTTGCTTTTGCTCATTTTGAAGATTTTGACATTTTCACCTGAAGTGTACAATTAGGGGCTGAAAACGCGTTTAAAGCAATAAAAAGTTCATTTTGGCTCTCACACCTTAACTAAATGTTGTAGACTCAAACTGTTTGCTGTCATTAGTGTATTTTAGCAACTTGAAGATGATTCCAGCATTAATTTCATTGTGCTTTTGCTCATTTTGAAGATTTTGACAGTTTCACCTGAAGTGTACAATCAGGGGCTGAAAACGCGTTTAAAGCAATACAAAGTTCATTTAGGCTCTCACACCTTAACTAAATGTTGTAGACTCAAACTGTTTGCTGTCATTAGTGTATTTTAGCAACTTGAAGATGATTCCAGCATTAATTTCATTGTGCTTTTGCTCATTTTGAAGATTTTGACAGTTTCACCTGAAGTGTCCAATCGGGCTGAAAATGCATTTAAAGCAATACAAAGTTAATTTTGGCTCTCAAACCTTAACTAAATGTTGTAGACTCAAACTTGTTGCTGTCATTAGTGTATTTTAGCAACTTGAAGATGATTCCAGCATTAATTTCATTGTGCTTTTGCTCATTATGAATATTTTGACAGTTTCACCTGAAGTGTACAATCAGGTGCTGAAAACGCGTTAATAGCAATACAAAGTTCATTTTGGCTCTCACACCTTAACTAAATGTTGTAGACTCAAACTGTTTGCTGTCATTAGTGTATTTTAGCAACTTGAAGATGATTCCAGCATTAATTTCATTGTGCTTTTGCTCATTTTGAAGATTTTGACAGTTTCACCTGAAGTGTATAATCGGGCTGAAAATGCATTTAAAGCAATACAAAGTTCATTTTGGCTCTCACACCTTAACTAAATGTTGTAGACTCAAACTTTTTGCTGTCATTGGTGTATTTTAGCAACTTGAAGATGATTCCAGCATTAATTTCATTGTGCTTTTGCTCATTTTGAAGATTTTAACAGTTTCACCTGAAGTGTACATTCGGGCTGAAAATGCATTTAAAGCAATACAAAGTTCATTTTGGCTCTCACACCTTAACTAAATGTTGTAGACTTAAACTTGTTACTGTCATTAGTGTATTTTAGCAACTTGAAGATGATTCCAGCATTAATTTCATTGTGCTTTTGCTCATTTTGAAGATTTAGACAGTTTCACCTGAAGTGTACAATCGGGCTGAAAATGAATTTTAAAGCAATACAAAGTTAATTTTGGCTCTCACACCTTAACTAAATGTTGTAGACTCAAACTTTTTGCTGTCATTAGTGTATTTTAGCAAAATGAAGATGATTCAAGCATTAATTTCATTGTGCTTTTGCTCATTTTGAAGATTTTGACAGTTTCACCTGAAGTGTACAATCGGGCTGAAAAAGAATTTTAAAGCAATACAAAGTTCATTTTGGCTCTCACACCTTAACTAAATGTTGTAGACTCAAACTTTTTGCTGTCATTAGTGTATTTTAGCAAAATGAAGATGATTCAAGCATTAATTTCATTGTGCTTTTGCTCATTTTGAAGATTTTGACATTTTCTCCTGAAGTGTACAATCAGGGGCTGAAAACGCGTTTAAAGCAATAAAAAGTTCATTTTGGCTCTCACACCTTAACTAAATGTTGTAGACTCAAACTGTTTGCTGTCATTAGTGTATTTTAGCAACTTGAAGATGATTCCAGCATTAATTTCATTGTGCTTTTGCTCATTTTGAAGATTTTGACAGTTTCACCTGAAGTGTACAATCAGGGGCTGAAAACGCGTTTAAAGCAATACAAAGTTCATTTAGGCTCTCACACCTTAACTAAATGTTGTAGACTCAAACTGTTTGCTGTCATTAGTGTATTTTAGCAACTTGAAGATGATTCCAGCATTAATTTCATTGTGCTTTTCCTCAATTTGAAGATTTTGACAGTTTCACCTGAAGTGTCCAATCGGGCTGAAAATGCATTTAAAGCAATACAAAGTTAATTTTGGCTCTCAAACCTTAACTAAATGTTGTAGACTCAAACTTTTTGCTGTCATTAGTGTATTTTAGCAACTTGAAGATGATTCCAGCATTAATTTCATTGTGCTTTTGCTCATTTTGAAGATTTTGACAGTTTCACCTGAAGTGTACAATCAGGTGCTGAAAACGCGTTTACAGCAATACAAAGTTCATTTTGGCTCTCACACCTTAACTAAATGTTGTAGACTCAAACTGTTTGCTGTCATTAGTGTATTTTAGCAACTTGAAGATGATTCCAGCATTAATTTCATTGTGCTTTTCCTCAATTTGAAGATTTTGACAGTTTCACCTGAAGTGTCCAATCGGGCTGAAAATGCATTTAAAGCAATACAAAGTTAATTTTGGCTCTCAAACCTTAACTAAATGTTGTAGACTCAAACTTTTTGCTGTCATTAGTGTATTTTAGCAACTTGAAGATGATTCCAGCATTAATTTCATTGTGCTTTTGCTCATTTTGAAGATTTTGACAGTTTCACCTGAAGTGTACAATCAGGTGCTGAAAACGCGTTTACAGCAATACAAAGTTCATTTTGGCTCTCACACCTTAACTAAATGTTGTAGACTCAAACTTTTTGCTGTCATTAGTGTATTTTAGCAACTTGAAGATGATTCCATCATTAATTTAATTGTGCTTTTGCTCATTTTGAAGATTTTGACAGTTTCACCTGAAGTGTACTATCGGGCTGAAAACGCGTTTAAAGCAATACAAAGTTCATTTAGGCTCTCACACCTTAACTAAATGTTGTAGACTCAAACTGTTTGCTGTCATTAGTGTATTTTAGCAACTTGAAGATGATTCCAGCATTAATTTCATTGTGCTTTTCCTCAATTTGAAGATTTTGACAGTTTCACCTGAAGTGTCCAATCGGGCTGAAAATGCATTTAAAGCAATACAAAGTTAATTTTGGCTCTCAAACCTTAACTAAATGTTGTAGACTCAAACTTTTTGCTGTCATTAGTGTATTTTAGCAACTTGAAGATGATTCCAGCATTAATTTCATTGTGCTTTTGCTCATTTTGAAGATTTTGACAGTTTCACCTGAAGTGTACAATCAGGTGCTGAAAACGCGTTTACAGCAATACAAAGTTCATTTTGGCTCTCACACCTTAACTAAATGTTGTAGACTCAAACTGTTTGCTGTCATTAGTGTATTTTAGCAACTTGAAGATGATTCCAGCATTAATTTCATTGTGTTTTTCCTCAATTTGAAGATTTTGACAGTTTCACCTGAAGTGTCCAATCGGGCTGAAAATGCATTTAAAGCAATACAAAGTTAATTTTGGCTCTCAAACCTTAACTAAATGTTGTAGACTCAAACTTTTTGCTCTCATTAGTGTATTTTAGCAACTTGAAGATGATTCCAGCATTAATTTCATTGTGCTTTTGCTCATTTTGAAGATTTTGACAGTTTCACCTGAAGTGTACAATCAGGTGCTGAAAACGCGTTTACAGCAATACAAAGTTCCTCTTTGGCTCTCACACCTTAACTAAATGTTGTAGACTCAAACTTTTTGCTGTCATTAGTGTATTTTAGCAACTTGAAGATGATTCCATCATTAATTTAATTGTGCTTTTGCTCATTTTGAAGATTTTGACAGTTTCACCTGAAGTGTACTATCGGGCTGAAAATGCATTCAAAGCAATACAAAGTTCATTTTGGCTCTCACACCTTAACTAAATGTTGTAGACTCAAACTTTTTGCTGTCATTAGTGTATTTTAGCAACTTGAAGATGATTCCAGCATTAATTTCATTGTGCTTTTGCTCATTTTGAAGATTTTGACAGTTTCACCTGAAGTGTACAATCAGGTGCTGAAAACGCGTTTACAGCAATACAAAGTTCATTTAGGCTCTCACACCTTAACTAAATGTTGTAGACTCAAACTTTTTGCTGTCATTAGTGTATTTTAGCAACTTGAAGATGATTCCAGCATTAATTTCATTGTGCTTTTGCTCATTTTGAAGATTTTGACAGTTTCATCTGAAGTGTACATTCGGGATGAAAGTGCATTTAAAGCAATACAAAGTTCATTTTGGCTCTCACACCTTAACTAAATGTTGTAGACTCAAACTTTTTGCTGTCATTAGTGTATTTTAGCAAAATGAAGATGAATCAAGCATTAATTTCATTGTGCTTTTGCTCATTTTGAAGATTTTGACATTTTCACCTGAAGTGTACAATCAGGGGCTAAAAACGCGTTTAAAGCAATACAAAGTTCATTTAGGCTCTCACACCTTAACTAAATGTTGTAGACTCAAAGTTTTTACTGTCATTAGTGTATTTTAGCAACTTGAAGATGATTCCAGCATTAATTTCATTGTGCTTTTGCTCATTTTGAAGATTTTGACAGTTTCACCTGAAGTGTCCAATCGGGCTGAAAATGCATTTAAAGCAATACAAAGTTAATTTTGGCTCTCACACCTTAACTAAATGTTGTAGACTCAAACTTTTTGCTGTCATTAGTGTATTTTAGCAACTTGAAGATGATTCCAGCATTAATTTCATTGTGCTTTTGCTCATTTTGAAGATTTTGACAGTTTCACCTGAAGTGTACAATCAAGGGCTGAAAACGCGTTTAAAGCAATAAAAAGTTAATTTAGGCTCTCACAACTTAACTAAATGTTGTAGACTCAAACTTTTTACTGTCATTAGTGTATTTTAGCAACTTGAAGATGATTCCAGCATTAATTTCATTGTGCTTTTGCTCATTTTGAAGATTTTGACAGTTTCACCTGAAGTGTCCAATCGGGCTGAAAATGCATTTAAAGCAATACAAAGTTAATTTTGGCTCTCACACCTTAACTAAATGTTGTAGACTCAAACTTTTTGCTGTCATTAGTGTATTTTAGCAACTTGAAGATGATTCCAGCATTAATTTCATTGTGCTTTTGCTCATTTTGAAGATTTTGACAGTTTCACCTGAAGTGTACAATCAGGTGCTGAAAACGTGTTTACAGCAATACAAAGTTCATTTTGGCTCTCACACCTTAACTAAATGTTGTAGACTCAAACTTTTTGCTGTCATTAGTGTATTTTAGCAACTTGAAGATGATTCCAGCATTAATTTCATTGTGCTTTTGCTCATTTTGAAGATTTTGACAGTTTCACCTGAAGTGTACAATCAAGGGCTGAAAACGCGTTTAAAGCAATAAAAAGTTAATTTAGGCTCTCACAACTTAACTAAATGTTGTAGACTCAAACTTTTTACTGTCATTAGTGTATTTTAGCAACTTGAAGATGATTCCAGCATTAATTTCATTGTGCTTTTGCTCATTTTGAAGATTTTGACAGTTTCACCTGAAGTGTCCAATCGGGCTGAAAATGCATTTAAAGCAATACAAAGTTAATTTTGGCTCTCACACCTTAACTAAATGTTGTAGACTCAAACTTTTTGCTGTCATTAGTGTATTTTAGCAACTTGAAGATGATTCCAGCATTAATTTCATTGTGCTTTTGCTCATTTTGAAGATTTTGACAGTTTCACCTGAAGTGTACAATCAGGTGCTGAAAACGCGTTTACAGCAATACAAAGTTCATTTAGGCTCTCACACCTTAACTAAATGTTGTAGACTCAAACTTGTTGCTGTCATTAGTGTATTTTAGCAACTTGAAGATGATTCCAGCATTAATTTCATTGTGCTTTTGCTCATTTTGAAGATTTTGACAGTTTCACCTGAATTGTACAATCAAGGAATGAAAACGCATTTAAAGCAATAAAAAGTTAATTTAGGCTCTCACACCTCAACTAAATGTTGTAGACTCAAACTTTTTGCTGTCATTAGTGTATTTTACCAACTTGAAGATGATTCCAACATTAATTTCATTGTGCTTTTGCTCATTTTGAAGATTTTGACAGTTTCACCTGAAGTGTACAATCGGGCTGAAAATGAATTTTAAAGCAATACAAAGTTCATTTTGGCTCTCACACCTTAACTAAATGTTGTAGACTCAAACTTTTTGCTGTCATTAGTGTATTTTAGCAACTTGAAGATGATTCCAGCATTAATTTCATTGTGCTTTTGCTCATTTTGAATATTTTGACAGTTTCACCTGAAGTGTACAATCAGGTGCTGAAGACGCGTTTACAGCAATACAAAGTTCATTTTGGCTCTCACACCTTAACTAAATGTTGTAGACTCAAACTGTTTGCTGTCATTAGTGTATTTTAGCAACTTGAAGATGATTCCAGCATTAATTTCATTGTGCTTTTGCTCATTTTGAAGATTTTGACAGTTTCACCTGAAGTGTCCAATCGGGCTGAAAATGCATTTAAAGCAATACAAAGTTAATTTTGGCTCTCAAACCTTAACTAAATGTTGTAGACTCAAACTTGTTGCTGTCATTAGTGTATTTTAGCAACTTGAAGATGATTCCAGCATTAATTTCATTGTGCTTTTGCTCATTATGAATATTTTGACAGTTTCACCTGAAGTGTACAATCAGGTGCTGAAAATGCGTTAACAGCAATACAAAGTTCATTTTGGCTCTCACACCTTAACTAAATGTTGTAGACTCAAACTGTTTGCTGTCATTAGTGTATTTTAGCAACTTGAAGATGATTCCAGCATTAATTTCATTGTGCTTTTGCTCATTTTGAAGATTTTGACAGTTTCACCTGAAGTGTATAATCGGGCTGAAAATGCATTTAAAGCAATACAAAGTTCATTTTGGCTCTCACACCTTAACTAAATGTTGTAGACTCAAACTTTTTGCTGTCATTGGTGTATTTTAGCAACTTGAAGATGATTCCAGCATTAATTTCATTGTGCTTTTGCTCATTTTGAAGATTTTAACAGTTTCACCTGAAGTGTACATTCGGGCTGAAAATGCATTTAAAGCAATACAAAGTTCATTTTGGCTCTCACACCTTAACTAAATGTTGTAGACTTAAACTTGTTACTGTCATTAGTGTATTTTAGCAACTTGAAGATGATTCCAGCATTAATTTCATTGTGCTTTTGCTCATTTTGAAGATTTAGACAGTTTCAACTGAAGTGTACAATCAGGCTGAAAATGAATTTTAAAGCAATACAAAGTTATTTTTGGCTCTCACACCTTAACTAAATGTTGTAGACTCAAACTTTTTGCTGTCATTAGTGTATTTTAGCAAAATGAAGATGATTCAAGCATTAATTTCATTGTGCTTTTGCTCATTTTGAAGATTTTGACAGTTTCACCTGAAGTGTACAATCGGGCTGAAAAAAGAATTTTAAAGCAATACAAAGTTCATTTTGGCTCTCACACCTTAACTAAATGTTGTAGACTCAAACTTTTTGCTGTCATTAGTGTATTTTAGCAAAATGAAGATGATTCAAGCATTAATTTCATTGTGCTTTTGCTCATTTTGAAGATTTTGACATTTTCACCTGAAGTGTACAATCAGGGGCTGAAAACGCGTTTAAAGCAATAAAAAGTTCATTTTGGCTCTCACACCTTAACTAAATGTTGTAGACTCAAACTGTTTGCTGTCATTAGTGTATTTTAGCAACTTGAAGATGATTCCAGCATTAATTTCATTGTGCTTTTCCTCAATTTGAAGATTTTGACAGTTTCACCTGAAGTGTCCAATCGGGCTGAAAATGCATTTAAAGCAATACAAAGTTAATTTTGGCTCTCAAACCTTAACTAAATGTTGTAGACTCAAACTTTTTGCTGTCATTAGTGTATTTTAGCAACTTGAAGATGATTCCAGCATTAATTTCATTGTGCTTTTGCTCATTTTGAAGATTTTGACAGTTTCACCTGAAGTGTACAATCAGGTGCTGAAAACGCGTTTACAGCAATACAAAGTTCATTTTGGCTCTCACACCTTAACTAAATGTTGTAGACTCAAACTGTTTGCTGTCATTAGTGTATTTTAGCAACTTGAAGATGATTCCAGCATTAATTTCATTGTGCTTTTCCTCAATTTGAAGATTTTGACAGTTTCACCTGAAGTGTCCAATCGGGCTGAAAATGCATTTAAAGCAATACAAAGTTAATTTTGGCTCTCAAACCTTAACTAAATGTTGTAGACTCAAACTTTTTGCTGTCATTAGTGTATTTTAGCAACTTGAAGATGATTCCAGCATTAATTTCATTGTGCTTTTGCTCATTTTGAAGATTTTGACAGTTTCACCAGAAGTGTACAATCAGGTGCTGAAAACGCGTTTACAGCAATACAAAGTTCATTTTGGCTCTCACACCTTAACTAAATGTTGTAGACTCAAACTTTTTGCTGTCATTAGTGTATTTTAGCAACTTGAAGATGATTCCATCATTAATTTAATTGTGCTTTTGCTCATTTTGAAGATTTTGACAGTTTCACCTGAAGTGTACTATCGGGCTGAAAATGCATTCAAAGCAATACAAAGTTCATTTTGGCTCTCACACCTTAACTAAATGTTGTAGACTCAAACTTTTTGCTGTCATTAGTGTATTTTAGCAACTTGAAGATGATTCCAGCATTAATTTCATTGTGCTTTTGCTCATTTTGAAGATTTTGACAGTTTCACCTGAAGTGTACAATCAGGTGCTGAAAACGCGTTTACAGCAATACAAAGTTCATTTAGGCTCTCACACCTTAACTAAATGTTGTAGACTCAAACTTTTTGCTGTCATTAGTGTATTTTAGCAACTTGAAGATGATTCCAGCATTAATTTCATTGTGCTTTTGCTCATTTTGAAGATTTTGACAGTTTCATCTGAAGTGTACATTCGGGATGAAAGTGCATTTAAAGCAATACAAAGTTCATTTTGGCTCTCACACCTTAACTAAATGTTGTAGACTCAAACTTTTTGCTGTCATTAGTGTATTTTAGCAAAATGAAGATGAATCAAGCATTAATTTCATTGTGCTTTTGCTCATTTTGAAGATTTTGACATTTTCACCTGAAGTGTACAATCAGGGGCTAAAAACGCGTTTAAAGCAATACAAAGTTCATTTAGGCTCTCACACCTTAACTAAATGTTGTAGACTCAAACTTTTTACTGTCATTAGTGTATTTTAGCAACTTGAAGATGATTCCAGCATTAATTTCATTGTGCTTTTGCTCATTTTGAAGATTTTGACAGTTTCACCTGAAGTGTACAATCAGGTGCTGAAAACGTGTTTACAGCAATACAAAGTTCATTTTGGCTCTCACACCTTAACTAAATGTTGTAGACTCAAACTTTTTGCTGTCATTAGTGTATTTTAGCAACTTGAAGATGATTCCAGCATTAATTTCATTGTGCTTTTGCTCATTTTGAAGATTTTAACAGTTTCACCTGAAGTGTACATTCGGGCTGAAAATGCATTTAAAGCAATACAAAGTTCATTTTGGCTCTCACACCTTAACTAAATGTTGTAGACTTAAACTTGTTACTGTCATTAGTGTATTTTAGCAACTTGAAGATGATTCCAGCATTAATTTCATTGTGCTTTTGCTCATTTTGAAGATTTTGACAGTTTCACCTGAAGTGTACAATCGGGCTGAAAATGAATTTTAAAGCAATACAAAGTTAATTTTGGCTCTCACACCTTAACTAAATGTTGTATACTCAAACTTTTTGCTGTCATTAGTGTATTTTAGCAAAATGAAGATGATTCAAGCATTAATTTCATTGTGCTTTTGCTCATTTTGAAGATTTTGACAGTTTCACCTGAAGTGTACAATCGGGCTGAAAATGAATTTTAAAGCAATACAAAGTTAATTTTGGCTCTCACACCTTAACTAAATGTTGTAGACTCAAACTTTTTGCTGTCATTAGTGTATTTTAGCAAAATGAAGATGATTCAAGCATTAATTTCATTGTGCTTTTGCTCATTTTGAAGATTTTGACATTTTCACCTGAAGTGTACAATCAGGGGCTGAAAACGCGTTTAAAGCAATAAAAAGTTCATTTTGGCTCTCACACCTTAACTAAATGTTGTAGACTCAAACTTTTTGCTGTCATTAGTGTATTTTAGCAAAATGAAGATGATTCAAGCATTAATTTCATTTTGCTTTTGCTCATTTTGAAGATTTTGACATTTTCACCTGAAGTGTACAATTAGGGGCTGAAAACGCGTTTAAAGCAATAAAAAGTTCATTTTGGCTCTCACACCTTAACTAAATGTTGTAGACTCAAACTGTTTGCTGTCATTAGTGTATTTTAGCAACTTGAAGATGATTCCAGCATTAATTTCATTGTGCTTTTGCTCATTTTGAAGATTTTGACAGTTTCACCTGAAGTGTACAATCAGGGGCTGAAAACGCGTTTAAAGCAATACAAAGTTCATTTAGGCTCTCACACCTTAACTAAATGTTGTAGACTCAAACTGTTTGCTGTCATTAGTGTATTTTAGCAACTTGAAGATGATTCCAGCATTAATTTCATTGTGCTTTTGCTCATTTTGAAGATTTTGACAGTTTCACCTGAAGTGTCCAATCGGGCTGAAAATGCATTTAAAGCAATACAAAGTTAATTTTGGCTCTCAAACCTTAACTAAATGTTGTAGACTCAAACTTGTTGCTGTCATTAGTGTATTTTAGCAACTTGAAGATGATTCCAGCATTAATTTCATTGTGCTTTTGCTCATTATGAATATTTTGACAGTTTCACCTGAAGTGTACAATCAGGTGCTGAAAACGCGTTAACAGCAATACAAAGTTAATTTTGGCTCTCACACCTTAACTAAATGTTGTAGACTCAAACTGTTTGCTGTCATTAGTGTATTTTAGCAACTTGAAGATGATTCCAGCATTAATTTCATTGTGCTTTTGCTCATTTTGAAGATTTTGACAGTTTCACCTGAAGTGTATAATCGGGCTGAAAATGCATTTAAAGCAATACAAAGTTCATTTTGGCTCTCACACCTTAACTAAATGTTGTAGACTCAAACTTTTTGCTGTCATTGGTGTATTTTAGCAACTTGAAGATGATTCCAGCATTAATTTCATTGTGCTTTTGCTCATTTTGAAGATTTTAACAGTTTCACCTGAAGTGTACATTCGGGCTGAAAATGCATTTAAAGCAATACAAAGTTCATTTTGGCTCTCACACCTTAACTAAATGTTGTAGACTTAAACTTGTTACTGTCATTAGTGTATTTTAGCAACTTGAAGATGATTCCAGCATTAATTTCATTGTGCTTTTGCTCATTTTGAAGATTTTGACAGTTTCACCTGAAGTGTACAATCAGGTGCTGAAAACGCGTTAACAGCAATACAAAGTTCATTTTGGCTCTCACACCTTAACTAAATGTTGTAGACTCAAACTGTTTGCTGTCATTAGTGTATTTTAGCAACTTGAAGATGATTCCAGCATTAATTTCATTGTGCTTTTGCTCATTTTGAAGATTTTGACAGTTTCACCTGAAGTGTACAATCAGGGGCTGAAAACGCGTTTAAAGCAATACAAAGTTCATTTAGGCTCTCACACCTTAACTAAATGTTGTAGACTCAAACTGTTTGCTGTCATTAGTGTATTTTAGCAACTTGAAGATGATTCCAGCATTAATTTCATTGTGCTTTTGCTCATTTTGAAGATTTTGACAGTTTCACCTGAAGTGTCCAATCGGGCTGAAAATGCATTTAAAGCAATACAAAGTTAATTTTGGCTCTCAAACCTTAACTAAATGTTGTAGACTCAAACTTGTTGCTGTCATTAGTGTATTTTAGCAACTTGAAGATGATTCCAGCATTAATTTCATTGTGCTTTTGCTCATTATGAATATTTTGACAGTTTCACCTGAAGTGTACAATCAGGTGCTGAAAACGCGTTAACAGCAATACAAAGTTCATTTTGGCTCTCACACCTTAACTAAATGTTGTAGACTCAAACTGTTTGCTGTCATTAGTGTATTTTAGCAACTTGAAGATGATTCCAGCATTAATTTCATTGTGCTTTTGCTCATTTTGAAGATTTTGACAGTTTCACCTGAAGTGTATAATCGGGCTGAAAATGCATTTAAAGCAATACAAAGTTCATTTTGGCTCTCACACCTTAACTAAATGTTGTAGACTCAAACTTTTTGCTGTCATTGGTGTATTTTAGCAACTTGAAAATGATTCCAGCATTAATTTCATTGTGCTTTTGCTCATTTTGAAGATTTTAACAGTTTCACCTGAAGTGTACATTCGGGCTGAAAATGCATTTAAAGCAATACAAAGTTCATTTTGGCTCTCACACCTTAACTAAATGTTGTAGACTTAAACTTGTTACTGTCATTAGTGTATTTTAGCAACTTGAAGATGATTCCAGCATTAATTTCATTGTGCTTTTGCTCATTTTGAAGATTTAGACAGTTTCACCTGAAGTGTACAATCGGGCTGAAAATGAATTTTAAAGCAATACAAAGTTAATTTTGGCTCTCACACCTTAACTAAATGTTGTAGACTCAAACTTTTTGCTGTCATTAGTGTATTTTAGCAAAATGAAGATGATTCAAGCATTAATTTCATTGTGCTTTTGCTCATTTTGAAGATTTTGACAGTTTCACCTGAAGTGTACAATCGGGCTGAAAAAGAATTTTAAAGCAATACAAAGTTCATTTTGGCTCTCACACCTTAACTAAATGTTGTAGACTCAAACTTTTTGCTGTCATTAGTGTATTTTAGCAAAATGAAGATGATTCAAGCATTAATTTCATTGTGCTTTTGCTCATTTTGAAGATTTTGACATTTTCACCTGAAGTGTACAATCAGGGGCTGAAAACGCGTTTAAAGCAATAAAAAGTTCATTTTGGCTCTCACACCTTAACTAAATGTTGTAGACTCAAACTGTTTGCTGTCATTAGTGTATTTTAGCAACTTGAAGATGATTCCAGCATTAATTTCATTGTGCTTTTGCTCATTTTGAAGATTTTGACAGTTTCACCTGAAGTGTACAATCAGGGGCTGAAAACGCGTTTAAAGCAATACAAAGTTCATTTAGGCTCTCACACCTTAACTAAATGTTGTAGACTCAAACTGTTTGCTGTCATTAGTGTATTTTAGCAACTTGAAGATGATTCCAGCATTAATTTCATTGTGCTTTTCCTCAATTTGAAGATTTTGACAGTTTCACCTGAAGTGTCCAATCGGGCTGAAAATGCATTTAAAGCAATACAAAGTTAATTTTGGCTCTCAAACCTTAACTAAATGTTGTAGACTCAAACTTTTTGCTGTCATTAGTGTATTTTAGCAACTTGAAGATGATTCCAGCATTAATTTCATTGTGCTTTTGCTCATTTTGAAGATTTTGACAGTTTCACCTGAAGTGTACAATCAGGTGCTGAAAACGCGTTTACAGCAATACAAAGTTCATTTTGGCTCTCACACCTTAACTAAATGTTGTAGACTCAAACTGTTTGCTGTCATTAGTGTATTTTAGCAACTTGAAGATGATTCCAGCATTAATTTCATTGTGCTTTTCCTCAATTTGAAGATTTTGACAGTTTCACCTGAAGTGTCCAATCGGGCTGAAAATGCATTTAAAGCAATACAAAGTTAATTTTGGCTCTCAAACCTTAACTAAATGTTGTAGACTCAAACTTTTTGCTGTCATTAGTGTATTTTAGCAACTTGAAGATGATTCCAGCATTAATTTCATTGTGCTTTTGCTCATTTTGAAGATTTTGACAGTTTCACCTGAAGTGTACAATCAGGTGCTGAAAACGCGTTTACAGCAATACAAAGTTCATTTTGGCTCTCACACCTTAACTAAATGTTGTAGACTCAAACTTTTTGCTGTCATTAGTGTATTTTAGCAACTTGAAGATGATTCCATCATTAATTTAATTGTGCTTTTGCTCATTTTGAAGATTTTGACAGTTTCACCTGAAGTGTACTATCGGGCTGAAAACGCGTTTAAAGCAATACAAAGTTCATTTAGGCTCTCACACCTTAACTAAATGTTGTAGACTCAAACTTTTTGCTGTCATTAGTGTATTTTAGCAAAATGAAGATGATTCAAGCATTAATTTCATTGTGCTTTTGCTCATTTTGAAGATTTTGACATTTTCACCTGAAGTGTACAATCAGGGGCTGAAAACGCGTTTAAAGCAATAAAAAGTTCATTTTGGCTCTCACACCTTAACTAAATGTTGTAGACTCAAACTGTTTGCTGTCATTAGTGTATTTTAGCAACTTGAAGATGATTCCAGCATTAATTTCATTGTGCTTTTCCTCAATTTGAAGATTTTGACAGTTTCACCTGAAGTGTCCAATCGGGCTGAAAATGCATTTAAAGCAATACAAAGTTAATTTTGGCTCTCAAACCTTAACTAAATGTTGTAGACTCAAACTTTTTGCTGTCATTAGTGTATTTTAGCAACTTGAAGATGATTCCAGCATTAATTTCATTGTGCTTTTGCTCATTTTGAAGATTTTGACAGTTTCACCTGAAGTGTACAATCAGGTGCTGAAAACGCGTTTACAGCAATACAAAGTTCATTTTGGCTCTCACACCTTAACTAAATGTTGTAGACTCAAACTGTTTGCTGTCATTAGTGTATTTTAGCAACTTGAAGATGATTCCAGCATTAATTTCATTGTGCTTTTCCTCAATTTGAAGATTTTGACAGTTTCACCTGAAGTGTCCAATCGGGCTGAAAATGCATTTAAAGCAATACAAAGTTAATTTTGGCTCTCAAACCTTAACTAAATGTTGTAGACTCAAACTTTTTGCTCTCATTAGTGTATTTTAGCAACTTGAAGATGATTCCAGCATTAATTTCATTGTGCTTTTGCTCATTTTGAAGATTTTGACAGTTTCACCAGAAGTGTACAATCAGGTGCTGAAAACGCGTTTACAGCAATACAAAGTTCATTTTGGCTCTCACACCTTAACTAAATGTTGTAGACTCAAACTTTTTGCTGTCATTAGTGTATTTTAGCAACTTGAAGATGATTCCATCATTAATTTAATTGTGCTTTTGCTCATTTTGAAGATTTTGACAGTTTCACCTGATGTGTACTATCGGGCTGAAAATGCATTCAAAGCAATACAAAGTTCATTTTGGCTCTCACACCTTAACTAAATGTTGTAGACTCAAACTTTTTGCTGTCATTAGTGTATTTTAGCAACTTGAAGATGATTCCAGCATTAATTTCATTGTGCTTTTGCTCATTTTGAAGATTTTGACAGTTTCACCTGAAGTGTACAATCAGGTGCTGAAAACGCGTTTACAGCAATACAAAGTTCATTTAGGCTCTCACACCTTAACTAAATGTTGTAGACTCAAACTTTTTGCTGTCATTAGTGTATTTTAGCAACTTGAAGATGATTCCAGCATTAATTTCATTGTGCTTTTGCTCATTTTGAAGATTTTGACAGTTTCATCTGAAGTGTACATTCGGGATGAAAGTGCATTTAAAGCAATACAAAGTTCATTTTGGCTCTCACACCTTAACTAAATGTTGTAGACTCAAACTTTTTGCTGTCATTAGTGTATTTTAGCAAAATGAAGATGAATCAAGCATTAATTTCATTGTGCTTTTGCTCATTTTGAAGATTTTGACATTTTCACCTGAAGTGTACAATCAGGGGCTAAAAACGCGTTTAAAGCAATACAAAGTTCATTTAGGCTCTCACACCTTAACTAAATGTTGTAGACTCAAACTTTTTACTGTCATTAGTGTATTTTAGCAACTTGAAGATGATTCCAGCATTAATTTCATTGTGCTTTTGCTTATTTTGAAGATTTTGACAGTTTCACCTGAAGTGTACAATCAGGTGCTGAAAACGTGTTTACAGCAATACAAAGTTCATTTTGGCTCTCACACCTTAACTAAATGTTGTAGACTCAAACTTTTTGCTGTCATTAGTGTATTTTAGCAACTTGAAGATGATTCCAGCATTAATTTCATTGTGCTTTTGCTCATTTTGAAGATTTTAACAGTTTCACCTGAAGTGTACATTCGGGCTGAAAATGCATTTAAAGCAATACAAAGTTCATTTTGGCTCTCACACCTTAACTAAATGTTGTAGACTTAAACTTGTTACTGTCATTAGTGTATTTTAGCAACTTGAAGATGATTCCAGCATTAATTTCATTGTGCTTTTGCTCATTTTGAAGATTTTGACAGTTTCACCTGAAGTGTACAATCGGGCTGAAAATGAATTTTAAAGCAATACAAAGTTAATTTTGGCTCTCACACCTTAACTAAATGTTGTATACTCAAACTTTTTGCTGTCATTAGTGTATTTTAGCAAAATGAAGATGATTCAAGCATTAATTTCATTGTGCTTTTGCTCATTTTGAAGATTTTGACAGTTTCACCTGAAGTGTACAATCGGGCTGAAAATGAATTTTAAAGCAATACAAAGTTAATTTTGGCTCTCACACCTTAACTAAATGTTGTAGACTCAAACTTTTTGCTGTCATTAGTGTATTTTAGCAAAATGAAGATGATTCAAGCATTAATTTCATTGTGCTTTTGCTCATTTTGAAGATTTTGACATTTTCACCTGAAGTGTACAATCAGGGGCTGAAAACGCGTTTAAAGCAATAAAAAGTTCATTTTGGCTCTCACACCTTAACTAAATGTTGTAGACTCAAACTTTTTGCTGTCATTAGTGTATTTTAGCAAAATGAAGATGATTCAAGCATTAATTTCATTTTGCTTTTGCTCATTTTGAAGATTTTGACATTTTCACCTGAAGTGTACAATTAGGGGCTGAAAACGCGTTTAAAGCAATAAAAAGTTCATTTTGGCTCTCACACCTTAACTAAATGTTGTAGACTCAAACTGTTTGCTGTCATTAGTGTATTTTAGCAACTTGAAGATGATTCCAGCATTAATTTCATTGTGCTTTTGCTCATTTTGAAGATTTTGACAGTTTCACCTGAAGTGTACAATCAGGGGCTGAAAACGCGTTTAAAGCAATACAAAGTTCATTTAGGCTCTCACACCTTAACTAAATGTTGAAGACTCAAACTGTTTGCTGTCATTAGTGTATTTTAGCAACTTGAAGATGATTCCAGCATTAATTTCATTGTGCTTTTGCTCATTTTGAAGATTTTGACAGTTTCACCTGAAGTGTCCAATCGGGCTGAAAATGCATTTAAAGCAATACAAAGTTAATTTTGGCTCTCAAACCTTAACTAAATGTTGTAGACTCAAACTTGTTGCTGTCATTAGTGTATTTTAGCAACTTGAAGATGATTCCAGCATTAATTTCATTGTGCTTTTGCTCATTATGAATATTTTGACAGTTTCACCTGAAGTGTACAATCAGGTGCTGAAAACGCGTTAACAGCAATACAAAGTTCATTTTGGCTCTCACACCTTAAATAAATGTTGTAGACTCAAACTGTTTGCTGTCATTAGTGTATTTTAGCAACTTGAAGATGATTCCAGCATTAATTTCATTGTGCTTTTGCTCATTTTGAAGAATTTGACAGTTTCACCTGAAGTGTATAATCGGGCTGAAAATGCATTTAAAGCAATACAAAGTTCATTTTGGCTCTCACACCTTAACTAAATGTTGTAGACTCAAACTTTTTGCTGTCATTGGTGTATTTTAGCAACTTGAAGATGATTCCAGCATTAATTTCATTGTGCTTTTGCTCATTTTGAAGATTTTAACAGTTTCACCTGAAGTGTACATTCGGGCTGAAAATGCATTTAAAGCAATACAAAGTTCATTTTGGCTCTCACACCTTAACTAAATGTTGTAGACTTAAACTTGTTACTGTCATTAGTGTATTTTAGCAACTTGAAGATGATTCCAGCATTAATTTCATTGTGCTTTTGCTCATTTTGAAGATTTTGACAGTTTCACCTGAAGTGTACAATCAGGTGCTGAAAACGCGTTAACAGCAATACAAAGTTCATTTTGGCTCTCACACCTTAACTAAATGTTGTAGACTCAAACTGTTTGCTGTCATTAGTGTATTTTAGCAACTTGAAGATGATTCCAGCATTAATTTCATTGTGCTTTTGCTCATTTTGAAGATTTTGACAGTTTCACCTGAAGTGTACAATCAGGGGCTGAAAACGCGTTTAAAGCAATACAAAGTTCATTTAGGCTCTCACACCTTAACTAAATGTTGTAGACTCAAACTGTTTGCTGTCATTAGTGTATTTTAGCAACTTGAAGATGATTCCAGCATTAATTTCATTGTGCTTTTGCTCATTTTGAAGATTTTGACAGTTTCACCTGAAGTGTCCAATCGGGCTGAAAATGCATTTAAAGCAATACAAAGTTAATTTTGGCTCTCAAACCTTAACTAAATGTTGTAGACTCAAACTTGTTGCTGTCATTAGTGTATTTTAGCAACTTGAAGATGATTCCAGCATTAATTTCATTGTGCTTTTGCTCATTATGAATATTTTCACAGTTTCACCTGAAGTGTACAATCAGGTGCTGAAAACGCGTTAACAGCAATACAAAGTTCATTTTGGCTCTCACACCTTAACTAAATGTTGTAGACTCAAACTGTTTGCTGTCATTAGTGTATTTTAGCAACTTGAAGATGATTCCAGCATTAATTTCATTGTGCTTTTGCTCATTTTGAAGATTTTGACAGTTTCACCTGAAGTGTATAATCGGGCTGAAAATGCATTTAAAGCAATACAAAGTTCATTTTGGCTCTCACACCTTAACTAAATGTTGTAGACTCAAACTTTTTGCTGTCATTGGTGTATTTTAGCAACTTGAAGATGATTCCAGCATTAATTTCATTGTGCTTTTGCTCATTTTGAAGATTTTAACAGTTTCACCTGAAGTGTACATTCGGGCTGAAAATGCATTTAAAGCAATACAAAGTTCATTTTGGCTCTCACACCTTAACTAAATGTTGTAGACTTAAACTTGTTACTGTCATTAGTGTATTTTAGCAACTTGAAGATGATTCCAGCATTAATTTCATTGTGCTTTTGCTCATTTTGAAGATTTTGACAGTTTCATCTGAAGTGTACATTCGGGATGAAAGTGCATTTAAAGCAATACAAAGTTCATTTTGGCTCTCACACCTTAACTAAATGTTGTAGACTCAAACTTTTTGCTGTCATTAGTGTATTTTAGCAAAATGAAGATGAATCAAGCATTAATTTCATTGTGCTTTTGCTCATTTTGAAGATTTTGACATTTTCACCTGAAGTGTACAATCAGGGGCTAAAAACGCGTTTAAAGCAATACAAAGTTCATTTAGGCTCTCACACCTTAACTAAATGTTGTAGACTCAAACTTTTTACTGTCATTAGTGTATTTTAGCAACTTGAAGATGATTCCAGCATTAATTTCATTGTGCTTTTGCTTATTTTGAAGATTTTGACAGTTTCACCTGAAGTGTACAATCAGGTGCTGAAAACGTGTTTACAGCAATACAAAGTTCATTTTGGCTCTCACACCTTAACTAAATGTTGTAGACTCAAACTTTTTGCTGTCATTAGTGTATTTTAGCAACTTGAAGATGATTCCAGCATTAATTTCATTGTGCTTTTGCTCATTTTGAAGATTTTAACAGTTTCACCTGAAGTGTACATTCGGGCTGAAAATGCATTTAAAGCAATACAAAGTTCATTTTGGCTCTCACACCTTAACTAAATGTTGTAGACTTAAACTTGTTACTGTCATTAGTGTATTTTAGCAACTTGAAGATGATTCCAGCATTAATTTCATTGTGCTTTTGCTCATTTTGAAGATTTTGACAGTTTCACCTGAAGTGTACAATCGGGCTGAAAATGAATTTTAAAGCAATACAAAGTTAATTTTGGCTCTCACACCTTAACTAAATGTTGTATACTCAAACTTTTTGCTGTCATTAGTGTATTTTAGCAAAATGAAGATGATTCAAGCATTAATTTCATTGTGCTTTTGCTCATTTTGAAGATTTTGACAGTTTCACCTGAAGTGTACAATCGGGCTGAAAATGAATTTTAAAGCAATACAAAGTTAATTTTGGCTCTCACACCTTAACTAAATGTTGTAGACTCAAACTTTTTGCTGTCATTAGTGTATTTTAGCAAAATGAAGATGATTCAAGCATTAATTTCATTGTGCTTTTGCTCATTTTGAAGATTTTGACATTTTCACCTGAAGTGTACAATCAGGGGCTGAAAACGCGTTTAAAGCAATAAAAAGTTCATTTTGGCTCTCACACCTTAACTAAATGTTGTAGACTCAAACTTTTTGCTGTCATTAGTGTATTTTAGCAAAATGAAGATGATTCAAGCATTAATTTCATTTTGCTTTTGCTCATTTTGAAGATTTTGACATTTTCACCTGAAGTGTACAATTAGGGGCTGAAAACGCGTTTAAAGCAATAAAAAGTTCATTTTGGCTCTCACACCTTAACTAAATGTTGTAGACTCAAACTGTTTGCTGTCATTAGTGTATTTTAGCAACTTGAAGATGATTCCAGCATTAATTTCATTGTGCTTTTGCTCATTTTGAAGATTTTGACAGTTTCACCTGAAGTGTACAATCAGGGGCTGAAAACGCGTTTAAAGCAATACAAAGTTCATTTAGGCTCTCACACCTTAACTAAATGTTGAAGACTCAAACTGTTTGCTGTCATTAGTGTATTTTAGCAACTTGAAGATGATTCCAGCATTAATTTCATTGTGCTTTTGCTCATTTTGAAGATTTTGACAGTTTCACCTGAAGTGTCCAATCGGGCTGAAAATGCATTTAAAGCAATACAAAGTTAATTTTGGCTCTCAAACCTTAACTAAATGTTGTAGACTCAAACTTGTTGCTGTCATTAGTGTATTTTAGCAACTTGAAGATGATTCCAGCATTAATTTCATTGTGCTTTTGCTCATTATGAATATTTTGACAGTTTCACCTGAAGTGTACAATCAGGTGCTGAAAACGCGTTAACAGCAATACAAAGTTCATTTTGGCTCTCACACCTTAAATAAATGTTGTAGACTCAAACTGTTTGCTGTCATTAGTGTATTTTAGCAACTTGAAGATGATTCCAGCATTAATTTCATTGTGCTTTTGCTCATTTTGAAGAATTTGACAGTTTCACCTGAAGTGTATAATCGGGCTGAAAATGCATTTAAAGCAATACAAAGTTCATTTTGGCTCTCACACCTTAACTAAATGTTGTAGACTCAAACTTTTTGCTGTCATTGGTGTATTTTAGCAACTTGAAGATGATTCCAGCATTAATTTCATTGTGCTTTTGCTCATTTTGAAGATTTTAACAGTTTCACCTGAAGTGTACATTCGGGCTGAAAATGCATTTAAAGCAATACAAAGTTCATTTTGGCTCTCACACCTTAACTAAATGTTGTAGACTTAAACTTGTTACTGTCATTAGTGTATTTTAGCAACTTGAAGATGATTCCAGCATTAATTTCATTGTGCTTTTGCTCATTTTGAAGATTTTGACAGTTTCACCTGAAGTGTACAATCAGGTGCTGAAAACGCGTTAACAGCAATACAAAGTTCATTTTGGCTCTCACACCTTAACTAAATGTTGTAGACTCAAACTGTTTGCTGTCATTAGTGTATTTTAGCAACTTGAAGATGATTCCAGCATTAATTTCATTGTGCTTTTGCTCATTTTGAAGATTTTGACAGTTTCACCTGAAGTGTACAATCAGGGGCTGAAAACGCGTTTAAAGCAATACAAAGTTCATTTAGGCTCTCACACCTTAACTAAATGTTGTAGACTCAAACTGTTTGCTGTCATTAGTGTATTTTAGCAACTTGAAGATGATTCCAGCATTAATTTCATTGTGCTTTTGCTCATTTTGAAGATTTTGACAGTTTCACCTGAAGTGTCCAATCGGGCTGAAAATGCATTTAAAGCAATACAAAGTTAATTTTGGCTCTCAAACCTTAACTAAATGTTGTAGACTCAAACTTGTTGCTGTCATTAGTGTATTTTAGCAACTTGAAGATGATTCCAGCATTAATTTCATTGTGCTTTTGCTCATTATGAATATTTTCACAGTTTCACCTGAAGTGTACAATCAGGTGCTGAAAACGCGTTAACAGCAATACAAAGTTCATTTTGGCTCTCACACCTTAACTAAATGTTGTAGACTCAAACTGTTTGCTGTCATTAGTGTATTTTAGCAACTTGAAGATGATTCCAGCATTAATTTCATTGTGCTTTTGCTCATTTTGAAGATTTTGACAGTTTCACCTGAAGTGTATAATCGGGCTGAAAATGCATTTAAAGCAATACAAAGTTCATTTTGGCTCTCACACCTTAACTAAATGTTGTAGACTCAAACTTTTTGCTGTCATTGGTGTATTTTAGCAACTTGAAGATGATTCCAGCATTAATTTCATTGTGCTTTTGCTCATTTTGAAGATTTTAACAGTTTCACCTGAAGTGTACATTCGGGCTGAAAATGCATTTAAAGCAATACAAAGTTCATTTTGGCTCTCACACCTTAACTAAATGTTGTAGACTTAAACTTGTTACTGTCATTAGTGTATTTTAGCAACTTGAAGATGATTCCAGCATTAATTTCATTGTGCTTTTGCTCATTTTGAAGATTTAGACAGTTTCACCTGAAGTGTACAATCGGGCTGAAAATGAATTTTAAAGCAATACAAAGTTAATTTTGGCTCTCACACCTTAACTAAATGTTGTAGACTCAAACTTTTTGCTGTCATTAGTGTATTTTAGCAAAATGAAGATGATTCAAGCATTAATTTCATTGTGCTTTTGCTCATTTTGAAGATTTTGACAGTTTCACCTGAAGTGTACAATCGGGCTGAAAAAGAATTTTAAAGCAATACAAAGTTCATTTTGGCTCTCACACCTTAACTAAATGTTGTAGACTCAAACTTTTTGCTGTCATTAGTGTATTTTAGCAAAATGAAGATGATTCAAGCATTAATTTCATTGTGCTTTTGCTCATTTTGAAGATTTTGACATTTTCACCTGAAGTGTACAATCAGGGGCTGAAAACGCGTTTAAAGCAATAAAAAGTTCATTTTGGCTCTCACACCTTAACTAAATGTTGTAGACTCAAACTGTTTGCTGTCATTAGTGTATTTTAGCAACTTGAAGATGATTCCAGCATTAATTTCATTGTGCTTTTGCTCATTTTGAAGATTTTGACAGTTTCACCTGAAGTGTACAATCAGGGGCTGAAAACGCGTTTAAAGCAATACAAAGTTCATTTAGGCTCTCACACCTTAACTAAATGTTGTAGACTCAAACTGTTTGCTGTCATTAGTGTATTTTAGCAACTTGAAGATGATTCCAGCATTAATTTCATTGTGCTTTTCCTCAATTTGAAGATTTTGACAGTTTCACCTGAAGTGTCCAATCGGGCTGAAAATGCATTTAAAGCAATACAAAGTTAATTTTGGCTCTCAAACCTTAACTAAATGTTGTAGACTCAAACTTTTTGCTGTCATTAGTGTATTTTAGCAACTTGAAGATGATTCCAGCATTAATTTCATTGTGCTTTTGCTCATTTTGAAGATTTTGACAGTTTCACCTGAAGTGTACAATCAGGTGCTGAAAACGCGTTTACAGCAATACAAAGTTCATTTTGGCTCTCACACCTTAACTAAATGTTGTAGACTCAAACTGTTTGCTGTCATTAGTGTATTTTAGCAACTTGAAGATGATTCCAGCATTAATTTCATTGTGCTTTTCCTCAATTTGAAGATTTTGACAGTTTCACCTGAAGTGTCCAATCGGGCTGAAAATGCATTTAAAGCAATACAAAGTTAATTTTGGCTCTCAAACCTTAACTAAATGTTGTAGACTCAAACTTTTTGCTGTCATTAGTGTATTTTAGCAACTTGAAGATGATTCCAGCATTAATTTCATTGTGCTTTTGCTCATTTTGAAGATTTTGACAGTTTCACCTGAAGTGTACAATCAGGTGCTGAAAACGCGTTTACAGCAATACAAAGTTCATTTTGGCTCTCACACCTTAACTAAATGTTGTAGACTCAAACTTTTTGCTGTCATTAGTGTATTTTAGCAACTTGAAGATGATTCCATCATTAATTTAATTGTGCTTTTGCTCATTTTGAAGATTTTGACAGTTTCACCTGAAGTGTACTATCGGGCTGAAAACGCGTTTAAAGCAATACAAAGTTCATTTAGGCTCTCACACCTTAACTAAATGTTGTAGACTCAAACTGTTTGCTGTCATTAGTGTATTTTAGCAACTTGAAGATGATTCCAGCATTAATTTCATTGTGCTTTTCCTCAATTTGAAGATTTTGACAGTTTCACCTGAAGTGTCCAATCGGGCTGAAAATGCATTTAAAGCAATACAAAGTTAATTTTGGCTCTCAAACCTTAACTAAATGTTGTAGACTCAAACTTTTTGCTGTCATTAGTGTATTTTAGCAACTTGAAGATGATTCCAGCATTAATTTCATTGTGCTTTTGCTCATTTTGAAGATTTTGACAGTTTCACCTGAAGTGTACAATCAGGTGCTGAAAACGCGTTTACAGCAATACAAAGTTCATTTTGGCTCTCACACCTTAACTAAATGTTGTAGACTCAAACTGTTTGCTGTCATTAGTGTATTTTAGCAACTTGAAGATGATTCCAGCATTAATTTCATTGTGCTTTTCCTCAATTTGAAGATTTTGACAGTTTCACCTGAAGTGTCCAATCGGGCTGAAAATGCATTTAAAGCAATACAAAGTTAATTTTGGCTCTCAAACCTTAACTAAATGTTGTAGACTCAAACTTTTTGCTCTCATTAGTGTATTTTAGCAACTTGAAGATGATTCCAGCATTAATTTCATTGTGCTTTTGCTCATTTTGAAGATTTTGACAGTTTCACCTGAAGTGTACAATCAGGTGCTGAAAACGCGTTTACAGCAATACAAAGTTCCTCTTTGGCTCTCACACCTTAACTAAATGTTGTAGACTCAAACTTTTTGCTGTCATTAGTGTATTTTAGCAACTTGAAGATGATTCCATCATTAATTTAATTGTGCTTTTGCTCATTTTGAAGATTTTGACAGTTTCACCTGAAGTGTACTATCGGGCTGAAAATGCATTCAAAGCAATACAAAGTTCATTTTGGCTCTCACACCTTAACTAAATGTTGTAGACTCAAACTTTTTGCTGTCATTAGTGTATTTTAGCAACTTGAAGATGATTCCAGCATTAATTTCATTGTGCTTTTGCTCATTTTGAAGATTTTGACAGTTTCACCTGAAGTGTACAATCAGGTGCTGAAAACGCGTTTACAGCAATACAAAGTTCATTTAGGCTCTCACACCTTAACTAAATGTTGTAGACTCAAACTTTTTGCTGTCATTAGTGTATTTTAGCAACTTGAAGATGATTCCAGCATTAATTTCATTGTGCTTTTGCTCATTTTGAAGATTTTGACAGTTTCATCTGAAGTGTACATTCGGGATGAAAGTGCATTTAAAGCAATACAAAGTTCATTTTGGCTCTCACACCTTAACTAAATGTTGTAGACTCAAACTTTTTGCTGTCATTAGTGTATTTTAGCAAAATGAAGATGAATCAAGCATTAATTTCATTGTGCTTTTGCTCATTTTGAAGATTTTGACATTTTCACCTGAAGTGTACAATCAGGGGCTAAAAACGCGTTTAAAGCAATACAAAGTTCATTTAGGCTCTCACACCTTAACTAAATGTTGTAGACTCAAACTTTTTACTGTCATTAGTGTATTTTAGCAACTTGAAGATGATTCCAGCATTAATTTCATTGTGCTTTTGCTCATTTTGAAGATTTTGACAGTTTCACCTGAAGTGTCCAATCGGGCTGAAAATGCATTTGAGGCAATACAAAGTTAATTTTGGCTCTCACACCTTAACTAAATGTTGTAGACTCAAACTTTTTGCTGTCATTAGTGTATTTTAGCAACTTGAAGATGATTCCAGCATTAATTTCATTGTGCTTTTGCTCATTTTGAAGATTTTGACAGTTTCACCTGAAGTGTACAATCAGGTGCTGAAAACGTGTTTACAGCAATACAAAGTTCATTTTGGCTCTCACACCTTAACTAAATGTTGTAGACTCAAACTTTTTGCTGTCATTAGTGTATTTTAGCAACTTGAAGATGATTCCAGCATTAATTTCATTGTGCTTTTGCTCATTTTGAAGATTTTGACAGTTTCACCTGAAGTGTACAATCAAGGGCTGAAAACGCGTTTAAAGCAATAAAAAGTTAATTTAGGCTCTCACAACTTAACTAAATGTTGTAGACTCAAACTTTTTACTGTCATTAGTGTATTTTAGCAACTTGAAGATGATTCCAGCATTAATTTCATTGTGCTTTTGCTCATTTTGAAGATTTTGACAGTTTCACCTGAATTGTACAATCAAGGGCTGAAAACGCATTTAAAGCAATAAAAAGTTCATTTAGGCTCTCACACCTCAACTAAATGTTGTAGACTCAAACTTTTTGCTGTCATTAGTGTATTTTACCAACTTGAAGATGATTCCAACATTAATTTCATTGTGCTTTTGCTCATTTTGAAGATTTTGACAGTTTCACCTGAAGTGTACAATCGGGCTGAAAATGAATTTTAAAGCAATACAAAGTTCATTTTGGCTCTCACACCTTAACTAAATGTTGTAGACTCAAACTTTTTGCTGTCATTAGTGTATTTTAGCAACTTGAAGATGATTCCAGCATTAATTTCATTGTGCTTTTGCTCATTTTGAATATTTTGACAGTTTCACCTGAAGTGTACAATCAGGTGCTGAAGACGCGTTTACAGCAATACAAAGTTCATTTTGGCTCTCACACCTTAACTAAATGTTGTAGACTCAAACTTTTTGCTGTCATTAGTGTATTTTAGCAACTTGAAGATGATTCCAGCATTAATTTCATTGTGCTTTTGCTCATTTTGAAGATTTTGACACTTTCACCTGAAGTGTACAATCGGGCTGAAAATGAATTTTAAAGCAATACAAAGTTCATTTTGGCTCTCACACCTTAACTAAATGTTGTAGACTCCAACTTTTTGCTGTCATTAGTGTATTTTAGCAACTTGAAGATGATTCCAGCATTAATTTCATTGTGCTTTTGCTCATTATGAATATTTTGACAGTTTCACCTGAAGTGTACAATCAGGTGCTGAAAACGCGTTAACAGCAATACAAAGTTCATTTTGGCTCTCACACCTTAACTAAATGTTGTAGACTCAAACTGTTTGCTGTCATTAGTGTATTTTAGCAACTTGAAGATGATTCCAGCATTAATTTCATTGTGCTTTTGCTCATTTTGAAGATTTTGACAGTTTCACCTGAAGTGTATAATCGGGCTGAAAATGCATTTAAAGCAATACAAAGTTCATTTTGGCTCTCACACCTTAACTAAATGTTGTAGACTCAAACTTTTTGCTGTCATTGGTGTATTTTAGCAACTTGAAGATGATTCCAGCATTAATTTCATTGTGCTTTTGCTCATTTTGAAGATTTTAACAGTTTCACCTGAAGTGTACATTCGGGCTGAAAATGCATTTAAAGCAATACAAAGTTCATTTTGGCTCTCACACCTTAACTAAATGTTGTAGACTTAAACTTGTTACTGTCATTAGTGTATTTTAGCAACTTGAAGATGATTCCAGCATTAATTTCATTGTGCTTTTGCTCATTTTGAAGATTTTGACAGTTTCACCTGAAGTGTACAATCGGGCTGAAAATGAATTTTAAAGCAATACAAAGTTAATTTTGGCTCTCACACCTTAACTAAATGTTGTAGACTCAAACTTTTTGCTGTCATTAGTGTATTTTAGCAAAATGAAGATGATTCAAGCATTAATTTCATTGTGCTTTTGCTCATTTTGAAGATTTTGACAGTTTCACCTGAAGTGTACAATCGGGCTGAAAATGAATTTTAAAGCAATACAAAGTTAATTTTGGCTCTCACACCTTAACTAAATGTTGTAGACTCAAACTTTTTGCTGTCATTAGTGTATTTTAGCAAAATGAAGATGATTCAAGCATTAATTTCATTGTGCTTTTGCTCATTTTGAAGATTTTGACATTTTCACCTGAAGTGTACAATCAGGGGCTGAAAACGCGTTTAAAGCAATACAAAGTTCATTTTGGCTCTCACAATTTAACTAAATGTTGTAGACTCAAACTTGTTGCTGTCATTAGTGTATTTTAGCAACTTGAGGATGATTCCAGCATTAATTTCATTGTGCTTTTGCTCATTTTGAAGATTTTGACATTTTCACCTGAAGTGTACAATCAGGGGCTGAAAACGCGTTTAAAGCAATAAAAAGTTCATTTTGGCTCTCACACCTTAACTAAATGTTGTAGACTCAAACTTTTTGCTGTCATTAGTGTATTTTAGCAACTTGAAGATGATTCCAGCATTAATTTCATTGTGCTTTTGCTCATTTTGAAGATTTTAACAGTTTCACCTGAAGTGTACATTCGGGCTGAAAATGCATTTAAAGCAATACAAAGTTCATTTTGGCTCTCACACCTTAACTAAATGTTGTAGACTTAAACTTGTTACTGTCATTAGTGTATTTTAGCAACTTGAAGATGATTCCAGCATTAATTTCATTGTGCTTTTGCTCATTTTGAAGATTTTGACAGTTTCACCTGAAGTGTACAATCGGGCTGAAAATGAATTTTAAACCAATACAAAGTTAATTTTGGCTCTCACACCTTAACTAAATGTTGTAGACTCAAACTTTTTGCTGTCATTAGTGTATTTTAGCAAAATGAAGATGATTCAAGCATTAATTTCATTGTGCTTTTGCTCATTTTGAAGATTTTTACAGTTTCACCTGAAGTGTACAATCAGGGGCTGAAAACGCGTTTAAAGCAATACAAAGTTCATTTAGGCTCTCACACCTTAACTAAATGTTGTAGACTCAAACTTTTTGCTTTCATTAGTGTATTTTAGCAACTTGAAGATGATTCCAGCATTAATTTCATTGTGCTTTTGCTCATTTTGAAGATTTTGACATTTTCACCTGAAGTGTCCAATCGGGCTGAAAATGCATTTAAAGCAATACAAAGTTAATTTTGGCTCTCAAACCTTAACTAAATGTTGTAGACTCAAACTTTTTGCTGTCATTAGTGTATTTTAGCAACTTGAAGATGATTCCAGCATTAATTTCATTGTGCTTTTGCTCATTTTGAAGATTTTGACAGTTTCACCTGAAGTGTACAATCAGGTGCTGAAAACGCGTTTACAGCAATACAAAGTTCATTTTGGCTCTCACACCTTAACTAAATGTTGTAGACTCAAACTTTTTGCTGTCATTAGTGTATTTTAGCAACTTGAAGATGATTCCATCATTAATTTAATTGTGCTTTTGCTCATTTTGAAGATTTTGACAGTTTCACCTGAAGTGTACTATCGGGCTGAAAATGCATTTAAAGCAATACAAAGTTCATTTTGGCTCTCACACCTTAACTAAATGTTGTAGACTCAAACTTTTTGCTGTCATTAGTGTATTTTAGCAACTTGAAGATGATTCCAGCATTAATTTCATTGTGCTTTTGCTCATTTTGAAGATTTTGACAGTTTCACCTGAAGTGTACAATCAGGTGCTGAAAACGCGTTTACAGCAATACAAAGTTCATTTAGGCTCTCACACCTTAACTAAATGTTGTAGACTCAAACTTGTTGCTGTCATTAGTGTATTTTAGCAACTTGAAGACGATTCCAGCATTAATTTCATTGTGCTTTTGCTCATTTTGAAGATTTTGACAGTTTCATCTGAAGTGTACATTCGGGCTGAAAGTGCATTTAAAGCAATACAAAGTTCATTTTGGCTCTCACACCTTAACTAAATGTTGTAGACTCAAACTTTTTGCTGTCATTAGTGTATTTTAGCAAAATGAAGATGAATCAAGCATTAATTTCATTGTGCTTTTGCTCATTTTGAAGATTTTGTCATTTTCACCTGAAGTGTACAATCAGGGGCTGAAAACGCGTTTAAAGCAATAAAAAGTTCATTTTGGCTCTCACACCTTAACTAAATGTTGTAGACTCAAACTTTTTGCTGTCATTAGTGTATTTTAGCAACTTGAAGATGATTCCAGCATTAATTTCATTGTGCTTTTGCTCATTTTGAAGATTTTGACAGTTTCATCTGAAGTGTACATTCGGGCTGAAAGTGCATTTAAATAAATACAAAGTTCATTTTGGCTCTCACACCTTAACTAAATGTTGTAGACTCAAACGTTTTGCTGTCATTAGTGTATTTTAGCAAAATGAAGATGAATCAAGCATTAATTTCATTGTGCTTTTGCTCATTTTGAAGATTTTGACATTTTCACCTGAAGAGTACAATCAGGGGCTAAAAACGCGTTTAAAGCAATACAAAGTTCATTTAGGCTCTCACACCTTAACTAAATGTTGTAGACTCAAACTTTTTACTGTCATTAGTGTATTTTAGCAACTTGAAGATGATTCCAGCATTAATTTCAGTGTGCTTTTGGTCATTTTGAAGATTTTGACAGTTTCCCCTGAAGTGTCCAATCGGGCTGAAAATGCATTTAAAGCAATACAAAGTTAATTTTGGCTCTCACACCTTAACTAAATGTTGTAGACTCAAACTTTTTGCTGCCATTAGTGTATTTTAGCAACTTGAAGATGATTCCAGCATTAATTTCATTGTGCTTTTGCTCATTTTGAAGATTTTGACAGTTTCACCTGAAGTGTACAATCAGGTGCTGAAAACGCGTTTACAGCAATACAAAGTTCATTTAGGCTCTCACACCTTAACTAAATGTTGTAGACTCAAACTTGTTGCTGTCATTAGTGTATTTTAGCAACTTGAAGATGATTCCAGCATTAATTTCATTGTGCTTTTGCTCATTTTGAAGATTTTGATAGTTTCACCTGAAGTGTACAATCAGGTGCTGAAAACGCGTTTACAGCAATACAAAGTTCATTTTGGCTCTCACACCTTAACTAAATGTTGTAGACTCAAACTTTTTGCTGCCATTAGTGTATTTTAGCAACTTGAAGATGATTCCAGCATTAATTTCATTGTGCTTTTGCTCATTTTGAAGATTTTGACAGTTTCACCTGAAGTGTACAATCAGGTGCTGAAAACGCGTTTACAGCAATACAAAGTTCATTTAGGCTCTCACACCTTAACTAAATGTTGTAGACTCAAACTTGTTGCTGTCATTAGTGTATTTTAGCAACTTGAAGATGATTCCAGCATTAATTTCATTGTGCTTTTGCTCATTTTGAAGATTTTGACAGTTTCACCTGAAGTGTACAATCAAGGGCTGAAAACGCGTTTAAAGCAATAAAAAATTAATTTAGGCTCTCACAACTTAACTAAATGTTGTAGACTCAAACTTTTTGCTGTCATTAGTGTATTTTAGCAAAATGAAGATGATTCCAGCATTAATTTCATTGTGCTTTTGCTCATTTTGAAGATTTTGACAGTTTCACCTGAAGTGTCCAATCGGGCTGAAAATGCATTTAAAGCAATACAAAGTTAATTTTGGCTCTCACACCTTAACTAAATGTTGTAGACTCAAACTTTTTGCTGTCATTAGTGTATTTTAGCAAAATGAAGATGATTCCAGCATTAATTTCATTGTGCTTTTGCTCATTTTGAAGATTTTGACAGTTTCACCTGAAGTGTACAATCAGGGGCTGAAAACGCGTTTAAAGCAATACAAAGTTCATTTAGGCTCTCACACTTTAACTAAATGTTGTAGACTCAAACTTTTTGCTGTCATTAGTGTATTTTAGCAACTTGAAGATGATTCCAGCATTAATTTCATTGTGCTTTTGCTCATTTTGAAGATTTTGACAGTTTCACCTGAAGTGTCCAATCGGGCTGAAAATGCATTTAAAGCAATACAAAGTTCATTTTGGCTCTCACACCTTAACTAAATGTTGTAGACTCAAACTTTTTGCTGTCATTGGTGTATTTTAGCAACTTGAAGATGATTCCAGCATTAATTTCATTGTGCTTTTGCTCATTTTGAAGATTTTAACAGTTTCACCTGAAGTGTACATTCGGGCTGAAAATGCATTTAAAGCAATACAAAGTTCATTTTGGCTCTCACACCTTAACTAAATGTTGTAGACTTAAACTTGTTACTGTCATTAGTGTATTTTAGCAACTTGAAGATGATTCCAGCATTAATTTCATTGTGCTTTTGCTCATTTTGAAGATTTTGACAGTTTCACCTGAAGTGTACAATCGGGCTGAAAATGAATTTTAAAGCAATACAAAGTTAATTTTGGCTCTCACACCTTAACTAAATGTTGTAGACTCAAACTTTTTGCTGTCATTAGTGTATTTTAGCAAAATGAAGATGATTCAAGCATTAATTTCATTGTGCTTTTGCTCATTTTGAAGATTTTGACAGTTTCACCTGAAGTGTACAATCGGGCTGAAAATGAATTTTAAAGCAATACAAAGTTAATTTTGGCTCTCACACCTTAACTAAATGTTGTAGACTCAAACTTTTTGCTGTCATTAGTGTATTTTAGCAAAATGAAGATGATTCAAGCATTAATTTCATTGTGCTTTTGCTCATTTTGAAGATTTTGACATTTTCACCTGAAGTGTACAATCAGGGGCTGAAAACGCGTTTAAAGCAATACAAAGTTCATTTTGGCTCTCACACCTTAACTAAATGTTGTAGACTCAAACTTGTTGCTGTCATTAGTGTATTTTAGCAACTTGAAGATGATTCCAGCATTAATTTCATTGTGCTTTTGCTCATTTTGAAGATTTTGACATTTTCACCTGAAGTGTACAATCAGGGGCTGAAAACGCGTTTAAAGCAATAAAAAGTTCATTTTGGCTCTCACACCTTAACTAAATGTTGTAGACTCAAACTTTTTGCTGTCATTAGTGTATTTTAGCAACTTGAAGATGATTCCAGCATTAATTTCATTGTGCTTTTGCTCATTTTGAAGATTTTAACAGTTTCACCTGAAGTGTACATTCGGGCTGAAAATGCATTTAAAGCAATACAAAGTTCATTTTGGCTCTCACACCTTAACTAAATGTTGTAGACTTAAACTTGTTACTGTCATTAGTGTATTTTAGCAACTTGAAGATGATTCCAGCATTAATTTCATTGTGCTTTTGCTCATTTTGAAGATTTTGACAGTTTCACCTGAAGTGTACAATCGGGCTGAAAATGAATTTTAAAGCAATACAAAGTTAATTTTGGCTCTCACACCTTAACTAAATGTTGTAGACTCAAACTTTTTGCTGTCATTAGTGTATTTTAGCAAAATGAAGATGATTCAAGCATTAATTTCATTGTGCTTTTGCTCATTTTGAAGATTTTGACAGTTTCACCTGAAGTGTACAATCAGGGGCTGAAAACGCGTTTAAAGCAATACAAAGTTCATTTAGGCTCTCACACCTTAACTAAATGTTGTAGACTCAAACTTTTTGCTTTCATTAGTGTATTTTAGCAACTTGAAGATGATTCCAGCATTAATTTCATTGTGCTTTTGCTCATTTTGAAGATTTTGACATTTTCACCTGAAGTGTCCAATCGGGCTGAAAATGCATTTAAAGCAATACAAAGTTAATTTTGGCTCTCAAACCTTAACTAAATGTTGTAGACTCAAACTTTTTGCTGTCATTAGTGTATTTTAGCAACTTGAAGATGATTCCAGCATTAATTTCATTGTGCTTTTGCTCATTTTGAAGATTTTGACAGTTTCACCTGAAGTGTACAATCAGGTGCTGAAAACGCGTTTACAGCAATACAAAGTTCATTTTGGCTCTCACACCTTAACTAAATGTTGTAGACTCAAACTTTTTGCTGTCATTAGTGTATTTTAGCAACTTGAAGATGATTCCATCATTAATTTAATTGTGCTTTTGCTCATTTTGAAGATTTTGACAGTTTCACCTGAAGTGTACTATCGGGCTGAAAATGCATTTAAAGCAATACAAAGTTCATTTTGGCTCTCACACCTTAACTAAATGTTGTAGACTCAAACTTTTTGCTGTCATTAGTGTATTTTAGCAACTTGAAGATGATTCCAGCATTAATTTCATTGTGCTTTTGCTCATTTTGAAGATTTTGACAGTTTCACCTGAAGTGTACAATCAGGTGCTGAAAACGCGTTTACAGCAATACAAAGTTCATTTAGGCTCTCACACCTTAACTAAATGTTGTAGACTCAAACTTGTTGCTGTCATTAGTGTATTTTAGCAACTTGAAGACGATTCCAGCATTAATTTCATTGTGCTTTTGCTCATTTTGAAGATTTTGACAGTTTCATCTGAAGTGTACATTCGGGCTGAAAGTGCATTTAAAGCAATACAAAGTTCATTTTGGCTCTCACACCTTAACTAAATGTTGTAGACTCAAACTTTTTGCTGTCATTAGTGTATTTTAGCAAAATGAAGATGAATCAAGCATTAATTTCATTGTGCTTTTGCTCATTTTGAAGATTTTGTCATTTTCACCTGAAGTGTACAATCAGGGGCTGAAAACGCGTTTAAAGCAATAAAAAGTTCATTTTGGCTCTCACACCTTAACTAAATGTTGTAGACTCAAACTTTTTGCTGTCATTAGTGTATTTTAGCAACTTGAAGATGATTCCAGCATTAATTTCATTGTGCTTTTGCTCATTTTGAAGATTTTGACAGTTTCATCTGAAGTGTACATTCGGGCTGAAAGTGCATTTAAATAAATACAAAGTTCATTTTGGCTCTCACACCTTAACTAAATGTTGTAGACTCAAACGTTTTGCTGTCATTAGTGTATTTTAGCAAAATGAAGATGAATCAAGCATTAATTTCATTGTGCTTTTGCTCATTTTGAAGATTTTGACATTTTCACCTGAAGAGTACAATCAGGGGCTAAAAACGCGTTTAAAGCAATACAAAGTTCATTTAGGCTCTCACACCTTAACTAAATGTTGTAGACTCAAACTTTTTACTGTCATTAGTGTATTTTAGCAACTTGAAGATGATTCCAGCATTAATTTCAGTGTGCTTTTGGTCATTTTGAAGATTTTGACAGTTTCCCCTGAAGTGTCCAATCGGGCTGAAAATGCATTTAAAGCAATACAAAGTTAATTTTGGCTCTCACACCTTAACTAAATGTTGTAGACTCAAACTTTTTGCTGCCATTAGTGTATTTTAGCAACTTGAAGATGATTCCAGCATTAATTTCATTGTGCTTTTGCTCATTTTGAAGATTTTGACAGTTTCACCTGAAGTGTACAATCAGGTGCTGAAAACGCGTTTACAGCAATACAAAGTTCATTTAGGCTCTCACACCTTAACTAAATGTTGTAGACTCAAACTTGTTGCTGTCATTAGTGTATTTTAGCAACTTGAAGATGATTCCAGCATTAATTTCATTGTGCTTTTGCTCATTTTGAAGATTTTGATAGTTTCACCTGAAGTGTACAATCAGGTGCTGAAAACGCGTTTACAGCAATACAAAGTTCATTTTGGCTCTCACACCTTAACTAAATGTTGTAGACTCAAACTTTTTGCTGCCATTAGTGTATTTTAGCAACTTGAAGATGATTCCAGCATTAATTTCATTGTGCTTTTGCTCATTTTGAAGATTTTGACAGTTTCACCTGAAGTGTACAATCAGGTGCTGAAAACGCGTTTACAGCAATACAAAGTTCATTTAGGCTCTCACACCTTAACTAAATGTTGTAGACTCAAACTTGTTGCTGTCATTAGTGTATTTTAGCAACTTGAAGATGATTCCAGCATTAATTTCATTGTGCTTTTGCTCATTTTGAAGATTTTGACAGTTTCACCTGAAGTGTACAATCAAGGGGTGAAAACGCGTTTAAAGCAATAAAAAATTAATTTAGGCTCTCACAACTTAACTAAATGTTGTAGACTCAAACTTTTTGCTGTCATTAGTGTATTTTAGCAACTTGAAGATGATTCCAGCATTAATTTCATTGTGCTTTTGCTCATTTTGAAGATTTTGACAGTTTCACCTGAAGTGTACAATAAGGTGCTAAAAACGCGTTTACAGCAATACAAAGTTCATTTAGGCTCTCACACCTTAACTAAATGTTGTAGACTCAAACTTTTTGCTGTCATTAGTGTATTTTAGCAACTTGAAGTAGATTCCAGCATTAATTTCATTGTGCTTTTGCTCATTTTGAAGATTTTGACAGTTTCATTTGAAGTGTACATTCGGGCTGAAAGTGCATTTAAAGCAATACAAAGTTAATTTAGGCTCTCACACCTTAACTAAATGTTGTAGACTCAAACTTTTTGCTGTCATTAGTGTATTTTAGCAACTTGAAGATGATTCAAGCATTAATTTAATTGTGCTTTTGCTCATTTTGAAGATTTTGACAGTTTCACCTGAAGTGTACTATCGGGCTGAAAATGCATTTAAAGCAATACAAAGTTCATTTTGGCTCTCACACCTTAACTAAATGTTGTAGACTCAAACTTTTTGCTGTCATTAGTGTATTTTAGCAACTTGAAGATGATTCCAGCATTAATTTCATTGTGCTTTTGCTCATTTTGAAGATTTTGACAGTTTCACCTGAAGTGTACAATAAGGTGCTAAAAACGCGTTTACAGCAATACAAAGTTCATTTAGGCTCTCACACCTTAACTAAATGTTGTAGACTCAAACTTTTTGCTGTCATTAGTGTATTTTAGCAACTTGAAGTAGATTCCAGCATTAATTTCATTGTGCTTTTGCTCATTTTGAAGATTTTGACAGTTTCATTTGAAGTGTACATTCGGGCTGAAAGTGCATTTAAAGCAATACAAAGTTAATTTAGGCTCTCACACCTTAACTAAATGTTGTAGACTCAAACTTTTTGCTGTCATTAGTGTATTTTAGCAACTTGAAGATGATTCCAACATTAATTTCATTGTGCTTTTGCTCATTTTGAAGATTTTGACAGTTTCACCTGAAGTGTACAATCGGGCTGAAAATGAATTTTAAAGCAATACAAAGTTAATTTTGGCTCTCACACCTTAACTAAATGTTGTAGACTCAAACTTTTTGCTGTCATTAGTGTATTTTAGCAAAATGAAGATGATTCAAGCATTAATTTCATTGTGCTTTTGCTCATTTTGAAGATTTTGACATTTTCACCTGAAGTGTACAATCAGGGGCTGAAAACGCGTTTTAAAGCAATAAAAAGTTCATTTTGGCTCTCACACCTTAACTAAATGTTGTAGACTCAAACTTTTTGCTGTCATTAGTGTATTTTAGCAAAATGAAGATGATTCCAGCATTAATTTCATTGTGCTTTTGCTCATTTAAAAGATTTTGACAGTTTCACCTGAAGTGTACAATCAGGGGCTGAAAACGCGTTTAAAGCAATACAAAGTTCATTTAGGCTCTCACACCTTAACTAAATGTTGTAAACTCAAACTTGTTGCTGTCATTAGTGTATTTTAGCAACTTGAAGATGATTCCAGCATTAATTTCATTGTGCTTTTGCTCATTTTGAAGATTTTGACAGTTTCACCTGAAGTGTACTATCGGGCTGAAAATGCATTTAAAGCAATACAAAGTTCATTTTGGCTCTCACACCTTAACTAAATGTTGTAGACTCAAACTTTTTGCTGTCATTAGTGTATTTTAGCAACTTGAAGATGATTCCAGCATTAATTTCATTGTGCTTTTGCTCATTTTGAAGATTTTGACAGTTTCACCTGAAGTGTACAATAAGGTGCTAAAAACGCGTTTACAGCAATACAAAGTTCATTTAGGCTCTCACACCTTAACTAAATGTTGTAGACTCAAACTTTTTGCTGTCATTAGTGTATTTTAGCAACTTGAAGTAGATTCCAGCATTAATTTCATTGTGCTTTTGCTCATTTTGAAGATTTTGACAGTTTCATTTGAAGTGTACATTCGGGCTGAAAGTGCATTTAAAGCAATACAAAGTTAATTTAGGCTCTCACACCTTAACTAAATGTTGTAGACTCAAACTTTTTGCTGTCATTAGTGTATTTTAGCAACTTGAAGATGATTCAAGCATTAATTTCATTGTGCTTTTGCTCATTTTGAAGATTTTGACAGTTTCATCTGAAGTGTACATTCGGGCTGAAAGTTTATTTAAAGCAATACAAAGTTCATTTTGGCTCTCACACCTTAACTAAATGTTGTAGACTCAAACTTTTTGCTGTCATTAGTGTATTTTAGCAAAATGAAGATGAATCAAGCATTAATTTCATTGTGCTTTTGCTCATTTTGAAGATTTTGACAGTTTCACCTGAAGTGTCCAATCGGGCTGAAAATGCATTTAAAGCAATACAAAGTTAATTTTGGCTCTCACACCTTAACTAAATGTTGTAGACTCAAACTTTTTGCTGTCATTAGCGTATTTTAGCAACTTGAAGATGATTCCAGCATTAATTTCATTGTGCTTTTGCTCATTTTGAAGATTTTGACAGTTTCAAAAGAAGTGTACAATCAGGTGCTGAAAACGCGTTTACAGCAATACAAAGTTCATTTAAGCTCTCACACCTTAACTAAATGTTGTAGACTCAAACTTGTTGCTGTCATTAGTGTATTTTAGCAACTTGAAGATGATTCAAGCATTAATTTCATTGTGCTTTTGCTCATTTTGAAGATTTTGACAGTTTCACCTGAAGTGTACAATCAAGGGCTGAAAACGCGTTTAAAGCAATAAAAAGTTAATTTAGGCTCTCACAACTTAATTAAATCTTGTAGACTCAAACTTTTTGCTGTCATTAGTGTATTTTAGCAACTTGAAGATGATTCCAACATTAATTTCATTGTGCTTTTGCTCATTTTGAAGATTTTGACAGTTTCACCTGAAGTGTACAATCGGGCTGAAAATGCATTTAAAGCAATACAAAGTTCATTTTGGCTCTCACACCTTAACTAAATGTTGTAGACTCAAACTTTTTGCTGTCATTAGTGTATTTTAGCAAAATGAAGATGATTCAAGCATTAATTTCATTGTGCTTTTGCTCATTTTGAAGATTTTGACATTTTCACCTGAAGTGTACAATCAGGGGCTGAAAACGCGTTTAAAGCAATAAAAAGTTCATTTTGGCTCTCACACCTTAACTAAATATTGTAGACTCAAACTTTTTGCTGTCATTAGTGTATTTTAGCAAAATGAAGATGATTCCAGCATTAATTTCATTGTGCTTTTGCTCATTTAGAAGATTTTGACAGTTTCACCTGAAGTGTACAATCAGAGGCTGAAAACGCGTTTAAAGCAATACAAAGTTCATTTAGGCTCTCACACCTTAACTAAATGTTGTAAACTCAAACTTGTTGCTGTCATTAGTGTATTTTAGCAACTTGAAGATGATTCCAACATTAATTTCATTGTGCTTTTGCTCATTTTGAAGATTTTGACAGTTTCACCTGAAGTGTACAATCGGGCTGAAAATGAATTTTAAAGCAATACAAAGTTCATTTAGGCTCTCACACCTTAACTAAATGTTGTAGACTCAAACTTTTTGCTGTCATTAGTGTATTTTAGCTAAATGAAGATGATTCAAGCATTAATTTCATTGTGCTTTTGCTCATTTTGAAGATTTTGACATTTTCACCTGAAGTGTACAATCAGGGGCTGAAAACGCGTTTAAAGCAATAAAAAGTTCATTTTGGCTCTCACACCTTAACTAAATGTTGTAGACTCAAACTTTTTGCTGTCATTAGTGTATTTTAGCAAAATGAAGATTATTCCAGCATTAATTTCATTGTGCTTTTGCTCATTTTGAAGATTTTGACAGTTTCATCTGAAGTGTACATTCGGGCTGAAAGTGCATTTAAAGCAATACAAAGTTCATTTTGGCTCTCACACCTTAACTAAATGTTGTAGACTCAAACTTTTTGCTGTCATTAGTGTATTTTAGCAAAATGAAGATGAATCAAGCATTAATTTCATTGTGCTTTTGCTCATTTTGAAGATTTTGACAGTTTCACCTGAAGTGTCCAATCGGGCTGAAAATGCATTTAAAGCAATACAAAGTTAATTTTGGCTCTCACACCTTAACTAAATGTTGTAGACTCAAACTTTTTGCTGTCATTAGCGTATTTTAGCAACTTGAAGATGATTCCAGCATTAATTTCATTGTGCTTTTGCTCATTTTGAAGATTTTGACAGTTTCACCTGAAGTGTACAATCAGGTGCTGAAAACGCGTTTACAGCAATACAAAGTTCATTTAAGCTCTCACACCTTAACTAAATGTTGTAGACTCAAACTTGTTGCTGTCATTAGTGTATTTTAGCAACTTGAAGATGATTCAAGCATTAATTTCATTGTGCTTTTGCTCATTTTGAAGATTTTGACAGTTTCACCTGAAGTGTACAATCAAGGGCTGAAAACGCGTTTAAAGCAATAAAAAGTTAATTTAGGCTCTCACAACTTAATTAAATCTTGTAGACTCAAACTTTTTGCTGTCATTAGTGTATTTTAGCAACTTGAAGATGATTCCAACATTAATTTCATTGTGCTTTTGCTCATTTTGAAGATTTTGACAGTTTCACCTGAAGTGTACAATCGGGCTGAAAATGCATTTAAAGCCATAAAAAGTTCATTTTGGCTCTCACACCTTAACTAAATGTTGTAGACTCAAACTTTTTGCTGTCATTAGTGTATTTTAGCAAAATGAAGATGATTCAAGCATTAATTTCATTGTGCTTTTGCTCATTTTGAAGATTTTGACATTTTCACCTGAAGTGTACAATCAGGGGCTGAAAACGCGTTTAAAGCAATAAAAAGTTCATTTTGGCTCTCACACCTTAACTAAATGTTGTAGACTCAAACTTTTTGCTGTCATTAGTGTATTTTAGCAAAATGAAGATGATTCCAGCATTAATTTCATTGTGCTTTTGCTCATTTAGAAGATTTTGACAGTTTCACCTGAAGTGTACAATCAGGGGCTGAAAACGCGTTTAAAGCAATACAAAGTTCATTTAGGCTCTCACACCTTAACTAAATGTTGTAAACTCAAACTTGTTGCTGTCATTAGTGTATTTTAGCAACTTGAAGATGATTCCAACATTAATTTCATTGTGCTTTTGCTCATTTTGAAGATTTTGACAGTTTCACCTGAAGTGTACAATCGGGCTGAAAATGAATTTTAAAGCAATACAAAGTTCATTTAGGCTCTCACACCTTAACTAAATGTTGTAGACTCAAACTTTTTGCTGTCATTAGTGTATTTTAGCTAAATGAAGATGATTCAAGCATTAATTTCATTGTGCTTTTGCTCATTTTGAAGATTTTGACAGTTTCACCTGAAGTGTCCAATCGGGCTGAAAATGCATTTAAAGCAATACAAAGTTCATTTTGGCTCTCACACCTTAACTAAATGTTGTAGACTCAAACTTTTTGCTGTCATTAGTGTATTTTAGCAACTTGAAGATGATTCCAACATTAATTTCATTGTGCTTTTGCTCATTTTGAAGATTTTGACAGTTTCACCTGAAGTGTACTATCGGGCTGAAAATGCATTTAAAGCAATACAAAGTTCATTTTGGCTCTCACACCTTAACTAAATGTTGTAGACTCAAACTTTTTGCTGTCATTAGTGTATTTTAGCAACTTGAAGATGATTCCAGCATTAATTTCATTGTGCTTTTGCTCATTTTGAAGATTTTGACAGTTTCACCTGAAGTGTACAATAAGGTGCTAAAAACGCGTTTACAGCAATACAAAGTTCATTTAGGCTCTCACACCTTAACTAAATGTTGTAGACTCAAACTTTTTGCTGTCATTAGTGTATTTTAGCAACTTGAAGTAGATTCCAGCATTAATTTCATTGTGCTTTTGCTCATTTTGAAGATTTTGACAGTTTCATTTGAAGTGTACATTCGGGCTGAAAGTGCATTTAAAGCAATACAAAGTTAATTTAGGCTCTCACACCTTAACTAAATGTTGTAGACTCAAACTTTTTGCTGTCATTAGTGTATTTTAGCAACTTGAAGATGATTCAAGCATTAATTTCATTGTGCTTTTGCTCATTTTGAAGATTTTGACAGTTTCATCTGAAGTGTACATTCGGGCTGAAAGTGCATTTAAAGCAATACAAAGTTCATTTTGGCTCTCACACCTTAACTAAATGTTGTAGACTCAAACTTTTTGCTGTCATTAGTGTATTTTAGCAAAATGAAGATGAATCAAGCATTAATTTCATTGTGCTTTTGCTCATTTTGAAGATTTTGACAGTTTCACCTGAAGTGTCCAATCGGGCTGAAAATGCATTTAAAGCAATACAAAGTTAATTTTGGCTCTCACACCTTAACTAAATGTTGTAGACTCAAACTTTTTGCTGTCATTAGCGTATTTTAGCAACTTGAAGATGATTCCAGCATTAATTTCATTGTGCTTTTGCTCATTTTGAAGATTTTGACAGTTTCACCTGAAGTGTACAATCAGGTGCTGAAAACGCGTTTACAGCAATACAAAGTTCATTTAAGCTCTCACACCTTAACTAAATGTTGTAGACTCAAACTTGTTGCTGTCATTAGTGTATTTTAGCAACTTGAAGATGATTCAAGCATTAATTTCATTGTGCTTTTGCTCATTTTGAAGATTTTGACAGTTTCACCTGAAGTGTACAATCAAGGGCTGAAAACGCGTTTAAAGCAATAAAAAGTTAATTTAGGCTCTCACAACTTAATTAAATCTTGTAGACTCGAACTTTTTGCTGTCATTAGTGTATTTTAGCAACTTGAAGATGATTCCAACATTAATTTCATTGTGCTTTTGCTCATTTTGAAGATTTTGACAGTTTCACCTGAAGTGTACAATCGGGCTGAAAATGAATTTTAAAGCAATACAAAGTTAATTTTGGCTCTCACACCTTAACTAAATGTTGTAGACTCAAACTTTTTGCTGTCATTAGTGTATTTTAGCAAAATGAAGATGATTCAAGCATTAATTTCATTGTGCTTTTGCTCATTTTGAAGATTTTGACATTTTCACCTGAAGTGTACAATCAGGGGCTGAAAACGCGTTTAAAGCAATAAAAAGTTCATTTTGGCTCTCACACCTTAACTAAATGTTGTAGACTCAAACTTTTTGCTGTCATTAGTGTATTTTAGCAAAATGAAGATGATTCCAGCATTAATTTCATTGTGCTTTTGCTCATTTAGAAGATTTTGACAGTTTCACCTGAAGTGTACAATCAGGGGCTGAAAACGCGTTTAAAGCAATACAAAGTTCATTTAGGCTCTCACACCTTAACTAAATGTTGTAAACTCAAACTTGTTGCTGTCATTAGTGTATTTTAGCAACTTGAAGATGATTCCAACATTAATTTCATTGTGCTTTTGCTCATTTTGAAGATTTTGACAGTTTCACCTGAAGTGTACAATCGGGCTGAAAATGAATTTTAAAGCAATACAAAGTTCATTTAGGCTCTCACACCTTAACTAAATGTTGTAGACTCAAACTTTTTGCTGTCATTAGTGTATTTTAGCTAAATGAAGATGATTCAAGCATTAATTTCATTGTGCTTTTGCTCATTTTGAAGATTTTGACAGTTTGACCTGAAGTGTCCAATCGGGCTGAAAATGCATTTAAAGCAATACAAAGTTAATTTTGGCTCTCACACCTTAACTAAATGTTGTAGACTCAAACTTTTTGCTGTCATTAGTGTATTTTAGCAACTTGAAGATGATTCCAGCAATAATTTCATTGTGCTTTTGCTCATTTTGAAGATTTTGACAGTTTCATCTGAAGTGTACATTCGGGCTGAAAGTGCATTTAAAGCAATACAAAGTTCATTTTGGCTCTCACACCTTAACTAAATGTTGTAGACTCAAACTTTTTGCTGTCATTAGTGTATTTTAGCAAAATGAAGATGAATCAAGCATTAATTTCATTGTGCTTTTGCTCATTTTGAAGATTTTGACATTTTCACCTGAAGAGTACAATCAGGGGCTAAAAACGCGTTTAAAGCAATACAAAGTTCATTTAGGCTCTCACACCTTAACTAAATGTTGTAGACTTAAACTTTTTACTGTCATTAGTGTATTTTAGCAACTTGAAGATGATTCCAGCATTAATTTCAGTGTGCTTTTGGTCATTTTGAAGATTTTGACAGTTTCACCTGAAGTGTCCAATCGGGCTGAAAATGCATTTAAAGCAATACAAAGTTAATTTTGGCTCTCACACCTTAACTAAATGTTGTAGACTCAAACTTTTTGCTGCCATTAGTGTATTTTAGCAACTTGAAGATGATTCCAGCATTAATTTCATTGTGCTTTTGCTCATTTTGAAGATTTTGACAGTTTCACCTGAAGTGTACAATCAGGTGCTGAAAACGCGTTTACAGCAATACAAAGTTCATTTAGGCTCTCACACCTTAACTAAATGTTGTAGACTCAAACTTGTTGCTGTCATTAGTGTATTTTAGCAACTTGAAGATGATTCCAGCATTAATTTCATTGTGCTTTTGCTCATTTTGAAGATTTTGACAGTTTCACCTGAAGTGTACAATCAAGGGCTGAAAACGCGTTTAAAGCAATAAAAAATTAATTTAGGCTCTCACAACTTAACTAAATGTTGTAGACTCAAACTTTTTGCTGTCATTAGTGTATTTTAGCAAAATGAAGATGATTCCAGCATTAATTTCATTGTGCTTTTGCTCATTTTGAAGATTTTGACAGTTTCACCTGAAGTGTCCAATCGGGCTGAAAATGCATTTAAAGCAATACAAAGTTAATTTTGGCTCTCACACCTTAACTAAATGTTGTAGACTCAAACTTTTTGCTGTCATTAGTGTATTTTAGCAAAATGAAGATGATTCCAGCATTAATTTCATTGTGCTTTTGCTCATTTTGAAGATTTTGACAGTTTCACCTGAAGTGTACAATCAGGGGCTGAAAACGCGTTTAAAGCAATACAAAGTTCATTTAGGCTCTCACACTTTAACTAAATGTTGTAGACTCAAACTTTTTGCTGTCATTAGTGTATTTTAGCAACTTGAAGATGATTCCAGCATTAATTTCATTGTGCTTTTGCTCATTTTGAAGATTTTGACAGTTTCACCTGAAGTGTCCAATCGGGCTGAAAATGCATTTAAAGCAATACAAAGTTCATTTAGGCTCTCACACCTTAACTAAATGTTGTAGACTCAAACTTTTTACTGTCATTAGTGTATTTTAGCAACTTGAAGATGATTCCAGCATTAATTTCATTGTGCTTTTGCTCATTTTGAAGATTTTGACAGTTTCACCTGAAGTGTCCAATCGGGCTGAAAATGCATTTAAAGCAATACAAAGTTAATTTTGGCTCTCACACCTTAACTAAATGTTGTAGACTCAAACTTTTTGCTGTCATTAGTGTATTTTAGCAACTTGAAGATGATTCCAGCATTAATTTCATTGTGCTTTTGCTCATTTTGAAGATTTTGACAGTTTCACCTGAAGTGTACAATCAGGTGCTGAAAACGCGTTTACAGCAATACAAAGTTCATTTAGGCTCTCACACCTTAACTAAATGTTGTAGACTCAAACTTGTTGCTGTCATTAGTGTATTTTAGCAACTTGAAGATGATTCCAGCATTAATTTCATTGTGCTTTTGCTCATTTTGAAGATTTTGATAGTTTCACCTGAATTGTACAATCAAGGGCTGAAAACGCATTTAAAGCAATAAAAAGTTCATTTAGGCTCTCACACCTCAACTAAATGTTGTAGACTCAAACTTTTTGCTGTCATTAGTGTATTTTAGCAACTTGAAGATGATTCCAACATTAATTTCATTGTGCTTTTGCTCATTTTGAAGATTTTGACAGTTTCACCTGAAGTGTACAATCGGGCTGAAAATGAATTTTAAAGCAATACAAAGTTCATTTTGGCTCTCACACCTTAACTAAATATTGTAGACTCAAACTTTTTGCTGTCATTAGTGTATTTTAGCAACTTGAAGATGATTCCAGCATTAATTTCATTGTGCTTTTGCTCATTTTGAAGATTTTGACAGTTTCACCTGAAGTGTACAATCAGGTGCTGAAAACGCGTTTACAGCAATACAAAGTTCATTTTGGCTCTCACACCTTAACTAAATGTTGTAGACTCAAACTTTTTGCTGTCATTAGTGTATTTTAGCAACTTGAAGATGATTCCATCATTAATTTAATTGTGCTTTTGCTCATTTTGAAGATTTTGACAGTTTCACCTGAAGTGTACTATCGGGCTGAAAATGCATTTAAAGCAATACAAAGTTCATTTTGGCTCTCACACCTTAACTAAATGTTGTAGACTCAAACTTTTTGCTGTCATTAGTGTATTTTAGCAACTTGAAGATGATTCCAGCATTAATTTCATTGTGCTTTTGCTCATTTTGAAGATTTTGACAGTTTCACCTCAAGTGTACAATAAGGTGCTAAAAACGCGTTTACAGCAATACAAAGTTCATTTAGGCTCTCACACCTTAACTAAATGTTGTAGACTCAAACTTTTTGCTGTCATTAGTGTATTTTAGCAACTTGAAGATGATTCCATCATTAATTTAATTGTGCTTTTGCTCATTTTGAAGATTTTGACAGTTTCACCTGAAGTGTCCAATCGGGCTGAAAATGCATTTAAAGCAATACAAAGTTAATTTTGGCTCTCACACCTTAACTAAATGTTGTAGACTCAAAGTTTTTGCTGTCATTAGTGTATTTTAGCAACTTGAAGATGATTCCAGCATTAATTTCATTGTGCTTTTGCTCATTTTGAAGATTTTGACAGTTTCACCTGAAGTGTACAATAAGGTGCTAAAAACGCGTTTACAGCAATACAAAGTTCATTTAGGCTCTCACACCTTAACTAAATGTTGTAGACTCAAACTTTTTGCTGTCATTAGTGTATTTTAGCAACTTGAAGTAGATTCCAGCATTAATTTCATTGTGCTTTTGCTCATTTTGAAGATTTTGACAGTTTCATCTGAAGTGTACATTCGGGCTGAAAGTGCATTTAAAGCAATACAAAGTTCATTTTGGCTCTCACACCTTAACTAAATGTTGTAGACTCAAACTTTTTGCTGTCATTAGTGTATTTTAGCAACCTGAAGATGATTCCAGCATTAATTTCATTGTGCTTTTGCTCATTTTGAAGATTTTGATAGTTTCACCTGAAGTGTACAATCAGGTGCTGAAAACGCGTTTACAGCAATACAAAGTTCATTTTGGCTCTCACACCTTAACTAAATGTTGTAGACTCAAACTTTTTGCTGTCATTAGTGTATTTTAGCAACTTGAAGATGATTCCAGCATTAATTTCATTGTGCTTTTGCTCATTTTGAAGATTTTGACAGTTTCACCTGAAGTGTACAATCGGGCTGAAAATGAATTTTAAAGCAATACAAAGTTAATTTTGGCTCTCACACCTTAACTAAATGTTGTAGACTCAAACTTTTTGCTGTCATTAGTGTATTTTAGCAAAATGAAGATGATTCAAGCATTAATTTCATTGTGCTTTTGCTCATTTTGAAGATTTTGACATTTTCACCTGAAGTGTACAATCAGGGGCTGAAAACGCGTTTAAAGCAATAAAAAGTTAATTTTGGCTCTCACACCTTAACTAAATGTTGTAGACTCAAACTTTTTGCTGTCATTAGTGTATTTTAGCAACTTGAAGATGATTCCAGCATTAATTTCATTGTGCTTTTGCTCATTTTGAAGATTTTGACAGTTTCACCTGAAGTGTCCAATCGGGCTGAAAATGCATTTAAAGCAATACAAAGTTCATTTAGGCTCTCACACCTTAACTAAATGTTGTAGACTCAAACTTTTTACTGTCATTAGTGTATTTTAGCAACTTGAAGATGATTCCAGCATTAATTTCATTGTGCTTTTGCTCATTTTGAAGATTTTGACAGTTTCACCTGAAGTGTACAATCGGGCTGAAAATGAATTTTAAAGCAATACAAAGTTAATTTTGGCTCTCACACCTTAACTAAATGTTGTAGACTCAAACTTTTTGCTGTCATTAGTGTATTTTAGCAAAATGAAGATGATTCAAGCATTAATTTCATTGTGCTTTTGCTCATTTTGAAGATTTTGACATTTTCACCTGAAGTGTACAATCAGGGGCTGAAAACGCGTTTAAAGCAATAAAAAGTTCATTTTGGCTCTCACACCTTAACTAAATGTTGTAAACTCAAACTTTTTGCTGTCATTAGTGTATTTTAGCAAAATGAAGATGATTCCAGCATTAATTTCATTGTGCTTTTGCTCATTTAGAAGATTTTGACAGTTTCACCTGAAGTGTACAATCAGGGGCTGAAAACGCGTTTAAAGCAATACAAAGTTCATTTAGGCTCTCACACCTTAACTAAATGTTGTAAACTCAAACTTGTTGCTGTCATTAGTGTATTTTAGCAACTTGAAGATGATTCCAACATTAATTTCATTGTGCTTTTGCTCATTTTGAAGATTTTGACAGTTTCACCTGAAGTGTACAATCGGGCTGAAAATGAATTTTAAAGCAATACAAAGTTCATTTAGGCTCTCACACCTTAACTAAATGTTGTAGACTCAAACTTTTTGCTGTCATTAGTGTATTTTAGCTAAATGAAGATGATTCAAGCATTAATTTCATTGTGCTTTTGCTCATTTTGAAGATTTTGACATTTTCACCTGAAGTGTACAATCAGGGGCTGAAAACGCGTTTAAAGCAATAAAAAGTTCATTTTGGCTCTCACACCTTAACTAAATGTTGTAGACTCAAACTTTTTGCTGTCATTAGTGTATTTTAGCAAAATGAAGATGATTCCAGCATTAATTTCATTGTGCTTTTGCTCATTTTGAAGATTTTGACAGTTTGACCTGAAGTGTCCAATCGGGCTGAAAATGCATTTAAAGCAATACAAAGTTAATTTTGGCTCTCACACCTTAACTAAATGTTGTAGACTCAAACTTTTTGCTGTCATTAGTGTATTTTAGCAACTTGAAGATGATTCCAGCATTAATTTCATTGTGCTTTTGCTCATTTTGAAGATTTTGACAGTTTCATCTGAAGTGTACATTCGGGCTGAAAGTGCATTTAAAGCAATACAAAGTTCATTTTGGCTCTCACACCTTAACTAAATGTTGTAGACTCAAACTTTTTGCTGTCATTAGTGTATTTTAGCAAAATGAAGATGAATCAAGCATTAATTTCATTGTGCTTTTGCTCATTTTGAAGATTTTGACATTTTCACCTGAAGAGTACAATCAGGGGCTAAAAACGCGTTTAAAGCAATACAAAGTTCATTTAGGCTCTCACACCTTAACTAAATGTTGTAGACTCAAACTTTTTACTGTCATTAGTGTATTTTAGCAACTTGAAGATGATTCCAGCATTAATTTCAGTGTGCTTTTGGTCATTTTGAAGATTTTGACAGTTTCACCTGAAGTGTCCAATCGGGCTGAAAATGCATTTAAAGCAATACAAAGTTAATTTTGGCTCTCACACCTTAACTACATGTTGTAGACTCAAACTTTTTGCTGCCATTAGTGTATTTTAGCAACTTGAAGATGATTCCAGCATTAATTTCATTGTGCTTTTGCTCATTTTGAAGATTTTGACAGTTTCACCTGAAGTGTACAATCAGGTGCTGAAAACGCGTTTACAGCAATACAAAGTTCATTTAGGCTCTCACACCTTAACTAAATGTTGTAGACTCAAACTTGTTGCTGTCATTAGTGTATTTTAGCAACTTGAAGATGATTCCAGCATTAATTTCATTGTGCTTTTGCTCATTTTGAAGATTTTGACAGTTTCACCTGAAGTGTACAATCAAGGGCTGAAAACGCGTTTAAAGCAATAAAAAATTAATTTAGGCTCTCACAACTTAACTAAATGTTGTAGACTCAAACTTTTTGCTGTCATTAGTGTATTTTAGCAAAATGAAGATGATTCCAGCATTAATTTCATTGTGCTTTTGCTCATTTTGAAGATTTTGACAGTTTCACCTGAAGTGTCCAATCGGGCTGAAAACGCATTTAAAGCAATACAAAGTTCATTTTGGCTCTCACACCTTAACTAAATGTTGTAGACTCAAACTTTTTGCTGTCATTAGTGTATTTTAGCAAAATGAAGATGATTCCAGCATTAATTTCATTGTGCTTTTGCTCATTTTGAAGATTTTGACAGTTTCACCTGAAGTGTACAATCAGGGGCTGAAAACGCGTTTAAAGCAATACAAAGTTCATTTAGGCTCTCACACTTTAACTAAATGTTGTAGACTCAAACTTTTTGCTGTCATTAGTGTATTTTAGCAACTTGAAGATGATTCCAGCATTAATTTCATTGTGCTTTTGCTCATTTTGAAGATTTTGACAGTTTCACCTGAAGTGTCCAATCGGGCTGAAAATGCATTTAAAGCAATACAAAGTTCATTTAGGCTCTCACACCTTAACTAAATGTTGTAGACTCAAACTTTTTACTGTCATTAGTGTATTTTAGCAACTTGAAGATGATTCCAGCATTAATTTCATTGTGCTTTTGCTCATTTTGAAGATTTTGACAGTTTCACCTGAAGTGTCCAATCGGGCTGAAAATGCATTTAAAGCAATACAAAGTTAATTTTGGCTCTCACACCTTAACTAAATGTTGTAGACTCAAAGTTTTTGCTGTCATTAGTGTATTTTAGCAACTTGAAGATGATTCCAGCATTAATTTCATTGTGCTTTTGCTCATTTTGAAGATTTTGACAGTTTCACCTGAAGTGTACAATCAGGTGCTGAAAACGCGTTTACAGCAATACAAAGTTCATTTAGGCTCTCACACCTTAACTAAATGTTGTAGACTCAAACTTGTTGCTGTCATTAGTGTTTTTTAGCAACTTGAAGATGATTCCAGCATTAATTTCATTGTGCTTTTGCTCATTTTGAAGATTTTGATAGTTTCACCTGAATTGTACAATCAAGGGCTGAAAACGCATTTAAAGCAATAAAAAGTTCATTTAGGCTCTCACACCTCAACTAAATGTTGTAGACTCAAACTTTTTGCTGTCATTAGTGTATTTTAGCAACTTGAAGATGATTCCAACATTAATTTCATTGTGCTTTTGCTCATTTTGAAGATTTTGACAGTTTCACCTGAAGTGTACAATCGGGCTGAAAATGAATTTTAAAGCAATACAAAGTTCATTTTGGCTCTCACACCTTAACTAAATATTGTAGACTCAAACTTTTTGCTGTCATTAGTGTATTTTAGCAACTTGAAGATGATTCCAGCATTAATTTCATTGTGCTTTTGCTCATTTTGAAGATTTTGACAGTTTCACCTGAAGTGTACAATCAGGTGCTGAAAACGCGTTTACAGCAATACAAAGTTCATTTTGGCTCTCACACCTTAACTAAATGTTGTAGACTCAAACTTTTTGCTGTCATTAGTGTATTTTAGCAACTTGAAGATGATTCCATCATTAATTTAATTGTGCTTTTGCTCATTTTGAAGATTTTGACAGTTTCACCTGAAGTGTACTATCGGGCTGAAAATGCATTTAAAGCAATACAAAGTTCATTTTGGCTCTCACACCTTAACTAAATGTTGTAGACTCAAACTTTTTGCTGTCATTAGTGTATTTTAGCAACTTGAAGATGATTCCAGCATTAATTTCATTGTGCTTTTGCTCATTTTGAAGATTTTGACAGTTTCACCTGAAGTGTACAATAAGGTGCTAAAAACGCGTTTACAGCAATACAAAGTTCATTTAGGCTCTCACACCTTAACTAAATGTTGTAGACTCAAACTTTTTGCTGTCATTAGTGTATTTTAGCAACTTGAAGATGATTCCATCATTAATTTAATTGTGCTTTTGCTCATTTTGAAGATTTTGACAGTTTCACCTGAAGTGTACTATCGGGCTGAAAATGCATTTAAAGCAATACAAAGTTCATTTTGGCTCTCACACCTTAACTAAATGTTGTAGACTCAAACTTTTTGCTGTCATTAGTGTATTTTAGCAACTTGAAGATGATTCCAGCATTAATTTCATTGTGCTTTTGTTCATTTTGAAGATTTTGACAGTTTCACCTGAAGTGTACAATAAGGTGCTAAAAACGCGTTTACAGCAATACAAAGTTCATTTAGGCTCTCACACCTTAACTAAATGTTGTAGACTCAAACGTTTTGCTGTCATTAGTGTATTTTAGCAACTTGAAGTAGATTCCAGCATTAATTTCATTGTGCTTTTGCTCATTTTGAAGATTTTGACAGTTTCATCTGAAGTGTACATTCGGGCTGAAAGTGCATTTAAAGCAATACAAAGTTCATTTTGGCTCTCACACCTTAACTAAATGTTGTAGACTCAAACTTTTTGCTGTCATTAGTGTATTTTAGCAACTTGAAGATGATTCCAGCATTAACTTCATTGTGCTTTTGCTCATTTTGAAGATTTTGATAGTTTCACCTGAAGTGTACAATCAGGTGCTGAAAACGCGTTTACAGCAATACAAAGTTCATTTTGGCTCTCACACCTTAACTAAATGTTGTAGACTCAAACTTTTTGCTGTCATTAGTGTATTTTAGCAACTTGAAGATGATTCCAGCATTAATTTCATTGTGCTTTTGCTCATTTTGAAGATTTTGACAGTTTCACCTGAAGTGTACAATCGGGCTGAAAATGAATTTTAAAGCAATACAAAGTTAATTTTGGCTCTCACACCTTAACTAAATGTTGTAGACTCAAACTTTTTGCTGTCATTAGTGTATTTTAGCAAAATGAAGATGATTCAAGCATTAATTTCATTGTGCTTTTGCTCATTTTGAAGATTTTGACATTTTCACCTGAAGTGTACAATCAGGGGCTGAAAACGCGTTTAAAGCAATAAAAAGTTAATTTTGGCTCTCACACCTTAACTAAATGTTGTAGACTCAAACTTTTTGCTGTCATTAGTGTATTTTAGCAACTTGAAGATGATTCCAGCATTAATTTCATTGTGCTTTTGCTCATTTTGAAGATTTTGACAGTTTCACCTGAAGTGTCCAATCGGGCTGAAAATGCATTTAAAGCAATACAAAGTTCATTTAGGCTCTCACACCTTAACTAAATGTTGTAGACTCAAACTTTTTACTGTCATTAGTGTATTTTAGCAACTTGAAGATGATTCCAGCATTAATTTCATTGTGCTTTTGCTCATTTTGAAGATTTTGACAGTTTCACCTGAAGTGTACAATCGGGCTGAAAATGAATTTTAAAGCAATACAAAGTTAATTTTGGCTCTCACACCTTAACTAAATGTTGTAGACTCAAACTTTTTGCTGTCATTAGTGTATTTTAGCAAAATGAAGATGATTCAAGCATTATTTTCATTGTGCTTTTGCTCATTTTGAAGATTTTGACATTTTCACCTGAAGTGTACAATCAGGGGCTGAAAACGCGTTTAAAGCAATAAAAAGTTCATTTTGGCTCTCACACCTTAACTAAATGTTGTAGACTCAAACTTTTTGCTGTCATTAGTGTATTTTAGCAAAATGAAGATGATTCCAGCATTATTTTCATTGTGCTTTTGCTCATTTAGAAGATTTTGACAGTTTCACCTGAAGTGTACAATCAGGGGCTGAAAACGCGTTTAAAGCAATACAAAGTTCATTTAGGCTCTCACACCTTAACTAAATGTTGTAAACTCAAACTTGTTGCTGTCATTAGTGTATTTTAGCAACTTGAAGATGATTCCAACATTAATTTCATTGTGCTTTTGCTCATTTTGAAGATTTTGACAGTTTCACCTGAAGTGTACAATCGGGCTGAAAATGAATTTTAAAGCAATACAAAGTTCATTTAGGCTCTCACACCTTAACTAAATGTTGTAGACTCAAACTTTTTGCTGTCATTAGTGTATTTTAGCTAAATGAAGATGATTCAAGCATTAATTTCATTGTGCTTTTGCTCATTTTGAAGATTTTGACATTTTCACCTGAAGTGTACAATCAGGGGCTGAAAACGCGTTTAAAGCAATAAAAAGTTCATTTTGGCTCTCACACCTTAACTAAATGTTGTAGACTCAAACTTTTTGCTGTCATTAGTGTATTTTAGCAAAATGAAGATGATTCCAGCATTAATTTCATTGTGCTTTTGCTCATTTTGAAGATTTTGACAGTTTGACCTGAAGTGTCCAATCGGGCTGAAAATGCATTTAAAGCAATACAAAGTTAATTTTGGCTCTCACACCTTAACTAAATGTTGTAGACTCAAACTTTTTGCTGTCATTAGTGTATTTTAGCAACTTGAAGATGATTCCAGCATTAATTTCATTGTGCTTTTGCTCATTTTGAAGATTTTGACAGTTTCATCTGAAGTGTACATTCGGGCTGAAAGTGCATTTAAAGCAATACAAAGTTCATTTTGGCTCTCACACCTTAACTAAATGTTGTAGACTCAAACTTTTTGCTGTCATTAGTGTATTTTAGCAAAATGAAGATGAATCAAGCATTAATTTCATTGTGCTTTTGCTCATTTTGAAGATTTTGACATTTTCACCTGAAGAGTACAATCAGGGGCTAAAAACGCGTTTAAAGCAATACAAAGTTCATTTAGGCTCTCACACCTTAACTAAATGTTGTAGACTCAAACTTTTTACTGTCATTAGTGTATTTTAGCAACTTGAAGATGATTCCAGCATTAATTTCAGTGTGCTTTTGGTCATTTTGAAGATTTTGACAGTTTCACCTGAAGTGTCCAATCGGGCTGAAAATGCATTTAAAGCAATACAAAGTTAATTTTGGCTCTCACACCTTAACTAAATGTTGTAGACTCAAACTTTTTGCTGCCATTAGTGTATTTTAGCAACTTGAAGATGATTCCAGCATTAATTTCATTGTGCTTTTGCTCATTTTGAAGATTTTGACAGTTTCACCTGAAGTGTACAATCAGGTGCTGAAAACGCGTTTACAGCAATACAAAGTTCATTTAGGCTCTCACACCTTAACTAAATGTTGTAGACTCAAACTTGTTGCTGTCATTAGTGTATTTTAGCAACTTGAAGATGATTCCAGCATTAATTTCATTGTGCTTTTGCTCATTTTGAAGATTTTGACAGTTTCACCTGAAGTGTACAATCAAGGGCTGAAAACGCGTTTAAAGCAATAAAAAATTAATTTAGGCTCTCACACCTTAACTAAATGTTGTAGACTCAAACTTTTTGCTGTCATTAGTGTATTTTAGCAAAATGAAGATGATTCCAGCATTAATTTCATTGTGCTTTTGCTCATTTTGAAGATTTTGACAGTTTCACCTGAAGTGTCCAATCGGGCTGAAAATGCATTTAAAGCAATACAAAGTTAATTTTGGCTCTCACACCTTAACTAAATGTTGTAGACTCAAACTTTTTGCTGTCATTAGTGTATTTTAGCAAAATGAAGATGATTCCAGCATTAATTTCATTGTGCTTTTGCTCATTTTGAAGATTTTGACAGTTTCACCTGAAGTGTACAATCAGGGGCTGAAAACGCGTTTAAAGCAATACAAAGTTCATTTAGGCTCTCACACTTTAACTAAATGTTGTAGACTCAAACTTTTTGCTGTCATTAGTGTATTTTAGCAACTTTAAGATGATTCCAGCATTAATTTCATTGTGCTTTTGCTCATTTTGAAGATTTTGACAGTTTCACCTGAAGTGTCCAATCGGGCTGAAAATGCATTTAAAGCAATACAAAGTTCATTTAGGCTCTCACACCTTAACTAAATGTTGTAGACTCAAACTTTTTACTGTCATTAGTGTATTTTAGCAACTTGAAGATGATTCCAGCATTAATTTCATTGTGCTTTTGCTCATTTTGAAGATTTTGACAGTTTCACCTGAAGTGTCCAATCGGGCTGAAAATGCATTTAAAGCAATACAAAGTTCATTTAGGCTCTCACACCTTAACTAAATGTTGTAGACTCAAACTTGTTGCTGTCATTAGTGTATTTTAGCAACTTGAAGATGATTCCAGCATTAATTTCATTGTGCTTTTGCTCATTTTGAAGATTTTGACAGTTTCACCTGAAGTGTACAATCAAGGGCTGAAAACGCGTTTAAAGCAATAAAAAATTAATTTAGGCTCTCACAACTTAACTAAATGTTGTAGACTCAAACTTTTTGCTGTCATTAGTGTATTTTAGCAAAATGAAGATGATTCCAGCATTAATTTCATTGTGCTTTTGCTCATTTTGAAGATTTTGACAGTTTCACCTGAAGTGTCCAATCGGGCTGAAAATGCATTTAAAGCAATACAAAGTTAATTTTGGCTCTCACACCTTAACTAAATGTTGTAGACTCAAACTTTTTGCTGTCATTAGTGTATTTTAGCAAAATGAAGATAATTCCAGCATTAATTTCATTGTGCTTTTGCTCATTTTGAAGATTTTGACAGTTTCACCTGAAGTGTACAATCAGGGGCTGAAAACGCGTTTAAAGCAATACAAAGTTCATTTAGGCTCTCACACTTTAACTAAATGTTGTAGACTCAAACTTTTTGCTGTCATTAGTGTATTTTAGCAACTTGAAGATGATTCCAGCATTAATTTCATTGTGCTTTTGCTCATTTTGAAGATTTTGACAGTTTCACCTGAAGTGTCCAATCGGGCTGAAAATGCATTTAAAGCAATACAAAGTTCATTTAGGCTCTCACACCTTAACTAAATGTTGTAGACTCAAACTTTTTACTGTCATTAGTGTATTTTAGCAACTTGAAGATGATTCCAGCATTAATTTCATTGTGCTTTTGCTCATTTTGAAGATTTTGACAGTTTCACCTGAAGTGTCCAATCGGGCTGAAAATGCATTTAAAGCAATACAAAGTTAATTTTGGCTCTCACACCTTAACTAAATGTTGTAGACTCAAACTTTTTGCTGTCATTAGTGTATTTTAGCAACTTGAAGATGATTCCAGCATTAATTTCATTGTGCTTTTGCTCATTTTGAAGATTTTGACAGTTTCACCTGAAGTGTACAATCAGGTGCTGAAAACGCGTTTACAGCAATACAAAGTTCATTTAGGCTCTCACACCTTAACTAAATGTTGTAGACTCAAACTTGTTGCTGTCATTAGTGTATTTTAGCAACTTGAAGATGATTCCAGCATTAATTTCATTGTGCTTTTGCTCATTTTGAAGATTTTGATAGTTTCACCTGAATTGTACAATCAAGGGCTGAAAACGCATTTAAAGCAATAAAAAGTTCATTTAGGCTCTCACACCTCAACTAAATGTTGTAGACTCAAACTTTTTGCTGTCATTAGTGTATTTTAGCAACTTGAAGATGATTCCAACATTAATTTCATTGTGCTTTTGCTCATTTTGAAGATTTTGACAGTTTCACCTGAAGTGTACAATCGGGCTGAAAATGAATTTTAAAGCAATACAAAGTTCATTTTGGCTCTCACACCTTAACTAAATATTGTAGACTCAAACTTTTTGCTGTCATTAGTGTATTTTAGCAACTTGAAGATGATTCCAGCATTAATTTCATTGTGCTTTTGCTCATTTTGAAGATTTTGACAGTTTCACCTGAAGTGTACAATCAGGTGCTGAAAACGCGTTTACAGCAATACAAAGTTCATTTTGGCTCTCACACCTTAACTAAATGTTGTAGACTCAAACTTTTTGCTGTCATTAGTGTATTTTAGCAACTTGAAGATGATTCCATCATTAATTTAATTGTGCTTTTGCTCATTTTGAAGATTTTGACAGTTTCACCTGAAGTGTACAATCAGGTGCTGAAAACGCGTTTACAGCAATACAAAGTTCATTTTGGCTCTCACACCTTAACTAAATGTTGTAGACTCAAACTTTTTGCTGTCATTAGTGTATTTTAGCAACTTGAAGATGATTCCATCATTAATTTAATTGTGCTTTTGCTCATTTTGAAGATTTTGACAGTTTCACCTGAAGTGTACAATAAGGTGCTAAAAACGCGTTTACAGCAATACAAAGTTCATTTAGGCTCTCACACCTTAACTAAATGTTGTAGACTCAAACTTTTTGCTGTCATTAGTGTATTTTAGCAACTTGAAGATGATTCCATCATTAATTTAATTGTGCTTTTGCTCATTTTGAAGATTTTGACAGTTTCACCTGAAGTGTACTATCGGGCTGAAAATGCATTTAAAGCAATACAAAGTTCATTTTGGCTCTCACACCTTAACTAAATGTTGTAGACTCAAACTTTTTGCTGTCATTAGTGTATTTTAGCAAAATGAAGATGATTCAAGCATTAATTTCATTGTGCTTTTGCTCATTTTGAAGATTTTGACATTTTCACCTGAAGTGTACAATCAGGGGCTGAAAACGCGTTTAAAGCAATAAAAAGTTCATTTTGGCTCTCACACCTTAACTAAATGTTGTAGACTCAAACTTTTTGCTGTCATTAGTGTATTTTAGCAACTTGAAGATGATTCCAGCATTAATTTCATTGTGCTTTTGCTCATTTTGAAGATTTTGACAGTTTCACCTGAAGTGTCCAATCGGGCTGAAAATGCATTTAAAGCAATACAAAGTTCATTTAGGCTCTCACACCTTAACTAAATGTTGTAGACTCAAACTTTTTACTGTCATTAGTGTATTTTAGCAACTTGAAGATGATTCCAGCATTAATTTCATTGTGCTTTTGCTCATTTTGAAGATTTTGACAGTTTCACCTGAAGTGTACAATCGGGCTGAAAATGAATTTTAAAGCAATACAAAGTTAATTTTGGCTCTCACACCTTAACTAAATGTTGTAGACTCAAACTTTTTGCTGTCATTAGTGTATTTTAGCAAAATGAAGATGATTCAAGCATTAATTTCATTGTGCTTTTTCTCATTTTGAAGATTTTGACATTTTCACCTGAAGTGTACAATCAGGGGCTGAAAACGCGTTTAAAGCAATAAAAAGTTCATTTTGGCTCTCACACCTTAACTAAATGTTGTAGACTCAAACTTTTTGCTGTCATTAGTGTATTTTAGCAAAATGAAGATGATTCCAGCATTAATTTCATTGTGCTTTTGCTCATTTAGAAGATTTTGACAGTTTCACCTGAAGTGTACAATCAGGGGCTGAAAACGCGTTTAAAGCAATACAAAGTTCATTTAGGCTCTCACACCTTAACTAAATGTTGTAAACTCAAACTTGTTGCTGTCATTAGTGTATTTTAGCAACTTGAAGATGATTCCAACATTAATTTCATTGTGCTTTTGCTCATTTTGAAGATTTTGACAGTTTCACCTGAAGTGTACAATCGGGCTGAAAATGAATTTTAAAGCAATACAAAGTTCATTTAGGCTCTCACACCTTAACTAAATGTTGTAGACTCAAACTTTTTGCTGTCATTAGTGTATTTTAGCTAAATGAAGATGATTCAAGCATTAATTTCATTGTGCTTTTGCTCATTTTGAAGATTTTGACATTTTCACCTGAAGTGTACAATCAGGGGCTGAAAACGCGTTTAAAGCAATAAAAAGTTCATTTTGGCTCTCACACCTTAACTAAATGTTGTAGACTCAAACTTTTTGCTGTCATTAGTGTATTTTAGCAAAATGAAGATGATTCCAGCATTAATTTCATTGTGCTTTTGCTCATTTTGAAGATTTTGACAGTTTGACCTGAAGTGTCCAATCGGGCTGAAAATGCATTTAAAGCAATACAAAGTTAATTTTGGCTCTCACACCTTAACTAAATGTTGTAGACTCAAACTTTTTGCTGTCATTAGTGTATTTTAGCAACTTGAAGATGATTCCAGCATTAATTTCATTGTGCTTTTGCTCATTTTGAAGATTTTGACAGTTTCATCTGAAGTGTACATTCGGGCTGAAAGTGCATTTAAAGCAATACAAAGTTCATTTTGGCTCTCACACCTTAACTAAATGTTGTAGACTCAAACTTTTTGCTGTCATTAGTGTATTTTAGCAAAATGAAGATGAATCAAGCATTAATTTCATTGTGCTTTTGCTCATTTTGAAGATTTTGACATTTTCACCTGAAGAGTACAATCAGGGGCTAAAAACGCGTTTAAAGCAATACAAAGTTCATTTAGGCTCTCACACCTTAACTAAATGTTGTAGACTCAAACTTTTTACTGTCATTAGTGTATTTTAGCAACTTGAAGATGATTCCAGCATTAATTTCAGTGTGCTTTTGGTCATTTTGAAGATTTTGACAGTTTCACCTGAAGTGTCCAATCGGGCTGAAAATGCATTTAAAGCAATACAAAGTTAATTTTGGCTCTCACACCTTAACTAAATGTTGTAGACTCAAACTTTTTGCTGCCATTAGTGTATTTTAGCAACTTGAAGATGATTCCAGCATTAATTTCATTGTGCTTTTGCTCATTTTGAAGATTTTGACAGTTTCACCTGAAGTGTACAATCAGGTGCTGAAAACGCGTTTACAGCAATACAAAGTTCATTTAGGCTCTCACACCTTAACTAAATGTTGTAGACTCAAACTTGTTGCTGTCATTAGTGTATTTTAGCAACTTGAAGATGATTCCAGCATTAATTTCATTGTGCTTTTGCTCATTTTGAAGATTTTGACAGTTTCACCTGAAGTGTACAATCAAGGGCTGAAAACGCGTTTAAAGCAATAAAAAATTAATTTAGGCTCTCACAACTTAACTAAATGTTGTAGACTCAAACTTTTTGCTGTCATTAGTGTATTTTAGCAAAATGAAGATGATTCCAGCATTAATTTCATTGTGCTTTTGCTCATTTTGAAGATTTTGACAGTTTCACCTGAAGTGTCCAATCGGGCTGAAAATGCATTTAAAGCAATACAAAGTTAATTTTGGCTCTCACACCTTAACTAAATGTTGTAGACTCAAACTTTTTGCTGTCATTAGTGTATTTTAGCAAAATGAAGATGATTCCAGCATTAATTTCATTGTGCTTTTGCTCATTTTGAAGATTTTGACAGTTTCACCTGAAGTGTACAATCAGGGGCTGAAAACGCATTTAAAGCAATACAAAGTTAATTTTGGCTCTCACACCTTAACTAAATGTTGTAGACTCAAACTTTTTGCTGTCATTAGTGTATTTTAGCAACTTGAAGATGATTCCAGCATTAATTTCATTGTGCTTTTGCTCATTTTGAAGATTTTGACAGTTTCATCTGAAGTGTACATTCGGCCTGAAAGTGCATTTAAAGCAATACAAAGTTCATTTTGGCTCTCACACCTTAACTAAATGTTGTAGACTCAAACTTTTTGCTGTCATTAGTGTATTTTAGCAAAATGAAGATGAATCAAGCATTAATTTCATTGTGCTTTTGCTCATTTTGAAGATTTTGACAGTTTCACCTGAAGTGTACAATCAGGTGCTGAAAACGCGTTTACAGCAATACAAAGTTCATTTTGGCTCTCACACCTTAACTAAATGTTGTAGACTCAAACTTTTTACTGTCATTAGTGTATTTTAGCAACTTGAAGATGATTCCAGCATTAATTTCATTGTGCTTTTGCTCATTTTGAAGATTTTGACAGTTTCACCTGAAGTGTCCAATCGGGCTGAAAATGCATTTAAAGCAATACAAAGTTCATTTAGGCTCTCACACCTTAACTAAATGTTGTAGACTCAAACTTGTTGCTGTCATTAGTGTATTTTAGCAACTTGAAGATGATTCCAGCATTAATTTCATTGTGCTTTTGCTCATTTTGAAGATTTTGACAGTTTCACCTGAAGTGTACAATCAAGGGCTGAAAACGCGTTTAAAGCAATAAAAAATTAATTTAGGCTCTCACAACTTAACTAAATGTTGTAGACTCAAACTTTTTGCTGTCATTAGTGTATTTTAGCAAAATGAAGATGATTCCAGCATTAATTTCATTGTGCTTTTGCTCATTTTGAAGATTTTGACAGTTTCACCTGAAGTGTCCAATCGGGCTGAAAATGCATTTAAAGCAATACAAAGTTAATTTTGGCTCTCACACCTTAACTAAATGTTGTAGACTCAAACTTTTTGCTGTCATTAGTGTATTTTAGCAAAATGAAGATAATTCCAGCATTAATTTCATTGTGCTTTTGCTCATTTTGAAGATTTTGACAGTTTCACCTGAAGTGTACAATCAGGGGCTGAAAACGCGTTTAAAGCAATACAAAGTTCATTTAGGCTCTCACACTTTAATTAAATGTTGTAGACTCAAACTTTTTGCTGTCATTAGTGTATTTTAGCAACTTGAAGATGATTCCAGCATTAATTTCATTGTGCTTTTGCTCATTTTGAAGATTTTGACAGTTTCACCTGAAGTGTCCAATCGGGCTGAAAATGCATTTAAAGCAATACAAAGTTCATTTAGGCTCTCACACCTTAACTAAATGTTGTAGACTCAAACTTTTTACTGTCATTAGTGTATTTTAGCAACTTGAAGATGATTCCAGCATTAATTTCATTGTGCTTTTGCTCATTTTGAAGATTTTGACAGTTTCACCTGAAGTGTCCAATCGGGCTGAAAATGCATTTAAAGCAATACAAAGTTAATTTTGGCTCTCACACCTTAACTAAATGTTGTAGACTCAAACTTTTTGCTGTCATTAGTGTATTTTAGCAACTTGAAGATGATTCCAGCATTAATTTCATTGTGCTTTTGCTCATTTTGAAGATTTTGACAGTTTCACCTGAAGTGTACAATCAGGTGCTGAAAACGCGTTTACAGCAATACAAAGTTCATTTAGGCTCTCACACCTTAACTAAATGTTGTAGACTCAAACTTGTTGCTGTCATTAGTGTATTTTAGCAACTTGAAGATGATTCCAGCATTAATTTCATTGTGCTTTTGCTCATTTTGAAGATTTTGATAGTTTCACCTGAATTGTACAATCAAGGGCTGAAAACGCATTTAAAGCAATAAAAAGTTCATTTAGGCTCTCACACCTCAACTAAATGTTGTAGACTCAAACTTTTTGCTGTCATTAGTGTATTTTAGCAACTTGAAGATGATTCCAACATTAATTTCATTGTGCTTTTGCTCATTTTGAAGATTTTGACAGTTTCACCTGAAGTGTACAATCGGGCTGAAAATGAATTTTAAAGCAATACAAAGTTCATTTTGGCTCTCACACCTTAACTAAATATTGTAGACTCAAACTTTTTGCTGTCATTAGTGTATTTTAGCAACTTGAAGATGATTCCAGCATTAATTTCATTGTGCTTTTGCTCATTTTGAAGATTTTGACAGTTTCACCTGAAGTGTACAATCAGGTGCTGAAAACGCGTTTACAGCAATACAAAGTTCATTTTGGCTCTCACACCTTAACTAAATGTTGTAGACTCAAACTTTTTGCTGTCATTAGTGTATTTTAGCAACTTGAAGATGATTCCATCATTAATTTAATTGTGCTTTTGCTCATTTTGAAGATTTTGACAGTTTCACCTGAAGTGTACAATCAGGTGCTGAAAACGCGTTTACAGCAATACAAAGTTCATTTTGGCTCTCACACCTTAACTAAATGTTGTAGACTCAAACTTTTTGCTGTCATTAGTGTATTTTAGCAACTTGAAGATGATTCCATCATTAATTTAATTGTGCTTTTGCTCATTTTGAAGATTTTGACAGTTTCACCTGAAGTGTACAATAAGGTGCTAAAAACGCGTTTACAGCAATACAAAGTTCATTTAGGCTCTCACACCTTAACTAAATGTTGTAGACTCAAACTTTTTGCTGTCATTAGTGTATTTTAGCAACTTGAAGATGATTCCATCATTAATTTAATTGTGCTTTTGCTCATTTTGAAGATTTTGACAGTTTCACCTGAAGTGTACTATCGGGCTGAAAATGCATTTTAAAGCAATACAAAGTTCATTTTGGCTCTCACACCTTAACTAAATGTTGTAGACTCAAACTTTTTGCTGTCATTAGTGTATTTTAGCAAAATGAAGATGATTCAAGCATTAATTTCATTGTGCTTTTGCTCATTTTGAAGATTTTGACATTTTCACCTGAAGTGTACAATCAGGGGCTGAAAACGCGTTTAAAGCAATAAAAAGTTCATTTTGGCTCTCACACCTTAACTAAATGTTGTAGACTCAAACTTTTTGCTGTCATTAGTGTATTTTAGCAACTTGAAGATGATTCCAGCATTAATTTCATTGTGCTTTTGCTCATTTGAAGATTTTGACAGTTTCACCTGAAGTGTCCAATCGGGCTGAAAATGCATTTAAAGCAATACAAAGTTCATTTAGGCTCTCACACCTTAACTAAATGTTGTAGACTCAAACTTTTTACTGTCATTAGTGTATTTTAGCAACTTGAAGATGATTCCAGCATTAATTTCATTGTGCTTTTGCTCATTTTGAAGATTTTGACAGTTTCACCTGAAGTGTACAATCGGGCTGAAAATGAATTTTAAAGCAATACAAAGTTAATTTTGGCTCTCACACCTTAACTAAATGTTGTAGACTCAAACTTTTTGCTGTCATTAGTGTATTTTAGCAAAATGAAGATGATTCAAGCATTAATTTCATTGTGCTTTTGCTCATTTTGAAGATTTTGACATTTTCACCTGAAGTGTACAATCAGGGGCTGAAAACGCGTTTAAAGCAATAAAAAGTTCATTTTGGCTCTCACACCTTAACTAAATGTTGTAGACTCAAACTTTTTGCTGTCATTAGTGTATTTTAGCAAAATGAAGATGATTCCAGCATTAATTTCATTGTGCTTTTGCTCATTTAGAAGATTTTGACAGTTTCACCTGAAGTGTACAATCAGGGGCTGAAAACGCGTTTAAAGCAATACAAAGTTCATTTAGGCTCTCACACCTTAACTAAATGTTGTAAACTCAAACTTGTTGCTGTCATTAGTGTATTTTAGCAACTTGAAGATGATTCCAACATTAATTTCATTGTGCTTTTGCTCATTTTGAAGATTTTGACAGTTTCACCTGAAGTGTACAATCGGGCTGAAAATGAATTTTAAAGCAATACAAAGTTCATTTAGGCTCTCACACCTTAACTAAATGTTGTAGACTCAAACTTTTTGCTGTCATTAGTGTATTTTAGCTAAATGAAGATGATTCAAGCATTAATTTCATTGTGCTTTTGCTCATTTTGAAGATTTTGACATTTTCACCTGAAGTGTACAATCAGGGGCTGAAAACGCGTTTAAAGCAATAAAAAGTTCATTTTGGCTCTCACACCTTAACTAAATGTTGTAGACTCAAACTTTTTGCTGTCATTAGTGTATTTTAGCAAAATGAAGATGATTCCAGCATTAATTTCATTGTGCTTTTGCTCATTTTGAAGATTTTGACAGTTTGACCTGAAGTGTCCAATCGGGCTGAAAATGCATTTAAAGCAATACAAAGTTAATTTTGGCTCTCACACCTTAACTAAATGTTGTAGACTCAAACTTTTTGCTGTCATTAGTGTATTTTAGCAACTTGAAGATGATTCCAGCATTAATTTCATTGTGCTTTTGCTCATTTTGAAGATTTTGACAGTTTCATCTGAAGTGTACATTCGGGCTGAAAGTGCATTTAAAGCAATACAAAGTTCATTTTGGCTCTCACACCTTAACTAAATGTTGTAGACTCAAACTTTTTGCTGTCATTAGTGTATTTTAGCAAAATGAAGATGAATCAAGCATTAATTTCATTGTGCTTTTGCTCATTTTGAAGATTTTGACATTTTCACCTGAAGAGTACAATCAGGGGCTAAAAACGCGTTTAAAGCAATACAAAGTTCATTTAGGCTCTCACACCTTAACTAAATGTTGTAGACTCAAACTTTTTACTGTCATTAGTGTATTTTAGCAACTTGAAGATGATTCCAGCATTAATTTCAGTGTGCTTTTGGTCATTTTGAAGATTTTGACAGTTTCACCTGAAGTGTCCAATCGGGCTGAAAATGCATTTAAAGCAATACAAAGTTAATTTTGGCTCTCACACCTTAACTAAATGTTGTAGACTCAAACTTTTTGCTGCCATTAGTGTATTTTAGCAACTTGAAGATGATTCCAGCATTAATTTCATTGTGCTTTTGCTCATTTTGAAGATTTTGACAGTTTCACCTGAAGTGTACAATCAGGTGCTGAAAACGCGTTTACAGCAATACAAAGTTCATTTAGGCTCTCACACCTTAACTAAATGTTGTAGACTCAAACTTGTTGCTGTCATTAGTGTATTTTAGCAACTTGAAGATGATTCCAGCATTAATTTCATTGTGCTTTTGCTCATTTTGAAGATTTTGACAGTTTCACCTGAAGTGTACAATCAAGGGCTGAAAACGCGTTTAAAGCAATAAAAAATTAATTTAGGCTCTCACAACTTAACTAAATGTTGTAGACTCAAACTTTTTGCTGTCATTAGTGTATTTTAGCAAAATGAAGATGATTCCAGCATTAATTTCATTGTGCTTTTGCTCATTTTGAAGATTTTGACAGTTTCACCTGAAGTGTCCAATCGGGCTGAAAATGCATTTAAAGCAATACAAAGTTAATTTTGGCTCTCACACCTTAACTAAATGTTGTAGACTCAAACTTTTTGCTGTCATTAGTGTATTTTAGCAAAATGAAGATGATTCCAGCATTAATTTCATTGTGCTTTTGCTCATTTTGAAGATTTTGACAGTTTCACCTGAAGTGTACAATCAGGGGCTGAAAACGCATTTAAAGCAATACAAAGTTAATTTTGGCTCTCACACCTTAACTAAATGTTGTAGACTCAAACTTTTTGCTGTCATTAGTGTATTTTAGCAACTTGAAGATGATTCCAGCATTAATTTCATTGTGCTTTTGCTCATTTTGAAGATTTTGACAGTTTCATCTGAAGTGTACATTCGGCCTGAAAGTGCATTTAAAGCAATACAAAGTTCATTTTGGCTCTCACACCTTAACTAAATGTTGTAGACTCAAACTTTTTGCTGTCATTAGTGTATTTTAGCAAAATGAAGATGAATCAAGCATTAATTTCATTGTGCTTTTGCTCATTTTGAAGATTTTGACATTTTCACCTGAAGAGTACAATCAGGGGCTAAAAACGCGTTTAAAGCAATACAAAGTTCATTTAGGCTCTCACACCTTAACTAAATGTTGTAGACTCAAACTTTTTACTGTCATTAGTGTATTTTAGCAACTTGAAGATGATTCCAGCATTAATTTCAGTGTGCTTTTGGTCATTTTGAAGATTTTGACAGTTTCACCTGAAGTGTCCAATCGGGCTGAAAATGCATTTAAAGCAATACAAAGTTAATTTTGGCTCTCACACCTTAACTAAATGTTGTAGACTCAAACTTTTTGCTGCCATTAGTGTATTTTAGCAACTTGAAGATGATTCCAGCATTAATTTCATTGTGCTTTTGCTCATTTTGAAGATTTTGACAGTTTCACCTGAAGTGTACAATCAGGTGCTGAAAACGCGTTTACAGCAATACAAAGTTCATTTAGGCTCTCACACCTTAACTAAATGTTGTAGACTCAAACTTGTTGCTGTCATTAGTGTATTTTAGCAACTTGAAGATGATTCCAGCATTAATTTCATTGTGCTTTTGCTCATTTTGAAGATTTTGACAGTTTCACCTGAAGTGTACAATCAAGGGCTGAAAACGCGTTTAAAGCAATAAAAAATTAATTTAGGCTCTCACAACTTAACTAAATGTTGTAGACTCAAACTTTTTGCTGTCATTAGTGTATTTTAGCAAAATGAAGATGATTCCAGCATTAATTTCATTGTGCTTTTGCTCATTTTGAAGATTTTGACAGTTTCACCTGAAGTGTCCAATCGGGCTGAAAATGCATTTAAAGCAATACAAAGTTAATTTTGGCTCTCACACCTTAACTAAATGTTGTAGACTCAAACTTTTTGCTGTCATTAGTGTATTTTAGCAAAATGAAGATGATTCCAGCATTAATTTCATTGTGCTTTTGCTCATTTTGAAGATTTTGACAGTTTCACCTGAAGTGTACAATCAGGGGCTGAAAACGCGTTTAAAGCAATACAAAGTTCATTTAGGCTCTCACACTTTAACTAAATGTTGTAGACTCAAACTTTTTGCTGTCATTAGTGTATTTTAGCAACTTTAAGATGATTCCAGCATTAATTTCATTGTGCTTTTGCTCATTTTGAAGATTTTGACAGTTTCACCTGAAGTGTCCAATCGGGCTGAAAATGCATTTAAAGCAATACAAAGTTCATTTAGGCTCTCACACCTTAACTAAATGTTGTAGACTCAAACTTTTTACTGTCATTAGTGTATTTTAGCAACTTGAAGATGATTCCAGCATTAATTTCATTGTGCTTTTGCTCATTTTGAAGATTTTGACAGTTTCACCTGAAGTGTCCAATCGGGCTGAAAATGCATTTAAAGCAATACAAAGTTCATTTAGGCTCTCACACCTTAACTAAATGTTGTAGACTCAAACTTGTTGCTGTCATTAGTGTATTTTAGCAACTTGAAGATGATTCCAGCATTAATTTCATTGTGCTTTTGCTCATTTTGAAGATTTTGACAGTTTCACCTGAAGTGTACAATCAAGGGCTGAAAACGCGTTTAAAGCAATAAAAAATTAATTTAGGCTCTCACAACTTAACTAAATGTTGTAGACTCAAACTTTTTGCTGTCATTAGTGTATTTTAGCAAAATGAAGATGATTCCAGCATTAATTTCATTGTGCTTTTGCTCATTTTGAAGATTTTGACAGTTTCACCTGAAGTGTCCAATCGGGCTGAAAATGCATTTAAAGCAATACAAAGTTAATTTTGGCTCTCACACCTTAACTAAATGTTGTAGACTCAAACTTTTTGCTGTCATTAGTGTATTTTAGCAAAATGAAGATAATTCCAGCATTAATTTCATTGTGCTTTTGCTCATTTTGAAGATTTTGACAGTTTCACCTGAAGTGTACAATCAGGGGCTGAAAACGCGTTTAAAGCAATACAAAGTTCATTTAGGCTCTCACACTTTAACTAAATGTTGTAGACTCAAACTTTTTGCTGTCATTAGTGTATTTTAGCAACTTGAAGATGATTCCAGCATTAATTTCATTGTGCTTTTGCTCATTTTGAAGATTTTGACAGTTTCACCTGAAGTGTCCAATCGGGCTGAAAATGCATTTAAAGCAATACAAAGTTCATTTAGGCTCTCACACCTTAACTAAATGTTGTAGACTCAAACTTTTTACTGTCATTAGTGTATTTTAGCAACTTGAAGATGATTCCAGCATTAATTTCATTGTGCTTTTGCTCATTTTGAAGATTTTGACAGTTTCACCTGAAGTGTCCAATCGGGCTGAAAATGCATTTAAAGCAATACAAAGTTAATTTTGGCTCTCACACCTTAACTAAATGTTGTAGACTCAAACTTTTTGCTGTCATTAGTGTATTTTAGCAACTTGAAGATGATTCCAGCATTAATTTCATTGTGCTTTTGCTCATTTTGAAGATTTTGACAGTTTCACCTGAAGTGTACAATCAGGTGCTGAAAACGCGTTTACAGCAATACAAAGTTCATTTAGGCTCTCACACCTTAACTAAATGTTGTAGACTCAAACTTGTTGCTGTCATTAGTGTATTTTAGCAACTTGAAGATGATTCCAGCATTAATTTCATTGTGCTTTTGCTCATTTTGAAGATTTTGATAGTTTCACCTGAATTGTACAATCAAGGGCTGAAAACGCATTTAAAGCAATAAAAAGTTCATTTAGGCTCTCACACCTCAACTAAATGTTGTAGACTCAAACTTTTTGCTGTCATTAGTGTATTTTAGCAACTTGAAGATGATTCCAACATTAATTTCATTGTGCTTTTGCTCATTTTGAAGATTTTGACAGTTTCACCTGAAGTGTACAATCGGGCTGAAAATGAATTTTAAAGCAATACAAAGTTCATTTTGGCTCTCACACCTTAACTAAATATTGTAGACTCAAACTTTTTTTTTTTTTTTTTTTTTTTTTTTTTAGAGCTCAGTATTGTTCATTCGGAAATGTCATCATCATTGCTCTTTTTTATTTTTTTTTATTTTTATTTTTTAAATATATATATATATATATATATACACATATATACATACATATATACATATATACATACACACATACATACATTTTTTTTTTTTTTTGTGTGTGTGGGTGAGTATGTGTGTGTGCGTGCGTGCGTGCGTGCGTGCGTGTGTTTGTTAGCTCACCAGAAAACCTATTAGAAAAAAAAAATCTCATACCGTTCACCTAAATCGAACACCAGGAGACCCGAGGGGACCGAAGAAAACCAAGGAAGGTGAAATCCAGCACCGACCAGACACCCCCCACCAGAACTCCTCCCCAGCCCAAGAAACATCCAGACCCCAACAAATCCAAAAAACATAAAATCAGGGAGGCCTCAAGAGACCAACGGAGAGACCGAGAAAAGGAAGGAAGGACAGACGAAGCCGCGTGAGATCCGAGACACCAGCCTCCACCGATTCAATAACCTGAGGAGGAAACAGATTGTGTCTGAGTTTCGGTAGATGCTGGTGTGGTGGATCTGGCATGCATGAAAATCTCCACCAAAGAGGGGAGCCGTCGACCCCCGCCGGAACAGAGCAAGCGCAACACCTCAGGGCCCCCCAGGCCGCGGCAGCGCCAAAGGACGACCCCCGGGCCCCACCAGGGCCACCGGCCGGAGAGCAAACCCAGGAGCAGGAGCGCCCCCCGCCCCAACCCGGCCCGCGCCCCCGGCCCAACGCAGCAGGACGGGGCACTGCAGGCCCACCAGGCACCCCACCGGCCCCCAACCCCCGCCCCCCCCCACAACCCTCCGCCCCCCATCCACCCCCGCCACCCACCCCAACCCAGCCCCAGCCGCCCCCATGCCCCCAATCCCCCAGACACCCCCCACCCCCAGCACCCCCCCACCCCGCAACCCCCACCACCGCCCCCCCCCCCAACAAAGCCGCCCCCCCCGACCCCACCCCGACCAACCGGCAGCCCCCCAACCCCCGACCCCCAGCCCCCGGGGACCACCCGCACCCAGGCACCGGCGCCGAAGAGGGGCCGGGCAGCGGAGCGGAGAGGGCAGCCGCGCCCACCCCACCCCCCGCCGTGTGGAAGGACGGAACACCGGGGGCAGAAGGGGGAGATGGGGGCACCGGAGGGCGGCCGACACCCCCGAACCCCAGGCCCAGCGGGGGAAGGCCCCGGTCGTCACCCCAGCGTTCTTTGTGAAAATTAACCCCTGTTACTGAGTCCGCCAGCTCGCGGACTGGCGAACTCTACCCCTAAACCGTGAATGTGAAGTGTATATACAAGTGTGTGTGTGTGTGGTGCATTAAAATTAGGAGCAGGTGAACCGGAGCCGATGGAAATGATATTCCCACGCTCCGATCCACCCGCCACCCAAGCATGTTGCTGAGTGTATGTGGTGCATTAAAAAAAAATAGATAGGGCGGGGGGGGGGGGGGCGGGTGGCGACACGGACAGGGGACCGCAGCACTGCTCTATACTGCGGCCCCCAACCGATGGCACCCCCACAAGCCCCCCCCCCCCACCCACAAGTTGTGTGGTGTATTAAAATTGGAGGGGAGTTGTAGGGTGAAGACGGTGTTTCCACCCTACCCCACCCCCCAAAGTGTGTTATGTGCCCTATATGTCTATAAAAGTGTATTGTGCAAACCTAGTGTAGTGAGTTAAGAGGTGTGACCAGCGGGGCCCCCCCCAACCGGGCGGGGGCAGGAGGCGCACCGGCCCACCAAGCCCCCACCCACCCCACCAGGACCCCGGCGGGCATATGGGACCCGTCCGGCGGGGCGATAGGGCTCGCCCCCCGGATACTGGGTCCCGCCCGAGGTGTCAGGACGCCCACCGGAGCGGGGCGGGCACGACACCAAACCCCAGCCACCCCCGCCGGCCCCCATAGCACCGAGACCCGGGCCATGGATGGAGCCCCCGGTCCAGGGGAGGGGAAGGAAGGCGTACCGGGGAAGGGGAAGGGAGGAGGGAAGGGGACGACAAGAAGGGCAGGGGGCAGCGGCAGGGACGCAAGGAGAGGGGGAGAGGAGGAGGAAGGGCGACGAGGGAGAGGGGACAGGGAGGCGGAGGACGGGCGGGGAGAGGCGAGGAGGGAGAGGCAGCAAGGGGGAGGAAGGGGGAGGGGAGAGGGAACCACCGGGCACCCCGGCGGCCCACAGGCCCCGAACCGCGTCGCCGGGCCCAGAGCGACGGACCGCGCCGGAACGGCGCCGCCCCCGACACCAGGGAAAGCCCCGCAACGCAGCACCCCCCAAGAGACCCAGGGAACGGCCAAGACGCAGCCGCCACCCAGCAGCCAACAGAGGGGCAGACCCGCCCACTCCCCGCCAGGGGGGACAGCACCCACAGAATTAACCCACTGGCATGCCGTGAATCCGAATATCAACCCCTGGTGCCCATCGGAGGTGAATCCGCTCGATCCCGCTGGCAGCAGCCGGGTTCCTGACTATGGAAACACAACCATTAGTTACAAATTGCCTAATACAGAAACATCAATGCCAGTTATAACGCTGCTGTGGCTCTCGCTAACAGGCAGAATTAAAATCCAAGTTTAGGTTAAAAAATTCTATATACGTAGACCATGTTTCTTTAAATTTTGACATTTGGTTTTTATTTGAGGCAGATATTTTTTCCATTAAAATATGATTTATGAGGAGGTTAGACCATTGGTCGATATTCAAAGTTTGTTTATTTTTCCAGTTAACAAGAATTGTTTTTTTTGCGATAGTAAGGGCTACAAGTATAGATTGAAATTGTTTATGTGGTAAGTCAATTGTTGTTAAGTCACCTAGCAAACACAAGTTTGGAGAGAACGGTATCCTACAGTCCAAGACAGCGGAAAGTTTTTCTAAGACTTTAGTCCAGAAACACATAACCGGAGTACATAACCATAAAGCATGAAAATAAGTGTCTGTAGTGTTTTGTAAACACTGGAGACAAATGTCGGAGTCTGAGAGTCCCATTTTCTTCATCATATATTGAGTAATGTATGTTCTGTGAATAATTTTATATTGGATAAGTTGTAAATTTGTGTGTTTTGTCATTTTAAAAACATTTTCACAAACTTGAATCCAAAAGACAGATTCCGGAGCTATAGACAAGTCTGTTTCCCATTTTGAGATGGGTAAAGACGTTTTATCAGTATATGAAAGTAACTTATATATTTTTGAGAGTTTTTTTGTTGTTGTCGGAGAAAGCTTGGTAATATCTTTAGCTAAAACAGGCGGTTGGAGCGTACCCTGGAGTGTTGGAATTTGTTTCTTTATCATACTTTTAACTTGCAAATAATGTAAAAAGTTTCCGTTTTTTATTTTATATTTTTGGAGCAAGGATGTATATGATATAAACATATTATCTGAGAAGAGATGGTGGAGATGTGTAATTCCTTTCTGCTCCCACACATTCAAATAAAACGATTGGTTGTTAATTTGAAAGTCGGGGTTATGCCATAGGGGAGAAAGCCCGCTGGGCTCCACTTTGGCTTTTGTCATTTCTAGTGCCTTCCACCAGGCAGTCAGGGTGGCGGAAATCATTGGATTTTTAAAGCAGTTATGGCGCTTAATCGATGTTGTAATAAAGAGTAAATCTAGGAGTCTGAGGTTATTACAATCCTTCTGTTCTAGTTCCAGCCAACAGTTAGTATCTCTATTGGGTTGTGCCCATAAAATAATATATTGTAGCTGGTTGGCTATATAATAGTGCATAAAATTTGGTGCCTCTAGACCTCCTTTGGATTTATTTTTCTGAAGAGTAGATAGACTAATCTTTGCTTTTTTTTTTTTCCAGTAAAATTTTGTAACGGCTGAGTCCAACAACTGGAACCAGTTAGCCGTAGGTTTAAATGGAATCATTGAGAAAAAATAGTTTATTTTGGGTAAAACTTTCATTTTAATAGTGGCTATTCGTCCTATTAGAGAAATAGGAAGATTATTCCAGCGCTCCAAGTCACTATAAATGCTATCCAGAAGTGGAGTGAAATTTAAATGAACTAAATCAGTTAATTTAGGTGAGATTTTTATGCCTAAGTATTTTAAATTACCTATAGGAAATGAGTAGTATGGGTCCTGGCTTGCAGGGTTCCATGAATTTTCTGTAATAGGTAGAAGTGTTGATTTTGTCCAGTTAATAGAATAGTCTGATAACTGTGAGAATTTAGTTATTAAGTTAAATACTTCCCCTAATGAAATAGCAGGCTTTTCTAAATAAAGTAAAATATCATCGGCATATAGATTAATTTTATGTTCTGTTACCCCAGAGTGAATTCCTTGAATCATTCTTTCCTGGCGTATGGCTAATGCAAGCGGTTCAATAAATATTGCAAATAATAAAGGCGACAGTGGGCATCCCTGTCTTGTGCCTCTCTGTAGAGTAAAACTCTTAGATATAATCCCATTAGTAGTAACAGTAGCTTTAGGAGAAATCATATAATACTGACACCCAGTATTTTAGCAACTTGAAGATGATTCCAGCATTAATTTCATTGTGCTTTTGCTCATTTTGAAGATTTTGACAGTTTCACCTGAAGTGTACAATCAGGTGCTGAAAACGCGTTTACAGCAATACAAAGTTCATTTTGGCTCTCACACCTTAACTAAATGTTGTAGACTCAAACTTTTTGCTGTCATTAGTGTATTTTAGCAACTTGAAGATGATTCCAGCATTAACTTCATTGTGCTTTTGCTCATTTTGAAGATTTTGATAGTTTCACCTGAAGTGTACAATCAGGTGCTGAAAACGCGTTTACAGCAATACAAAGTTCATTTTGGCTCTCACACCTTAACTAAATGTTGTAGACTCAAACTTTTTGCTGTCATTAGTGTATTTTAGCAACTTGAAGATGATTCCAGCATTAATTTCATTGTGCTTTTGCTCATTTTGAAGATTTTGACAGTTTCACCTGAAGTGTACAATCGGGCTGAAAATGAATTTTAAAGCAATACAAAGTTAATTTTGGCTCTCACACCTTAACTAAATGTTGTAGACTCAAACTTTTTGCTGTCATTAGTGTATTTTAGCAAAATGAAGATGATTCAAGCATTAATTTCATTGTGCTTTTGCTCATTTTGAAGATTTTGACATTTTCACCTGAAGTGTACAATCAGGGGCTGAAAACGCGTTTAAAGCAATAAAAAGTTAATTTTGGCTCTCACACCTTAACTAAATGTTGTAGACTCAAACTTTTTGCTGTCATTAGTGTATTTTAGCAACTTGAAGATGATTCCAGCATTAATTTCATTGTGCTTTTGCTCATTTTGAAGATTTTGACAGTTTCACCTGAAGTGTCCAATCGGGCTGAAAATGCATTTAAAGCAATACAAAGTTCATTTAGGCTCTCACACCTTAACTAAATGTTGTAGACTCAAACTTTTTACTGTCATTAGTGTATTTTAGCAACTTGAAGATGATTCCAGCATTAATTTCATTGTGCTTTTGCTCATTTTGAAGATTTTGACAGTTTCACCTGAAGTGTACAATCGGGCTGAAAATGAATTTTAAAGCAATACAAAGTTAATTTTGGCTCTCACACCTTAACTAAATGTTGTAGACTCAAACTTTTTGCTGTCATTAGTGTATTTTAGCAAAATGAAGATGATTCAAGCATTAATTTCATTGTGCTTTTGCTCATTTTGAAGATTTTGACATTTTCACCTGAAGTGTACAATCAGGGGCTGAAAACGCGTTTAAAGCAATAAAAAGTTCATTTTGGCTCTCACACCTTAACTAAATGTTGTAGACTCAAACTTGTTGCTGTCATTAGTGTATTTTAGCAAAATGAAGATGATTCCAGCATTAATTTCATTGTGCTTTTGCTCATTTAGAAGATTTTGACAGTTTCACCTGAAGTGTACAATCAGGGGCTGAAAACGCGTTTAAAGCAATACAAAGTTCATTTAGGCTCTCACACCTTAACTAAATGTTGTAAACTCAAACTTGTTGCTGTCATTAGTGTATTTTAGCAACTTGAAGATGATTCCAACATTAATTTCATTGTGCTTTTGCTCATTTTGAAGATTTTGACAGTTTCACCTGAAGTGTACAATCGGGCTGAAAATGAATTTTAAAGCAATACAAAGTTCATTTAGGCTCTCACACCTTAACTAAATGTTGTAGACTCAAACTTTTTGCTGTCATTAGTGTATTTTAGCTAAATGAAGATGATTCAAGCATTAATTTCATTGTGCTTTTGCTCATTTTGAAGATTTTGACATTTTCACCTGAAGTGTACAATCAGGGGCTGAAAACGCGTTTAAAGCAATAAAAAGTTCATTTTGGCTCTCACACCTTAACTAAATGTTGTAGACTCAAACTTTTTGCTGTCATTAGTGTATTTTAGCAAAATGAAGATGATTCCAGCATTAATTTCATTGTGCTTTTGCTCATTTTGAAGATTTTGACAGTTTGACCTGAAGTGTCCAATCGGGCTGAAAATGCATTTAAAGCAATACAAAGTTAATTTTGGCTCTCACACCTTAACTAAATGTTGTAGACTCAAACTTTTTGCTGTCATTAGTGTATTTTAGCAACTTGAAGATGATTCCAGCATTAATTTCATTGTGCTTTTGCTCATTTTGAAGATTTTGACAGTTTCATCTGAAGTGTACATTCGGGCTGAAAGTGCATTTAAAGCAATACAAAGTTCATTTTGGCTCTCACACCTTAACTAAATGTTGTAGACTCAAACTTTTTGCTGTCATTAGTGTATTTTAGCAAAATGAAGATGAATCAAGCATTAATTTCATTGTGCTTTTGCTCATTTTGAAGATTTTGACATTTTCACCTGAAGAGTACAATCAGGGGCTAAAAACGCGTTTAAAGCAATACAAAGTTCATTTAGGCTCTCACACCTTAACTAAATGTTGTAGACTCAAACTTTTTACTGTCATTAGTGTATTTTAGCAACTTGAAGATGATTCCAGCATTAATTTCAGTGTGCTTTTGGTCATTTTGAAGATTTTGACAGTTTCACCTGAAGTGTCCAATCGGGCTGAAAATGCATTTAAAGCAATACAAAGTTAATTTTGGCTCTCACACCTTAACTAAATGTTGTAGACTCAAACTTTTTGCTGCCATTAGTGTATTTTAGCAACTTGAAGATGATTCCAGCATTAATTTCATTGTGCTTTTGCTCATTTTGAAGATTTTGACAGTTTCACCTGAAGTGTACAATCAGGTGCTGAAAACGCGTTTACAGCAATACAAAGTTCATTTAGGCTCTCACACCTTAACTAAATGTTGTAGACTCAAACTTGTTGCTGTCATTAGTGTATTTTAGCAACTTGAAGATGATTCCAGCATTAATTTCATTGTGCTTTTGCTCATTTTGAAGATTTTGACAGTTTCACCTGAAGTGTCCAATCGGGCTGAAAATGCATTTAAAGCAATACAAAGTTAATTTTGGCTCTCACACCTTAACTAAATGTTGTAGACTCAAACTTTTTGCTGTCATTAGTGTATTTTAGCAAAATGAAGATGATTCCAGCATTAATTTCATTGTGCTTTTGCTCATTTTGAAGATTTTGACAGTTTCACCTGAAGTGTACAATCAGGGGCTGAAAACGCGTTTAAAGCAATACAAAGTTCATTTAGGCTCTCACACTTTAACTAAATGTTGTAGACTCAAACTTTTTGCTGTCATTAGTGTATTTTAGCAACTTTAAGATGATTCCAGCATTAATTTCATTGTGCTTTTGCTCATTTTGAAGATTTTGACAGTTTCACCTGAAGTGTCCAATCGGGCTGAAAATGCATTTAAAGCAATACAAAGTTCATTTAGGCTCTCACACCTTAACTAAATGTTGTAGACTCAAACTTTTTACTGTCATTAGTGTATTTTAGCAACTTGAAGATGATTCCAGCATTAATTTCATTGTGCTTTTGCTCATTTTGAAGATTTTGACAGTTTCACCTGAAGTGTCCAATCGGGCTGAAAATGCATTTAAAGCAATACAAAGTTCATTTAGGCTCTCACACCTTAACTAAATGTTGTAGACTCAAACTTGTTGCTGTCATTAGTGTATTTTAGCAACTTGAAGATGATTCCAGCATTAATTTCATTGTGCTTTTGCTCATTTTGAAGATTTTGACAGTTTCACCTGAAGTGTACAATCAAGGGCTGAAAACGCGTTTAAAGCAATAAAAAATTAATTTAGGCTCTCACAACTTAACTAAATGTTGTAGACTCAAACTTTTTGCTGTCATTAGTGTATTTTAGCAAAATGAAGATGATTCCAGCATTAATTTCATTGTGCTTTTGCTCATTTTGAAGATTTTGACAGTTTCACCTGAAGTGTACAATCAGGGGCTGAAAACGCGTTTAAAGCAATACAAAGTTCATTTAGGCTCTCACACTTTAACTAAATGTTGTAGACTCAAACTTTTTGCTGTCATTAGTGTATTTTAGCAACTTGAAGATGATTCCAGCATTAATTTCATTGTGCTTTTGCTCATTTTGAAGATTTTGACAGTTTCACCTGAAGTGTCCAATCGGGCTGAAAATGCATTTAAAGCAATACAAAGTTCATTTAGGCTCTCACACCTTAACTAAATGTTGTAGACTCAAAATTTTTACTGTCATTAGTGTATTTTAGCAACTTGAAGATGATTCCAGCATTAATTTCATTGTGCTTTTGCTCATTTTGAAGATTTTGACAGTTTCACCTGAAGTGTCCAATCGGGCTGAAAATGCATTTAAAGCAATACAAAGTTAATTTTGGCTCTCACACCTTAACTAAATGTTGTAGACTCAAACTTTTTGCTGTCATTAGTGTATTTTAGCAACTTGAAGATGATTCCAGCATTAATTTCATTGTGCTTTTGCTCATTTTGAAGATTTTGACAGTTTCACCTGAAGTGTACAATCAGGTGCTGAAAACGCGTTTACAGCAATACAAAGTTCATTTAGGCTCTCACACCTTAACTAAATGTTGTAGACTCAAACTTGTTGCTGTCATTAGTGTATTTTAGCAACTTGAAGATGATTCCAGCATTAATTTCATTGTGCTTTTGCTCATTTTGAAGATTTTGATAGTTTCACCTGAATTGTACAATCAAGGGCTGAAAACGCATTTAAAGCAATAAAAAGTTCATTTAGGCTCTCACACCTCAACTAAATGTTGTAGACTCAAACTTTTTGCTGTCATTAGTGTATTTTAGCAACTTGAAGATGATTCCAACATTAATTTCATTGTGCTTTTGCTCATTTTGAAGATTTTGACAGTTTCACCTGAAGTGTACAATCGGGCTGAAAATGAATTTTAAAGCAATACAAAGTTCATTTTGGCTCTCACACCTTAACTAAATATTGTAGACTCAAACTTTTTGCTGTCATTAGTGTATTTTAGCAACTTGAAGATGATTCCAGCATTAATTTCATTGTGCTTTTGCTCATTTTGAAGATTTTGACAGTTTCACCTGAAGTGTACAATCAGGTGCTGAAAACGCGTTTACAGCAATACAAAGTTCATTTTGGCTCTCACACCTTAACTAAATGTTGTAGACTCAAACTTTTTGCTGTCATTAGTAATTTTTGCAACTTGAAGATGATTCCATCATTAATTTAATTGTGCTTTTGCTCATTTTGAAGATTTTGACAGTTTCACCTGAAGTGTACTATCGGGCTGAAAATGCATTTAAAGCAATACAAAGTTCATTTTGGCTCTCACACCTTTACTAAATGTTGTAGACTCAAACTTTTTGCTGTCATTAGTGTATTTTAGCAACTTGAAGATGATTCCAGCATTAATTTCATTGTGCTTTTGCTCATTTTGAAGATTTTGACAGTTTCACCTGAAGTGTACAATAAGGTGCTAAAAACGCGTTTACAGCAATACAAAGTTCATTTAGGCTCTCACACCTTAACTAAATGTTGTAGACTCAAACTTTTTGCTGTCATTAGTGTATTTTAGCAACTTGAAGATGATTCCATCATTAATTTAATTGTGCTTTTGCTCATTTTGAAGATTTTGACAGTTTCACCTGAAGTGTACTATCGGGCTGAAAATGCATTTAAAGCAATACAAAGTTCATTTTGGCTCTGACACCTTAACTAAATGTTGTAGACTCAAACTTTTTGCTGTCATTAGTGTATTTTAGCAACTTGAAGATGATTCCAGCATTAATTTCATTGTGCTTTTGCTCATTTTGAAGATTTTGACAGTTTCACCTGAAGTGTACAATAAGGTGCTAAAAACGCGTTTACAGCAATACAAAGTTCATTTAGGCTCTCACACCTTAACTAAATGTTGTAGACTCAAACTTTTTGCTGTCATTAGTGTATTTTAGCAACTTGAAGTAGATTCCAGCATTAATTTCATTGTGCTTTTGCTCATTTTGAAGATTTTGACAGTTTCACCTGAAGTGTACATTCGGGCTGAAAGTGCATTTAAAGCAATACAAAGTTCATTTTGGCTCTCACACCTTAACTAAATGTTGTAGACTCAAACTTTTTGCTGTCATTAGTGTATTTTAGCAACTTGAAGATGATTCCAGCATTAATTTCATTGTGCTTTTGCTCATTTTGAAGATTTTGATAGTTTCACCTGAAGTGTACAATCAGGTGCTGAAAACGCGTTTACAGCAATACAAAGTTCATTTTGGCTCTCACACCTTAACTAAATGTTGTAGACTCAAACTTTTTGCTGTCATTAGTGTATTTTAGCAACTTGAAGATGATTCCAGCATTAATTTCATTGTGCTTTTGCTCATTTTGAAGATTTTGACAGTTTCACCTGAAGTGTACAATCGGGCTGAAAATGAATTTTAAAGCAATACAAAGTTAATTTTGGCTCTCACACCTTAACTAAATGTTGTAGACTCAAACTTTTTGCTGTCATTAGTGTATTTTAGCAAAATGAAGATGATTCAAGCATTAATTTCATTGTGCTTTTGCTCATTTTGAAGATTTTGACATTTTCACCTGAAGTGTACAATCAGGGGCTGAAAACGCGTTTAAAGCAATAAAAAGTTAATTTTGGCTCTCACACCTTAACTAAATGTTGTAGACTCAAACTTTTTGCTGTCATTAGTGTATTTTAGCAACTTGAAGATGATTCCAGCATTAATTTCATTGTGCTTTTGCTCATTTTGAAGATTTTGACAGTTTCACCTGAAGTGTCCAATCGGGCTGAAAATGCATTTAAAGCAATACAAAGTTCATTTAGGCTCTCACACCTTAACTAAATGTTGTAGACTCAAACTTTTTACTGTCATTAGTGTATTTTAGCAACTTGAAGATGATTCCAGCATTAATTTCATTGTGCTTTTGCTCATTTTGAAGATTTTGACAGTTTCACCTGAAGTGTACAATCGGGCTGAAAAGGAATTTTAAAGCAATACAAAGTTAATTTTGGCTCTCACACCTTAACTAAATGTTGTAGACTCAAACTTTTTGCTGTCATTAGTGTATTTTAGCAAAATGAAGATGATTCAAGCATTAATTTCATTGTGCTTTTGCTCATTTTGAAGATTTTGACATTTTCACCTGAAGTGTACAATCAGGGGCTGAAAACGCGTTTAAAGCAATAAAAAGTTCATTTTGGCTCTCACACCTTAACTAAATGTTGTAGACTCAAACTTTTTGCTGTCATTAGTGTATTTTAGCAAAATGAAGATGATTCCAGCATTAATTTCATTGTGCTTTTGCTCATTTAGAAGATTTTGACAGTTTCACCTGAAGTGTACAATCAGGGGCTGAAAACGCGTTTAAAGCAATACAAAGTTCATTTAGGCTCTCACACCTTAACTAAATGTTGTAAACTCAAACTTGTTGCTGTCATTAGTGTATTTTAGCAACTTGAAGATGATTCCAACATTAATTTCATTGTGCTTTTGCTCATTTTGAAGATTTTGACAGTTTCACCTGAAGTGTACAATCGGGCTGAAAATGAATTTTAAAGCAATACAAAGTTCATTTAGGCTCTCACACCTTAACTAAATGTTGTAGACTCAAACTTTTTGCTGTCATTAGTGTATTTTAGCTAAATGAAGATGATTCAAGCATTAATTTCATTGTGCTTTTGCTCATTTTGAAGATTTTGACATTTTCACCTGAAGTGTACAATCAGGGGCTGAAAACGCGTTTAAAGCAATAAAAAGTTCATTTTGGCTCTCACACCTTAACTAAATGTTGTAGACTCAAACTTTTTGCTGTCATTAGTGTATTTTAGCAAAATGAAGATGATTCCAGCATTAATTTCATTGTGCTTTTGCTCATTTTGAAGATTTTGACAGTTTGACCTGAAGTGTCCAATCGGGCTGAAAATGCATTTAAAGCAATACAAAGTTAATTTTGGCTCTCACACCTTAACTAAATGTTGTAGACTCAAACTTTTTGCTGTCATTAGTGTATTTTAGCAACTTGAAGATGATTCCAGCATTAATTTCATTGTGCTTTTGCTCATTTTGAAGATTTTGACAGTTTCACCTGAAGTGTACAATCAGGTGCTGAAAACGCGTTTACAGCAATACAAAGTTCATTTAGGCTCTCACACCTTAACTAAATGTTGTAGACTCAAACTTGTTGCTGTCATTAGTGTATTTTAGCAACTTGAAGATGATTCCAGCATTAATTTCATTGTGCTTTTGCTCATTTTGAAGATTTTGACAGTTTCACCTGAAGTGTACAATCAGGGGCTGAAAACGCGTTTAAAGCAATACAAAGTTCATTTAGGCTCTCACACTTTAACTAAATGTTGTAGACTCAAACTTTTTGCTGTCATTAGTGTATTTTAGCAACTTGAAGATGATTCCAGCATTAATTTCATTGTGCTTTTGCTCATTTTGAAGATTTTGACAGTTTCACCTGAAGTGTCCAATCGGGCTGAAAATGCATTTAAAGCAATACAAAGTTCATTTAGGCTCTCACACCTTAACTAAATGTTGTAGACTCAAACTTTTTACTGTCATTAGTGTATTTTAGCAACTTGAAGATGATTCCAGCATTAATTTCATTGTGCTTTTGCTCATTTTGAAGATTTTGACAGTTTCACCTGAAGTGTACAATCAGGTGCTGAAAACGCGTTTACAGCAATACAAAGTTCATTTTGGCTCTCACACCTTAACTAAATGTTGTAGACTCAAACTTTTTGCTGTCATTAGTGTATTTTAGCAACTTGAAGATGATTCCATCATTAATTTAATTGTGCTTTTGCTCATTTTGAAGATTTTGATAGTTTCACCTGAATTGTACAATCAAGGGCTGAAAACGCATTTAAAGCAATAAAAAGTTCATTTAGGCTCTCACACCTCAACTAAATGTTGTAGACTCAAACTTTTTGCTGTCATTAGTGTATTTTAGCAACTTGAAGATGATTCCAACATTAATTTCATTGTGCTTTTGCTCATTTTGAAGATTTTGACAGTTTCACCTGAAGTGTACAATCGGGCTGAAAATGAATTTTAAAGCAATACAAAGTTCATTTTGGCTCTCACACCTTAACTAAATATTGTAGACTCAAACTTTTTGCTGTCATTAGTGTATTTTAGCAACTTGAAGATGATTCCAGCATTAATTTCATTGTGCTTTTGCTCATTTTGAAGATTTTGACAGTTTCACCTGAAGTGTACAATCAGGTGCTGAAAACGCGTTTACAGCAATACAAAGTTCATTTTGGCTCTCACACCTTAACTAAATGTTGTAGACTCAAACTTTTTGCTGTCATTAGTGTATTTTAGCAACTTGAAGATGATTCCATCATTAATTTAATTGTGCTTTTGCTCATTTTGAAGATTTTGACAGTTTCACCTGAAGTGTACTATCGGGCTGAAAATGCATTTAAAGCAATACAAAGTTAATTTTGGCTCTCACACCTTAACTAAATGTTGTAGACTCAAACTTTTTGCTGTCATTAGTGTATTTTAGCAACTTGAAGATGATTCCAGCATTAATTTCATTGTGCTTTTGCTCATTTTGAAGATTTTGACAGTTTCACCTGAAGTGTACAATAAGGTGCTAAAAACGCGTTTACAGCAATACAAAGTTAATTTAGGCTCTCACACCTTAACTAAATGTTGTAGACTCAAACTTTTTGCTGTCATTAGTGTATTTTAGCAACTTGAAGATGATTCCATCATTAATTTAATTGTGCTTTTGCTCATTTTGAAGATTTTGACAGTTTCACCTGAAGTGTACTATCGGGCTGAAAATGCATTTAAAGCAATACAAAGTTCATTTTGGCTCTCACACCTTAACTAAATGTTGTAGACTCAAACTTTTTGCTGTCATTAGTGTATTTTAGCAACTTGAAGATGATTCCAGCATTAATTTCATTGTGCTTTTGCTCATTTTGAAGATTTTGATAGTTTCACCTGAAGTGTACAATCAGGTGCTGAAAACGCGTTTACAGCAATACAAAGTTCATTTTGGCTCTCACACCTTAACTAACTGTTGTAGACTCAAACTTTTTGCTGTCATTAGTGTATTTTAGCAACTTGAAGATGATTCCAGCATTAATTTCATTGTGCTTTTGCTCATTTTGAAGATTTTGACAGTTTCACCTGAAGTGTACAATCGGGCTGAAAATGAATTTTAAAGCAATACAAAGTTAATTTTGGCTCTCACACCTTAACTAAATGTTGTAGACTCAAACTTTTTGCTGTCATTAGTGTATTTTAGCAAAATGAAGATGATTCAAGCATTAATTTCATTGTGTTTTTGCTCATTTTGAAGATTTTGACATTTTCACCTGAAGTGTACAATCAGGGGCTGAAAACGCGTTTAAAGCAATAAAAAGTTAATTTTGGCTCTCACACCTTAACTAAATGTTGTAGACTCAAACTTTTTGCTGTCATTAGTGTATTTTAGCAACTTGAAGATGATTCCAGCATTAATTTCATTGTGCTTTTGCTCATTTTGAAGATTTTGACAGTTTCACCTGAAGTGTCCAATCGGGCTGAAAATGCATTTAAAGCAATACAAAGTTCATTTAGGCTCTCACACCTTAACTAAATGTTGTAGACTCAAACTTTTTACTGTCATTAGTGTATTTTAGCAACTTGAAGATGATTCCAGCATTAATTTCATTGTGCTTTTGCTCATTTTGAAGATTTTGACAGTTTCACCTGAAGTGTCCAATCGGGCTGAAAATGCATTTAAAGCAATACAAAGTTAATTTTGGCTCTCACACCTTAACTAAATGTTGTAGACTCAAACTTTTTGCTGTCATTAGTGTATTTTAGCAACTTGAAGATGATTCCAGCATTAATTTCATTGTGCTTTTGCTCATTTTGAAGATTTTGACAGTTTCACCTGAAGTGTACAATCAAGTGCTGAAAACGCGTTTACAGCAATACAAAGTTCATTTAGGCTCTCACACCTTAACTAAATGTTGTAGACTCAAACTTGTTGCTGTCATTAGTGTATTTTAGCAACTTGAAGATGATTCCAGCATTAATTTCATTGTGCTTTTGCTCATTTTGAAGATTTTGATAGTTTCACCTGATTTGTACAATCAAGGGCTGAAAACGCATTTAAAGCAATAAAAAGTTCATTTAGGCTCTCACACCTCAACTAAATGTTGTAGACTCAAACTTTTTGCTGTCATTAGTGTATTTTAGCAACTTGAAGATGATTCCAACATTAATTTCATTGTGCTTTTGCTCATTTTGAAGATTTTGACAGTTTCACCTGAAGTGTACAATCGGGCTGAAAATGAATTTTAAAGCAATACAAAGTTCATTTTGGCTCTCACACCTTAACTAAATATTGTAGACTCAAACTTTTTGCTGTCATTAGTGTATTTTAGCAACTTGAAGATGATTCCAGCATTAATTTCATTGTGCTTTTGCTCATTTTGAAGATTTTGACAGTTTCACCTGAAGTGTACAATCAGGTGCTGAAAACGCGTTTACAGCAATACAAAGTTCATTTTGGCTCTCACACCTTAACTAAATGTTGTAGACTCAAACTTTTTGCTGTCATTAGTGTATTTTAGCAACTTGAAGATGATTCCATCATTAATTTAATTGTGCTTTTGCTCATTTTGAAGATTTTGACAGTTTCACCTGAAGTGTACTATCGGGCTGAAAATGCATTTAAAGCAATACAAAGTTCATTTTGGCTCTCACACCTTAACTAAATGTTGTAGACTCAAACTTTTTGCTGTCATTAGTGTATTTTAGCAACTTGAAGATGATTCCAGCATTAATTTCATTGTGCTTTTGCTCATTTTGAAGATTTTGACAGTTTCACCTGAAGTGTACAATAAGGTGCTAAAAACGCGTTTACAGCAATACAAAGTTAATTTAGGCTCTCACACCTTAACTAAATGTTGTAGACTCAAACTTTTTGCTGTCATTAGTGTATTTTAGCAACTTGAAGATGATTCCATCATTAATTTAATTGTGCTTTTGCTCATTTTGAAGATTTTGACAGTTTCACCTGAAGTGTACTATCGGGCTGAAAATGCATTTAAAGCAATACAAAGTTCATTTTGGCTCTCACACCTTAACTAAATGTTGTAGACTCAAACTTTTTGCTGTCATTAGTGTATTTTAGCAACTTGAAGATGATTCCAGCATTAATTTCATTGTGCTTTTGCTCATTTTGAAGATTTTGACAGTTTCACCTGAAGTGTACAATAAGGTGCTAAAAACGCGTTTACAGCAATACAAAGTTCATTTAGGCTCTCACACCTTAACTAAATGTTGTAGACTCAAACTTTTTGCTGTCATTAGTGTATTTTAGCAACTTGAAGATGATTCCAGCATTAATTTCATTGTGCTTTTGCTCATTTTGAAGATTTTGACAGTTTCACCTGAAGTGTACAATCGGGCTGAAAATGAATTTTAAAGCAATACAAAGTTAATTTTGGCTCTCACACCTTAACTAAATGTTGTAGACTCAAACTTTTTGCTGTCATTAGTGTATTTTAGCAAAATGAAGATGATTCAAGCATTAATTTCATTGTGCTTTTGCTCATTTAGAAGATTTTGACATTTTCACCTGAAGTGTACAATCAGGGGCTGAAAACGCGTTTAAAGCAATAAAAAGTTCATTTAGGCTCTCACACCTTAACTAAATGTTGTAGACTCAAACTTTTTACTGTCATTAGTGTATTTTAGCAACTTGAAGATGATTCCAGCATTAATTTCATTGTGCTTTTGCTCATTTTGAAGATTTTGACAGTTTCACCTGAAGTGTACAATCGGGCTGAAAATGAATTTTAAAGCAATACAAAGTTAATTTTGGCTCTCACACCTTAACTAAATGTTGTAGACTCAAACTTTTTGCTGTCATTAGTGTATTTTAGCAAAATGAAGATGATTCAAGCATTAATTTCAATGTGCTTTTGCTCATTTTGAAGATTTTGACATTTTCACCTGAAGTGTACAATCAGGGGCTGAAAACGCGTTTAAAGCAATAAAAAGTTCATTTTGGCTCTCACACCTTAACTAAATGTTGTAGACTCAAACTTTTTGCTGTCATTAGTGTATTTTAGCAAAATGAAGATGATTCCAGCATTAATTTCATTGTGCTTTTGCTCATTTAGAAGATTTTGACAGTTTCACCTGAAGTGTACAATCAGGGGCTGAAAACGCGTTTAAAGCAATACAAAGTTCATTTAGGCTCTCACACCTTAACTAAATGTTGTAAACTCAAACTTGTTGCTGTCATTAGTGTATTTTAGCAACTTGAAGATGATTCCATCATTAATTTAATTGTGCTTTTGCTCATTTTGAAGATTTTGACAGTTTCACCTGAAGTGTACTATCGGGCTGAAAATGCATTTAAAGCAATACAAAGTTCATTTTGGCTCTCACACCTTAACTAAATGTTGTAGACTCAAACTTTTTGCTGTCATTAGTGTATTTTAGCAACTTGAAGATGATTCCAGCATTAATTTCATTGTGCTTTTGCTCATTTTGAAGATTTTGACAGTTTCACCTGAAGTGTACAATAAGGTGCTAAAAACGCGTTTACAGCAATACAAAGTTAATTTAGGCTCTCACACCTTAACTAAATGTTGTAGACTCAAACTTTTTGCTGTCATTAGTGTATTTTAGCAACTTGAAGATGATTCCATCATTAATTTAATTGTGCTTTTGCTCATTTTGAAGATTTTGACAGTTTCACCTGAAGTGTACTATCGGGCTGAAAATGCATTTAAAGCAATACAAAGTTCATTTTGGCTCTCACACCTTAACTAAATGTTGTAGACTCAAACTTTTTGCTGTCATTAGTGTATTTTAGCAACTTGAAGATGATTCCAGCATTAATTTCATTGTGCTTTTGCTCATTTTGAAGATTTTGACAGTTTCACCTGAAGTGTACAATAAGGTGCTAAAAACGCGTTTACAGCAATACAAAGTTCATTTAGGCTCTCACACCTTAACTAAATGTTGTAGACTCAAACTTTTTGCTGTCATTAGTGTATTTTAGCAACTTGAAGATGATTCCAGCATTAATTTCATTGTGCTTTTGCTCATTTTGAAGATTTTGACAGTTTCACCTGAAGTGTACAATCGGGCTGAAAATGAATTTTAAAGCAATACAAAGTTAATTTTGGCTCTCACACCTTAACTAAATGTTGTAGACTCAAACTTTTTGCTGTCATTAGTGTATTTTAGCAAAATGAAGATGATTCAAGCATTAATTTCATTGTGCTTTTGCTCATTTAGAAGATTTTGACATTTTCACCTGAAGTGTACAATCAGGGGCTGAAAACGCGTTTAAAGCAATAAAAAGTTAATTTTGGCTCTCACACCTTAACTAAATGTTGTAGACTCAAACTTTTTGCTGTCATTAGTGTATTTTAGCAACTTGAAGATGATTCCAGCATTAATTTCATTGTGCTTTTGCTCATTTTGAAGATTTTGACAGTTTCACCTGAAGTGTCCAATCGGGCTGAAAATGCATTTAAAGCAATACAAAGTTCATTTAGGCTCTCACACCTTAACTAAATGTTGTAGACTCAAACTTTTTACTGTCATTAGTGTATTTTAGCAACTTGAAGATGATTCCAGCATTAATTTCATTGTGCTTTTGCTCATTTTGAAGATTTTGACAGTTTCACCTGAAGTGTACAATAAGGTGCTAAAAACGCGTTTACAGCAATACAAAGTTAATTTAGGCTCTCACACCTTAACTAAATGTTGTAGACTCAAACTTTTTGCTGTCATTAGTGTATTTTAGCAACTTGAAGATGATTCCATCATTAATTTAATTGTGCTTTTGCTCATTTTGAAGATTTTGACAGTTTCACCTGAAGTGTACTATCGGGCTGAAAATGCATTTAAAGCAATACAAAGTTCATTTTGGCTCTCACACCTTAACTAAATGTTGTAGACTCAAACTTTTTGCTGTCATTAGTGTATTTTAGCAACTTGAAGATGATTCCAGCATTAATTTCATTGTGCTTTTGCTCATTTTGAAGATTTTGACAGTTTCACCTGAAGTGTACAATAAGGTGCTAAAAACGCGTTTACAGCAATACAAAGTTCATTTAGGCTCTCACACCTTAACTAAATGTTGTAGACTCAAACTTTTTGCTGTCATTAGTGTATTTTAGCAACTTGAAGATGATTCCAGCATTAATTTCATTGTGCTTTTGCTCATTTTGAAGATTTTGACAGTTTCACCTGAAGTGTACAATCGGGCTGAAAATGAATTTTAAAGCAATACAAAGTTAATTTTGGCTCTCACACCTTAACTAAATGTTGTAGACTCAAACTTTTTGCTGTCATTAGTGTATTTTAGCAAAATGAAGATGATTCAAGCATTAATTTCATTGTGCTTTTGCTCATTTAGAAGATTTTGACATTTTCACCTGAAGTGTACAATCAGGGGCTGAAAACGCGTTTAAAGCAATAAAAAGTTAATTTTGGCTCTCACACCTTAACTAAATGTTGTAGACTCAAACTTTTTGCTGTCATTAGTGTATTTTAGCAACTTGAAGATGATTCCAGCATTAATTTCATTGTGCTTTTGCTCATTTTGAAGATTTTGACAGTTTCACCTGAAGTGTCCAATCGGGCTGAAAATGCATTTAAAGCAATACAAAGTTCATTTAGGCTCTCACACCTTAACTAAATGTTGTAGACTCAAACTTTTTACTGTCATTAGTGTATTTTAGCAACTTGAAGATGATTCCAGCATTAATTTCATTGTGCTTTTGCTCATTTTGAAGATTTTGACAGTTTCACCTGAAGTGTACAATCGGGCTGAAAATGAATTTTAAAGCAATACAAAGTTAATTTTGGCTCTCACACCTTAACTAAATGTTGTAGACTCAAACTTTTTGCTGTCATTAGTGTATTTTAGCAAAATGAAGATGATTCAAGCATTAATTTCAATGTGCTTTTGCTCATTTTGAAGATTTTGACATTTTCACCTGAAGTGTACAATCAGGGGCTGAAAACGCGTTTAAAGCAATAAAAAGTTCATTTTGGCTCTCACACCTTAACTAAATGTTGTAGACTCAAACTTTTTGCTGTCATTAGTGTATTTTAGCAAAATGAAGATGATTCCAGCATTAATTTCATTGTGCTTTTGCTCATTTAGAAGATTTTGACAGTTTCACCTGAAGTGTACAATCAGGGGCTGAAAACGCGTTTAAAGCAATACAAAGTTCATTTAGGCTCTCACACCTTAACTAAATGTTGTAAACTCAAACTTGTTGCTGTCATTAGTGTATTTTAGCAACTTGAAGATGATTCCAACATTAATTTCATTGTGCTTTTGCTCATTTTGAAGATTTTGACAGTTTCACCTGAAGTGTACAATCAGGCTGAAAATGAATTTTAAAGCAATACAAAGTTCATTTAGGCTCTCACACCTTAACTAAATGTTGTAGACTCAAACTTTTTGCTGTCATTAGTGTATTTTAGCAAAATGAAGATGATTCAAGCATTAATTTCATTGTGCTTTTGCTCATTTAGAAGATTTTGACATTTTCACCTGAAGTGTACAATCAGGGGCTGAAAACGCGTTTAAAGCAATAAAAAGTTAATTTTGGCTCTCACACCTTAACTAAATGTTGTAGACTCAAACTTTTTGCTGTCATTAGTGTATTTTAGCAACTTGAAGATGATTCCAGCATTAATTTCATTGTGCTTTTGCTCATTTTGAAGATTTTGACAGTTTCACCTGAAGTGTCCAATCGGGCTGAAAATGCATTTAAAGCAATACAAAGTTCATTTAGGCTCTCACACCTTAACTAAATGTTGTAGACTCAAACTTTTTACTGTCATTAGTGTATTTTAGCAACTTGAAGATGATTCCAGCATTAATTTCATTGTGCTTTTGCTCATTTTGAAGATTTTGACAGTTTCACCTGAAGTGTACAATCGGGCTGAAAATGAATTTTAAAGCAATACAAAGTTAATTTTGGCTCTCACACCTTAACTAAATGTTGTAGACTCAAACTTTTTGCTGTCATTAGTGTATTTTAGCAAAATGAAGATGATTCAAGCATTAATTTCAATGTGCTTTTGCTCATTTTGAAGATTTTGACATTTTCACCTGAAGTGTACAATCAGGGGCTGAAAACGCGTTTAAAGCAATAAAAAGTTCATTTTGGCTCTCACACCTTAACTAAATGTTGTAGACTCAAACTTTTTGCTGTCATTAGTGTATTTTAGCAAAATGAAGATGATTCCAGCATTAATTTCATTGTGCTTTTGCTCATTTAGAAGATTTTGACAGTTTCACCTGAAGTGTACAATCAGGGGCTGAAAACGCGTTTAAAGCAATACAAAGTTCATTTAGGCTCTCACACCTTAACTAAATGTTGTAAACTCAAACTTGTTGCTGTCATTAGTGTATTTTAGCAACTTGAAGATGATTCCAACATTAATTTCATTGTGCTTTTGCTCATTTTGAAGATTTTGACAGTTTCACCTGAAGTGTACAATCAGGCTGAAAATGAATTTTAAAGCAATACAAAGTTCATTTAGGCTCTCACACCTTAACTAAATGTTGTAGACTCAAACTTTTTGCTGTCATTAGTGTATTTTAGCTAAATGAAGATGATTCAAGCATTAATTTCATTGTGCTTTTGCTCATTTTGAAGATTTTGACATTTTCACCTGAAGTGTACAATCAGGGGCTGAAAACGCGTTTAAAGCAATAAAAAGTTCATTTTGGCTCTCACACCTTAACTAAATGTTGTAGACTCAAACTTTTTGCTGTCATTAGTGTATTTTAGCAAAATGAAGATGATTCCAGCATTAATTTCATTGTGCTTTTGCTCATTTTGAAGATTTTGACAGTTTGACCTGAAGTGTCCAATCGGGCTGAAAATGCATTTAAAGCAATACAAAGTTAATTTTGGCTCTCACACCTTAACTAAATGTTGTAGACTCAAACTTTTTGCTGTCATTAGTGTATTTTAGCAACTTGAAGATGATTCCAGCATTAATTTCATTGTGCTTTTGCTCATTTTGAAGATTTTGACAGTTTCACCTGAAGTGTACAATCAGGTGCTGAAAACGCGTTTACAGCAATACAAAGTTCATTTAGGCTCTCACACCTTAACTAAATGTTGTAGACTCAAACTTGTTGCTGTCATTAGTGTATTTTAGCAACTTGAAGATGATTCCAGCATTAATTTCATTGTGCTTTTGCTCATTTTGAAGATTTTGACAGTTTCACCTGAAGTGTACAATCAAGGGCTGAAAACGCGTTTAAAGCAATAAAAAATTAATTTAGGCTCTCACAACTTAACTAAATGTTGTAGACTCAAACTTTTTGCTGTCATTAGTGTATTTTAGCAAAATGAAGATGATTCCAGCATTAATTTCATTGTGCTTTTGCTCATTTTGAAGATTTTGACAGTTTCACCTGAAGTGTCCAATCGGGCTGAAAATGCATTTAAAGCAATACAAAGTTAATTTTGGCTCTCACACCTTAACTAAATGTTGTAGACTCAAACTTTTTGCTGTCATTAGTGTATTTTAGCAAAATGAAGATGATTCCAGCATTAATTTCATTGTGCTTTTGCTCATTTTGAAGATTTTGACAGTTTCACCTGAAGTGTACAATCAGGGGCTGAAAACGCGTTTAAAGCAATACAAAGTTCATTTAGGCTCTCACACTTTAACTAAATGTTGTAGACTCAAACTTTTTGCTGTCATTAGTGTATTTTAGCAACTTGAAGATGATTCCAGCATTAATTTCATTGTGCTTTTGCTCATTTTGAAGATTTTGACAGTTTCACCTGAAGTGTACAATAAGGTGCTAAAAACGCGTTTACAGCAATACAAAGTTAATTTAGGCTCTCACACCTTAACTAAATGTTGTAGACTCAAACTTTTTGCTGTCATTAGTGTATTTTAGCAACTTGAAGATGATTCCATCATTAATTTAATTGTGCTTTTGCTCATTTTGAAGATTTTGACAGTTTCACCTGAAGTGTACTATCGGGCTGAAAATGCATTTAAAGCAATACAAAGTTCATTTTGGCTCTCACACCTTAACTAAATGTTGTAGACTCAAACTTTTTGCTGTCATTAGTGTATTTTAGCAACTTGAAGATGATTCCAGCATTAATTTCATTGTGCTTTTGCTCATTTTGAAGATTTTGACAGTTTCACCTGAAGTGTACAATCAGGTGCTGAAAACGCGTTTACAGCAATACAAAGTTCATTTAGGCTCTCACACCTTAACTAAATGTTGTAGACTCAAACTTGTTGCTGTCATTAGTGTATTTTAGCAACTTGAAGATGATTCCAGCATTAATTTCATTGTGCTTTTGCTCATTTTGAAGATTTTGATAGTTTCACCTGAATTGTACAATCAAGGGCTGAAAACGCATTTAAAGCAATAAAAAGTTCATTTAGGCTCTCACACCTCAACTAAATGTTGTAGACTCAAACTTTTTGCTGTCATTAGTGTATTTTAGCAACTTGAAGATGATTCCAACATTAATTTCATTGTGCTTTTGCTCATTTTGAAGATTTTGACAGTTTCACCTGAAGTGTACAATCAGGGGCTGAAAACGCGTTTAAAGCAATAAAAAGTTAATTTTGGCTCTCACACCTTAACTAAATGTTGTAGACTCAAACTTTTTGCTGTCATTAGTGTATTTTAGCAACTTGAAGATGATTCCAGCATTAATTTCATTGTGCTTTTGCTCATTTTGAAGATTTTGACAGTTTCACCTGAAGTGTCCAATCGGGCTGAAAATGCATTTAAAGCAATACAAAGTTCATTTAGGCTCTCACACCTTAACTAAATGTTGTAGACTCAAACTTTTTACTGTCATTAGTGTATTTTAGCAACTTGAAGATGATTCCAGCATTAATTTCATTGTGCTTTTGCTCATTTTGAAGATTTTGACAGTTTCACCTGAAGTGTACAATCGGGCTGAAAATGAATTTTAAAGCAATACAAAGTTAATTTTGGCTCTCACACCTTAACTAAATGTTGTAGACTCAAACTTTTTGCTGTCATTAGTGTATTTTAGCAAAATGAAGATGATTCAAGCATTAATTTCATTGTGCTTTTGCTCATTTTGAAGATTTTGACATTTTCACCTGAAGTGTACAATCAGGGGCTGAAAACGCGTTTAAAGCAATAAAAAGTTCATTTTGGCTCTCACACCTTAACTAAATGTTGTAGACTCAAACTTTTTGCTGTCATTAGTGTATTTTAGCAAAATGAAGATGATTCCAGCATTAATTTCATTGTGCTTTTGCTCATTTAGAAGATTTTGACAGTTTCACCTGAAGTGTACAATCAGGGGCTGAAAACGCGTTTAAAGCAATACAAAGTTCATTTAGGCTCTCACACCTTAACTAAATGTTGTAAACTCAAACTTGTTGCTGTCATTAGTGTATTTTAGCAACTTGAAGATGATTCCAACATTAATTTCATTGTGCTTTTGCTCATTTTGAAGATTTTGACAGTTTCACCTGAAGTGTACAATCGGGCTGAAAATGAATTTTAAAGCAATACAAAGTTCATTTAGGCTCTCACACCTTAACTAAATGTTGTAGACTCAAACTTTTTGCTGTCATTAGTGTATTTTAGCTAAATGAAGATGATTCAAGCATTAATTTCATTGTGCTTTTGCTCATTTTGAAGATTTTGACATTTTCACCTGAAGTGTACAATCAGGTGCTGAAAACGCGTTTACAGCAATACAAAGTTCATTTTGGCTCTCACACCTTAACTAAATGTTGTAGACTCAAACTTTTTGCTGTCATTAGTGTATTTTAGCAACTTGAAGATGATTCCATCATTAATTTAATTGTGCTTTTGCTCATTTTGAAGATTTTGACAGTTTCACCTGAAGTGTACTATCGGGCTGAAAATGCATTTAAAGCAATACAAAGTTCATTTTGGCTCTCACACCTTAACTAAATGTTGTAGACTCAAACTTTTTGCTGTCATTAGTGTATTTTAGCAACTTGAAGATGATTCCAGCATTAATTTCATTGTGCTTTTGCTCATTTTGAAGATTTTGACAGTTTCACCTGAAGTGTACAATAAGGTGCTAAAAACGCGTTTACAGCAATACAAAGTTAATTTAGGCTCTCACACCTTAACTAAATGTTGTAGACTCAAACTTTTTGCTGTCATTAGTGTATTTTAGCAACTTGAAGATGATTCCATCATTAATTTAATTGTGCTTTTGCTCATTTTGAAGATTTTGACAGTTTCACCTGAAGTGTACTATCGGGCTGAAAATGCATTTAAAGCAATACAAAGTTCATTTTGGCTCTCACACCTTAACTAAATGTTGTAGACTCAAACTTTTTGCTGTCATTAGTGTATTTTAGCAACTTGAAGATGATTCCAGCATTAATTTCATTGTGCTTTTGCTCATTTTGAAGATTTTGACAGTTTCACCTGAAGTGTACAATAAGGTGCTAAAAACGCGTTTACAGCAATACAAAGTTCATTTAGGCTCTCACACCTTAACTAAATGTTGTAGACTCAAACTTTTTGCTGTCATTAGTGTATTTTAGCAACTTGAAGTAGATTCCAGCATTAATTTCATTGTGCTTTTGCTCATTTTGAAGATTTTGACAGTTTCATCTGAAGTGTACATTCGGGCTGAAAGTGCATTTAAAGCAATACAAAGTTCATTTTGGCTCTCACACCTTAACTAAATGTTGTAGACTCAAACTTTTTGCTGTCATTAGTGTATTTTAGCAACTTGAAGATGATTCCAGCATTAATTTCATTGTGCTTTTGCTCATTTTGAAGATTTTGATAGTTTCACCTGAAGTGTACAATCAGGTGCTGAAAACGCGTTTACAGCAATACAAAGTTCATTTTGGCTCTCACACCTTAACTAAATGTTGTAGACTCAAACTTTTTGCTGTCATTAGTGTATTTTAGCAACTTGAAGATGATTCCAGCATTAATTTCATTGTGCTTTTGCTCATTTTGAAGATTTTGACAGTTTCACCTGAAGTGTACAATCGGGCTGAAAATGAATTTTAAAGCAATACAAAGTTAATTTTGGCTCTCACACCTTAACTAAATGTTGTAGACTCAAACTTTTTGCTGTCATTAGTGTATTTTAGCAAAATGAAGATGATTCAAGCATTAATTTCATTGTGTTTTTGCTCATTTTGAAGATTTTGACATTTTCACCTGAAGGGTACAATCAGGGGCTGAAAACGCGTTTAAAGCAATAAAAAGTTAATTTTGGCTCTCACACCTTAACTAAATGTTGTAGACTCAAACTTTTTGCTGTCATTAGTGTATTTTAGCAACTTGAAGATGATTCCAGCATTAATTTCATTGTGCTTTTGCTCATTTTGAAGATTTTGACAGTTTCACCTGAAGTGTCCAATCGGGCTGAAAATGCATTTAAAGCAATACAAAGTTCATTTAGGCTCTCACACCTTAACTAAATGTTGTAGACTCAAACTTTTTACTGTCATTAGTGTATTTTAGCAACTTGAAGATGATTCCAGCATTAATTTCATTGTGCTTTTGCTCATTTTGAAGATTTTGACAGTTTCACCTGAAGTGTCCAATCGGGCTGAAAATGCATTTAAAGCAATACAAAGTTAATTTTGGCTCTCACACCTTAACTAAATGTTGTAGACTCAAACTTTTTGCTGTCATTAGTGTATTTTAGCAACTTGAAGATGATTCCAGCATTAATTTCATTGTGCTTTTGCTCATTTTGAAGATTTTGACAGTTTCACCTGAAGTGTACAATCAGGTGCTGAAAACGCGTTTACAGCAATACAAAGTTCATTTAGGCTCTCACACCTTAACTAAATGTTGTAGACTCAAACTTGTTGCTGTCATTAGTGTATTTTAGCAACTTGAAGATGATTCCAGCATTAATTTCATTGTGCTTTTGCTCATTTTGAAGATTTTGATAGTTTCACCTGAATTGTACAATCAAGGGCTGAAAACGCATTTAAAGCAATAAAAAGTTCATTTAGGCTCTCACACCTCAACTAAATGTTGTAGACTCAAACTTTTTGCTGTCATTAGTGTATTTTAGCAACTTGAAGATGATTCCAACATTAATTTCATTGTGCTTTTGCTCATTTTGAAGATTTTGACAGTTTCACCTGAAGTGTACAATCGGGCTGAAAATGAATTTTAAAGCAATACAAAGTTCATTTTGGCTCTCACACCTTAACTAAATATTGTAGACTCAAACTTTTTGCTGTCATTAGTGTATTTTAGCAACTTGAAGATGATTCCAGCATTAATTTCATTGTGCTTTTGCTCATTTTGAAGATTTTGACAGTTTCACCTGAAGTGTACTATCAGGTGCTGAAAACGCGTTTACAGCAATACAAAGTTCATTTTGGCTCTCACACCTTAACTAAATGTTGTAGACTCAAACTTTTTGCTGTCATTAGTGTATTTTAGCAACTTGAAGATGATTCCATCATTAATTTAATTGTGCTTTTGCTCATTTTGAAGATTTTGACAGTTTCACCTGAAGTGTACTATCGGGCTGAAAATGCATTTAAAGCAATACAAAGTTCATTTTGGCTCTCACACCTTAACTAAATGTTGTAGACTCAAACTTTTTGCTGTCATTAGTGTATTTTAGCAACTTGAAGATGATTCCAGCATTAATTTCATTGTGCTTTTGCTCATTTTGAAGATTTTGACAGTTTCACCTGAAGTGTACAATAAGGTGCTAAAAACGCGTTTACAGCAATACAAAGTTCATTTAGGCTCTCACACCTTAACTAAATGTTGTAGACTCAAACTTTTTGCTGTCATTAGTGTATTTTAGCAACTTGAAGATGATTCCAGCATTAATTTCATTGTGCTTTTGCTCATTTTGAAGATTTTGACAGTTTCACCTGAAGTGTACAATCGGGCTGAAAATGAATTTTAAAGCAATACAAAGTTAATTTTGGCTCTCACACCTTAACTAAATGTTGTAGACTCAAACTTTTTGCTGTCATTAGTGTATTTTAGCAAAATGAAGATGATTCAAGCATTAATTTCATTGTGCTTTTGCTCATTTTGAAGATTTTGACATTTTCACCTGAAGTGTACAATCAGGGGCTGAAAACGCGTTTAAAGCAATAAAAAGTTAATTTTGGCTCTCACACCTTAACTAAATGTTGTAGACTCAAACTTTTTGCTGTCATTAGTGTATTTTAGCAACTTGAAGATGATTCCAGCATTAATTTCATTGTGCTTTTGCTCATTTTGAAGATTTTGACAGTTTCACCTGAAGTGTCCAATCGGGCTGAAAATGCATTTAAAGCAATACAAAGTTCATTTAGGCTCTCACACCTTAACTAAATGTTGTAGACTCAAACTTTTTACTGTCATTAGTGTATTTTAGCAACTTGAAGATGATTCCAGCATTAATTTCATTGTGCTTTTGCTCATTTTGAAGATTTTGACAGTTTCACCTGAAGTGTACAATCGGGCTGAAAATGAATTTTAAAGCAATACAAAGTTAATTTTGGCTCTCACACCTTAACTAAATGTTGTAGACTCAAACTTTTTGCTGTCATTAGTGTATTTTAGCAAAATGAAGATGATTCAAGCATTAATTTCATTGTGCTTTTGCTCATTTTGAAGATTTTGACATTTTCACCTGAAGTGTACAATCAGGGGCTGAAAACGCGTTTAAAGCAATAAAAAGTTCATTTTGGCTCTCACACCTTAACTAAATGTTGTAGACTCAAACTTTTTGCTGTCATTAGTGTATTTTAGCAAAATGAAGATGATTCCAGCATTAATTTCATTGTGCTTTTGCTCATTTAGAAGATTTTGACAGTTTCACCTGAAGTGTACAATCAGGGGCTGAAAACGCGTTTAAAGCAATACAAAGTTCATTTAGGCTCTCACACCTTAACTAAATGTTGTAAACTCAAACTTGTTGCTGTCATTAGTGTATTTTAGCAACTTGAAGATGATTCCAACATTAATTTCATTGTGCTTTTGCTCATTTTGAAGATTTTGACAGTTTCACCTGAAGTGTACAATCGGGCTGAAAATGAATTTTAAAGCAATACAAAGTTCATTTAGGCTCTCACACCTTAACTAAATGTTGTAGACTCAAACTTTTTGCTGTCATTAGTGTATTTTAGCTAAATGAAGATGATTCAAGCATTAATTTCATTGTGCTTTTGCTCATTTTGAAGATTTTGACATTTTCACCTGAAGTGTACAATCAGGGGCTGAAAACGCGTTTAAAGCAATAAAAAGTTCATTTTGGCTCTCACACCTTAACTAAATGTTGTAGACTCAAACTTTTTGCTGTCATTAGTGTATTTTAGCAAAATGAAGATGATTCCAGCATTAATTTCATTGTGCTTTTGCTCATTTTGAAGATTTTGACAGTTTGACCTGAAGTGTCCAATCGGGCTGAAAATGCATTTAAAGCAATACAAAGTTAATTTTGGCTCTCACACCTTAACTAAATGTTGTAGACTCAAACTTTTTGCTGTCATTAGTGTATTTTAGCAACTTGAAGATGATTCCAGCATTAATTTCATTGTGCTTTTGCTCATTTTGAAGATTTTGACAGTTTCACCTGAAGTGTACAATCAGGTGCTGAAAACGCGTTTACAGCAATACAAAGTTCATTTAGGCTCTCACACCTTAACTAAATATTGTAGACTCAAACTTGTTGCTGTCATTAGTGTATTTTAGCAACTTGAAGATGATTCCAGCATTAATTTCATTGTGCTTTTGCTCATTTTGAAGATTTTGACAGTTTCACCTGAAGTGTACAATCAAGGGCTGAAAACGCGTTTAAAGCAATAAAAAATTAATTTAGGCTCTCACAACTTAACTAAATGTTGTAGACTCAAACTTTTTGCTGTCATTAGTGTATTTTAGCAAAATGAAGATGATTCCAGCATTAATTTCATTGTGCTTTTGCTCATTTTGAAGATTTTGACAGTTTCACCTGAAGTGTCCAATCGGGCTGAAAATGCATTTAAAGCAATACAAAGTTAATTTTGGCTCTCACACCTTAACTAAATGTTGTAGACTCAAACTTTTTGCTGTCATTAGTGTATTTTAGCAAAATGAAGATGATTCCAGCATTAATTTCATTGTGCTTTTGCTCATTTTGAAGATTTTGACAGTTTCACCTGAAGTGTACAATCAGGGGCTGAAAACGCGTTTAAAGCAATACAAAGTTCATTTAGGCTCTCACACTTTAACTAAATGATGTAGACTCAAACTTTTTGCTGTCATTAGTGTATTTTAGCAACTTGAAGATGATTCCAGCATTAATTTCATTGTGCTTTTGCTCATTTTGAAGATTTTGACAGTTTCACCTGAAGTGTACAATAAGGTGCTAAAAACGCGTTTACAGCAATACAAAGTTAATTTAGGCTCTCACACCTTAACTAAATGTTGTAGACTCAAACTTTTTGCTGTCATTAGTGTATTTTAGCAACTTGAAGATGATTCCATCATTAATTTAATTGTGCTTTTGCTCATTTTGAAGATTTTGACAGTTTCACCTGAAGTGTACTATCGGGCTGAAAATGCATTTAAAGCAATACAAAGTTCATTTTGGCTCTCACACCTTAACTAAATGTTGTAGACTCAAACTTTTTGCTGTCATTAGTGTATTTTAGCAACTTGAAGATGATTCCAGCATTAATTTCATTGTGCTTTTGCTCATTTTGAAGATTTTGACAGTTTCACCTGAAGTGTACAATCGGGCTGAAAATGAATTTTAAAGCAATACAAAGTTAATTTTGGCTCTCACACCTTAACTAAATGTTGTAGACTCAAACTTTTTGCTGTCATTGGTGTATTTTAGCAAAATGAAGATGATTCAAGCATTAATTTCATTGTGCTTTTGCTCATTTTGAAGATTTTGACATTTTCACCTGAAGTGTACAATCAGGGGCTGAAAACGCGTTTAAAGCAATAAAAAGTTAATTTTGGCTCTCACACCTTAACTAAATGTTGTAGACTCAAACTTTTTGCTGTCATTAGTGTATTTTAGCAACTTGAAGATGATTCCAGCATTAATTTCATTGTGCTTTTGCTCATTTTGAAGATTTTGACAGTTTCACCTGAAGTGTCCAATCGGGCTGAAAATGCATTTAAAGCAATACAAAGTTCATTTAGGCTCTCACACCTTAACTAAATGTTGTAGACTCAAACTTTTTACTGTCATTAGTGTATTTTAGCAAAATGAAGATGATTCCAGCATTAATTTCATTGTGCTTTTGCTCATTTTGAAGATTTTGACAGTTTCACCTGAAGTGTCCAATCGGGCTGAAAATGCATTTAAAGCAATACAAAGTTAATTTTGGCTCTCACACCTTAACTAAATGTTGTAGACTCAAACTTTTTGCTGTCATTAGTGTATTTTAGCAAAATGAAGATGATTCCAGCATTAATTTCATTGTGCTTTTGCTCATTTTGAAGATTTTGACAGTTTCACCTGAAGTGTACAATCAGGGGCTGAAAACGCGTTTAAAGCAATACAAAGTTCATTTAGGCTCTCACACTTTAACTAAATGTTGTAGACTCAAACTTTTTGCTGTCATTAGTGTATTTTAGCAACTTGAAGATGATTCCAGCATTAATTTCATTGTGCTTTTGCTCATTTTGAAGATTTTGACAGTTTCACCTGAAGTGTACAATAAGGTGCTAAAAACGCGTTTACAGCAATACAAAGTTAATTTAGGCTCTCACACCTTAACTAAATGTTGTAGACTCAAACTTTTTGCTGTCATTAGTGTATTTTAGCAACTTGAAGATGATTCCATCATTAATTTAATTGTGCTTTTGCTCATTTTGAAGATTTTGACAGTTTCACCTGAAGTGTACTATCGGGCTGAAAATGCATTTAAAGCAATACAAAGTTCATTTTGGCTCTCACACCTTAACTAAATGTTGTAGACTCAAACTTTTTGCTGTCATTAGTGTATTTTAGCAACTTGAAGATGATTCCAGCATTAATTTCATTGTGCTTTTGCTCATTTTGAAGATTTTGACAGTTTCACCTGAAGTGTACAATCGGGCTGAAAATGAATTTTAAAGCAATACAAAGTTAATTTTGGCTCTCACACCTTAACTAAATGTTGTAGACTCAAACTTTTTGCTGTCATTGGTGTATTTTAGCAAAATGAAGATGATTCAAGCATTAATTTCATTGTGCTTTTGCTCATTTTGAAGATTTTGACATTTTCACCTGAAGTGTACAATCAGGGGCTGAAAACGCGTTTAAAGCAATAAAAAGTTAATTTTGGCTCTCACACCTTAACTAAATGTTGTAGACTCAAACTTTTTGCTGTCATTAGTGTATTTTAGCAACTTGAAGATGATTCCAGCATTAATTTCATTGTGCTTTTGCTCATTTTGAAGATTTTGACAGTTTCACCTGAAGTGTCCAATCGGGCTGAAAATGCATTTAAAGCAATACAAAGTTCATTTAGGCTCTCACACCTTAACTAAATGTTGTAGACTCAAACTTTTTACTGTCATTAGTGTATTTTAGCAACTTGAAGATGATTCCAGCATTAATTTCATTGTGCTTTTGCTCATTTTGAAGATTTTGACAGTTTCACCTGAAGTGTACAATCGGGCTGAAAATGAATTTTAAAGCAATACAAAGTTAATTTTGGCTCTCACACCTTAACTAAATGTTGTAGACTCAAACTTTTTGCTGTCATTAGTGTATTTTAGCAAAATGAAGATGATTCAAGCATTAATTTCATTGTGCTTTTGCTCATTTTGAAGATTTTGACATTTTCACCTGAAGTGTACAATCAGGGGCTGAAAACGCGTTTAAAGCAATAAAAAGTTCATTTTGGCTCTCACACCTTAACTAAATGTTGTAGACTCAAACTTTTTGCTGTCATTAGTGTATTTTAGCAAAATGAAGATGATTCCAGCATTAATTTCATTGTGCTTTTGCTCATTTAGAAGATTTTGACAGTTTCACCTGAAGTGTACAATCAGGGGCTGAAAACGCGTTTAAAGCAATACAAAGTTCATTTAGGCTCTCACACCTTAACTAAATGTTGTAAACTCAAACTTGTTGCTGTCATTAGTGTATTTTAGCAACTTGAAGATGATTCCAACATTAATTTCATTGTGCTTTTGCTCATTTTGAAGATTTTGACAGTTTCACCTGAAGTGTACAATCGGGCTGAAAATGAATTTTAAAGCAATACAAAATTCATTTAGGCTCTCACACCTTAACTAAATGTTGTAGACTCAAACTTTTTGCTGTCATTAGTGTATTTTAGCTAAATGAAGATGATTCAAGCATTAATTTCATTGTGCTTTTGCTCATTTTGAAGATTTTGACAGTTTCACCTGAAGTGTACAATAAGGTGCTAAAAACACGTTTACAGCAATACAAAGTTAATTTAGGCTCTCACACCTTAACTAAATGTTGTAGACTCAAACTTTTTGCTGTCATTAGTGTATTTTAGCAACTTGAAGATGATTCCATCATTAATTTAATTGTGCTTTTGCTCATTTTGAAGATTTTGACAGTTTCACCTGAAGTGTACTATCGGGCTGAAAATGCATTTAAAGCAATACAAAGTTCATTTTGGCTCTCACACCTTAACTAAATGTTGTAGACTCAAACTTTTTGCTGTTATTAGTGTATTTTAGCAACTTGAAGATGATTCCAGCATTAATTTCATTGTGCTTTTGCTCATTTTGAAGATTTTGACAGTTTCACCTGAAGTGTACAATAAGGTGCTAAAAACGCGTTTACAGCAATACAAAGTTCATTTAGGCTCTCACACCTTAACTAAATGTTGTAGACTCAAACTTTTTGCTGTCATTAGTGTATTTTAGCAACTTGAAGTAGATTCCAGCATTAATTTCATTGTGCTTTTGCTCATTTTGAAGATTTTGACAGTTTCATCTGAAGTGTACATTCGGGCTGAAAGTGCATTTAAAGCAATACAAAGTTCATTTTGGCTCTCACACCTTAACTAAATGTTGTAGACTCAAACTTTTTGCTGTCATTAGTGTATTTTAGCAACTTGAAGATGATTCCAGCATTAATTTCATTGTGCTTTTGCTCATTTTGAAGATTATGATAGTTTCACCTGAAGTGTACAATCAGGTGCTGAAAACGCGTTTACAGCAATACAAAGTTCATTTTGGCTCTCACACCTTAACTAAATGTTGTAGACTCAAACTTTTTGCTGTCATTAGTGTATTTTAGCAAATTGAAGATGATTCCAGCATTAATTTCATTGTGCTTTTGCTCATTTTGAAGATTTTGACAGTTTCACCTGAAGTGTACAATCGGGCTGAAAATGAATTTTAAAGCAATACAAAGTTAATTTTGGCTCTCACACCTTAACTAAATGTTGTAGACTCAAACTTTTTGCTGTCATTAGTGTATTTTAGCAAAATGAAGATGATTCAAGCATTAATTTCATTGTGTTTTTGCTCATTTTGAAGATTTTGACATTTTCACCTGAAGTGTACAATCAGGGGCTGAAAACGCGTTTAAAGCAATAAAAAGTTAATTTTGGCTCTCACACCTTAACTAAATGTTGTAGACTCAAACTTTTTGCTGTCATTAGTGTATTTTAGCAACTTGAAGATGATTCCAGCATTAATTTCATTGTGCTTTTGCTCATTTTGAAGATTTTGACAGTTTCACCTGAAGTGTCCAATCGGGCTGAAAATGCATTTAAAGCAATACAAAGTTCATTTAGGCTCTCACACCTTAACTAAATGTTGTAGACTCAAACTTTTTACTGTCATTAGTGTATTTTAGCAACTTGAAGATGATTCCAGCATTAATTTCATTGTGCTTTTGCTCATTTTGAAGATTTTGACAGTTTCACCTGAAGTGTCCAATCGGGCTGAAAATGCATTTAAAGCAATACAAAGTTAATTTTGGCTCTCACACCTTAACTAAATGTTGTAGACTCAAACTTTTTGCTGTCATTAGTGTATTTTAGCAACTTGAAGATGATTCCAGCATTAATTTCATTGTGCTTTTGCTCATTTTGAAGATTTTGACAGTTTCACCTGAAGTGTACAATCAGGTGCTGAAAACGCGTTTACAGCAATACAAAGTTCATTTAGGCTCTCACACCTTAACTAAATGTTGTAGACTCAAACTTGTTGCTGTCATTAGTGTATTTTAGCAACTTGAAGATGATTCCAGCATTAATTTCATTGTGCTTTTGCTCATTTTGAAGATTTTGATAGTTTCACCTGAATTGTACAATCAAGGGCTGAAAACGCATTTAAAGCAATAAAAAGTTCATTTAGGCTCTCACACCTCAACTAAATGTTGTAGACTCAAACTTTTTGCTGTCATTAGTGTATTTTAGCAACTTGAAGATGATTCCAACATTAATTTCATTGTGCTTTTGCTCATTTCGAAGATTTTGACAGTTTCACCTGAAGTGTACAATCGGGCTGAAAATGAATTTTAAAGCAATACAAAGTTGATTTTGGCTCTCACACCTTAACTAAATATTGTAGACTCAAACTTTTTGCTGTCATTAGTGTATTTTAGCAACTTGAAGATGATTCCAGCATTAATTTCATTGTGCTTTTGCTCATTTTGAAGATTTTGACAGTTTCACCTGAAGTGTACAATCAGGTGCTGAAAACGCGTTTACAGCAATACAAAGTTCATTTTGGCTCTCACACCTTAACTAAATGTTGTAGACTCAAACTTTTTGCTGTCATTAGTGTATTTTCGCAACTTGAAGATGATTCCATCATTAATTTAATTGTGCTTTTGCTCATTTTGAAGATTTTGACAGTTTCACCTGAAGTGTACTATCGGGCTGAAAATGCATTTAAAGCAATACAAAGTTCATTTTGGCTCTCACACCTTAACTAAATGTTGTAGACTCAAACTTTTTGCTGTCATTAGTGTATTTTAGCAACTTGAAGATGATTCCAGCATTAATTTCATTGTGCTTTTGCTCATTTTGAAGATTTTGACAGTTTCACCTGAAGTGTACAATAAGGTGCTAAAAACGCGTTTACAGCAATACAAAGTTAATTTAGGCTCTCACACCTTAACTAAATGTTGTAGACTCAAACTTTTTGCTGTCATTAGTGTATTTTAGCAACTTGAAGATGATTCCATCATTAATTTAATTGTGCTTTTGCTCATTTTGAAGATTTTGACAGTTTCACCTGAAGTGTACTATCGGGCTGAAAATGCATTTAAAGCAATACAAAGTTAATTTTGGCTCTCACACCTTAACTAAATGTTGTAGACTCAAACTTTTTGCTGTCATTAGTGTATTTTAGCAACTTGAAGATGATTCCAGCATTAATTTCATTGTGCTTTTGCTCATTTTGAAGATTTTGACAGTTTCACCTGAAGTGTACAATAAGGTGCTAAAAACGCGTTTACAGCAATACAAAGTTCATTTAGGCTCTCACACCTTAACTAAATGTTGTAGACTCAAACTTTTTGCTGTCATTAGTGTATTTTAGCAACTTGAAGATGATTCCAGCATTAATTTCATTGTGCTTTTGCTCATTTTGAAGATTTTGACAGTTTCACCTGAAGTGTACAATCGGGCTGAAAATGAATTTTAAAGCAATACAAAGTTAATTTTGGCTCTCACACCTTAACTAAATGTTGTAGACTCAAACTTTTTGCTGTCATTAGTGTATTTTAGCAAAATGAAGATGATTCAAGCATTAATTTCATTGTGCTTTTGCTCATTTTGAAGATTTTGACATTTTCACCTGAAGTGTACAATCAGGGGCTGAAAACGCGTTTAAAGCAATAAAAAGTTAATTTTGGCTCTCACACCTTAACTAAATGTTGTAGACTCAAAGTTTTTGCTGTCATTAGTGTATTTTAGCAACTTGAAGATGATTCCAGCATTAATTTCATTGTGCTTTTGCTCATTTTGAAGATTTTGACAGTTTCACCTGAAGTGTCCAATCGGGCTGAAAATGCATTTAAAGCAATACAAAGTTCATTTAGGCTCTCACACCTTAACTAAATGTTGTAGACTCAAACTTTTTACTGTCATTAGTGTATTTTAGCAACTTGAAGATGATTCCAGCATTAATTTCATTGTGCTTTTGCTCATTTTGAAGATTTTGACAGTTTCACCTGAAGTGTACAATCGGGCTGAAAATGAATTTTAAAGCAATACAAAGTTAATTTTGGCTCTCACACCTTAACTAAATGTTGTAGACTCAAACTTTTTGCTGTCATTAGTGTATTTTAGCAAAATGAAGATGATTCAAGCATTAATTTCATTGTGCTTTTGCTCATTTTGAAGATTTTGACATTTTCACCTGAAGTGTACAATCAGGGGCTGAAAACGCGTTTAAAGCAATAAAAAGTTCATTTTGGCTCTCACACCTTAACTAAATGTTGTAGACTCAAACTTTTTGCTGTTATTAGTGTATTTTAGCAAAATGAAGATGATTCCAGCATTAATTTCATTGTGCTTTTGCTCATTTAGAAGATTTTGACAGTTTCACCTGAAGTGTACAATCAGGGGCTGAAAACGCGTTTAAAGCAATACAAAGTTCATTTAGGCTCTCACACCTTAACTAAATGTTGTAAACTCAAACTTGTTGCTGTCATTAGTGTATTTTAGCAACTTGAAGATGATTCCAACATTAATTTCATTGTGCTTTTGCTCATTTTGAAGATTTTGACAGTTTCACCTGAAGTGTACAATCGGGCTGAAAATGAATTTTAAAGCAATACAAAGTTCATTTAGGCTCTCACACCTTAACTAAATGTTGTAGACTCAAACTTTTTGCTGTCATTAGTGTATTTTAGCTAAATGAAGATGATTCAAGCATTAATTTCATTGTGCTTTTGCTCATTTTGAAGATTTTGACATTTTCACCTGAAGTGTACAATCAGGGGCTGAAAACGCGTTTAAAGCAATAAAAAGTTCATTTTGGCTCTCACACCTTAACTAAATGTTGTAGACTCAAACTTTTTGCTGTCATTAGTGTATTTTAGCAAAATGAAGATGATTCCAGCATTAATTTCATTGTGCTTTTGCTCATTTTGAAGATTTTGACAGTTTGACCTGAAGTGTCCAATCGGGCTGAAAATGCATTTAAAGCAATACAAAGTTAATTTTGGCTCTCACACCTTAACTAAATGTTGTAGACTCAAACTTTTTGCTGTCATTAGTGTATTTTAGCAACTTGAAGATGATTCCAGCATTAATTTCATTGTGCTTTTGCTCATTTTGAAGATTTTGACAGTTTCACCTGAAGTGTACAATCAGGTGCTGAAAACGCGTTTACAGCAATACAAAGTTCATTTAGGCTCTCACACCTTAACTAAATGTTGTAGACTCAAACTTGTTGCTGTCATTAGTGTATTTTAGCAACTTGAAGATGATTCCAGCATTAATTTCATTGTGCTTTTGCTCATTTTGAAGATTTTGACAGTTTCACCTGAAGTGTACAATCAAGGGCTGAAAACGCGTTTAAAGCAATAAAAAATTAATTTAGGCTCTCACAACTTAACTAAATGTTGTAGACTCAAACTTTTTGCTGTCATTAGTGTATTTTAGCAAAATGAAGATGATTCCAGCATTAATTTCATTGTGCTTTTGCTCATTTTGAAGATTTTGACAGTTTCACCTGAAGTGTCCAATCGGGCTGAAAATGCATTTAAAGCAATACAAAGTTAATTTTGGCTCTCACACCTTAACTAAATGTTGTAGACTCAAACTTTTTGCTGTCATTAGTGTATTTTAGCAAAATGAAGATGATTCCAGCATTAATTTCATTGTGCTTTTGCTCATTTTGAAGATTTTGACAGTTTCACCTGAAGTGTACAATCAGGGGCTGAAAACGCGTTTAAAGCAATACAAAGTTCATTTAGGCTCTCACACTTTAACTAAATGTTGTAGACTCAAACTTTTTGCTGTCATTAGTGTATTTTAGCAACTTGAAGATGATTCCAGCATTAATTTCATTGTGCTTTTGCTCATTTTGAAGATTTTGACAGTTTCACCTGAAGTGTCCAATCGGGCTGAAAATGCATTTAAAGCAATACAAAGTTCATTTAGGCTCTCACACCTTAACTAAATGTTGTAGACTCAAACTTTTTACTGTCATTAGTGTATTTTAGCAACTTGAAGATGATTCCAGCATTAATTTCATTGTGCTTTTGCTCATTTTGAAGATTTTGACAGTTTCACCTGAAGTGTCCAATCGGGCTGAAAATGCATTTAAAGCAATACAAAGTTAATTTTGGCTCTCACACCTTAACTAAATGTTGTAGACTCAAACTTTTTGCTGTCATTAGTGTATTTTAGCAACTTGAAGATGATTCCAGCATTAATTTCATTGTGCTTTTGCTCATTTTGAAGATTTTGACAGTTTCACCTGAAGTGTACAATCAGGTGCTGAAAACGCGTTTACAGCAATACAAAGTTCATTTAGGCTCTCACACCTTAACTAAATGTTGTAGACTCAAACTTTTTGCTGTCATTAGTGTATTTTAGCAACTTGAAGATGATTCCATCATTAATTTAATTGTGCTTTTGCTCATTTTGAAGATTTTGACAGTTTCACCTGAAGTGTACTATATGGCTGAAAATGCATTTAAAGCAATACAAAGTTCATTTTGGCTCTCACACCTTAACTAAATGTTGTAGACTCAAACTTTTTGCTGTCATTAGTGTATTTTAGCAACTTGAAGATGATTCCAGCATTAATTTCATTGTGCTTTTGCTCATTTTGAAGATTTTGACAGTTTCACCTGAAGTGTACAATAAGGTGCTAAAAACGCGTTTACAGCAATACAAAGTTCATTTAGGCTCTCACACCTTAACTAAATGTTGTAGACTCAAACTTTTTGCTGTCATTAGTGTATTTTAGCAACTTGAAGTAGATTCCAGCATTCATTTCATTGTGCTTTTGCTCATTTTGAAGATTTTGACAGTTTCATCTGAAGTGTACATTCGGGCTGAAAGTGCATTTAAAGCAATACAAAGTTCATTTTGGCTCTCACACCTTAACTAAATGTTGTAGACTCAAACTTTTTGCTGTCATTAGTGTATTTTAGCAACTTGAAGATGATTCCAGCATTAATTTCATTGTGCTTTTGCTCATTTTGAAGATTTTGATAGTTTCACCTGAAGTGTACAATCAGGTGCTGAAAACGCGTTTACAGCAATACAAAGTTCATTTTGGCTCTCACACCTTAACTAAATGTTGTAGACTCAAACTTTTTGCTGTCATTAGTGTATTTTAGCAACTTGAAGATGATTCCAGCATTAATTTCATTGTGCTTTTGCTCATTTTGAAGATTTTGACAGTTTCACCTGAAGTGTACAATCGGGCTGAAAATGAATTTTAAAGCAATACAAAGTTAATTTTGGCTCTCACACCTTAACTAAATGTTGTAGACTCAAACTTTTTGCTGTCATTAGTGTATTTTAGCAAAATGAAGATGATTCAAGCATTAATTTCATTGTGCTTTTGCTCATTTTGAAGATTTTGACATTTTCACCTGAAGTGTACAATCAGAAGCTGAAAACGCGTTTAAAGCAATAAAAAGTTAATTTTGGCTCTCACACCTTAACTAAATGTTGTAGACTCAAACTTTTTGCTGTCATTAGTGTATTTTAGCAACTTGAAGATGATTCCAGCATTAATTTCATTGTGCTTTTGCTCATTTTGAAGATTTTGACAGTTTCACCTGAAGTGTCCAATCGGGCTGAAAATGCATTTAAAGCAATACAAAGTTCATTTAGGCTCTCACACCTTAACTAAATGTTGTAGACTCAAACTTTTTACTGTCATTAGTGTATTTTAGCAACTTGAAGATGATTCCAGCATTAATTTCATTGTGCTTTTGCTCATTTTGAAGATTTTGACAGTTTCACCTGAAGTGTACAATCAGGTGCTGAAAACGCGTTTACAGCAATACAAAGTTCATTTAGGCTCTCACACCTTAACTAAATGTTGTAGACTCAAACTTGTTGCTGTCATTAGTGTATTTTAGCAACTTGAAGATGATTCCAGCATTAATTTCATTGTGCTTTTGCTCATTTTGAAGATTTTGATAGTTTCACCTGAATTGTACAATCAAGGGCTGAAAACGCATTTAAAGCAATAAAAAGTTCATTTAGGCTCTCACACCTCAACTAAATGTTGTAGACTCAAACTTTTTGCTGTCATTAGTGTATTTTAGCAACTTGAAGATGATTCCAACATTAATTTCATTGTGCTTTTGCTCATTTTGAAGATTTTGACAGTTTCACCTGAAGTGTACAATCGGGCTGAAAATGAATTTTAAAGCAATACAAAGTTCATTTTGGCTCTCACACCTTAACTAAATATTGTAGACTCAAACTTTTTGCTGTCATTAGTGTATTTTAGCAACTTGAAGATGATTCCAGCATTAATTTCATTGTGCTTTTGCTCATTTTGAAGATTTTGGACAGTTTCACCTGAAGTGTACAATCAGGTGCTGAAAACGCGTTTACAGCAATACAAAGTTCATTTTGGCTCTCACACCTTAACTAAATGTTGTAGACTCAAACTTTTTGCTGTCATTAGTGTATTTTAGCAACTTGAAGATGATTCCATCATTAATTTAATTGTGCTTTTGCTCATTTTGAAGATTTTGACAGTTTCACCTGAAGTGTACTATCGGGCTGAAAATGCATTTAAAGCAATACAAAGTTCATTTTGGCTCTCACACCTTAACTAAATGTTGTAGACTCAAACTTTTTGCTGTCATTAGTGTATTTTAGCAACTTGAAGATGATTCCAGCATTAATTTCATTGTGCTTTTGCTCATTTTGAAGATTTTGACAGTTTCACCTGAAGTGTACAATAAGGTGCTAAAAACGCGTTTACAGCAATACAAAGTTAATTTAGGCTCTCACACCTTAACTAAATGTTGTAGACTCAAACTTTTTGCTGTCATTAGTGTATTTTAGCAACTTGAAGATGATTCCATCATTAATTTAATTGTGCTTTTGCTCATTTTGAAGATTTTGACAGTTTCACCTGAAGTGTACTATCGGGCTGAAAATGCATTTAAAGCAATACAAAGTTCATTTTGGCTCTCACACCTTAACTAAATGTTGTAGACTCAAACTTTTTGCTGTCATTAGTGTATTTTAGCAACTTGAAGATGATTCCAGCATTAATTTCATTGTGCTTTTGCTCATTTTGAAGATTTTGACAGTTTCACCTGAAGTGTACAATAAGGTGCTAAAAACGCGTTTACAGCAATACAAAGTTCATTTAGGCTCTCACACCTTAACTAAATGTTGTAGACTCAAACTTTTTGCTGTCATTAGTGTATTTTAGCAACTTGAAGTAGATTCCAGCATTAATTTCATTGTGCTTTTGCTCATTTTGAAGATTTTGACAGTTTCATCTGAAGTGTACATTCGGGCTGAAAGTGCATTTAAAGCAATACAAAGTTCATTTTGGCTCTCACACCTTAACTAAATGTTGTAGACTCAAACTTTTTGCTGTCATTAGTGTATTTTAGCAACTTGAAGATGATTCCAGCATTAATTTCATTGTGCTTTTGCTCATTTTGAAGATTTTGATAGTTTCACCTGAAGTGTACAATCAGGTGCTGAAAACGCGTTTACAGCAATACAAAGTTCATTTTGGCTCTCACACCTTAACTAAATGTTGTAGACTCAAACTTTTTGCTGTCATTAGTGTATTTTAGCAACTTGAAGATGATTCCAGCATTAATTTCATTGTGCTTTTGCTCATTTTGAAGATTTTGACAGTTTCACCTGAAGTGTACAATCGGGCTGAAAATGAATTTTAAAGCAATACAAAGTTAATTTTGGCTCTCACACCTTAACTAAATGTTGTAGACTCAAACTTTTTGCTGTCATTAGTGTATTTTAGCAAAATGAAGATGATTCAAGCATTAATTTCATTGTGCTTTTGCTCATTTTGAAGATTTTGACATTTTCACCTGAAGTGTACAATCAGGGGCTGAAAACGCGTTTAAAGCAATAAAAAGTTAATTTTGGCTCTCACACCTTAACTAAATGTTGTAGACTCAAACTTTTTGCTGTCATTAGTGTATTTTAGCAACTTGAAGATGATTCCAGCATTAATTTCATTGTGCTTTTGCTCATTTTGAAGATTTTGACAGTTTCACCTGAAGTGTCCAATCGGGCTGAAAATGCATTTAAAGCAATACAAAGTTCATTTAGGCTCTCACACCTTAACTAAATGTTGTAGACTCAAACTTTTTACTGTCATTAGTGTATTTTAGCAACTTGAAGATGATTCCAGCATTAATTTCATTGTGCTTTTGCTCATTTTGAAGATTTTGACAGTTTCACCTGAAGTGTCCAATCGGGCTGAAAATGCATTTAAAGCAATACAAAGTTAATTTTGGCTCTCACACCTTAACTAAATGTTGTAGACTCAAACTTTTTGCTGTCATTAGTGTATTTTAGCAACTTGAAGATGATTCCAGCATTAATTTCATTGTGCTTTTGCTCATTTTGAAGATTTTGACAGTTTCACCTGAAGTGTACAATCAGGTGCTGAAAACGCGTTTACAGCAATACAAAGTTCATTTAGGCTCTCACACCTTAACTAAATGTTGTAGACTCAAACTGTTTTCTGTCATTAGTGTATTTTAGCAACTTGAAGATGATTCCAGCATTAATTTCATTGTGCTTTTGCTCATTTTGAAGATTTTGACAGTTTCACCTGAAGTGTACAATCGGGCTGAAAATGCATTTAAAGCAATACAAAGTTCATTTAGGCTCTCACACCTTAACTAAATGTTGTAGACTCAAACGTGTTGCTGTCATTAGTGTATTTTAGCAACTTGAAGATGATTCCAGCATTAATTTCATTGTGCTTTTGCTCATTTTGAAGATTTTGACAGTTTCACCTGAAGTGTACAATCAGGGGCTGAAAACGCGTTTAAAGCAATACAAAGTTCATTTAGGCTCTCACACCTTAACTAAATGTTGTAGACTCAAACTGTTTACTGTCATTAGTGTATTTTAGCAACTTGAAAATGATTCCAGCATCAATTTCATTGTGCTTTTGCTCATTTTGAAGATTTTGACAGTTTCACCTGAAGTGTCCAATCGGGCTGAAAATGCATTTAAAGCAATACAAAGTTAATTTTTGCTCTCAAACCTTAACTAAATGTTGTAGACTCAAACTTTTTGCTGTCATTAGTGTATTTTAGCAACTTGAAGATGATTCCAGCATTCATTTCATTGTGCTTTTGCTCATTTTGAAGATTTTGACAGTTTCACCTGAAGTGTACAATCAGGTGCTGAAAACGCGTTTACAGCAATACAAAGTTCATTTTGGCTCTCACACCTTAACTAAATGTTGTAGACTCAAACTTTTTGCTGTCATTAGTGTATTTTAGCAACTTGAAGATGATTCCATCATTAATTTAATTGTGCTTTTGCTCATTTTGAAGATTTTGACAGTTTCACCTGAAGTGTACTATCGGGCTGAAAATGTATTTAAAGCAATACAAAGTTCATTTTGGCTCTCACACCTTAACTAAATGTTGTAGACTCAAACTTTTTGCTGTCATTAGTGTATTTTAGCAACTTGAAGATGATTCCAGCATTAATTTCATTGTGCTTTTGCTCATTTTGAAGATTTTGACAGTTTCACCTGAAGTGTACAATCAGGTGCTGAAAACGCGTTTACAGCAATACAAAGTTCATTTAGGCTCTCACACCTTAACTAAATGTTGTAGACTCAAACTTTTTGCTGTCATTAGTGTATTTTAGCAACTTGAAGACGATTCCAGCATTAATTTCATTGTGCTTTTGCTCATTTTGAAGATTTTGACAGTTTCATCTGAAGTGTACATTCGGGCTGAAAGTGCATTTAAAGCAATACAAAGTTCATTTTGGCTCTCACACCTTAACTAAATGTTGTAGACTCAAACTTTTTGCTGTCATTAGTGTATTTTAGCAAAATGAAGATGAATCAAGCATTAATTTCATTGTGCTTTTGCTCATTTTGAAGATTTTGTCATTTTCACCTGAAGTGTACAATCAGGGGCTGAAAACGCGTTTAAAGCAATAAAAAGTTCATTTTGGCTCTCACACCTTAACTAAATGTTGTAGACTCAAACTTTTTGCTGTCATTAGTGTATTTTAGCAACTTGAAGATGATTCCAGCATTAATTTCATTGTGCTTTTGCTCATTTTGAAGATTTTGACAGTTTCATCTGAAGTGTACATTCGGGCTGAAAGTGCATTTAAATAAATACAAAGTTCATTTTGGCTCTCACACCTTAACTAAATGTTGTAGACTCAAACTTTTTGCTGTCATTAGTGTATTTTAGCAAAATGAAGATGAATCAAGCATTAATTTCATTGTGCTTTTGCTCATTTTGAAAATTTTGACATTTTCACCTGAAGAGTACAATCAGGGGCTAAAAACGCGTTTAAAGCAATACAAAGTTCATTTAGGCTCTCACACCTTAACTAAATGTTGTAGACTCAAACTTTTTACTGTCATTAGTGTATTTTAGCAACTTGAAGATGATTCCAGCATTAATTTCAGTGTGCTTTTGGTCATTTTGAAGATTTTGACAGTTTCCCCTGAAGTGTCCAATCGGGCTGAAAATGCATTTAAAGCAATTCAAAGTTAATTTTGGCTCTCACACCTTAACTAAATGTTGTAGACTCAAACTTTTTGCTGCCATTAGTGTATTTTAGCAACTTGAAGATGATTCCAGCATTAATTTCATTGTGCTTTTGCTCATTTTGAAGATTTTGACAGTTTCACCTGAAGTGTACAATCAGGTGCTGAAAACGCGTTTACAGCAATACAAAGTTCATTTAGGCTCTCACACCTTAACTAAATGTTGTAGACTCAAACTTGTTGCTGTCATTAGTGTATTTTAGCAACTTGAAGATGATTCCAGCATTAATTTCATTGTGCTTTTGCTCATTTTGAAGATTTTGATAGTTTCACCTGAAGTGTACAATCAGGTGCTGAAAACGCGTTTACAGCAATACAAAGTTCATTTTGGCTCTCACACCTTAACTAAATGTTGTAGACTCAAACTGTTTACTGTCATTAGTGTATTTTAGCAACTTGAAGATGATTCCAGCATTAATTTCATTGTGCTTTTGCTCATTTTGAAGATTTTGACAGTTTCACCTGAAGTGTACAATCAGGGGCTGAAAACGCGTTTAAAGCAATACAAAGTTCATTTAGGCTCTCACACCTTAACTAAATGTTGTAGACTCAAACTGTTTACTGTCATTAGTGTAATTTAGCAACTTGAAAATGATTCCAGCATCAATTTCATTGTGCTTTTGCTCATTTTGAAGATTTTGACAGTTTCACCTGAAGTGTCCAATCGGGCTGAAAATGCATTTAAAGCAATACAAAGTTAATTTTGGCTCTCAAACCTTAACTAAATGTTGTAGACTCAAACTTTTTGCTGTCATTAGTGTATTTTAGCAACTTGAAGATGATTCCAGCATTCATTTCATTGTGCTTTTGCTCATTTTGAAGATTTTGACAGTTTCACCTGAAGTGTACAATCAGGTGCTGAAAACGCGTTTACAGCAATACAAAGTTCATTTTGGCTCTCACACCTTAACTAAATGTTGTAGACTCAAACTTTTTGCTGTCATTAGTGTATTTTAGCAACTTGAAGATGATTCCATCATTAATTTAATTGTGCTTTTGCTCATTTTGAAGATTTTGACAGTTTCACCTGAAGTGTACTATCGGGCTGAAAATGCATTTAAAGCAATACAAAGTTCATTTTGGCTCTCACACCTTAACTAAATGTTGTAGACTCAAACTTTTTGCTGTCATTAGTGTATTTTAGCAACTTGAAGATGATTCCAGCATTAATTTCATTGTGCTTTTGCTCATTTTGAAGATTTTGACAGTTTCACCTGAAGTGTACAATCAGGTGCTGAAAACGCGTTTACAGCAATACAAAGTTCATTTAGGCTCTCACACCTTAACTAAATGTTGTAGACTCAAACTTTTTGCTGTCATTAGTGTATTTTAGCAACTTGAAGACGATTCCAGCATTAATTTCATTGTGCTTTTGCTCATTTTGAAGATTTTGACAGTTTCATCTGAAGTGTACATTCGGGCTGAAAGTGCATTTAAAGCAATACAAAGTTCATTTTGGCTCTCACACCTTAACTAAATGTTGTAGACTCAAACTTTTTGCTGTCATTAGTGTATTTTAGCAAAATGAAGATGAATCAAGCATTAATTTCATTGTGCTTTTGCTCATTTTGAAGATTTTGTCATTTTCACCTGAAGTGTACAATCAGGGGCTGAAAACGCGTTTAAAGCAATAAAAAGTTCATTTTGGCTCTCACACCTTAACTAAATGTTGTAGACTCAAACTTTTTGCTGTCATTAGTGTATTTTAGCAACTTGAAGATGATTCCAGCATTAATTTCATTGTGCTTTTGCTCATTTTGAAAATTTTGACATTTTCACCTGAAGAGTACAATCAGGGGCTAAAAACGCGTTTAAAGCAATACAAAGTTCATTTAGGCTCTCACACCTTAACTAAATGTTGTAGACTCAAACTTTTTACTGTCATTAGTGTATTTTAGCAACTTGAAGATGATTCCAGCATTAATTTCAGTGTGCTTTTGGTCATTTCGAAGATTTTGACAGTTTCCCCTGAAGTGTCCAATCGGGCTGAAAATGCATTTAAAGCAATACAAAGTTAATTTTGGCTCTCACACCTTAACTAAATGTTGTAGACTCAAACTTTTTGCTGCCATTAGTGTATTTTAGCAACTTGAAGATGATTCCAGCATTAATTTCATTGTGCTTTTGCTCATTTTGAAGATTTTGACAGTTTCACCTGAAGTGTACAATCAGGTGCTGAAAACGCGTTTACAGCAATACAAAGTTCATTTAGGCTCTCACACCTTAACTAAATGTTGTAGACTCAAACTTGTTGCTGTCATTAGTGTATTTTAGCAACTTGAAGATGATTCCAGCATTAATTTCATTGTGCTTTTGCTCATTTTGAAGATTTTGATAGTTTCACCTGAAGTGTACAATCAGGTGCTGAAAACGCGTTTACAGCAATACAAAGTTCATTTTGGCTCTCACACCTTAACTAAATGTTGTAGACTCAAACTGTTTACTGTCATTAGTGTATTTTAGCAACTTGAAGATGATTCCAGCATTAATTTCATTGTGCTTTTGCTCATTTTGAAGATTTTGACAGTTTCACCTGAAGTGTACAATCAGGGGCTGAAAACGCGTTTAAAGCAATACAAAGTTCATTTAGGCTCTCACACCTTAACTAAATGTTGTAGACTCAAACTTGTTGCTGTCATTAGTGTATTTTAGCAACTTGAAGATGATTCCAGCATTAATTTCATTGTGCTTTTGCTCATTTTGAAGATTTTGACAGTTTCACCTGAAGTGTACTATCGGGCTGAAAATGCATTTAAAGCAATACAAAGTTCATTTTGGCTCTCAAACCTTAACTAAATGTTGTAGACTCAAACTTTTTGCTGTCATTAGTGTATTTTAGCAACTTGAAGATGATTCCAGCATTCATTTCATTGTGCTTTTGCTCATTTTGAAGATTTTGACAGTTTCACCTGAAGTGTACAATCAGGTGCTGAAAACGCGTTTACAGCAATACAAAGTTCATTTTGGCTCTCACACCTTAACTAAATGTTGTAGACTCAAACTTTTTGCTGTCATTAGTGTATTTTAGCAACTTGAAGATGATTCCATCATTAATTTAATTGTGCTTTTGCTCATTTTGAAGATTTTGACAGTTTCACCTGAAGTGTACTATCGGGCTGAAAATGCATTTAAAGCAATACAAAGTTCATTTTGGCTCTCACACCTTAACTAAATGTTGTAGACTCAAACTTTTTGCTGTCATTAGTGTATTTTAGCAACTTGAAGATGATTCCAGCATTAATTTCATTGTGCTTTTGCTCATTTTGAAGATTTTGACAGTTTCACCTGAAGTGTACAATCAGGTGCTGAAAACGCGTTTACAGCAATACAAAGTTCATTTAGGCTCTCACACCTTAACTAAATGTTGTAGACTCAAACTTTTTGCTGTCATTAGTGTATTTTAGCAACTTGAAGACGATTCCAGCATTAATTTCATTGTGCTTTTGCTCATTTTGAAGATTTTGACAGTTTCATCTGAAGTGTACATTCGGGCTGAAAGTGCATTTAAAGCAATACAAAGTTCATTTTGGCTCTCACACCTTAACTAAATGTTGTAGACTCAAACTTTTTGCTGTCATTAGTGTATTTTAGCAAAATGAAGATGAATCAAGCATTAATTTCATTGTGCTTTTGCTCATTTTGAAGATTTTGTCATTTTCACCTGAAGTGTACAATCAGGGGCTGAAAACGCGTTTAAAGCAATAAAAAGTTCATTTTGGCTCTCACACCTTAACTAAATGTTGTAGACTCAAACTTTTTGCTGTCATTAGTGTATTTTAGCAACTTGAAGATGATTCCAGCATTAATTTCATTGTGCTTTTGCTCATTTTGAAAATTTTGACATTTTCACCTGAAGAGTACAATCAGGGGCTAAAAACGCGTTTAAAGCAATACAAAGTTCATTTAGGCTCTCACACCTTAACTAAATGTTGTAGACTCAAACTTTTTACTGTCATTAGTGTATTTTAGCAACTTGAAGATGATTCCAGCATTAATTTCAGTGTGCTTTTGGTCATTTCGAAGATTTTGACAGTTTCCCCTGAAGTGTCCAATCGGGCTGAAAATGCATTTAAAGCAATACAAAGTTAATTTTGGCTCTCACACCTTAACTAAATGTTGTAGACTCAAACTTTTTGCTGCCATTAGTGTATTTTAGCAACTTGAAGATGATTCCAGCATTAATTTCATTGTGCTTTTGCTCATTTTGAAGATTTTGACAGTTTCACCTGAAGTGTACAATCAGGTGCTGAAAACGCGTTTACAGCAATACAAAGTTCATTTAGGCTCTCACACCTTAACTAAATGTTGTAGACTCAAACTTGTTGCTGTCATTAGTGTATTTTAGCAACTTGAAGATGATTCCAGCATTAATTTCATTGTGCTTTTGCTCATTTTGAAGATTTTGATAGTTTCACCTGAAGTGTACAATCAGGTGCTGAAAACGCGTTTACAGCAATACAAAGTTCATTTTGGCTCTCACACCTTAACTAAATGTTGTAGACTCAAACTTTTTGCTGTCATTAGTGTATTTTAGCAAAATGAAGATGATTCCAGCATTAATTTCATTGTGCTTTTGCTCATTTTGAAGATTTTGACAGTTTCACCTGAAGTGTCCAATCGGGCTGAAAATGCATTTAAAGCAATACAAAGTTAATTTTGGCTCTCACACCTTAACTAAATGTTGTAGACTCAAACTTTTTGCTGTCATTAGTGTATTTTAGCAACTTGAAGATGATTCCAGCATTAATTTTATTGTGCTTTTGCTCATTTTGAAGATTTTGACAGTTTCACCTGAAGTGTACAATCAAGGGCTGAAAACGCGTTTAAAGCAATAAAAAGTTAATTTAGGCTCTCACAACTTAACTAAATGTTGTAGACTCAAACTTTTTACTGTCATTAGTGTATTTTAGCAACTTGAAGATGATTCCAGCATTAATTTCATTGTGCTTTTGCTCATTTTGAAGATTTTGACAGTTTCATCTGAAGTGTACATTCGGGCTGAAAGTGCATTTAAAGCAATACAAAGTTCATTTTGGCTCTCACACCTTAACTAAATGTTGTAGACTCAAACTTTTTGCTGTCATTAGTGTATTTTAGCAAAATGAAGATGAATCAAGCAGTAATTTCATTGTGCTTTTGCTCATTTTGAAGATTTTGTCATTTTCACCTGAAGTGTACAATCAGGGGCTGAAAACGCGTTTAAAGCAATAAAAAGTTCATTTTGGCTCTCACACCTTAACTAAATGTTGTAGACTCAAACTTTTTGCTGTCATTAGTGTATTTTAGCAACTTGAAGATGATTCCAGCATTAATTTCATTGTGCTTTTGCTCATTTTGAAAATTTTGACATTTTCACCTGAAGAGTACAATCAGGGGCTAAAAACACGTTTAAAGCAATACAAAGTTCATTTAGGCTCTCACACCTTAACTAAATGTTGTAGACTCAAACTTTTTACTGTCATTAGTGTATTTTAGCAACTTGAAGATGATTCCAGCATTAATTTCAGTGTGCTTTTGGTCATTTTGAAGATTTTGACAGTTTCCCCTGAAGTGTCCAATCGGGCTGAAAATGCATTTAAAGCAATACAAAGTTAATTTTGGCTCTCACACCTTAACTAAATGTTGTAGACTCAAACTTTTTGCTGCCATTAGTGTATTTTAGCAACTTGAAGATGATTCCAGCATTAATTTCATTGTGCTTTTGCTCATTTTGAAGATTTTGACAGTTTCACCTGAAGTCTACAATCAGGTGCTGAAAACGCGTTTACAGCAATACAAAGTTCATTTAGGCTCTCACACCTTAACTAAATGTTGTAGACTCAAACTTGTTGCTGTCATTAGTGTATTTTAGCAACTTGAAGATGATTCCAGCATTAATTTCATTGTGCTTTTGCTCATTTTGAAGATTTTGATAGTTTCACCTGAAGTGTACAATCAGGTGCTGAAAACGCGTTTACAGCAATACAAAGTTCATTTAGGCTCTCACACCTTAACTAAATGTTGTAGACTCAAACTTGTTGCTGTCATTAGTGTATTTTAGCAACTTGAAGATGATTCCAGCATTAATTTCATTGTGCTTTTGCTCATTTTGAAGATTTTGATAGTTTCACCTGAAGTGTACAATCAGGTGCTGAAAACGCGTTTACAGCAATACAAAGTTCATTTTGGCTCTCACACCTTAACTAAATGTTGTAGACTCAAACTTTTTGCTGTCATTAGTGTATTTTAGCAAAATGAAGATGATTCCAGCATTAATTTCATTGTGCTTTTGCTCATTTTGAAGATTTTGACAGTTTCACCTGAAGTGTCCAATCGGGCTGAAAATGCATTTAAAGCAATACAAAGTTAATTTTGGCTCTCACACCTTAACTAAATGTTGTAGACTCAAACTTTTTGCTGTCATTAATGTATTTTAGCAAAATGAAGATGATTCCAGCATTAATTTCATTGTGCTTTTGCTCATTTTGAAGATTTTGACAGTTTCACCTGAAGTGTACAATCAGGGGCTGAAAACGCGTTTAAAGCAATACAAAGTTCATTTAGGCTCTCACACTTTAACTAAATGTTGTAGACTCAAACTTTTTGCTGTCATTAGTGTATTTTAGCAACTTGAAGATGATTCCAGCATTAATTTCATTGTGCTTTTGCTCATTTTGAAGATTTTGACAGTTTCACCTGAAGTGTCCAATCGGGCTGAAAATGCATTTAAAGCAATACAAAGTTCATTTAGGCTCTCACACCTTAACTAAATGTTGTAGACTCAAACTTTTTACTGTCATTAGTGTATTTTAGCAACTTGAAGATGATTCCAGCATTAATTTCATTGTGCTTTTGCTCATTTTGAAGATTTTGACAGTTTCACCTGAAGTGTCCAATCGGGCTGAAAATGCATTTAAAGCAATACAAAGTTAATTTTGGCTCTCACACCTTAACTAAATGTTGTAGACTCAAACTTTTTGCTGTCATTAGTGTATTTTAGCAACTTGAAGATGATTCCAGCATTAATTTCATTGTGCTTTTGCTCATTTTGAAGATTTTGACAGTTTCACCTGAAGTGTACAATCAGGTGCTGAAAACGCGTTTACAGCAATACAAAGTTCATTTAGGCTCTCACACCTTAACTAAATGTTGTAGACTCAAACTTGTTGCTGTCATTAGTGTATTTTAGCAACTTGAAGATGATTCCAGCATTAATTTCATTGTGCTTTTGCTCATTTTGAAGATTTTGACAGTTTCACCTGAAGTGTACTATCGGGCTGAAAATGCATTTAAAGCAATACAAAGTTCATTTTGGCTCTCACACCTTAACTAAATGTTGTAGACTCAAACTTTTTGCTGTCATTAGTGTATTTTAGCAACTTGAAGATGATTCCAGCATTAATTTCATTGTGCTTTTGCTCATTTTGAAGATTTTGACAGTTTCACCTGAAGTGTACAATCAGGTGCTGAAAACGCGTTTACAGCAATACAAAGTTCATTTAGGCTCTCACACCTTAACTAAATGTTGTAGACTCAAACTTTTTGCTGTCATTAGTGTATTTTAGCAACTTGAAGACGATTCCAGCATTAATTTCATTGTGCTTTTGCTCATTTTGAAGATTTTGACAGTTTCATCTGAAGTGTACATTCGGGCTGAAAGTGCATTTAAAGCAATACAAAGTTCATTTTGGCTCTCACACCTTAACTAAATGTTGTAGACTCAAACTTTTTGCTGTCATTAGTGTATTTTAGCAAAATGAAGATGAATCAAGCAGTAATTTCATTGTGCTTTTGCTCATTTTGAAGATTTTGTCATTTTCACCTGAAGTGTACAATCAGGGGCTGAAAACGCGTTTAAAGCAATAAAAAGTTCATTTTGGCTCTCACACCTTAACTAAATGTTGTAGACTCAAACTTTTTGCTGTCATTAGTGTATTTTAGCAACTTGAAGATGATTCCAGCATTAATTTCATTGTGCTTTTGCTCATTTTGAAAATTTTGACATTTTCACCTGAAGAGTACAATCAGGGGCTAAAAACGCGTTTAAAGCAATACAAAGTTCATTTAGGCTCTCACACCTTAACTAAATGTTGTAGACTCAAACTTTTTACTGTCATTAGTGTATTTTAGCAACTTGAAGATGATTCCAGCATTAATTTCAGTGTGCTTTTGGTCATTTTGAAGATTTTGACAGTTTCCCCTGAAGTGTCCAATCGGGCTGAAAATGCATTTAAAGCAATACAAAGTTAATTTTGGCTCTCACACCTTAACTAAATGTTGTAGACTCAAACTTTTTGCTGCCATTAGTGTATTTTAGCAACTTGAAGATGATTCCAGCATTAATTTCATTGTGCTTTTGCTCATTTTGAAGATTTTGACAGTTTCACCTGAAGTCTACAATCAGGTGCTGAAAACGCGTTTACAGCAATACAAAGTTCATTTAGGCTCTCACACCTTAACTAAATGTTGTAGACTCAAACTTGTTGCTGTCATTAGTGTATTTTAGCAACTTGAAGATGATTCCAGCATTAATTTCATTGTGCTTTTGCTCATTTTGAAGATTTTGATAGTTTCACCTGAAGTGTACAATCAGGTGCTGAAAACGCGTTTACAGCAATACAAAGTTCATTTTGGCTCTCACACCTTAACTAAATGTTGTAGACTCAAACTTTTTGCTGTCATTAGTGTATTTTAGCAACTTGAAGATGATTCCAGCATTAATTTCATTGTGCTTTTGCTCATTTTGAAGATTTTGACAGTTTCACCTGAAGTGTACAATCAAGGGCTGAAAACGCGTTTAAAGCAATAAAAAATTAATTTAGGCTCTCACAACTTAACTAAATGTTGTAGACTCAAACTTTTTGCTGTCATTAGTGTATTTTAGCAAAATGAAGATGATTCCAGCATTAATTTCATTGTGCTTTTGCTCATTTTGAAGATTTTGACAGTTTCACCTGAAGTGTCCAATCGGGCTGAAAATGCATTTAAAGCAATACAAAGTTAATTTTGGCTCTCACACCTTAACTAAATGTTGTAGACTCAAACTTTTTGCTGTCATTAATGTATTTTAGCAAAATGAAGATGATTCCAGCATTAATTTCATTGTGCTTTTGCTCATTTTGAAGATTTTGACAGTTTCACCTGAAGTGTACAATCAGGGGCTGAAAACGCGTTTAAAGCAATACAAAGTTCATTTAGGCTCTCACACTTTAACTAAATGTTGTAGACTCAAACTTTTTGCTGTCATTAGTGTATTTTAGCAACTTGAAGATGATTCCAGCATTAATTTCATTGTGCTTTTGCTCATTTTGAAGATTTTGACAGTTTCACCTGAAGTGTCCAATCGGGCTGAAAATGCATTTAAAGCAATACAAAGTTCATTTAGGCTCTCACACCTTAACTAAATGTTGTAGACTCAAACTTTTTACTGTCATTAGTGTATTTTAGCAACTTGAAGATGATTCCAGCATTAATTTCATTGTGCTTTTGCTCATTTTGAAGATTTTGACAGTTTCACCTGAAGTGTCCAATCGGGCTGAAAATGCATTTAAAGCAATACAAAGTTAATTTTGGCTCTCACACCTTAACTAAATGTTGTAGACTCAAACTTTTTGCTGTCATTAGTGTATTTTAGCAACTTGAAGATGATTCCAGCATTAATTTCATTGTGCTTTTGCTCATTTTGAAGATTTTGACAGTTTCACCTGAAGTGTACAATCAGGTGCTGAAAACGCGTTTACAGCAATACAAAGTTCATTTAGGCTCTCACACCTTAACTAAATGTTGTAGACTCAAACTTGTTGCTGTCATTAGTGTATTTTAGCAACTTGAAGATCATTCCAGCATTAATTTCATTGTGCTTTTGCTCATTTTGAAGATTTTGACAGTTTCACCTGAATTGTACAGTCAAGGGCTGAAAACGCATTTAAAGCAATAAAAAGTTCATTTAGGCTCTCACACCTCAACTAAATGTTGTAGACTCAAACTTTTTGCTGTCATTAGTGTATTTTAGCAACTTGAAGATGATTCCAACATTAATTTCATTGTGCTTTTGCTCATTTTGAAGATTTTGACAGTTTCACCTGAAGTGTACAATCGGGCTGAAAATGAATTTTAAAGCAATACAAAGTTCATTTTGGCTCTCACACCTTAACTAAATATTGTAGACTCAAACTTTTTGCTGTCATTAGTGTATTTTAGCAACTTGAAGATGATTCCAGCATTAATTTCATTGTGCTTTTGCTCATTTTGAAGATTTTGACAGTTTCACCTGAAGTGTACAATCAGGTGCTGAAAACGCGTTTACAGCAATACAAAGTTCATTTTGGCTCTCACACCTTAACTAAATGTTGTAGACTCAAACTTTTTGCTGTCATTAGTGTGTTTTAGCAACTTGAAGATGATTCCATCATTAATTTAATTGTGCTTTTGCTCATTTTGAAGACTTTGACAGTTTCACCTGAAGTGTACTATCGGGCTGAAAATGCATTTAAAGCAATACAAAGTTCATTTTGGCTCTCACACCTTAACTAAATGTTGTAGACTCAAACTTTTTGCTGTCATTAGTGTATTTTAGCAACTTGAAGATGATTCCAGCATTAATTTCATTGTGCTTTTGCTCATTTTGAAGATTTTGACAGTTTCACCTGAAGTGTACAATAAGGTGCTAAAAACGCGTTTACAGCAATACAAAGTTCATTTAGGCTCTCACACCTTAACTAAATGTTGTAGACTCAAACTTTTTGCTGTCATTAGTGTATTTTAGCAACTTGAAGTAGATTCCAGCATTAATTTCATTGTGCTTTTGCTCATTTTGAAGATTTTGACAGTTTCATTTGAAGTGTACATTCGGGCTGAAAGTGCATTTAAAGCAATACAAAGTTATTTTAAGCTCTCACACCTTAACTAAATGTTGTAGACTCAAACTTTTTGCTGTCATTAGTGTATTTTAGCAACTTGAAGATGATTCAAGCATTAATTTCATTGTGCTTTTGCTCATTTTGAAGATTTTGACAGTTTCATCTGAAATGTACATTCGGGCTGAAAGTGCATTTAAAGCAATACAAAGTTCATTTTGGCTCTCACACCTTAACTAAATGTTGTAGACTCAAACTTTTTGCTGTCATTAGTGTATTTTAGCAAAATGAAGATGAATCAAGCATTAATTTCATTGTGCTTTTGCTCATTTTGAAGATTTTGACAGTTTCACCTGAAGTGTCCAATCGGGCTGAAAATGCATTTAAAGCAATACAAAGTTAATTTTGGCTCTCACACCTTAACTAAATGTTGTAGACTCAAACTTTTTGCTGTCATTAGTGTATTTTAGCAACTTGAAGATGATTCCAGCATTAATTTTATTGTGCTTTTGCTCATTTTGAAGATTTTGACAGTTTCACCTGAAGTGTACAATCAAGGGCTGAAAACGCGTTTAAAGCAATAAAAAGTTAATTTAGGCTCTCACAACTTAACTAAATGTTGTAGACTCAAACTTTTTACTGTCATTAGTGTATTTTAGCAACTTGAAGATGATTCCAGCATTAATTTCATTGTGCTTTTGCTCATTTTGAAGATTTTGACAGTTTCACCTGAAGTGTCCAATCGGGCTGAAAATGCATTTAAAGCAATACAAAGTTAATTTTGGCTCTCACACCTTAACTAAATGTTGTAGACTCAAACTTTTTGCTGTCATTAGTGTATTTTAGCAACTTGAAGATGATTCCAGCATTAATTTCATTGTGCTTTTGCTCATTTTGAAGATTTTGACAGTTTCACCTGAAGTGTACAATCAGGTGCTGAAAACGCGTTTACAGCAATACAAAGTTCATTTAGGCTCTCACACCTCAACTAAATGTTGTAGACTCAAACTTTTTGCTGTCATTAGTGTATTTTACCAACTTGAAGATGATTCCAACATTAATTTCATTGTGCTTTTGCTCATTTTGAAGATTTTGACAGTTTCACCTGAAGTGTACAATCGGGCTGAAAATGAATTTTAAAGCAATACAAAGTTCATTTTGGCTCTCACACCTTAACTAAATATTGTAGACTCAAACTTTTTGCTGTCATTAGTGTATTTTAGCAACTTGAAGATGATTCCAGCATTAATTTCATTGTGCTTTTGCTCATTTTGAAGATTTTGACAGTTTCACCTGAAGTGTACAATCAGGTGCTGAAAACGCGTTTACAGCAATACAAAGTTCATTTTGGCTCTCACACCTTAACTAAATGTTGTAGACTCAAACTTTTTGCTGTCATTAGTGTATTTTAGCAACTTGAAGATGATTCCATCATTAATTTAATTTTGCTTTTGCTCATTTTGAAGATTTTGACAGTTTCACCTGAAGTGTACTATCGGGCTGAAAATGCATTTAAAGCAATACAAAGTTCATTTTGGCTCTCACACCTTAACTAAATGTTGTAGACTCAAACTTTTTGCTGTCATTAGTGTATTTTAGCAACTTGAAGATGATTCCAGCATTAATTTCATTGTGCTTTTGCTCATTTTGAAGATTTTGACATTTTCACCTGAAGTGTACAATCAGGGGCTGAAAACGCGTTTAAAGCAATAAAAAGTTCATTTTGGCTCTCACACCTTAACTAAATGTTGTAGACTCAAACTTTTTGCTGTCATTAGTGTATTTTAGCAACTTGAAGATGATTCCAGCATTAATTTCATTGTGCTTTTGCTCATTTTGAAGATTTTAACAGTTTCACCTGAAGTGTACATTCGGGCTGAAAATGCATTTAAAGCAATACAAAGTTCATTTTGGCTCTCACACCTTAACTAAATGTTGTAGACTTAAACTTGTTACTGTCATTAGTGTATTTTAGCAACTTGAAGATGATTCCAGCATTAATTTCATTGTGCTTTTGCTCATTTTGAAGATTTTGACAGTTTCACCTGAAGTGTACAATCGGGCTGAAAATGAATTTTAAAGCAATACAAAGTTAATTTTGGCTCTCACACCTTAACTAAATGTTGTAGACTCAAACTTTTTGCTGTCATTAGTGTATTTTAGCAAAATGAAGATGATTCAAGCATTAATTTCATTGTGCTTTTGCTCATTTTGAAGATTTTGATAGTTTCACCTGAAGTGTACAATCAGGGGCTGAAAACGCGTTTAAAGCAATACAAAGTTCATTTAGGCTCTCACACCTTAACTAAATGTTGTAGACTCAAACTTTTTGCTTTCATTAGTGTATTTTAGCAACTTGAAGATGATTCCAGCATTAATTTCATTGTGCTTTTGCTCATTTTGAAGATTTTGATAGTTTCACCTGAAGTGTACAATCAGGTGCTGAAAACGCGTTTACAGCAATACAAAGTTCATTTTGGCTCTCACACCTTAACTAAATGTTGTAGACTCAAACTTTTTGCTGTCATTAGTGTATTTTAGCAACTTGAAGATGATTCCAGCATTAATTTCATTGTGCTTTTGCTCATTTTGAAGATTTTGACAGTTTCACCTGAAGTGTACAATCGGGCTGAAAATGAATTTTAAAGCAATACAAAGTTAATTTTGGCTCTCACACCTTAACTAAATGTTGTAGACTCAAACTTTTTGCTGTCATTAGTGTATTTTAGCAAAATGAAGATGATTCAAGCATTAATTTCATTGTGCTTTTGCTCATTTTGAAGATTTTGACATTTTCACCTGAAGTGTACAATCAGGGGCTGAAAACGCGTTTAAAGCAATAAAAAGTTAATTTTGGCTCTCACACCTTAACTAAATGTTGTAGACTCAAACTTTTTGCTGTCATTAGTGTATTTTAGCAACTTGAAGATGATTCCAGCATTAATTTCATTGTGCTTTTGCTCATTTTGAAGATTTTGACAGTTTCACCTGAAGTGTCCAATCGGGCTGAAAATGCATTTAAAGCAATACAAAGTTCATTTAGGCTCTCACACCTTAACTAAATGTTGTAGACTCAAACTTTTTACTGTCATTAGTGTATTTTAGCAACTTGAAGATGATTCCAGCATTAATTTCATTGTGCTTTTGCTCATTTTGAAGATTTTGACAGTTTCACCTGAAGTGTCCAATCGGGCTGAAAATGCATTTAAAGCAATACATAGTTAATTTTGGCTCTCACACCTTAACTAAATGTTGTAGACTCAAACTTTTTGCTGTCATTAGTGTATTTTAGCAACTTGAAGATGATTCCAGCATTAATTTCATTGTGCTTTTGCTCATTTTGAAGATTTTGACAGTTTCACCTGAAGTGTACAATCAGGTGCTGAAAACGCGTTTACAGCAATACAAAGTTCATTTAGGCTCTCACACCTTAACTAAATGTTGTAGACTCAAACTTTTTGCTGTCATTAGTGTATTTTAGCAAAATGAAGATGATTCAAGCATTAATTTCATTGTGCTTTTGCTCATTTTGAAAATTTTGACATTTTCACCTGAAGTGTACAATTAGGGGCTGAAAACGCGTTTAAAGCAATAAAAAGTTCATTTTGGCTCTCACACCTTAACTAAATGTTGTAGACTCAAACTGTTTTCTGTCATTAGTGTATTTTAGCAACTTGAAGATGATTCCAGCATTAATTTCATTGTGCTTTTGCTCATTTTGAAGATTTTGACAGTTTCACCTGAAGTGTACAATCAGGGGCTGAAAACGCGTTTAAAGCAATACAAAGTTCATTTAGGCTCTCACACCTTAACTAAATGTTGTAGACTCAAACTTTTTGCTTTCATTAGTGTATTTTAGCAACTTGAAGATGATTCCAGCATTAATTTCATTGTGCTTTTGCTCATTTTGAAGATTTTGACAGTTTCACCTGAAGTGTACAATCGGGCTGAAAATGCATTTAAAGCAATACAAAGTTCATTTAGGCTCTCACACCTTAACTAAATGTTGTAGACTCAAACGTGTTGCTGTCATTAGTGTATTTTAGCAACTTGAAGATGATTCCAGCATTAATTTCATTGTGCTTTTGCTCATTTTGAAGATTTTGACAGTTTCACCTGAAGTGTACAATCAGGGGCTGAAAACGCGTTTAAAGCAATACAAAGTTCATTTAGGCTCTCACACCTTAACTAAATGTTGTAGACTCAAACTTTTTGCTTTCATTAGTGTATTTTAGCAACTTGAAGATGATTCCAGCATTAATTTCATTGTGCTTTTGCTCATTTTGAAGATTTTGACAGTTTCACCTGAAGTGTACAATCAGGTGCTGAAAACGCGTTTACAGCAATACAAAGTTCATTTAGGCTCTCACACCTCAACTAAATGTTGTAGACTCAAACTTTTTGCTGTCATTAGTGTATTTTACCAACTTGAAGATGATTCCAACATTAATTTCATTGTGCTTTTGCTCATTTTGAAGATTTTGACAGTTTCACCTGAAGTGTACAATCGGGCTGAAAATGAATTTTAAAGCAATACAAAGTTCATTTTGGCTCTCACACCTTAACTAAATATTGTAGACTCAAACTTTTTGCTGTCATTAGTGTATTTTAGCAACTTGAAGATGATTCCAGCATTAATTTCATTGTGCTTTTGCTCATTTTGAAGATTTTGACAGTTTCACCTGAAGTGTACAATCAGGTGCTGAAAACGCGTTTACAGCAATACAAAGTTCATTTTGGCTCTCACACCTTAACTAAATGTTGTAGACTCAAACTTTTTGCTGTCATTAGTGTATTTTAGCAACTTGAAGATGATTCCATCATTAATTTAATTGTGCTTTTGCTCATTTTGAAGATTTTGACAGTTTCACCTGAAGTGTACTATCGGGCTGAAAATGCATTTAAAGCAATACAAAGTTCATTTTGGCTCTCACACCTTAACTAAATGTTGTAGACTCAAACTTTTTGCTGTCATTAGTGTATTTTAGCAACTTGAAGATGATTCCAGCATTAATTTCATTGTGCTTTTGCTCATTTTGAAGATTTTGACATTTTCACCTGAAGTGTACAATCAGGGGCTGAAAACGCGTTTAAAGCAATAAAAAGTTCATTTTGGCTCTCACACCTTAACTAAATGTTGTAGACTCAAACTTTTTGCTGTCATTAGTGTATTTTAGCAACTTGAAGATGATTCCAGCATTAATTTCATTGTGCTTTTGCTCATTTTGAAGATTTTAACAGTTTCACCTGAAGTGTACATTCGGGCTGAAAATGCATTTAAAGCAATACAAAGTTCATTTTGGCTCTCACACCTTAACTAAATGTTGTAGACTTAAACTTGTTACTGTCATTAGTGTATTTTAGCAACTTGAAGATGATTCCAGCATTAATTTCATTGTGCTTTTGCTCATTTTGAAGATTTTGACAGTTTCACCTGAAGTGTACAATCGGGCTGAAAATGAATTTTAAAGCAATACAAAGTTAATTTTGGCTCTCACACCTTAACTAAATGTTGTAGACTCAAACTTTTTGCTGTCATTAGTGTATTTTAGCAAAATGAAGATGATTCAAGCATTAATTTCATTGTGCTTTTGCTCATTTTGAAGATTTTGACAGTTTCACCTGAAGTGTACAATCAGGGGCTGAAAACGCGTTTAAAGCAATACAAAGTTCATTTAGGCTCTCACACCTTAACTAAATGTTGTAGACTCAAACTTTTTGCTTTCATTAGTGTATTTTAGCAACTTGAAGATGATTCCAGCATTAATTTCATTGTGCTTTTGCTCATTTTGAAGATTTTGATAGTTTCACCTGAAGTGTACAATCAGGTGCTGAAAACGCGTTTACAGCAATACAAAGTTCATTTTGGCTCTCACACCTTAACTAAATGTTGTAGACTCAAACTTTTTGCTGTCATTAGTGTATTTTAGCAACTTGAAGATGATTCCAGCATTAATTTCATTGTGCTTTTGCTCATTTTGAAGATTTTGACAGTTTCACCTGAAGTGTACAATCGGGCTGAAAATGAATTTTAAAGCAATACAAAGTTAATTTTGGCTCTCACACCTTAACTAAATGTTGTAGACTCAAACTTTTTGCTGTCATTAGTGTATTTTAGCAAAATGAAGATGATTCAAGCATTAATTTCATTGTGCTTTTGCTCATTTTGAAGATTTTGACATTTTCACCTGAAGTGTACAATCAGGGGCTGAAAACGCGTTTAAAGCAATAAAAAGTTAATTTTGGCTCTCACACCTTAACTAAATGTTGTAGACTCAAACTTTTTGCTGTCATTAGTGTATTTTAGCAACTTGAAGATGATTCCAGCATTAATTTCATTGTGCTTTTGCTCATTTTGAAGATTTTGACAGTTTCACCTGAAGTGTCCAATCGGGCTGAAAATGCATTTAAAGCAATACAAAGTTCATTTAGGCTCTCACACCTTAACTAAATGTTGTAGACTCAAACTTTTTACTGTCATTAGTGTATTTTAGCAACTTGAAGATGATTCCAGCATTAATTTCATTGTGCTTTTGCTCATTTTGAAGATTTTGACAGTTTCACCTGAAGTGTCCAATCGGGCTGAAAATGCATTTAAAGCAATACAAAGTTAATTTTGGCTCTCACACCTTAACTAAATGTTGTAGACTCAAACTTTTTGCTGTCATTAGTGTATTTTAGCAACTTGAAGATGATTCCAGCATTAATTTCATTGTGCTTTTGCTCATTTTGAAGATTTTGACAGTTTCACCTGAAGTGTACAATCAGGTGCTGAAAACGCGTTTACAGCAATACAAAGTTCATTTAGGCTCTCACACCTTAACTAAATGTTGTAGACTCAAACTTTTTGCTGTCATTAGTGTATTTTAGCAAAATGAAGATGATTCAAGCATTAATTTCATTGTGCTTTTGCTCATTTTGAAAATTTTGACATTTTCACCTGAAGTGTACAATTAGGGGCTGAAAACGCGTTTAAAGCAATAAAAAGTTCATTTTGGCTCTCACACCTTAACTAAATGTTGTAGACTCAAACTGTTTTCTGTCATTAGTGTATTTTAGCAACTTGAAGATGATTCCAGCATTAATTTCATTGTGCTTTTGCTCATTTTGAAGATTTTGACAGTTTCACCTGAAGTGTACAATCAGGGGCTGAAAACGCGTTTAAAGCAATACAAAGTTCATTTAGGCTCTCACACCTTAACTAAATGTTGTAGACTCAAACTTTTTGCTTTCATTAGTGTATTTTAGCAACTTGAAGATGATTCCAGCATTAATTTCATTGTGCTTTTGCTCATTTTGAAGATTTTGACAGTTTCACCTGAAGTGTACAATCGGGCTGAAAATGCATTTAAAGCAATACAAAGTTCATTTAGGCTCTCACACCTTAACTAAATGTTGTAGACTCAAACGTGTTGCTGTCATTAGTGTATTTTAGCAACTTGAAGATGATTCCAGCATTAATTTCATTGTGCTTTTGCTCATTTTGAAGATTTTGACAGTTTCACCTGAAGTGTACAATCAGGGGCTGAAAACGCGTTTAAAGCAATACAAAGTTCATTTAGGCTCTCACACCTTAACTAAATGTTGTAGACTCAAACTGTTTACTGTCATTAGTGTATTTTAGCAACTTGAAAATGATTCCAGCATCAATTTCATTGTGCTTTTGCTCATTTTGAAGATTTTGACAGTTTCACCTGAAGTGTCCAATCGGGCTGAAAATGCATTTAAAGCAATACAAAGTTAATTTTTGCTCTCAAACCTTAACTAAATGTTGTAGACTCAAACTTTTTGCTGTCATTAGTGTATTTTAGCAACTTGAAGATGATTCCAGCATTCATTTCATTGTGCTTTTGCTCATTTTGAAGATTTTGACAGTTTCACCTGAAGTGTACAATCAGGTGCTGAAAACGCGTTTACAGCAATACAAAGTTCATTTTGGCTCTCACACCTTAACTAAATGTTGTAGACTCAAACTTTTTGCTGTCATTAGTGTATTTTAGCAACTTGAAGATGATTCCATCATTAATTTAATTGTGCTTTTGCTCATTTTGAAGATTTTGACAGTTTCACCTGAAGTGTACTATCGGGCTGAAAATGCATTTAAAGCAATACAAAGTTCATTTTGGCTCTCACACCTTAACTAAATGTTGTAGACTCAAACTTTTTGCTGTCATTAGTGTATTTTAGCAACTTGAAGATGATTCCAGCATTAAATTCATTGTGCTTTTGCTCATTTTGAAGATTTTGACAGTTTCACCTGAAGTGTACAATCAGGTGCTGAAAACGCGTTTACAGCAATACAAAGTTCATTTAGGCTCTCACACCTTAACTAAATGTTGTAGACTCAAACTTTTTGCTGTCATTAGTGTATTTTAGCAACTTGAAGACGATTCCAGCATTAATTTCATTGTGCTTTTGCTCATTTTGAAGATTTTGACAGTTTCATCTGAAGTGTACATTCGGGCTGAAAGTGCATTTAAAGCAATACAAAGTTCATTTTGGCTCTCACACCTTAACTAAATGTTGTAGACTCAAACTTTTTGCTGTCATTAGTGTATTTTAGCAAAATGAAGATGAATCAAGCATTAATTTCATTGTGCTTTTGCTCATTTTGAAGATTTTGTCATTTTCACCTGAAGTGTACAATCAGGGGCTGAAAACGCGTTTAAAGCAATAAAAAGTTCATTTTGGCTCTCACACCTTAACTAAATGTTGTAGACTCAAACTTTTTGCTGTCATTAGTGTATTTTAGCAACTTGAAGATGATTCCAGCATTAATTTCATTGTGCTTTTGCTCATTTTGAAGATTTTGACAGTTTTATCTGAAGTGTACATTCGGGCTGAAAGTGCATTTAAATAAATACAAAGTTCATTTTGGCTCTCACACCTTAACTAAATGTTGTAGACTCAAACTTTTTGCTGTCATTAGTGTATTTTAGCAAAATGAAGATGAATCAAGCATTAATTTCATTGTGCTTTTGCTCATTTTGAAAATTTTGACATTTTCACCTGAAGAGTACAATCAGGGGCTAAAAACGCGTTTAAAGCAATACAAAGTTCATTTAGGCTCTCACACCTTAACTAAATGTTGTAGACTCAAACTTTTTACTGTCATTAGTGTATTTTAGCAACTTGAAGATGATTCCAGCATTAATTTCAGTGTGCTTTTGGTCATTTTGAAGATTTTGACAGTTTCCCCTGAAGTGTCCAATCGGGCTGAAAATGCATTTAAAGCAATTCAAAGTTAATTTTGGCTCTCACACCTTAACTAAATGTTGTAGACTCAAACTTTTTGCTGCCATTAGTGTATTTTAGCAACTTGAAGATGATTCCAGCATTAATTTCATTGTGCTTTTGCTCATTTTGAAGATTTTGACAGTTTCACCTGAAGTGTACAATCAGGTGCTGAAAACGCGTTTACAGCAATACAAAGTTCATTTAGGCTCTCACACCTTAACTAAATGTTGTAGACTCAAACTTGTTGCTGTCATTAGTGTATTTTAGCAACTTGAAGATGATTCCAGCATTAATTTCATTGTGCTTTTGCTCATTTTGAAGATTTTGATAGTTTCACCTGAAGTGTACAATCAGGTGCTGAAAACGCGTTTACAGCAATACAAAGTTCATTTTGGCTCTCACACCTTAACTAAATGTTGTAGACTCAAACTTTTTGCTGTCATTAGTGTATTTTAGCAACTTGAAGATGATTCCAGCATTAATTTCATTGTGCTTTTGCTCATTTTGAAGATTTTGACAGTTTCACCTGAAGTGTACAATCAGGGGCTGAAAACGCCTTTAAAGCAATACAAAGTTCATTTAGGCTCTCACACCTTAACTAAATGTTGTAGACTCAAACTGTTTACTGTCATTAGTGTATTTTAGCAACTTGAAAGTGATTCCAGCATCAATTTCATTGTGCTTTTGCTCATTTTGAAGATTTTGACAGTTTCACCTGAAGTGTCCAATCGGGCTGAAAACGCATTTAAAGCAATACAAAGTTAATTTTGGCTCTCAAACCTTAACTAAATGTTGTAGACTCAAACTTTTTGCTGTCATTAGTGTATTTTAGCAACTTGAAGATGATTCCAGCATTCATTTCATTGTGCTTTTGCTCATTTTGAAGATTTTGACAGTTTCACCTGAAGTGTACAATCAGGTGCTGAAAACGCGTTTACAGCAATACAAAGTTCATTTTGGCTCTCACACCTTAACTAAATGTTGTAGACTCAAACTTTTTGCTGTCATTAGTGTATTTTAGCAACTTGAAGATGATTCCATCATTAATTTAATTGTGCTTTTGCTCATTTTGAAGATTTTGACAGTTTCACCTGAAGTGTACTATCGGGCTGAAAATGCATTTAAAGCAATACAAAGTTCATTTTGGCTCTCACACCTTAACTAAATGTTGTAGACTCAAACTTTTTGCTGTCATTAGTGTATTTTAGCAACTTGAAGATGATTCCAGCATTAATTTCATTGTGCTTTTGCTCATTTTGAAGATTTTGACAGTTTCACCTGAAGTGTACAATCAGGTGCTGAAAACGCGTTTACAGCAATACAAAGTTCATTTAGGCTCTCACACCTTAACTAAATGTTGTAGACTCAAACTTTTTGCTGTCATTAGTGTATTTTAGCAACTTGAAGACGATTCCAGCATTAATTGCATTGTGCTTTTGCTCATTTTGAAGATTTTGACAGTTTCATCTGAAGTGTACATTCGGGCTGAAAGTGCATTTAAAGCAATACAAAGTTCATTTTGGCTCTCACACCTTAACTAAATGTTGTAGACTCAAACTTTTTGCTGTCATTAGTGTATTTTAGCAAAATGGAGATGAATCAAGCATTAATTTCATTGTGCTTTTGCTCATTTTGAAGATTTTGTCATTTTCACCTGAAGTGTACAATCAGGGGCTGAAAACGCGTTTAAAGCAATAAAAAGTTCATTTTGGCTCTCACACCTTAACTAAATGTTGTAGACTCAAACTTTTTGCTGTCATTAGTGTATTTTAGCAACTTGAAGATGATTCCAGCATTAATTTCATTGTGCTTTTGCTCATTTTGAAAATTTTGACATTTTCACCTGAAGAGTACAATCAGGGGCTAAAAACGCGTTTAAAGCAATACAAAGTTCATTTAGGCTCTCACACCTTAACTAAATGTTGTAGACTCAAACTTTTTACTGTCATTAGTGTATTTTAGCAACTTGAAGATGATTCCAGCATTAATTTCAGTGTGCTTTTGGTCATTTTGAAGATTTTGACAGTTTCCCCTGAAGTGTCCAATCGGGCTGAAAATGCATTTAAAGCAATACAAAGTTAATTTTGGCTCTCACACCTTAACTAAATGTTGTAGACTCAAACTTTTTGCTGCCATTAGTGTATTTTAGCAACTTGAAGATGATTCCAGCATTAATTTCATTGTGCTTTTGCTCATTTTGAAGATTTTGACAGTTTCACCTGAAGTGTACAATCAGGTGCTGAAAACGCGTTTACAGCAATACAAAGTTCATTTAGGCTCTCACACCTTAACTAAATGTTGTAGACTCAAACTTGTTGCTGTCATTAGTGTATTTTAGCAACTTGAAGATGATTCCAGCATTAATTTCATTGTGCTTTTGCTCATTTTGAAGATTTTGATAGTTTCACCTGAAGTGTACAATCAGGTGCTGAAAACGCGTTTACAGCAATACAAAGTTCATTTTGGCTCTCACACCTTAACTAAATGTTGTAGACTCAAACTTTTTGCTGTCATTAGTGTATTTTAGCAACTTGAAGATGATTCCAGCATTAATTTCATTGTGCTTTTGCTCATTTTGAAGATTTTGACAGTTTCACCTGAAGTGTACAATCAAGGGCTGAAAACGCGTTTAAAGCAATAAAAAATTAATTTAGGCTCTCACAACTTAACTAAATGTTGTAGACTCAAACTTTTTGCTGTCATTAGTGTATTTTAGCAAAATGAAGATGATTCCAGCATTAATTTCATTGTGCTTTTGCTCATTTTGAAGATTTTGACAGTTTCACCTGAAGTGTCCAATCGGGCTGAAAATGCATTTAAAGCAATACAAAGTTAATTTTGGCTCTCACACCTTAACTAAATGTTGTAGACTCAAACTTTTTGCTGTCATTAATGTATTTTAGCAAAATGAAGATGATTCCAGCATTAATTTCATTGTGCTTTTGCTCATTTTGAAGATTTTGACAGTTTCACCTGAAGTGTACAATCAGGGGCTGAAAACGCGTTTAAAGCAATACAAAGTTCATTTAGGCTCTCACACTTTAACTAAATGTTGTAGACTCAAACTTTTTGCTGTCATTAGTGTATTTTAGCAACTTGAAGATGATTCCAGCATTAATTTCATTGTGCTTTTGCTCATTTTGAAGATTTTGACAGTTTCACCTGAAGTGTCCAATCGGGCTGAAAATGCATTTAAAGCAATACAAAGTTCATTTAGGCTCTCACACCTTAACTAAATGTTGTAGACTCAAACTTTTTACTGTCATTAGTGTATTTTAGCAACTTGAAGATGATTCCAGCATTAATTTCATTGTGCTTTTGCTCATTTTGAAGATTTTGACAGTTTCACCTGAAGTGTCCAATCGGGCTGAAAATGCATTTAAAGCAATACAAAGTTAATTTTGGCTCTCACACCTTAACTAAATGTTCTAGACTCAAACTTTTTGCTGTCATTAGTGTATTTTAGCAACTTGAAGATGATTCCAGCATTAATTTCATTGTGCTTTTGCTCATTTTGAAGATTTTGACAGTTTCACCTGAAGTGTACAATCAGGTGCTGAAAACGCGTTTACAGCAATACAAAGTTCATTTAGGCTCTCACACCTTAACTAAATGTTGTAGACTCAAACTTGCTGCTGTCATTAGTGTATTTTAGCAACTTGAAGATGATTCCAGCATTAATTTCATTGTGCTTTTGCTCATTTTGAAGATTTTGACAGTTTCACCTGAATTGTACAGTCAAGGGCTGAAAACGCATTTAAAGCAATAAAAAGTTCATTTAGGCTCTCACACCTCAACTAAATGTTGTAGACTCAAACTTTTTGCTGTCATTAGTGTATTTTAGCAACTTGAAGATGATTCCAACATTAATTTCATTGTGCTTTTGCTCATTTTGAAGATTTTGACAGTTTCACCTGAAGTGTACAATCGGGCTGAAAATGAATTTTAAAGCAATACAAAGTTCATTTTGGCTCTCACACCTTAACTAAATATTGTAGACTCAAACTTTTTGCTGTCATTAGTGTATTTTAGCAACTTGAAGATGATTCCAGCATTAATTTCATTGTGCTTTTGCTCATTTTGAAGATTTTGACAGTTTCACCTGAAGTGTACAATCAGGTGCTGAAAACGCGTTTACAGCAATACAAAGTTCATTTTGGCTCTCACACCTTAACTAAATGTTGTAGACTCAAACTTTTTGCTGTCATTAGTGTATTTTAGCAACTTGAAGATGATTCCATCATTAATTTAATTGTGCTTTTGCTCATTTTGAAGATTTTGACAGTTTCACCTGAAGTGTACTATCGGGCTGAAAACGCGTTTAAAGCAATACAAAGTTCATTTTGGCTCTCACACCTTAACTAAATGTTGTAGACTCAAACTTTTTGCTGTCATTAGTGTATTTTAGCAACTTGAAGTAGATTCCAGCATTAATTTCATTGTGCTTTTGCTCATTTTGAAGATTTTGACAGTTTCATTTGAAGTGTACATTCGGGCTGAAAGTGCATTTAAAGCAATACAAAGTTATTTTAAGCTCTCACACCTTAACTAAATGTTGTAGACTCAAACTTTTTGCTGTCATTAGTGTATTTTAGCAACTTGAAGATGATTCAAGCATTAATTTCATTGTGCTTTTGCTCATTTTGAAGATTTTGACAGTTTCATCTGAAGTGTACATTCGGGCTGAAAGTGCATTTAAAGCAATACAAAGTTCATTTTGGCTCTCACACCTTAACTAAATGTTGTAGACTCAAACTTTTTGCTGTCATTAGTGTATTTTAGCAAAATGAAGATGAATCAAGCATTAATTTCATTGTGCTTTTGCTCATTTTGAAGATTTTGACAGTTTCACCTGAAGTGTCCAATCGGGCTGAAAATGCATTTAAAGCAATACAAAGTTAATTTTGGCTCTCACACCTTAACTAAATGTTGTAGACTCAAACTTTTTGCTGTCATTAGTGTATTTTAGCAACTTGAAGATGATTCCAGCATTAATTTTATTGTGCTTTTGCTCATTTTGAAGATTTTGACAGTTTCACCTGAAGTGTACAATCAAGGGCTGAAAACGCGTTTAAAGCAATAAAAAGTTAATTTAGGCTCTCACAACTTAACTAAATGTTGTAGACTCAAACTTTTTACTGTCATTAGTGTATTTTAGCAACTTGAAGATGATTCCAGCATTAATTTCATTGTGCTTTTGCTCATTTTGAAGATTTTGACAGTTTCACCTGAAGTGTCCAATCGGGCTGAAAATGCATTTAAAGCAATACAAAGTTAATTTTGGCTCTCACACCTTAACTAAATGTTGTAGACTCAAACTTTTTGCTGTCATTAGTGTATTTTAGCAACTTGAAGATGATTCCAGCATTAATTTCATTGTGCTTTTGCTCATTTTGAAGATTTTGACAGTTTCACCTGAAGTGTACAATCAGGTGCTGAAAACGCGTTTACAGCAATACAAAGTTCATTTAGGCTCTCACACCTTAACTAAATGTTGTAGACTCAAACTTTTTGCTGTCATTAGTGTATTTTAGCAACTTGAAGACGATTCCAGCATTAATTTCATTGTGCTTTTGCTCATTTTGAAGATTTTGACAGTTTCATCTGAAGTGTACATTCGGGCTGAAAGTGCATTTAAAGCAATACAAAGTTCATTTTGGCTCTCACACCTTAACTAAATGTTGTAGACTCAAACTTTTTGCTGTCATTAGTGTATTTTAGCAAAATGAAGATGAATCAAGCATTAATTTCATTGTGCTTTTGCTCATTTTGAAGATTTTGTCATTTTCACCTGAAGTGTACAATCAGGGGCTGAAAACGCGTTTAAAGCAATAAAAAGTTCATTTTGGCTCTCACACCTTAACTAAATGTTGTAGACTCAAACTTTTTGCTGTCATTAGTGTATTTTAGCAACTTGAAGATGATTCCAGCATTAATTTCATTGTGCTTTTGCTCATTTTGAAGATTTTGACAGTTTTATCTGAAGTGTACATTCGGGCTGAAAGAGCATTTAAATAAATACAAAGTTCATTTTGGCTCTCACACCTTAACTAAATGTTGTAGACTCAAACTTTTTGCTGTCATTAGTGTATTTTAGCAAAATGAAGATGAATCAAGCATTAATTTCATTGTGCTTTTGCTCATTTTGAAAATTTTGACATTTTCACCTGAAGAGTACAATCAGGGGCTAAAAACGCGTTTAAAGCAATACAAAGTTCATTTAGGCTCTCACACCTTAACTAAATGTTGTAGACTCAAACTTTTTACTGTCATTAGTGTATTTTAGCAACTTGAAGATGATTCCAGCATTAATTTCAGTGTGCTTTTGGTCATTTTGAAGATTTTGACAGTTTCCCCTGAAGTGTCCAATCGGGCTGAAAATGCATTTAAAGCAATTCAAAGTTAATTTTGGCTCTCACACCTTAACTAAATGTTGTAGACTCAAACTTTTTGCTGCCATTAGTGTATTTTAGCAACTTGAAGATGATTCCAGCATTAATTTCATTGTGCTTTTGCTCATTTTGAAGATTTTGACAGTTTCACCTGAAGTGTACAATCAGGTGCTGAAAACGCGTTTACAGCAATACAAAGTTCATTTAGGCTCTCACACCTTAACTAAATGTTGTAGACTCAAACTTGTTGCTGTCATTAGTGTATTTTAGCAACTTGAAGATGATTCCAGCATTAATTTCATTGTGCTTTTGCTCATTTTGAAGATTTTGATAGTTTCACCTGAAGTGTACAATCAGGTGCTGAAAACGCGTTTACAGCAATACAAAGTTCATTTTGGCTCTCACACCTTAACTAAATGTTGTAGACTCAAACTTTTTGCTGTCATTAGTGTATTTTAGCAACTTGAAGATGATTCCAGCATTAATTTCATTGTGCTTTTGCTCATTTTGAAGATTTTGACAGTTTTATCTGAAGTGTACATTCGGGCTGAAAGAGCATTTAAATAAATACAAAGTTCATTTTGGCTCTCACACCTTAACTAAATGTTGTAGACTCAAACTTTTTGCTGTCATTAGTGTATTTTAGCAAAATGAAGATGAATCAAGCATTAATTTCATTGTGCTTTTGCTCATTTTGAAAATTTTGACATTTTCACCTGAAGAGTACAATCAGGGGCTAAAAACGCGTTTAAAGCAATACAAAGTTCATTTAGGCTCTCACACCTTAACTAAATGTTGTAGACTCAAACTTTTTACTGTCATTAGTGTATTTTAGCAACTTGAAGATGATTCCAGCATTAATTTCAGTGTGCTTTTGGTCATTTTGAAGATTTTGACAGTTTCCCCTGAAGTGTCCAATCGGGCTGAAAATGCATTTAAAGCAATTCAAAGTTAATTTTGGCTCTCACACCTTAACTAAATGTTGTAGACTCAAACTTTTTGCTGCCATTAGTGTATTTTAGCAACTTGAAGATGATTCCAGCATTAATTTCATTGTGCTTTTGCTCATTTTGAAGATTTTGACAGTTTCACCTGAAGTGTACAATCAGGTGCTGAAAACGCGTTTACAGCAATACAAAGTTCATTTAGGCTCTCACACCTTAACTAAATGTTGTAGACTCAAACTTGTTGCTGTCATTAGTGTATTTTAGCAACTTGAAGATGATTCCAGCATTAATTTCATTGTGCTTTTGCTCATTTTGAAGATTTTGATAGTTTCACCTGAAGTGTACAATCAGGTGCTGAAAACGCGTTTACAGCAATACAAAGTTCATTTTGGCTCTCACACCTTAACTAAATGTTGTAGACTCAAACTTTTTGCTGTCATTAGTGTATTTTAGCAACTTGAAGATGATTCCAGCATTAATTTCATTGTGCTTTTGCTCATTTTGAAGATTTTGACAGTTTCACCTGAAGTGTACAATCAGGGGCTGAAAACGCCTTTAAAGCAATACAAAGTTCATTTAGGCTCTCACACCTTAACTAAATGTTGTAGACTCAAACTGTTTACTGTCATTAGTGTATTTTAGCAACTTGAAAGTGATTCCAGCATCAATTTCATTGTGCTTTTGCTCATTTTGAAGATTTTGACAGTTTCACCTGAAGTGTACTATCGGGCTGAAAATGCATTTAAAGCAATACAAAGTTCATTTTGGCTCTCACACCTTAACTAAATGTTGTAGACTCAAACTTTTTGCTGTCATTAGTGTATTTTAGCAACTTGAAGATGATTCCAGCATTAATTTCATTGTGCTTTTGCTCATTTTGAAGATTTTGACAGTTTCACCTGAAGTGTACAATCAGGTGCTGAAAACGCGTTTACAGCAATACAAAGTTCATTTAGGCTCTCACACCTTAACTAAATGTTGTAGACTCAAACTTTTTGCTGTCATTAGTGTATTTTAGCAACTTGAAGACGATTCCAGCATTAATTGCATTGTGCTTTTGCTCATTTTGAAGATTTTGACAGTTTCATCTGAAGTGTACATTCGGGCTGAAAGTGCATTTAAAGCAATACAAAGTTCATTTTGGCTCTCACACCTTAACTAAATGTTGTAGACTCAAACTTTTTGCTGTCATTAGTGTATTTTAGCAAAATGGAGATGAATCAAGCATTAATTTCATTGTGCTTTTGCTCATTTTGAAGATTTTGTCATTTTCACCTGAAGTGTACAATCAGGGGCTGAAAATGCGTTTAAAGCAATAAAAAGTTCATTTTGGCTCTCACACCTTAACTAAATGTTGTAGACTCAAACTTTTTGCTGTCATTAGTGTATTTTAGCAACTTGAAGATGATTCCAGCATTAATTTCATTGTGCTTTTGCTCATTTTGAAAATTTTGACATTTTCACCTGAAGAGTACAATCAGGGGCTAAAAACGCGTTTAAAGCAATACAAAGTTCATTTAGGCTCTCACACCTTAACTAAATGTTGTAGACTCAAACTTTTTACTGTCATTAGTGTATTTTAGCAACTTGAAGATGATTCCAGCATTAATTTCAGTGTGCTTTTGGTCATTTTGAAGATTTTGACAGTTTCCCCTGAAGTGTCCAATCGGGCTGAAAATGCATTTAAAGCAATACAAAGTTAATTTTGGCTCTCACACCTTAACTAAATGTTGTAGACTCAAACTTTTTGCTGCCATTAGTGTATTTTAGCAACTTGAAGATGATTCCAGCATTAATTTCATTGTGCTTTTGCTCATTTTGAAGATTTTGACAGTTTCACCTGAAGTGTACAATCAGGTGCTGAAAACGCGTTTACAGCAATACAAAGTTCATTTAGGCTCTCACACCTTAACTAAATGTTGTAGACTCAAACTTGTTGCTGTCATTAGTGTATTTTAGCAACTTGAAGATGATTCCAGCATTAATTTCATTGTGCTTTTGCTCATTTTGAAGATTTTGATAGTTTCACCTGAAGTGTACAATCAGGTGCTGAAAACGCGTTTACAGCAATACAAAGTTCATTTTGGCTCTCACACCTTAACTAAATGTTGTAGACTCAAACTTTTTGCTGTCATTAGTGTATTTTAGCAACTTGAAGATGATTCCAGCATTAATTTCATTGTGCTTTTGCTCATTTTGAAGATTTTGACAGTTTCACCTGAAGTGTACAATCAAGGGCTGAAAACGCGTTTAAAGCAATAAAAAATTAATTTAGGCTCTCACAACTTAACTAAATGTTGTAGACTCAAACTTTTTGCTGTCATTAGTGTATTTTAGCAAAATGAAGATGATTCCAGCATTAATTTCATTGTGCTTTTGCTCATTTTGAAGATTTTGACAGTTTCACCTGAAGTGTCCAATCGGGCTGAAAATGCATTTAAAGCAATACAAAGTTAATTTTGGCTCTCACACCTTAACTAAATGTTGTAGACTCAAACTTTTTGCTGTCATTAATGTATTTTAGCAAAATGAAGATGATTCCAGCATTAATTTCATTGTGCTTTTGCTCATTTTGAAGATTTTGACAGTTTCACCTGAAGTGTACAATCAGGGGCTGAAAACGCGTTTAAAGCAATACAAAGTTCATTTAGGCTCTCACACTTTAACTAAATGTTGTAGACTCAAACTTTTTGCTGTCATTAGTGTATTTTAGCAACTTGAAGATGATTCCAGCATTAATTTCATTGTGCTTTTGCTCATTTTGAAGATTTTGACAGTTTCACCTGAAGTGTCCAATCGGGCTGAAAATGCATTTAAAGCAATACAAAGTTCATTTAGGCTCTCACACCTTAACTAAATGTTGTAGACTCAAACTTTTTACTGTCATTAGTGTATTTTAGCAACTTGAAGATGATTCCAGCATTAATTTCATTGTGCTTTTGCTCATTTTGAAGATTTTGACAGTTTCACCTGAAGTGTCCAATCGGGCTGAAAATGCATTTAAAGCAATACAAAGTTAATTTTGGCTCTCACACCTTAACTAAATGTTGTAGACTCAAACTTTTTGCTGTCATTAGTGTATTTTAGCAACTTGAAGATGATTCCAGCATTAATTTCATTGTGCTTTTGCTCATTTTGAAGATTTTGACAGTTTCACCTGAAGTGTACAATCAGGTGCTGAAAACGCGTTTACAGCAATACAAAGTTCATTTAGGCTCTCACACCTTAACTAAATGTTGTAGACTCAAACTTGCTGCTGTCATTAGTGTATTTTAGCAACTTGAAGATGATTCCAGCATTAATTTCATTGTGCTTTTGCTCATTTTGAAGATTTTGACAGTTTCACCTGAATTGTACAGTCAAGGGCTGAAAACGCATTTAAAGCAATAAAAAGTTCATTTAGGCTCTCACACCTCAACTAAATGTTGTAGACTCAAACTTTTTGCTGTCATTAGTGTATTTTAGCAACTTGAAGATGATTCCAGCATTAATTTCATTGTGCTTTTGCTCATTTTGAAGATTTTGACAGTTTCACCTGAAGTGTACAATCGGGCTGAAAATGAATTTTAAAGCAATACAAAGTTCATTTTGGCTCTCACACCTTAACTAAATATTGTAGACTCAAACTTTTTGCTGTCATTAGTGTATTTTAGCAACTTGAAGATGATTCCAGCATTAATTTCATTGTGCTTTTGCTCATTTTGAAGATTTTGACAGTTTCACCTGAAGTGTACAATCAGGTGCTGAAAACGCGTTTACAGCAATACAAAGTTCATTTTGGCTCTCACACCTTAACTAAATGTTGTAGACTCAAACTTTTTGCTGTCATTAGTGTATTTTAGCAACTTGAAGATGATTCCATCATTAATTTAATTGTGCTTTTGCTCATTTTGAAGATTTTGACAGTTTCACCTGAAGTGTACTATCGGGCTGAAAACGCGTTTAAAGCAATACAAAGTTCATTTTGGCTCTCACACCTTAACTAAATGTTGTAGACTCAAACTTTTTGCTGTCATTAGTGTATTTTAGCAACTTGAAGTAGATTCCAGCATTAATTTCATTGTGCTTTTGCTCATTTTGAAGATTTTGACAGTTTCATTTGAAGTGTACATTCGGGCTGAAAGTGCATTTAAAGCAATACAAAGTTATTTTAAGCTCTCACACCTTAACTAAATGTTGTAGACTCAAACTTTTTGCTGTCATTAGTGTATTTTAGCAACTTGAAGATGATTCAAGCATTAATTTCATTGTGCTTTTGCTCATTTTGAAGATTTTGACAGTTTCATCTGAAGTGTACATTCGGGCTGAAAGTGCATTTAAAGCAATACAAAGTTCATTTTGGCTCTCACACCTTAACTAAATGTTGTAGACTCAAACTTTTTGCTGTCATTAGTGTATTTTAGCAAAATGAAGATGAATCAAGCATTAATTTCATTGTGCTTTTGCTCATTTTGAAGATTTTGACAGTTTCACCTGAAGTGTCCAATCGGGCTGAAAATGCATTTAAAGCAATACAAAGTTAATTTTGGCTCTCACACCTTAACTAAATGTTGTAGACTCAAACTTTTTGCTGTCATTAGTGTATTTTAGCAACTTGAAGATGATTCCAGCATTAATTTCATTGTGCTTTTGCTCATTTTGAAGATTTTGACAGTTTCACCTGAAGTGTCCAATCGGGCTGAAAATGCATTTAAAGCAATACAAAGTTAATTTTGGCTCTCACACCTTAACTAAATGTTGTAGACTCAAACTTTTTGCTGTCATTAGTGTATTTTAGCAACTTGAAGATGATTCCAGCATTAATTTCATTGTGCTTTTGCTCATTTTGAAGATTTTGACAGTTTCACCTGAAGTGTACAATCAGGTGCTCAAAACGCGTTTACAGCAATACAAAGTTCATTTAGGCTCTCACACCTCAACTAAATGTTGTAGACTCAAACTTTTTGCTGTCATTAGTGTATTTTACCAACTTGAAGATGATTCCAACATTAATTTCATTGTGCTTTTGCTCATTTTGAAGATTTTGACAGTTTCACCTGAAGTGTACAATCGGGCTGAAAATGAATTTTAAAGCAATACAAAGTTCATTTTGGCTCTCACACCTTAACTAAATATTGTAGACTCAAACTTTTTGCTGTCATTAGTGTATTTTAGCAACTTGAAGATGATTCCAGCATTAATTTCATTGTGCTTTTGCTCATTTTGAAGATTTTGACAGTTTCACCTGAAGTGTACAATCAGGTGCTGAAAACGCGTTTACAGCAATACAAAGTTCATTTTGGCTCTCACACCTTAACTAAATGTTGTAGACTCAAACTTTTTGCTGTCATTAGTGTATTTTAGCAACTTGAAGATGATTCCATCATTAATTTAATTGTGCTTTTGCTCATTTTGAAGATTTTGACAGTTTCACCTGAAGTGTACTATCGGGCTGAAAATGCATTTAAAGCAATACAAAGTTCATTTTGGCTCTCACACCTTAACTAAATGTTGTAGACTCAAACTTTTTGCTGTCATTAGTGTATTTTAGCAACTTGAAGATGATTCCAGCATTAATTTCATTGTGCTTTTGCTCATTTTGAAGATTTTGACATTTTCACCTGAAGTGTACAATCAGGGGCTGAAAACGCGTTTAAAGCAATAAAAAGTTCATTTTGGCTCTCACACCTTAACTAAATGTTGTAGACTCAAACTTTTTGCTGTCATTAGTGTATTTTAGCAACTTGAAGATGATTCCAGCATTAATTTCATTGTGCTTTTGCTCATTTTGAAGATTTTAACAGTTTCACCTGAAGTGTACATTCGGGCTGAAAATGCATTTAAAGCAATACAAAGTTCATTTTGGCTCTCACACCTTAACTAAATGTTGTAGACTTAAACTTGTTACTGTCATTAGTGTATTTTAGCAACTTGAAGATGATTCCAGCATTAATTTCATTGTGCTTTTGCTCATTTTGAAGATTTTGACAGTTTCACCTGAAGTGTACAATCGGGCTGAAAATGAATTTTAAAGCAATACAAAGTTAATTTTGGCTCTCACACCTTAACTAAATGTTGTAGACTCAAACTTTTTGCTGTCATTAGTGTATTTTAGCAAAATGAAGATGATTCAAGCATTAATTTCATTGTGCTTTTGCTCATTTTGAAGATTTTGACAGTTTCACCTGAAGTGTACAATCAGGGGCTGAAAACGCGTTTAAAGCAATACAAAGTTCATTTAGGCTCTCACACCTTAACTAAATGTTGTAGACTCAAACTTTTTGCTTTCATTAGTGTATTTTAGCAACTTGAAGATGATTCCAGCATTAATTTCATTGTGCTTTTGCTCATTTTGAAGATTTTGACAGTTTCACCTGAAGTGTACAATCGGGCTGAAAATGCATTTAAAGCAATACAAAGTTAATTTAGGCTCTCACACCTTAACTAAATGTTGTAGACTCAAACGTGTTGCTGTCATTAGTGTATTTTAGCAACTTGAAGATGATTCCAGCATTAATTTCATTGTGCTTTTGCTCATTTTGAAGATTTTGACAGTTTCACCTGAAGTGTACAATCAGGGGCTGAAAACGCGTTTAAAGCAATACAAAGTTCATTTAGGCTCTCACACCTTAACTAAATGTTGTAGACTCAAACTGTTTACTGTCATTAGTGTATTTTAGCAACTTGAAGATGATTCCAGCATCAATTTCATTGTGCTTTTGCTCATTTTGAAGATTTTGACAGTTTCACCTGAAGTGTCCAATCGGGCTGAAAATGCATTTAAAGCAATACAAAGTTAATTTTGGCTCTCAAACCTTAACTAAATGTTGTAAACTCAAACTTTTTGCTGTCATTAGTGTATTTTAGCAACTTGAAGATGATTCCAGCATTAATTTCATTGTGCTTTTGCTCATTTTGAAGATTTTGACATTTTCACCTGAAGTGTACAATCAGGGGCTGAAAACGCGTTTAAAGAAATAAAAAGTTCATTTTTGCTCTCACACCTTAACTAAATGTTGTAGACTCAAACTTTTTGCTGTCATTAGTGTATTTTAGCAAAATGAAGATGATTCAAGCATTAATTTCATTGTGCTTTTGCTCATTTTGAAAATTTTGACATTTTCACCTGAAGTGTACAATTAGGGGCTGAAAACGCGTTTAAAGCAATAAAAAGTTCATTTTGGCTCTCACACCTTAACTAAATGTTGTAGACTCAAACTGTTTTCTGTCATTAGTGTATTTTAGCAACTTGAAGATGATTCCAGCATTAATTTCATTGTGCTTTTGCTCATTTTGAAGATTTTGACAATTTCACCTGAAGTGTACAATCAGGGGCTGAAAACGCGTTTAAAGCAATACAAAGTTCATTTAGGCTCTCACACCTTAACTAAATGTTGTAGACTCAAACTTTTTGCTTTCATTAGTGTATTTTAGCAACTTGAAGATGATTCCAGCATTAATTTCATTGTGCTTTTGCTCATTTTGAAGATTTTGACAGTTTCACCTGAAGTGTACAATCGGGCTGAAAATGCATTTAAAGCAATACAAAGTTCATTTAGGCTCTCACACCTTAACTAAATGTTGTAGACTCAAACGTGTTGCTGTCATTAGTGTATTTTAGCAACTTGAAGATGATTCCAGCATTAATTTCATTGTGCTTTTGCTCATTTTGAAGATTTTGACAGTTTCACCTGAAGTGTACAATCAGGGGCTGAAAACGCGTTTAAAGCAATACAAAGTTCATTTAGGCTCTCACACCTTAACTAAATGTTGTAGACTCAAACTGTTTACTGTCATTAGTGTATTTTAGCAACTTGAAAATGATTCCAGCATCAATTTCATTGTGCTTTTGCTCATTTTGAAGATTTTGACAGTTTCACCTGAAGTGTCCAATCGGGCTGAAAATGCATTTAAAGCAATACAAAGTTAATTTTGGCTCTCAAACCTTAACTAAATGTTGTAGACTCAAACTTTTTGCTGTCATTAGTGTATTTTAGCAACTTGAAGATGATTCCAGCATTCATTTCATTGTGCTTTTGCTCATTTTGAAGATTTTGACAGTTTCACCTGAAGTGTACAATCAGGTGCTGAAAACGCGTTTACAGCAATACAAAGTTCATTTTGGCTCTCACACCTTAACTAAATGTTGTAGACTCAAACTTTTTGCTGTCATTAGTGTATTTTAGCAACTTGAAGATGATTCCATCATTAATTTAATTGTGCTTTTGCTCATTTTGAAGATTTTGACAGTTTCACCTGAAGTGTACTATCGGGCTGAAAATGCATTTAAAGCAATACAAAGTTCATTTTGGCTCTCACACCTTAACTAAATGTTGTAGACTCAAACTTTTTGCTGTCATTAGTGTATTTTAGCAACTTGAAGATGATTCCAGCATTAATTTCATTGTGCTTTTGCTCATTTTGAAGATTTTGACAGTTTCACCTGAAGTGTACAATCAGGTGCTGAAAACGCGTTTACAGCAATACAAAGTTCATTTAGGCTCTCACACCTTAACTAAATGTTGTAGACTCAAACTTTTTGCTGTCATTAGTGTATTTTAGCAACTTGAAGACGATTCCAGCATTAATTTCATTGTGCTTTTGCTCATTTTGAAGATTTTGACAGTTTCATCTGAAGTGTACATTCGGGCTGAAAGTGCATTTAAAGCAATACAAAGTTCATTTTGGCTCTCACACCTTAACTAAATGTTGTAGACTCAAACTTTTTGCTGTCATTAGTGTATTTTAGCAAAATGAAGATGAATCAAGCATTAATTTCATTGTGCTTTTGCTCATTTTGAAGATTTTGTCATTTTCACCTGAAGTGTACAATCAGGGGCTGAAAACGCGTTTAAAGCAATAAAAAGTTCATTTTGGCTCTCACACCTTAACTAAATGTTGTAGACTCAAACTTTTTGCTGTCATTAGTGTATTTTAGCAACTTGAAGATGATTCCAGCATTAATTTCATTGTGTTTTTGCTCATTTTGAAGATATTGACAGTTTCATCTGAAGTGTACATTCGGGCTGAAAGTGCATTTAAATAAATACAAAGTTCATTTTGGCTCTCACACCTTAACTAAATGTTGTAGACTCAAACTTTTTGCTGTCATTAGTGTATTTTAGCAAAATGAAGATGAATCAAGCATTAATTTCATTGTGCTTTTGCTCATTTTGAAAATTTTGACATTTTCACCTGAAGAGTACAATCAGGGGCTAAAAACGCGTTTAAAGCAATACAAAGTTCATTTAGGCTCTCACACCTTAACTAAATGTTGTAGACTCAAACTTTTTACTGTCATTAGTGTATTTTAGCAACTTGAAGATGATTCCAGCATTAATTTCAGTGTGCTTTTGGTCATTTTGAAGATTTTGACAGTTTCCCCTGAAGTGTCCAATCGGGCTGAAAATGCATTTAAAGCAATTCAAAGTTAATTTTGGCTCTCACACCTTAACTAAATGTTGTAGACTCAAACTTTTTGCTGCCATTAGTGTATTTTAGCAACTTGAAGATGATTCCAGCATTAATTTCATTGTGCTTTTGCTCATTTTGAAGATTTTGACAGTTTCACCTGAAGTGTACAATCAGGTGCTGAAAACGCGTTTACAGCAATACAAAGTTCATTTAGGCTCTCACACCTTAACTAAATGTTGTAGACTCAAACTTGTTGCTGTCATTAGTGTATTTTAGCAACTTGAAGATGATTCCAGCATTAATTTCATTGTGCTTTTGCTCATTTTGAAGATTTTGACAGTTTCACCTGAAGTGTACAATCAGGTGCTGAAAACGCGTTTACAGCAATACAAAGTTCATTTAGGCTCTCACACCTTAACTAAATGTTGTAGACTCAAACTTTTTGCTGTCATTAGTGTATTTTAGCAACTTGAAGACGATTCCAGCATTAATTTCATTGTGCTTTTGCTCATTTTGAAGATTTTGACAGTTTCATCTGAAGTGTACATTCGGGCTGAAAGTGCATTTAAAGCAATACAAAGTTCATTTTGGCTCTCACACCTTAACTAAATGTTGTAGACTCAAACTTTTTGCTGTCATTAGTGTATTTTAGCAAAATGAAGATGAATCAAGCATTAATTTCATTGTGCTTTTGCTCATTTTGAAGATTTTGTCATTTTCACCTGAAGTGTACAATCAGGGGCTGAAAACGCGTTTAAAGCAATAAAAAGTTCATTTTGGCTCTCACACCTTAACTAAATGTTGTAGACTCAAACTTTTTGCTGTCATTAGTGTATTTTAGCAACTTGAAGATGATTCCAGCATTAATTTCATTGTGCTTTTGCTCATTTTGAAGATTTTGACAGTTTCATCTGAAGTGTACATTCGGGCTGAAAGTGCATTTAAATAAATACAAAGTTCATTTTGGCTCTCACACCTTAACTAAATGTTGTAGACTCAAACTTTTTGCTGTCATTAGTGTATTTTAGCAAAATGAAGATGAATCAAGCATTAATTTCATTGTGCTTTTGCTCATTTTGAAAATTTTGACATTTTCACCTGAAGAGTACAATCAGGGGCTAAAAACGCGTTTAAAGCAATACAAAGTTCATTTAGGCTCTCACACCTTAACTAAATGTTGTAGACTCAAACTTTTTACTGTCATTAGTGTATTTTAGCAACTTGAAGATGATTCCAGCATTAATTTCAGTGTGCTTTTGGTCATTTTGAAGATTTTGACAGTTTCCCCTGAAGTGTCCAATCGGGCTGAAAATGCATTTAAAGCAATTCAAAGTTAATTTTGGCTCTCACACCTTAACTAAATGTTGTAGACTCAAACTTTTTGCTGCCATTAGTGTATTTTAGCAACTTGAAGATGATTCCAGCATTAATTTCATTGTGCTTTTGCTCATTTTGAAGATTTTGACAGTTTCACCTGAAGTGTACAATCAGGTGCTGAAAACGCGTTTACAGCAATACAAAGTTCATTTAGGCTCTCACACCTTAACTAAATGTTGTAGACTCAAACTTGTTGCTGTCATTAGTGTATTTTAGCAACTTGAAGATGATTCCAGCATTAATTTCATTGTGCTTTTGCTCATTTTGAAGATTTTGATAGTTTCACCTGAAGTGTACAATCAGGTGCTGAAAACGCGTTTACAGCAATACAAAGTTCATTTTGGCTCTCACACCTTAACTAAATGTTGTAGACTCAAACTTTTTGCTGTCATTAGTGTATTTTAGCAACTTGAAGATGATTCCAGCATTAATTTCATTGTGCTTTTGCTCATTTTGAAGATTTTGACAGTTTCACCTGAAGTGTACAATCAGGGGCTGAAAACGCGTTTAAAGCAATACAAAGTTCATTTAGGCTCTCACACCTTAACTAAATGTTGTAGACTCAAACTGTTTACTGTCATTAGTGTATTTTAGCAACTTGAAGATGATTCCAGCATTCATTTCATTGTGCTTTTGCTCATTTTGAAGATTTTGACAGTTTCACCTGAAGTGTACAATCAGGTGCTGAAAACGCGTTTACAGCAATACAAAGTTCATTTTGGCTCTCACACCTTAACTAAATGTTGTAGACTCAAACTTTTTGCTGTCATTAGTGTATTTTAGCAACTTGAAGATGATTCCATCATTAATTTAATTGTGCTTTTGCTCATTTTGAAGATTTTGACAGTTTCACCTGAAGTGTACTATCGGGCTGAAAATGCATTTAAAGCAATACAAAGTTCATTTTGGCTCTCACACCTTAACTAAATGTTGTAGACTCAAACTTTTTGCTGTCATTAGTGTATTTTAGCAACTTGAAGATGATTCCAGCATTAATTTCATTGTGCTTTTGCTCATTTTGAAGATTTTGACAGTTTCACCTGAAGTGTACAATCAGGTGCTGAAAACGCGTTTACAGCAATACAAAGTTCATTTAGGCTCTCACACCTTAACTAAATGTTGTAGACTCAAACTTTTTGCTGTCATTAGTGTATTTTAGCAACTTGAAGACGATTCCAGCATAAATTTCATTGTGCTTTTGCTCATTTTGAAGATTTTGACAGTTTCATCTGAAGTGTACATTCGGGCTGAAAGTGCATTTAAAGCAATACAAAGTTCATTTTGGCTCTCACACCTTAACTAAATGTTGTAGACTCAAACTTTTTGCTGTCATTAGTGTATTTTAGCAAAATGAAGATGAATCAAGCATTAATTTCATTGTGCTTTTGCTCATTTTGAAGATTTTGTCATTTTCACCTGAAGTGTACAATCAGGGGCTGAAAACGCGTTTAAAGCAATAAAAAGTTCATTTTGGCTCTCACACCTTAACTAAATGTTGTAGACTCAAACTTTTTGCTGTCATTAGTGTATTTTAGCAACTTGAAGATGATTCCAGCATTAATTTCATTGTGCTTTTGCTCATTTTGAAAATTTTGACATTTTCACCTGAAGAGTACAATCAGGGGCTAAAAACGCGTTTAAAGCAATACAAAGTTCATTTAGGCTCTCACACCTTAACTAAATGTTGTAGACTCAAACTTTTTACTGTCATTAGTGTATTTTAGCAACTTGAAGATGATTCCAGCATTAATTTCAGTGTGCTTTTGGTCATTTTGAAGATTTTGACAGTTTCCCCTGAAGTGTCCAATCGGGCTGAAAATGCATTTAAAGCAATACAAAGTTAATTTTGGCTCTCACACCTTAACTAAATGTTGTAGACTCAAACTTTTTGCTGCCATTAGTGTATTTTAGCAACTTGAAGATGATTCCAGCATTAATTTCATTGTGCTTTTGCTCATTTTGAAGATTTTGACAGTTTCACCTGAAGTGTACAATCAGGTGCTGAAAACGCGTTTACAGCAATACAAAGTTCATTTAGGCTCTCACACCTTAACTAAATGTTGTAGACTCAAACTTGTTGCTGTCATTAGTGTATTTTAGCAACTTGAAGATGATTCCAGCATTAATTTCATTGTGCTTTTGCTCATTTTGAAGATTTTGATAGTTTCACCTGAAGTGTACAATCAGGTGCTGAAAACGCGTTTACAGCAATACAAAGTTCATTTTGGCTCTCACACCTTAACTAAATGTTGTAGACTCAAACTTTTTGCTGTCATTAGTGTATTTTAGCAACTTGAAGATGATTCCAGCATTAATTTCATTGTGCTTTTGCTCATTTTGAAGATTTTGACAGTTTCACCTGAAGTGTACAATCAGGTGCTGAAAACGCGTTTACAGCAATACAAAGTTCATTTAGGCTCTCACACCTTAACTAAATGTTGTAGACTCAAACTTTTTGCTGTCATTAGTGTATTTTAGCAACTTGAAGACGATTCCAGCATAAATTTCATTGTGCTTTTGCTCATTTTGAAGATTTTGACAGTTTCATCTGAAGTGTACATTCGGGCTGAAAGTGCATTTAAAGCAATACAAAGTTCATTTTGGCTCTCACACCTTAACTAAATGTTGTAGACTCAAACTTTTTGCTGTCATTAGTGTATTTTAGCAAAATGAAGATGAATCAAGCATTAATTTCATTGTGCTTTTGCTCATTTTGAAGATTTTGTCATTTTCACCTGAAGTGTACAATCAGGGGCTGAAAACGCGTTTAAAGCAATAAAAAGTTCATTTTGGCTCTCACACCTTAACTAAATGTTGTAGACTCAAACTTTTTGCTGTCATTAGTGTATTTTAGCAACTTGAAGATGATTCCAGCATTAATTTCATTGTGCTTTTGCTCATTTTGAAAATTTTGACATTTTCACCTGAAGAGTACAATCAGGGGCTAAAAACGCGTTTAAAGCAATACAAAGTTCATTTAGGCTCTCACACCTTAACTAAATGTTGTAGACTCAAACTTTTTACTGTCATTAGTGTATTTTAGCAACTTGAAGATGATTCCAGCATTAATTTCAGTGTGCTTTTGGTCATTTTGAAGATTTTGACAGTTTCCCCTGAAGTGTCCAATCGGGCTGAAAATGCATTTAAAGCAATACAAAGTTAATTTTGGCTCTCACACCTTAACTAAATGTTGTAGACTCAAACTTTTTGCTGCCATTAGTGTATTTTAGCAACTTGAAGATGATTCCAGCATTAATTTCATTGTGCTTTTGCTCATTTTGAAGATTTTGACAGTTTCACCTGAAGTGTACAATCAGGTGCTGAAAACGCGTTTACAGCAATACAAAGTTCATTTAGGCTCTCACACCTTAACTAAATGTTGTAGACTCAAACTTGTTGCTGTCATTAGTGTATTTTAGCAACTTGAAGATGATTCCAGCATTAATTTCATTGTGCTTTTGCTCATTTTGAAGATTTTGATAGTTTCACCTGAAGTGTACAATCAGGTGCTGAAAACGCGTTTACAGCAATACAAAGTTCATTTTGGCTCTCACACCTTAACTAAATGTTGTAGACTCAAACTTTTTGCTGTCATTAGTGTATTTTAGCAACTTGAAGATGATTCCAGCATTAATTTCATTGTGCTTTTGCTCATTTTGAAGATTTTGACAGTTTCACCTGAAGTGTACAATCAAGGGCTGAAAACGCGTTTAAAGCAATAAAAAATTAATTTAGGCTCTCACAACTTAACTAAATGTTGTAGACTCAAACTTTTTGCTGTCATTAGTGTATTTTAGCAAAATGAAGATGATTCCAGCATTAATTTCATTGTGCTTTTGCTCATTTTGAAGATTTTGACAGTTTCACCTGAAGTGTCCAATCGGGCTGAAAATGCATTTAAAGCAATACAAAGTTAATTTTGGCTCTCACACCTTAACTAAATGTTGTAGACTCAAACTTTTTGCTGTCATTAGTGTATTTTAGCAAAATGAAGATGATTCCAGCATTAATTTCATTGTGCTTTTGCTCATTTTGAAGATTTTGACAGTTTCACCTGAAGTGTACAATCAGGGGCTGAAAACGCGTTTAAAGCAATACAAAGTTCATTTAGGCTCTCACACTTTAACTAAATGTTGTAGACTCAAACTTTTTGCTGTCATTAGTGTATTTTAGCAACTTGAAGATGATTCCAGCATTAATTTCATTGTGCTTTTGCTCATTTTGAAGATTTTGACAGTTTCACCTGAAGTGTCCAATCGGGCTGAAAATGCATTTAAAGCAATACAAAGTTCATTTAGGCTCTCACACCTTAACTAAATGTTGTAGACTCAAACTTTTTACTGTCATTAGTGTATTTTAGCAACTTGAAGATGATTCCAGCATTAATTTCATTGTGCTTTTGCTCATTTTGAAGATTTTGACAGTTTCACCTGAAGTGTCCAATCGGGCTGAAAATGCATTTAAAGCAATACAAAGTTAATTTTGGCTCTCACACCTTAACTAAATGTTGTAGACTCAAACTTTTTGCTGTCATTAGTGTATTTTAGCAACTTGAAGATGATTCCAGCATTAATTTCATTGTGCTTTTGCTCATTTTGAAGATTTTGACAGTTTCACCTGAAGTGTACAATCAGGTGCTGAAAACGCGTTTACAGCAATACAAAGTTCATTTAGGCTCTCACACCTTAACTAAATGTTGTAGACTCAAACTTGTTGCTGTCATTAGTGTATTTTAGCAACTTGAAGATGATTCCAGCATTAATTTCATTGTGCTTTTGCTCATTTTGAAGATTTTGACAGTTTCACCTGAATTGTACAATCAAGGGCTGAAAACGCATTTAAAGCAATAAAAAGTTCATTTAGGCTCTCACACCTCAACTAAATGTTGTAGACTCAAACTTTTTGCTGTCATTAGTGTATTTTAGCAACTTGAAGATGATTCCAACATTAATTTCATTGTGCTTTTGCTCATTTTGAAGATTTTGACAGTTTTACCTGAAGTGTACAATCGGGCTGAAAATGAATTTTAAAGCAATACAAAGTTCATTTTGGCTCTCACACCTTAACTAAATATTGTAGACTCAAACTTTTTGCTGTCATTAGTGTATTTTAGCAACTTGAAGATGATTCCAGCATTAATTTCATTGTGCTTTTGCTCATTTTGAAGATTTTGACAGTTTCACCTGAAGTGTACAATCAGGTGCTGAAAACGCGTTTACAGCAATACAAAGTTCATTTTGGCTCTCACACCTTAACTAAATGTTGTAGACTCAAACTTTTTGCTGTCATTAGTGTATTTTAGCAACTTGAAGATGATTCCATCATTAATTTAATTGTGCTTTTGCTCATTTTGAAGATTTTGACAGTTTCACCTGAAGTGTACTATCGGGCTGAAAATGCATTTAAAGCAATACAAAGTTCATTTTGGCTCTCACACCTTAACTAAATGTTGTAGACTCAAACTTTTTGCTGTCATTAGTGTATTTTAGCAACTTGAAGATGATTCCAGCATTAATTTCATTGTGCTTTTGCTCATTTTGAAGATTTTGACAGTTTCACCTGAAGTGTACAATAAGGTGCTAAAAACGCGTTTACAGCAATACAAAGTTCATTTAGGCTCTCACACCTTAACTAAATGTTGTAGACTCAAACTTTTTGCTGTCATTAGTGTATTTTAGCAACTTGAAGTAGATTCCAGCATTAATTTCATTGTGCTTTTGCTCATTTTGAAGATTTTGACAGTTTCATTTGAAGTGTACATTCGGGCTGAAAGTGCATTTAAAGCAATACAAAGTTAATTTAGGCTCTCACACCTTAACTAAATGTTGTAGACTCAAACTTTTTGCTGTCATTAGTGTATTTTAGCAACTTGAAGATGATTCAAGCATTAATTTCATTGTGCTTTTGCTCATTTTGAAGATTTTGACAGTTTCATCTGAAGTGTACATTCGGGCTGAAAGTGCATTTAAAGCAATACAAAGTTCATTTTGGCTCTCACACCTTAACTAAATGTTGTAGACTCAAACTTTTTGCTGTCATTAGTGTATTTTAGCAAAATGAAGATGAATCAAGCATTAATTTCATTGTGCTTTTGCTCATTTTGAAGATTTTGACAGTTTCACCTGAAGTGTCCAATCGGGCTGAAAATGCATTTAAAGCAATACAAAGTTAATTTTGGCTCTCACACCTTAACTAAATGTTGTAGACTCAAACTTTTTGCTGTCATTAGCGTATTTTAGCAACTTGAAGATGATTCCAGCATTAATTTCATTGTGCTTTTGCTCATTTTGAAGATTTTGACAGTTTCACCTGAAGTGTACAATCAGGTGCTGAAAACGCGTTTACAGCAATACAAAGTCCATTTAAGCTCTCACACCTTAACTAAATGTTGTAGACTCAAACTTGTTGCTGTCATTAGTGTATTTTAGCAACTTGAAGATGATTCAAGCATTAATTTCATTGTGCTTTTGCTCATTTTGAAGATTTTGACAGTTTCACCTGAAGTGTACAATCAAGGGCTGAAAACGCGTTTAAAGCAATAAAAAGTTAATTTAGGCTCTCACAACTTAATTAAATCTTGTAGACTCAAACTTTTTGCTGTCATTAGTGTATTTTAGCAACTTGAAGATGATTCCAACATTAATTTCATTGTGCTTTTGCTCATTTTGAAGATTTTGACAGTTTCACCTGAAGTGTACAATCGGGCTGAAAATGAATTTTAAAGCAATACAAAGTTAATTTTGGCTCTCACACCTTAACTAAATGTTGTAGACTCAAACTTTTTGCTGTCATTAGTGTATTTTAGCAAAATGAAGATGATTCAAGCATTAATTTCATTGTGCTTTTGCTCATTTTGAAGATTTTGACATTTTCACCTGAAGTGTACAATCAGGGGCTGAAAACGCGTTTAAAGCAATAAAAAGTTCATTTTGGCTCTCACACCTTAACTAAATGTTGTAGACTCAAACTTTTTGCTGTCATTAGTGTATTTTAGCAAAATGAAGATGATTCCAGCATTAATTTCATTGTGCTTTTGCTCATTTTGAAGATTTTGACAGTTTCACCTGAAGTGTACAATCAGGTGCTGAAAACGCGTTTACAGCAATACAAAGTTCATTTTGGCTCTCACACCTTAACTAAATGTTGTAGACTCAAACTTTTTGCTGTCATTAGTGTATTTTAGCAACTTGAAGATGATTCCAGCATTAATTTCATTGTGCTTTTGCTCATTTTGAAGATTTTGACAGTTTCATCTGAAGTGTACATTCGGGCTGAAAGTGCATTTAAAGCAATACAAAGTTCATTTTGGCTCTCACACCTTAACTAAATGTTGTAGACTCAAACTTTTTGCTGTCATTAGTGTATTTTAGCAAAATGAAGATGAATCAAGCATTAATTTCATTGTGCTTTTGCTCATTTTGAAGATTTTGACATTTTCACCTGAAGAGTACAATCAGGGGCTAAAAACGCGTTTAAAGCAATACAAAGTTCATTTAGGCTCTCACACCTTAACTAAATGTTGTAGACTCAAACTTTTTGCTGCCATTAGTGTATTTTAGCAACTTGAAGATGATTCCAGCATTAATTTCATTGTGCTTTTGCTCATTTTGAAGATTTTGACAGTTTCACCTGAAGTGTACAATCAGGTGCTGAAAACGCGTTTACAGCAATACAAAGTTCATTTAGGCTCTCACACCTTAACTAAATGTTGTAGACTCAAACTTGTTGCTGTCATTAGTGTATTTTAGCAACTTGAAGATGATTCCAGCATTAATTTCATTGTGCTTTTGCTCATTTTGAAGATTTTGACAGTTTCACCTGAAGTGTACAATCAAGGGCTGAAAACGCGTTTAAAGCAATAAAAAATTAATTTAGGCTCTCACAACTTAACTAAATGTTGTAGACTCAAACTTTTTGCTGTCATTAGTGTATTTTAGCAAAATGAAGATGATTCCAGCATTAATTTCATTGTGCTTTTGCTCATTTTGAAGATTTTGACAGTTTCACCTGAAGTGTACAATCAGGGGCTGAAAACGCGTTTAAAGCAATACAAAGTTCATTTAGGCTCTCACACTTTAACTAAATGTTGTAGACTCAAACTTTTTGCTGTCATTAGTGTATTTTAGCAACTTGAAGATGATTCCAGCATTAATTTCATTGTGCTTTTGCTCATTTTGAAGATTTTGACAGTTTCACCTGAAGTGTCCAATCGGGCTGAAAATGCATTTAAAGCAATACAAAGTTCATTTAGGCTCTCACACCTTAACTAAATGTTGTAGACTCAAACTTTTTACTGTCATTAGTGTATTTTAGCAACTTGAAGATGATTCCAGCATTAATTTCATTGTGCTTTTGCTCATTTTGAAGATTTTGACAGTTTCACCTGAAGTGTCCAATCGGGCTGAAAATGCATTTAAAGCAATACAAAGTTAATTTTGGCTCTCACACCTTAACTAAATGTTGTAGACTCAAACTTTTTGCTGTCATTAGTGTATTTTAGCAACTTGAAGATGATTCCAGCATTAATTTCATTGTGCTTTTGCTCATTTTGAAGATTTTGACAGTTTCACCTGAAGTGTACAATCAGGTGCTGAAAACGCGTTTACAGCAATACAAAGTTCATTTAGGCTCTCACACCTTAACTAAATGTTGTAGACTCAAACTTGTTGCTGTCATTAGTGTATTTTAGCAACTTGAAGATGATTCCAGTATTAATTTCATTGTGCTTTTGCTCATTTTGAAGATTTTGACAGTTTCACCTGAATTGTACAATCAAGGGCTGAAAACGCATTTAAAGCAATAAAAAGTTCATTTAGGCTCTCACACCTCAACTAAATGTTGTAGACTCAAACTTTTTGCTGTCATTAGTGTATTTTAGCAACTTGAAGATGATTCCAACATTAATTTCATTGTGCTTTTGCTCATTTTGAAGATTTTGACAGTTTCACCTGAAGTGTACAATCGGGCTGAAAATGAATTTTAAAGCAATACAAAGTTCATTTTGGCTCTCACACCTTAACTAAATATTGTAGACTCAAACTTTTTGCTGTCATTAGTGTATTTTAGCAACTTGAAGATGATTCCAGCATTAATTTCATTGTGCTTTTGCTCATTTTGAAGATTTTGACAGTTTCACCTGAAGTGTACAATCAGGTGCTGAAAACGCGTTTACAGCAATACAAAGTTCATTTTGGCTCTCACACCTTAACTAAATGTTGTAGACTCAAACTTTTTGCTGTTTTTAGTGTATTTTAGCAACTTGAAGATGATTCCATCATTAATTTAATTGTGCTTTTGCTCATTTTGAAGATTTTGACAGTTTCACCTGAAGTGTACTATCGGGCTGAAAATGCATTTAAAGCAATACAAAGTTCATTTTGGCTCTCACACCTTAACTAAATGTTGTAGACTCAAACTTTTTGCTGTCATTAGTGTATTTTAGCAACTTGAAGATGATTCCAGCATTAATTTCATTGTGCTTTTGCTCATTTTGAAGATTTTGACAGTTTCACCTTAAGTGTACAATAAGGTGCTAAAAACGCGTTTACAGCAATACAAAGTTCATTTAGGCTCTCACACCTTAACTAAATGTTGTAGACTCAAACTTTTTGCTGTCATTAGTGTATTTTAGCAACTTGAAGATGATTCCATCATTAATTTAATTGTGCTTTTGCTCATTTTGAAGATTTTAACAGTTTCACCTGAAGTGTACTATCGGGCTGAAAATGCATTTAAAGCAATACAAAGTTCATTTTGGCTCTCACACCTTAACTAAATGTTGTAGACTCAAACTTTTTGCTGTCATTAGTGTATTTTAGCAACTTGAAGATGATTCCAGCATTAATTTCATTGTGCTTTTGCTCATTTTGAAGATTTTGACAGTTTCACCTGAAGTGTACAATAAGGTGCTAAAAACGCGTTTACAGCAATACAAAGTTCATTTAGGCTCTCACACCTTAACTAAATGTTGTAGACTCAAACTTTTTGCTGTCATTAGTGTATTTTAGCAACTTGAAGTAGATTCCAGCATTAATTTCATTGTGCTTTTGCTCATTTTGAAGATTTTGACAGTTTCATCTGAAGTGTACATTCGGGCTGAAAGTGCATTTAAAGCAATACAAAGTTCATTTTGGCTCTCACACCTTAACTAAATGTTGTAGACTCAAACTTTTTGCTGTCATTAGTGTATTTTAGCAACTTGAAGATGATTCCAGCATTAATTTCATTGTGCTTTTGCTCATTTTGAAGATTTTGACATTTTCACCTGAAGTGTACAATCAGGGGCTGAAAACGCGTTTAAAGCAATAAAAAGTTCATTTTGGCTCTCACACCTTAACTAAATGTTGTAGACTCAAACTTTTTGCTGTCATTAGTGTATTTTAGCAACTTGAAGATGATTCCAACATTAATTTCATTGTGCTTTTGCTCATTTTGAAGATTTTGACAGTTTCACCTGAAGTGTACAATCGGGCTGAAAATGAATTTTAAAGCAATACAAAGTTAATTTTGGCTCTCACACCTTAACTAAATGTTGTAGACTCAAACTTTTTGCTGTCATTAGTGTATTTTAGCAAAATGAAGATGATTCAAGCATTAATTTCATTGTGCTTTTGCTCATTTTGAAGATTTTGACATTTTCACCTGAAGTGTACAATCAGGGGCTGAAAACGCGTTTAAAGAAATAAAAAGTTCATTTTGGCTCTCACACCTTAACTAAATGTTGTAGACTCAAACTGTTTATCTGTCATTAGTGTATTTTAGCAACTTGAAGATGATTCCAGCATTAATTTCATTGTGCTTTTGCTCATTTTGAAGATTTTTGACAGTTTCACCTGAAGTGTACAATCAGGGGCTGAAAACGCGTTTAAAGCAATACAAAGTTCATTTAGGCTCTCACACCTTAACTAAATGTTGCAGACTCAAACTTTTTGCTTTCATTAGTGTATTTTAGCAACTTGAAGATGATTCCAGCATTAATTTCATTGTGCTTTTGCTCATTTTGAAGATTTTGACAGTTTCACCTGAAGTGTACAATCGGGCTGAAAATGAATTTTAAAGCAATACAAAGTTCATTTTGGCTCTCACACCTTAACTAAATGTTGTAGACTCAAACTTTTTGCTGTCATTAGTGTATTTTAGCAACTTGAAGATGATTCCAGCATTAATTTCATTGTGCTTTTGCTCATTTTGAAGATTTTGACAGTTTCACCTGAAGTGTACAATCAGGTGCTGAAAACGTGTTTACAGCAATACAAAGTTCATTTTGGCTCTCACACCTTAACTAAATGTTGTAGACTCAAACTTTTTGCTGTCATTAGTGTATTTTAGCAACTTGAAGATGATTCCAGCATTAATTTCATTGTGCTTTTGCTCATTTTGAAGATTTTGACAGTTTCACCTGAAGTGTACAATCAAGGGCTGAAAACGCGTTTAAAGCAATAAAAAGTTAATTTAGGCTCTCACAACTTAACTAAATGTTGTAGACTCAAACTTTTTACTGTCATTAGTGTATTTTAGCAACTTGAAGATGATTCCAGCATTAATTTCATTGTGCTTTTGCTCATTTTGAAGATTTTGACAGTTTCACCTGAAGTGTCCAATCGGGCTGAAAATGTATTTAAAGCAATACAAAGTTAATTTTGGCTCTCACACCTTAACTAAATGTTGTAGACTCAAACTTTTTGCTGTCATTAGTGTATTTTAGCAACTTGAAGATGATTCCAGCATTAATTTCATTGTGCTTTTGCTCATTTTGAAGATTTTGACAGTTTCACCTGAAGTGTACAATCAGGTGCTGAAAACGCGTTTACAGCAATACAAAGTTCATTTAGGCTCTCACACCTCAACTAAATGTTGTAGACTCAAACTTTTTGCTGTCATTAGTGTATTTTACCAACTTGAAGATGATTCCAACATTAATTTCATTGTGCTTTTGCTCATTTTGAAGATTTTGACAGTTTCACCTGAAGTGTACAATCGGGCTGAAAATGAATTTTAAAGCAATACAAAGTTCATTTTGGCTCTCACACCTTAACTAAATATTGTAGACTCAAACTTTTTGCTGTCATTAGTGTATTTTAGCAACTTGAAGATGATTCCAGCATTAATTTCATTGTGCTTTTGCTCATTTTGAAGATTTTGACAGTTTCACCTGAAGTGTACAATCAGGTGCTGAAAACGCGTTTACAGCAATACAAAGTTCATTTTGGCTCTCACACCTTAACTAAATGTTGTAGACTCAAACTTTTTGCTGTCATTAGTGTATTTTAGCAACTTGAAGATGATTCCATCATTAATTTAATTGTGCTTTTGCTCATTTTGAAGATTTTGACAGTTTCACCTGAAGTGTACTATCGGGCTGAAAATGCATTTAAAGCAATACAAAGTTCATTTTGGCTCTCACACCTTAACTAAATGTTGTAGACTCAAACTTTTTGCTGTCATTAGTGTATTTTAGCAACTTGAAGATGATTCCAGCATTAATTTCATTGTGCTTTTGCTCATTTTGAAGATTTTGACATTTTCACCTTAAGTGTACAATCAGGGGCTGAAAACGCGTTTAAAGCAATAAAAAGTTCATTTTGGCTCTCACACCTTAACTAAATGTTGTAGACTCAAACTTTTTGCTGTCATTAGTGTATTTTAGCAACTTGAAGATGATTCCAGCATTAATTTCATTGTGCTTTTGCTCATTTTGAAGATTTTAACAGTTTCACCTGAAGTGTACATTCGGGCTGAAAATGCATTTAAAGCAATACAAAGTTCATTTTGGCTCTCACACCTTAACTAAATGTTGTAGACTTAAACTTGTTACTGTCATTAGTGTATTTTAGCAACTTGAAGATGATTCCAGCATTAATTTCATTGTGCTTTTGCTCATTTTGAAGATTTTGACAGTTTCACCTGAAGTGTACAATCGGGCTGAAAATGAATTTTAAAGCAATACAAAGTTAATTTTGGCTCTCACACCTTAACTAAATGTTGTAGACTCAAAGTTTTTGCTGTCATTAGTGTATTTTAGCAAAATGAAGATGATTCAAGCATTAATTTCATTGTGCTTTTGCTCATTTTGAAGATTTTGACATTTTCACCTGAAGTGTACAATCAGGGGCTGAAAACGCGTTTAAAGAAATAAAAAGTTCATTTTTGCTCTCACACCTTAACTAAATGTTGTAGACTCAAACTTTTTGCTGTCATTAGTGTATTTTAGCAAAATGAAGATGATTCAAGCATTAATTTCATTGTGCTTTTGCTCATTTTGAAGATTTTGACATTTTCACCTGAAGTGTACAATTAGGGGCTGAAAACGCGTTTAAAGCAATAAAAAGTTTATTTTGGCTCTCACACCTTAACTAAATGTTGTAGACTCAAACTGTTTTCTGTCATTAGTGTATTTTAGCAACTTGAAGATGATTCCAGCATTAATTTCATTGTGCTTTTGCTCATTTTGAAGATTTTGACAGTTTCACCTGAAGTGTACAATCAGGGGCTGAAAACGCGTTTAAAGCAATACAAAGTTCATTTAGGCTCTCACACCTTAACTAAATGTTGTAGACTCAAACTTTTTGCTTTCATTAGTGTATTTTAGCAACTTGAAGATGATTCCAGCATTAATTTCATTGTGCTTTTGCTCATTTTGAAGATTTTGACAGTTTCACCTGAAGTGTACAATCGGGCTGAAAATGCATTTAAAGCAATACAAAGTTCATTTAGGCTCTCACACCTTAACTAAATGTTGTAGACTCAAACGTGTTGCTGTCATTAGTGTATTTTAGCAACTTGAAGATGATTCCAGCATTAATTTCATTGTGCTTTTGCTCATTTTGAAGATTTTGACAGTTTCACCTGAAGTGTACAATCAGGGGCTGAAAACGCGTTTAAAGCAATACAAAGTTCATTTAGGCTCTCACACCTTAACTAAATGTTGTAGACTCAAACTGTTTACTGTCATTAGTGTATTTTAGCAACTTGAAGATGATTCCAGCATCAATTTCATTGTGCTTTTGCTCATTTTGAAGATTTTGACAGTTTCACCTGAAGTGTCCAATCGGGCTGAAAATGCATTTAAAGCAATACAAAGTTAATTTTGGCTCTCAAACCTTAACTAAATGTTGTAGACTCAAAGTTTTTGCTGTCATTAGTGTATTTTAGCAAAATGAAGATGATTCAAGCATTAATTTCATTGTGCTTTTGCTCATTTTGAAGATTTTGACATTTTCACCTGAAGTGTACAATCAGGGGCTGAAAACGCGTTTAAAGAAATAAAAAGTTCATTTTTGCTCTCACACCTTAACTAAATGTTGTAGACTCAAACTTTTTGCTGTCATTAGTGTATTTTAGCAAAATGAAGATGATTCAAGCATTAATTTCATTGTGCTTTTGCTCATTTTGAAGATTTTGACATTTTCACCTGAAGTGTACAATTAGGGGCTGAAAACGCGTTTAAAGCAATAAAAAGTTTATTTTGGCTCTCACACCTTAACTAAATGTTGTAGACTCAAACTGTTTTCTGTCATTAGTGTATTTTAGCAACTTGAAGATGATTCCAGCATTAATTTCATTGTGCTTTTGCTCATTTTGAAGATTTTGACAGTTTCACCTGAAGTGTACAATCAGGGGCTGAAAACGCGTTTAAAGCAATACAAAGTTCATTTAGGCTCTCACACCTTAACTAAATGTTGTAGACTCAAACTTTTTGCTTTCATTAGTGTATTTTAGCAACTTGAAGATGATTCCAGCATTAATTTCATTGTGCTTTTGCTCATTTTGAAGATTTTGACAGTTTCACCTGAAGTGTACAATCGGGCTGAAAATGCATTTAAAGCAATACAAAGTTCATTTAGGCTCTCACACCTTAACTAAATGTTGTAGACTCAAACGTGTTGCTGTCATTAGTGTATTTTAGCAACTTGAAGATGATTCCAGCATTAATTTCATTGTGCTTTTGCTCATTTTGAAGATTTTGACAGTTTCACCTGAAGTGTACAATCAGGGGCTGAAAACGCGTTTAAAGCAATACAAAGTTCATTTAGGCTCTCACACCTTAACTAAATGTTGTAGACTCAAACTGTTTACTGTCATTAGTGTATTTTAGCAACTTGAAGATGATTCCAGCATCAATTTCATTGTGCTTTTGCTCATTTTGAAGATTTTGACAGTTTCACCTGAAGTGTCCAATCGGGCTGAAAATGCATTTAAAGCAATACAAAGTTAATTTTGGCTCTCAAACCTTAACTAAATGTTGTAGACTCAAACTTTTTGCTGTCATTAGTGTATTTTAGCAACTTGAAGATTATTCCAGCATTAATTTCATTGTGCTTTTGCTCATTTTGAAGATTTTGACATTTTCACCTGAAGTGTACAATCAGGGGCTGAAAACGCGTTTAAAGAAATAAAAAGTTCATTTTTGCTCTCACACCTTAACTAAATGTTGTAGACTCAAACTTTTTGCTGTCATTAGTGTATTTTAGCAAAATGAAGATGATTCAAGCATTAATTTCATTGTGCTTTTGCTCATTTTGAAAAATTTGACATTTTCACCTGAAGTGTACAATTAGGGGCTGAAAACGCGTTTAAAGCAATAAAAAGTTCATTTTGGCTCTCACACCTTAACTAAATGTTGTAGACTCAAACTGTTTTCTGTCATTAGTGTATTTTAGCAACTTGAAGATGATTCCAGCATTAATTTCATTGTGCTTTTGCTCATTTTGAAGATTTTGACAGTTTCACCTGAAGTGTACAATCAGGGGCTGAAAACGCGTTTAAAGCAATACAAAGTTCATTTAGGCTCTCACACCTTAACTAAATGTTGTAGACTCAAACTTTTTGCTTTCATTAGTGTATTTTAGCAACTTGAAGATGATTCCAGCATTAATTTCATTGTGCTTTTGCTCATTTTGAAGATTTTGACAGTTTCACCTGAAGTGTACAATCGGGCTGAAAATGCATTTAAAGAAATACAAAGTTCATTTAGGCTCTCACACCTTAACTAAATGTTGTAGACTCAAACGTGTTGCTGTCATTAGTGTATTTTAGCAACTTGAAGATGATTCCAGCATTAATTTCATTGTGCTTTTGCTCATTTTGAAGATTTTGACAGTTTCACCTGAATTGTACAATCAAGGGCTGAAAACGCATTTAAAGCAATAAAAAGTTCATTTAGGCTCTCACACCTCAACTAAATGTTGTAGACTCAAACTTTTTGCTGTCATTAGTGTATTTTAGCAACTTGAAGATGATTCCAACATTAATTTCATTGTGCTTTTGCTCATTTTGAAGATTTTGACAGTTTCACCTGAAGTGTACAATCGGGCTGAAAATGAATTTTAAAGCAATACAAAGTTCATTTTGGCTCTCACACCTTAACTAAATATTGTAGACTCAAACTTTTTGCTGTCATTAGTGTATTTTAGCAACTTGAAGATGATTCCAGCATTAATTTCATTGTGCTTTTGCTCATTTTGAAGATTTTGACAGTTTCACCTGAAGTGTACAATCAGGTGCTGAAAACGCGTTTACAGCAATACAAAGTTCATTTTGGCTCTCACACCTTAACTAAATGTTGTAGACTCAAACTTTTTGCTGTCATTAGTGTATTTTAGCAACTTGAAGATGATTCCATCATTAATTTAATTGTGCTTTTGCTCATTTTGAAGATTTTGACAGTTTCACCTGAAGTGTACTATCGGGCTGAAAATGCATTTAAAGCAATACAAAGTTCATTTTGGCTCTCACACCTTAACTAAATGTTGTAGACTCAAACTTTTTGCTGTCATTAGTGTATTTTAGCAACTTGAAGATGATTCCAGCATTAATTTCATTGTGCTTTTGCTCATTTTGAAGATTTTGACAGTTTCACCTGAAGTGTACAATAAGGTGCTAAAAACGCGTTTACAGCAATACAAAGTTCATTTAGGCTCTCACACCTTAACTAAATGTTGTAGACTCAAACTTTTTGCTGTCATTAGTGTATTTTAGCAACTTGAAGTAGATTCCAGCATTAATTTCATTGTGCTTTTGCTCATTTTGAAGATTTTGAAAGTTTCATCTGAAGTGTACATTCGGGCTGAAAGTGCATTTAAAGCAATACAAAGTTCATTTTGGCTCTCACACCTTAACTAAATGTTGTAGACTCAAACTTTTTGCTGTCATTAGTGTATTTTAGCAAAATGAAGATGAATCAAGCATTAATTTCATTGTGCTTTTGCTCATTTTGAAGATTTTGACAGTTTCACCTGAAGTGTCCAATCGGGCTGAAAATGCATTTAAAGCAATACAAAGTTAATTTTGGCTCTCACACCTTAACTAAATGTTGTAGACTCAAACTTTTTGCTGCCATTAGTGTATTTTAGCAACTTGAAGATGATTCCAGCATTAATTTCATTGTGCTTTTGCTCATTTTGAAGATTTTGACAGTTTCACCTGAAGTTTACAATCAGGTGCTGAAAACGCGTTTACAGCAATACAAAGTTCATTTAGGCTCACACACCTTAACTAAATGTTGTAGACTCAAACTTGTTGCTGTCATTAGTGTATTTTAGCAACTTGAAGATGATTCCAGCATTAATTTCATTGTGCTTTTGCTCATTTTGAAGATTTTGACAGTTTCACCTGAAGTGTACTATCGGGCTGAAAATGCATTTAAAGCAATACAAAGTTCATTTTGGCTCTCACACCTTAACTAAATGTTGTAGACTCAAACTTTTTGCTGTCATTAGTGTATTTTAGCAACTTGAAGATGATTCCAGCATTAATTTCATTGTGCTTTTGCTCATTTTGAAGATTTTGACAGTTTCACCTGAAGTGTACAATAAGGTGCTAAAAACGCGTTTACAGCAATACAAAGTTCATTTAGGCTCTCACACCTTAACTAAATGTTGTAGACTCAAACTTTTTGCTGTCATTAGTGTATTTTAGCAACTTGAAGATGATTCCATCATTAATTTAATTGTGCTTTTGCTCATTTTGAAGATTTTGACAGTTTCACCTGAAGTGTACTATCGGGCTGAAAATGCATTTAAAGCAATACAAAGTTCATTTTGGCTCTCACACCTTAACTAAATGTTGTAGACTCAAACTTTTTGCTGTCATTAGTGTATTTTAGCAACTTGAAGATGATTCCAGCATTAATTTCATTGTGCTTTTGCTCATTTTGAAGATTTTGACAGTTTCACCTGAAGTGTACAATAAGGTGCTAAAAACGCGTTTACAGCAATACAAAGTTCATTTAGGCTCTCACACCTTAACTAAATGTTGTAGACTCAAACTTTTTGCTGTCATTAGTGTATTTTAGCAACTTGAAGTAGATTCCAGCATTAATTTCATTGTGCTTTTGCTCATTTTGAAGATTTTGACAGTTTCATCTGAAGTGTACATTCGGGCTGAAAGTGCATTTAAAGCAATACAAAGTTCATTTTGGCTCTCACACCTTAACTAAATGTTGTAGACTCAAACTTTTTGCTGTCATTAGTGTATTTTAGCAAAATGAAGATGAATCAAGCATTAATTTCATTGTGCTTTTGCTCATTTTGAAGATTTTGACAGTTTCACCTGAAGTGTCCAATCGGGCTGAAAATGCATTTAAAGCAATACAAAGTTAATTTTGGCTCTCACACCTTAACTAAATGTTGTAGACTCAAACTTTTTGCTGCCATTAGTGTATTTTAGCAACTTGAAGATGATTCCAGCATTAATTTCATTGTGCTTTTGCTCATTTTGAAGATTTTGACAGTTTCACCTGAAGTGTACAATCAGGTGCTGAAAACGCGTTTACAGCAATACAAAGTTCATTTAGGCTCTCACACCTTAACTAAATGTTGTAGACTCAAACTTGTTGCTGTCATTAGTGTATTTTAGCAACTTGAAGATGATTCCAGCATTAATTTCATTGTGCTTTTGCTCATTTTGAAGATTTTGATAGTTTCACCTGAAGTGTACAATCAGGTGCTGAAAACGCGTTTACAGCAATACAAAGTTCATTTTGGCTCTCACACCTTAACTAAATGTTGTAGACTCAAACTTTTTGCTGTCATTAGTGTATTTTAGCAACTTGAAGATGATTCCAGCATTAATTTCATTGTGCTTTTGCTCATTTTGAAGATTTTGACAGTTTCACCTGAAGTGTACAATCGGGCTGAAAATGAATTTTAAAGCAATACAAAGTTAATTTTGGCTCTCACACCTTAACTAAATGTTGTAGACTCAAACTTTTTGCTGTCATTAGTGTATTTTAGCAAAATGAAGATGATTCAAGCATTAATTTCATTGTGCTTTTGCTCATTTTGAAGATTTTGACATTTTCACCTGAAGTGTACAATCAGGGGCTGAAAACGCGTTTAAAGCAATAAAAAGTTCATTTTGACTCTCACACCTTAACTAAATGTTGTAGACTCAAACTTTTTGCTGTCATTAGTGTATTTTAGCAAAATGAAGATGATTCCAGCATTAATTTCATTGTGCTTTTGCTCATTTTGAAGATTTTGACAGTTTCACCTGAAGTGTACAATCAGGGGCTGAAAACGCGTTTAAAGCAATACAAAGTTCATTTAGGCTCTCACACCTTAACTAAATGTTGTAGACTCAAACTTTTTGCTGTCATTAGTGTATTTTAGCAACTTGAAGATGATTCCAACATTAATTTCATTGTGCTTTTGCTCATTTTGAAGATTTTGACAGTTTCACCTGAAGTGTACAATCGGGATGAAAATGAATTTTAAAGCAATACAAAGTTAATTTTGGCTCTCACACCTTAACTAAATGTTGTAGACTCAAACTTTTTGCTGTCATTAGTGTATTTTAGCTAAATGAAGATGATTCAAGCATTAATTTCATTGTGCTTTTGCTCATTTTGAAGATTTTGACATTTTCACCTGAAGTGTACAATCAGGGGCTGAAAACGCGTTTAAAGCAATAAAAAGTTCATTTTGGCTCTCACACCTTAACTAAATGTTGTAGACTCAAACTTTTTGCTGTCATTAGTGTATTTTAGCAAAATGAAGATGATTCCAGCATTAATTTCATTGTGCTTTTGCTCATTTTGAAGATTTTGACAGTTTCACCTGAAGTGTCCAATCGGGCTGAAAATGCATTTAAAGCAATACAAAGTTAATTTTGGCTCTCACACCTTAACTAAATGTTGTAGACTCAAACTTTTTGCTGCCATTAGTGTATTTTAGCAAAATGAAGATGATTCCAGCATTAATTTCATTGTGCTTTTGCTCATTTTGAAGATTTTGACAGTTTCACCTGAAGTGTACAATCAGGGGCTGAAAACGCGTTTAAAGCAATACAAAGTTCATTTAGGCTCTCACACTTTAACTAAATGTTGTAGACTCAAACTTTTTGCTGTCATTAGTGTATTTTAGCAACTTGAAGATGATTCCAGCATTAATTTCATTGTGCTTTTGCTCATTTTGAAGATTTTGACAGTTTCACCTGAAGTGTACAATCGGGCTGAAAATGCATTTAAAGCAATACAAAGTTCATTTAGGCTCTCACACCTTAACTAAATGTTGTAGACTCAAACTTGTTGCTGTCATTAGTGTATTTTAGCAACTTGAAGATGATTCCAACATTAATTTCATTGTGCTTTTGCTCATTTTGAAGATTTTGACAGTTTCACCTGAAGTGTACAATAAGGTGCTAAAAACGCGTTTACAGCAATACAAAGTTCATTTAGGCTCTCACACCTTAACTAAATGTTGTAGACTCAAACTTTTTGCTGTCATTAGTGTATTTTAGCAACTTGAAGATGATTCCATCATTAATTTAATTGTGCTTTTGCTCATTTTGAAGATTTTGACAGTTTCACCTGAAGTGTACTATCGGGCTGAAAATGCATTTAAAGCAATACAAAGTTCATTTTGGCTCTCACACCTTAACTAAATGTTGTAGACTCAAACTTTTTGCTGTCATTAGTGTATTTTAGCAACTTGAAGATGATTCCAGCATTAATTTCATTGTGCTTTTGCTCATTTTAAAGATTTTGACAGTTTCACCTGAAGTGTACAATAAGGTGCTAAAAACGCGTTTACAGCAATACAAAGTTCATTTAGGCTCTCACACCTTAACTAAATGTTGTAGACTCAAACTTTTTGCTGTCATTAGTGTATTTTAGCAACTTGAAGTAGATTCCAGCATTAATTTCATTGTGCTTTTGCTCATTTTGAAGATTTTGACAGTTTCATCTGAAGTGTACATTCGGGCTGAAAGTGCATTTAAAGCAATACAAAGTTCATTTTGGCTCTCACACCTTAACTAAATGTTGTAGACTCAAACTTTTTGCTGTCATTAGTGTATTTTAGCAAAATGAAGATGAATCAAGCATTAATTTCATTGTGCTTTTGCTCATTTTGAAGATTTTGACAGTTTCACCTGAAGTGTCCAATCGGGCTGAAAATGCATTTAAAGCAATACAAAGTTAATTTTGGCTCTCACACCTTAACTAAATGTTGTAGACTCAAACTTTTTGCTGCCATTAGTGTATTTTAGCAACTTGAAGATGATTCCAGCATTAATTTCATTGTGCTTTTGCTCATTTTGAAGATTTTGACAGTTTCACCTGAAGTGTACAATCAGGTGCTGAAAACGCGTTTACAGCAATACAAAGTTCATTTAGGCTCTCACACCTTAACTAAATGTTGTAGACTCAAACTTGTTGCTGTCATTAGTGTATTTTAGCAACTTGAAGATGATTCCAGCATTAATTTCATTGTGCTTTTGCTCATTTTGAAGATTTTGATAGTGTCACCTGAAGTGTACAATCAGGTGCTGAAAACGCGTTTACAGCAATACAAAGTTCATTTTGGCTCTCACACCTTAACTAAATGTTGTAGACTCAAACTTTTTGCTGTCATTAGTGTATTTTAGCAACTTGAAGATGATTCCAGCATTAATTTCATTGTGCTTTTGCTCATTTTGAAGATTTTGACAGTTTCACCTGAAGTGTACAATCGGGCTGAAAATGAATTTTAAAGCAATACAAAGTTAATTTTGGCTCTCACACCTTAACTAAATGTTGTAGACTCAAACTTTTTGCTGTCATTAGTGTATTTTAGCAAAATGAAGATGATTCAAGCATTAATTTCATTGTGCTTTTGCTCATTTTGAAGATTTTGACATTTTCACCTGAAGTGTACAATCAGGGGCTGAAAACGCGTTTAAAGCAATAAAAAGTTCATTTTGACTCTCACACCTTAACTAAATGTTGTAGACTCAAACTTTTTGCTGTCATTAGTGTATTTTAGCAAAATGAAGATGATTCCAGCATTAATTTCATTGTGCTTTTGCTCATTTTGAAGATTTTGACAGTTTCACCTGAAGTGTACAATCAGGGGCTGAAAACGCGTTTAAAGCAATACAAAGTTCATTTAGGCTCTCACACCTTAACTAAATGTTGTAGACTCAAACTTTTTGCTGTCATTAGTGTATTTTAGCAACTTGAAGATGATTCCAACATTAATTTCATTGTGCTTTTGCTCATTTTGAAGATTTTGACAGTTTCACCTGAAGTGTACAATCGGGATGAAAATGAATTTTAAAGCAATACAAAGTTAATTTTGGCTCTCACACCTTAACTAAATGTTGTAGACTCAAACTTTTTGCTGTCATTAGTGTATTTTAGCTAAATGAAGATGATTCAAGCATTAATTTCATTGTGCTTTTGCTCATTTTGAAGATTTTGACATTTTCACCTGAAGTGTACAAACAGGGGCTGAAAACGCGTTTAAAGCAATAAAAAGTTCATTTTGGCTCTCACACCTTAACTAAATGTTGTAGACTCAAACTTTTTGCTGTCATTAGTGTATTTTAGCAAAATGAAGATGATTCCAGCATTAATTTCATTGTGCTTTTGCTCATTTTGAAGATTTTGACAGTTTCACCTGAAGTGTCCAATCGGGCTGAAAATGCATTTAAAGCAATACAAAGTTAATTTTGGCTCTCACACCTTAACTAAATGTTGTAGACTCAAACTTTTTGCTGCCATTAGTGTATTTTAGCAAAATGAAGATGATTCCAGCATTAATTTCATTGTGCTTTTGCTCATTTTGAAGATTTTGACAGTTTCACCTGAAGTGTACAATCAGGGGCTGAAAACGCGTTTAAAGCAATACAAAGTTCATTTAGGCTCTCACACTTTAACTAAATGTTGTAGACTCAAACTTTTTGCTGTCATTAGTGTATTTTAGCAACTTGAAGATGATTCCAGCATTAATTTCATTGTGCTTTTGCTCATTTTGAAGATTTTGACAGTTTCACCTGAAGTGTACAATCGGGCTGAAAATGCATTTAAAGCAATACAAAGTTCATTTAGGCTCTCACACCTTAACTAAATGTTGTAGACTCAAACTTGTTGCTGTCATTAGTGTATTTTAGCAACTTGAAGATGATTCCAACATTAATTTCATTGTGCTTTTGCTCATTTTGAAGATTTTGACAGTTTCACCTGAAGTGTACAATCAGGGGCTGAAAACGCGTTTAAAGCAATACAAAGTTCATTTAGGCTCTCACACCTTAACTAAATGTTGTAGACTCAAACGTTCTACTGTCATTAGTGTATTTTAGCAACTTGAAGATGATTCCAGCATTAATTTCATTGTGCTTTTGCTCATTTTGAAGATTTTGACAGTTTCACCTGAAGTGTCCAATCGGGCTGAAAATGCATTTAAAGCAATACAAAGTTAATTTTGGCTCTCACACCTTAACTAAATGTTGTAGACTCAAACTTTTTGCTGTCATTAGTGTATTTTAGCAACTTGAAGATGATTCCAGCATTAATTTCATTGTGCTTTTGCTCATTTTGAAGATTTTGACAGTTTCACCTGAAGTGTACAATCAGGTGCTGAAAATGCGTTTACAGCAATACAAAGTTCATTTAGGCTCTCACACCTTAACTAAATGTTGTAGACTCAAACTTGTTGCTGTCATTAGTGTATTTTAGCAACTTGAAGATGTTTCCAGCATTAATTTCATTGTGCTTTTGCTCATTTTGAAGATTTTGACAGTTACACCTGAATTGTACAATCAAGGGCTGAAAACGCATTTAAAGCAATAAAAAGTTCATTTAGGCTCTCACACCTCAACTAAATGTTGTAGACTCAAACTTTTTGCTGTCATTAGTGTATTTTAGCAACTTGAAGATGATTCCAACATTAATTTCATTGTGCTTTTGCTCATTTTGAAGATTTTGACAGTTTCACCTGAAGTGTACAATCGGGCTGAAAATGAATTTTAAAGCAATACAAAGTTCATTTTGGCTCTCACACCTTAACTAAATATTGTAGACTCAAACTTTTTACTGTCATTAGTGTATTTTAGCAACTTGAAGATGATTCCATCATTAATTTAATTGTGCTTTTGCTCATTTTGAAGATTTTGACAGTTTCACCTGAAGTGTACTATCGGGCTGAAAATGCATTTAAAGCAATACAAAGTTCATTTTGGCTCTCACACCTTAACTAAATGTTGTAGACTCAAACTTTTTGCTGTCATTAGTGTATTTTAGCAACTTGAAGATGATTCCAGCATTAATTTCATTGTGCTTTTGCTCATTTTGAAGATTTTGACAGTTTCACCTGAAGTGTACAATCAGGTGCTAAAAACGCGTTTACAGCAATACAAAGTTCATTTAGGCTCTCACACCTTAACTAAATGTTGTAGACTCAAACTTTTTGCTGTCATTAGTGTATTTTAGCAACTTGAAGATGATTCCAGCATTAATTTCATTGTGCTTTTGCTCATTTTGAAGATTTTGACAGTTTCATTTGAAGTGTACATTCGGGCTGAAAGTGCATTTAAAGCAATGCAAAGTTAATTTAGGCTCTCACACCTTAACTAAATGTTGTAGACTCAAACTTTTTGCTGTCATTAGTGTATTTTAGCAACTTGAAGATGATTCCAGCATTAATTTCATTGTGCTTTTGCTCATTTTGAAGATTTTGACAGTTTCATCTGAAGTGTACATTCGGGCTGAAAGTGCATTTAAAGCAATACAAAGTTCATTTTGGCTCTCACACCTTAACTAAATGTTGTAGACTCAAACTTTTTGCTGTCATTAGTGTATTTTAGCAAAATGAAGATGAATCAAGCATTAATTTCATTGTGCTTTTGCTCATTTTGAAGATTTTGACATTTTCACCTGAAGTGTACAATCAGGGGCTAAAAACGCGTTTAAAGCAATACAAAGTTCATTTAGGCTCTCACACCTTAACTAAATGTTGTAGACTCAAACTTTTTACTGTCATTAGTGTATTTTAGCAACTTGAAGATGATTCCAGCATTAATTTCATTGTGCTTTTGCTCATTTTGAAGATTTTGACAGTTTCACCTGAACTGTACAATCAGGGGCTGAAAACGCGTTTAAAGCAATACAAAGTTCATTTAGGCTCTCACACCTTAACTAAATGTTGTAGACTCAAACGTTTTACTGTCATTAGTGTATTTTAGCAACTTGAAGATGATTCCAGCATTAATTTCATTGTGCTTTTGCTCATTTTGAAGATTTTGACAGTTTCACCTGAAGTATCCAATCGGGCTGAAAATGCATTTAAAGCAATACAAAGTTAATTTTGGCTCTCACACCTTAACTAAATGTTGTAGACTCAAACTTTTTGCTGTCATTAGTGTATTTTAGCAACTTGAAGATGATTCCAGCATTAATTTCATTGTGCTTTTGCTCATTTTGAAGATTTTGACAGTTTCACCTGAATTGTACAATCAAGGGCTGAAAACGCATTTAAAGCAATAAAAAGTTCATTTAGGCTCTCACACCTTAACTAAATGTTGTAGACTCAAACTTGTTGCTGTCATTAGTGTATTTTAGCAACTTGAAGATGATTCCAGCATTAATTTCATTGTGCTTTTGCTCATTTAGAAGATTTTGACAGTTTCACCTGAATTGTACAATCAAGGGCTGAAAACGCATTTAAAGCAATAAAAAGTTCATTTAGGCTCTCACACCTCAACTAAATGTTGTAGACTCAAACTTTTTGCTGTCATTAGTGTATATTAGCAACTTGAAGATGATTCCAACATTAATTTCATTGTGCTTTTGCTCATTTTGAAGATTTTGACAGTTTCACCTGAAGTGTACAATCGGGCTGAAAATGAATTTTAAAGCAATACAAAGTTCATTTTGGCTCTCACACCTTAACTAAATATTGTAGACTCAAACTTTTTACTGTCATTAGTGTATTTTAGCAACTTGAAGATGATTCCATCATTAATTTAATTGTGCTTTTGCTCATTTTGAAGATTTTGACAGTTTCACCTGAAGTGTACTATCGGGCTGAAAATGCATTTAAAGCAATACAAAGTTCATTTTGGCTCTCACACCTTAACTAAATGTTGTAGACTCAAACTTTTTGCTGTCATTAGTGTATTTTAGCAACTTGAAGATGATTCCAGCATTAATTTCATTGTGCTTTTGCTCATTTTGAAGATTTTGACAGTTTCACCTGAAGTGTACAATCAGGTGCTAAAAACGCGATTACAGCAATACAAAGTTCATTTAGGCTCTCACACCTTAACTAAATGTTGTAGACTCAAACTTTTTGCTGTCATTAGTGTATTTTAGCAACTTGAAGATGATTCCAGCATTAATTTCATTGTGCTTTTGCTCATTTTGAAGATTTTGACAGTTTCATTTGAAGTGTACATTCGGGCTGAAAGTGCATTTAAAGCAATACAAAGTTAATTTAGGCTCTCACACCTTAACTAAATGTTGTAGACTCAAACTTTTTGCTGTCATTAGTGTATTTTAGCAACTTGAAGATGATTCCAGCATTAATTTCATTGTGCTTTTGCTCATTTTGAAGATTTTGACAGTTTCATCTGAAGTGTACATTCGGGCTGAAAGTGCATTTAAAGCAATACAAAGTTCATTTTGGCTCTCACACCTTAACTAAATGTTGTAGACTCAAACTTTTTGCTGTCATTAGTGTATTTTAGCAAAATGAAGATGAATCAAGCATTAATTTCATTGTGCTTTTGCTCATTTTGAAGATTTTGACATTTTCACCTGAAGTGTACAATCAGGGGCTAAAAACGCGTTTAAAGCAATACAAAGTTCATTTAGGCTCTCACACCTTAACTAAATGTTGTAGACTCAAACTTTTTACTGTCATTAGTGTATTTTAGCAACTTGAAGATGATTCCAGCATTAATTTCATTGTGCTTTTGCTCATTTTGAAGATTTTGACAGTTTCACCTGAAGTGTCCAATCGGGCTGAAAATGCATTTAAAGCAATACAAAGTTAATTTTGGCTCTCACACCTTAACTAAATGTTGTAGACTCAAACTTTTTGCTGTCTTTAGTGTATTTTAGCAACTTGAAGATGATTCCAGCATTAATTTCATTGTGCTTTTGCTCATTTTGAAGATTTTGACAGTTTCATTTGAAGTGTACATTCGGGCTGAAAGTGCATTTAAAGCAATACAAAGTTAATTTAGGCTCTCACACCTTAACTAAATGTTGTAGACTCAAACTTTTTGCTGTCATTAGTGTATTTTAGCAACTTGAAGATGATTCCAGCATTAATTTCATTGTGCTTTTGCTCATTTTGAAGATTTTGACAGTTTCATCTGAAGTGTACATTCGGGCTGAAAGTGCATTTAAAGCAATACAAAGTTCATTTTGGCTCTCACACCTTAACTAAATGTTGTAGACTCAAACTTTTTGCTGTCATTAGTGTATTTTAGCAAAATGAAGATGAATCAAGCATTAATTTCATTGTGCTTTTGCTCATTTTGAAGATTTTGACATTTTCACCTGAAGTGTACAATCAGGGGCTAAAAACGCGTTTAAAGCAATACAAAGTTCATTTAGGCTCTCACACCTTAACTAAATGTTGTAGACTCAAACTTTTTACTGTCATTAGTGTATTTTAGCAACTTGAAGATGATTCCAGCATTAATTTCATTGTGCTTTTGCTCATTTTGAAGATTTTGACAGTTTCATTTGAAGTGTACATTCAGGCTGAAAGTGCATTTAAAGCAATACAAAGTTAATTTAGGCTCTCACACCTTAACTAAATGTTGTAGACTCAAACTTTTTGCTGTCATTAGTGTATTTTAGCAACTTGAAGATGATTCCAGCATTAATTTCATTGTGCTTTTGCTCATTTTGAAGATTTTGACAGTTTCATCTGAAGTGTACATTCGGGCTGAAAGTGCATTTAAAGCAATACAAAGTTCATTTTGGCTCTCACAACTTAACTAAATGTTGTAGACTCAAACTTTTTGCTGTCATTAGTGTATTTTAGCAAAATGAAGATGAATTAAGCTTTAATTTCATTGTGCTTTTGCTCATTTTGAAGATTTTGACATTTTCACCTGAAGTGTACAATCAGGGGCTAAAAACGCGTTTAAAGCAATACAAAGTTCATTTAGGCTCTCACACCTTAACTAAATGTTGTAGACTCAAACTTTTTACTGTCATTAGTGTATTTTAGCAACTTGAAGATGATTCCAGCATTAATTTCATTGTGCTTTTGCTCATTTTGAAGATTTTGACAGTTTCACCTGAAGTGTACAATCAGGTGCTGAAAACGCGTTTACAGCAATACAAAGTTCATTTAGGCTCTCACACCTTAACTAAATGTTGTAGACTCAAACTTGTTGCTGTCATTAGTGTATTTTAGCAACTTGAAGATGATTCCAGCATTAATTTCATTGTGCTTTTGCTCATTTTGAAGATTTTGACATTTTCACCTGAAGTGTACAATCAGGGGCTGAAAACGCGTTTAAAGAAATAAAAAGTTCATTTTTGCTCTCACACCTTAACTAAATGTTGTAGACTCAAACTTTTTGCTGTCATTAGTGTATTTTAGCAAAATGAAGATGATTCAAGCATTAATTTCATTGTGCTTTTGCTCATTTTGAAGATTTTGACATTTTCACCTGAAGTGTACAATTAGGGGCTGAAAACGCGTTTAAAGCAATAAAAAGTTTATTTTGGCTCTCACACCTTAACTAAATGTTGTAGACTCAAACTGTTTTCTGTCATTAGTGTATTTTAGCAACTTGAAGATGATTCCAGCATTAATTTCATTGTGCTTTTGCTCATTTTGAAGATTTTGACAGTTTCACCTGAAGTGTACAATCAGGGGCTGAAAACGCGTTTAAAGCAATACAAAGTTCATTTAGGCTCTCACACCTTAACTAAATGTTGTAGACTCAAACTTTTTGCTTTCATTAGTGTATTTTAGCAACTTGAAGATGATTCCAGCATTAATTTCATTGTGCTTTTGCTCATTTTGAAGATTTTGACAGTTTCACCTGAAGTGTACAATCGGGCTGAAAATGCATTTAAAGCAATACAAAGTTCATTTAGGCTCTCACACCTTAACTAAATGTTGTAGACTCAAACGTGTTGCTGTCATTAGTGTATTTTAGCAACTTGAAGATGATTCCAGCATTAATTTCATTGTGCTTTTGCTCATTTTGAAGATTTTGACAGTTTCACCTGAAGTGTACTATCGGGCTGAAAATGCATTTAAAGCAATACAAAGTTCATTTTGGCTCTCACACCTTAACTAAATGTTGTAGACTCAAACTTTTTGCTGTCATTAGTGTATTTTAGCAACTTGAAGATGATTCCAGCATTAATTTCATTGTGCTTTTGCTCATTTTGAAGATTTTGACAGTTTCACCTGAAGTGTACAATCAGGTGCTAAAAACGCGTTTACAGCAATACAAAGTTCATTTAGGCTCTCACACCTTAACTAAATGTTGTAGACTCAAACTTTTTGCTGTCATTAGTGTATTTTAGCAACTTGAAGATGATTCCAGCATTAATTTCATTGTGCTTTTGCTCATTTTGAAGATTTTGACAGTTTCATTTGAAGTGTACATTCGGGCTGAAAGTGCATTTAAAGCAATACAAAGTTAATTTAGGCTCTCACACCTTAACTAAATGTTGTAGACTCAAACTTTTTGCTGTCATTAGTGTATTTTAGCAACTTGAAGATGATTCCAGCATTAATTTCATTGTGCTTTTGCTCATTTTGAAGATTTTGACAGTTTCATTTGAAGTGTACATTCGGGCTGAAAGTGCATTTAAAGCAATACAAAGTTAATTTAGGCTCTCACACCTTAACTAAATGTTGTAGACTCAAACTTTTTGCTGTCATTAGTGTATTTTAGCAACTTGAAGATGATTTCAGCATTAATTTCATTGTGCTTTTGCTCATTTTGAAGATTTTGACAGTTTCATCTGAAGTGTACATTCGGGCTGAAAGTGCATTTAAAGCAATACAAAGTTCATTTTGGCTCTCACACCTTAACTAAATGTTGTAGACTCAAACTTTTTGCTGTCATTAGTGTATTTTAGCAAAATGAAGATGAATCAAGCATTAATTTCATTGTGCTTTTGCTCATTTTGAAGATTTTGACATTTTCACCTGAAGTGTACAATCAGGGGCTAAAAACGCGTTTAAAGCAATACAAAGTTCATTTAGGCTCTCACACCTTAACTAAATGTTGTAGACTCAAACTTTTTACTGTCATTAGTGTATTTTAGCAACTTGAAGATGATTCCAGCATTAATTTCATTGTGCTTTTGCTCATTTTGAAGATTTTGACAGTTTCACCTGAAGTGTCCAATCGGGCTGAAAATGCATTTAAAGCAATACAAAGTTAATTTTGGCTCTCACACCTTAACTAAATGTTGTAGACTCAAACTTTTTGCTGTCTTTAGTGTATTTTAGCAACTTGAAGATGATTCCAGCATTAATTTCATTGTGCTTTTAATCATTTTGAAGATTTTGACAGTTTCACCTGAAGTGTACAATCAGGTGCTGAAAACGCGTTTACAGCAATACAAAGTTCATTTAGGCTCTCACACCTTAACTAAATGTTGTAGACTCAAACTTGTTGCTGTCATTAGTGTATTTTAGCAACTTGAAGATGATTCCAGCATTAATTTCATTGTGCTTTTGCTCATTTTGAAGATTTTGACAGTTTCACCTGAAGTGTACAATCAGGTGCTGAAAACGCGTTTACAGCAATACAAAGTTCATTTTGGCTCTCACACCTTAACTAAATGTTGTAGACTCAAACTTTTTGCTGTCATTAGTGTATTTTAGCAACTTGAAGATGATTCCAGCATTAATTTCATTGTGCTTTTGCTCATTTTGAAGATTTTGACAGTTTCACCTGAAGTGTACAATCAAGGGCTGAAAACGCGTTTAAAGCAATAAAAAGTTAATTTAGGCTCTCACAACTTAACTAAATCTTGTAGACTCAAACTTTTTGCTGTCATTAGTGTATTTTAGCAACTTGAAGATGATTCCAGCATTAATTTCATTGTGCTTTTGCTCATTTTGAAGATTTTGACAGTTTCACCTGAATTGTACAATCAAGGGCTGAAAACGCATTTAAAGCAATAAAAAGTTCATTTAGGCTCTCACACCTCAACTAAATGTTGTAGACTCAAACTTTTTGCTGTCATTAGTGTATTTTAGCAACTTGAAGATGATTCCAACATTAATTTCATTGTGCTTTTGCTCATTTTGAAGATTTTGACAGTTTCACCTGAAGTGTACAATCAAGGGCTGAAAATGAATTTTAAAGCAATACAAAGTTCATTTTGGCTCTCACACCTTAACTAAATATTGTAGACTCAAACTTTTTACTGTCATTAGTGTATTTTAGCAACTTGAAGATGATTCCATCATTAATTTAATTGTGCTTTTGCTCATTTTGAAGATTTTGACAGTTTCACCTGAAGTGTACTATCGGGCTGAAAATGCATTTAAAGCAATACAAAGTTCATTTTGGCTCTCACACCTTAACTAAATGTTGTAGACTCAAACTTTTTGCTGTCATTAGTGTATTTTAGCAACTTGAAGATGATTCCAGCATTAATTTCATTGTGCTTTTGCTCATTTTGAAGATTTTGACAGTTTCACCTGAAGTGTACAATCAGGTGCTAAAAACGCGTTTACAGCAATACAAAGTTCATTTAGGCTCTCACACCTTAACTAAATGTTGTAGACTCAAACTTTTTGCTGTCATTAGTGTATTTTAGCAACTTGAAGATGATTCCAGCATTAATTTCATTGTGCTTTTGCTCATTTTGAAGATTTTGACAGTTTCATTTGAAGTGTACATTCGGGCTGAAAGTGCATTTAAAGCAATACAAAGTTAATTTAGGCTCTCACACCTTAACTAAATGTTGTAGACTCAAACTTTTTGCTGTCATTAGTGTATTTTAGCAACTTGAAGATGATTCCAGCATTAATTTCATTGTGCTTTTGCTCATTTTGAAGATTTTGACAGTTTCACCTGAAGTGTACAATCGGGCTGAAAATGAATTTTAAAGCAATACAAAGTTAATTTTGGCTCTCACACCTTAACTAAATGTTGTAGACTCAAACTTTTTGCTGCCATTAGTGTATTTTAGCTAAATGAAGATGATTCAAGCATTATTTTCATTGTGCTTTTGCTCATTTTGAAGATTTTGACATTTTCACCTGAAGTGTACAATCAGGGGCTGAAAACGCATTTAAAGGAATAAAAAGTTCATTTTGGCTCTCACACATTAACTAAATGTTGTAGACTCAAACTTTTTGCTGTCATTAGTGTATTTTAGCAAAATGAAGATGATTCCAGCATTAATTTCATTGTGCTTTTGCTCATTTTGAAGATTTTGACAGTTTCACCTGAAGTGTCCAATCGGGCTGAAAATGCATTTAAAGCAATACAAAGTTAATTTTGGCTCTCACACCTTAACTAAATGTTGTAGACTCAAACTTTTTGCTGTCATTAGTGTATTTTAGCAACTTGAAGATGATTCCAGCATTAATTTCATTGTGCTTTTGCTCATTTTGAAGATTTTGACAGTTTCACCTGAAGTGTACAATCGGGCTGAAAATGAATTTTAAAGCAATACAAAGTTCATTTTGGCTTTCACACCTTAACTAAATATTGTAGACTCAAACTTTTTGCTGTCATTAGTGTATTTTAGCAACTTGAAGATGATTCCAGCATTAATTTCATTGTGCTTTTGCTCATTTTGAAGATTTTGACAGTTTCATTTGAAGTGTACATTCGGGCTGAAAGTGCATTTAAAGCAATACAAAGTTAATTTAGGCTCTCACACCTTAACTAAATGTTGTAGACTCAAACTTTTTGCTGTCATTAGTGTATTTTAGCAACTTGAAGATGATTCCAGCATTAATTTCATTGTGCTTTTGCTCATTTTGAAGATTTTGACAGTTTCATTTGAAGTGTACATTCGGGCTGAAAGTGCATTTAAAGCAATACAAAGTTAATTTAGGCTCTCACACCTTAACTAAATGTTGTAGACTCAAACTTTTTGCTGTCATTAGTGTATTTTAGCAACTTGAAGATGATTCCAGCATTAATTTCATTGTGCTTTTGCTCATTTTGAAGATTTTGACAGTTTCACCTGAAGTGTACAATCAGGTGCTAAAAACGCGTTTACAGCAATACAAAGTTCATTTAGGCTCTCACACCTTAACTAAATGTTGTAGACTCAAACTTTTTGCTGTCATTAGTGTATTTTAGCAACTTGAAGATGATTCCAGCATTAATTTCATTGTGCTTTTGCTCATTTTGAAGATTTTGACAGTTTCATTTGAAGTGTACATTCGGGCTGAAAGTGCATTTAAAGCAATACAAAGTTAATTTAGGCTCTCACACCTTAACTAAATGTTGTAGACTCAAACTTTTTGCTGTCATTAGTGTATTTTAGCAACTTGAAGATGATTCCAGCATTAATTTCATTGTGCTTTTGCTCATTTTGAAGATTTTGACAGTTTCACCTGAAGTGTACAATCGGGCTGAAAATGAATTTTAAAGCAATACAAAGTTAATTTTGGCTCTCACACCTTAACTAAATGTTGTAGACTCAAACTTTTTGCTGCCATTAGTGTATTTTAGCTAAATGAAGATGATTCAAGCATTATTTTCATTGTGCTTTTGCTCATTTTGAAGATTTTGACATTTTCACCTGAAGTGTACAATCAGGGGCTGAAAACGCATTTAAAGGAATAAAAAGTTCATTTTGGCTCTCACACATTAACTAAATGTTGTAGACTCAAACTTTTTGCTGTCATTAGTGTATTTTAGCAAAATGAAGATGATTCCAGCATTAATTTCATTGTGCTTTTGCTCATTTTGAAGATTTTGACAGTTTCACCTGAAGTGTCCAATCGGGCTGAAAATGCATTTAAAGCAATACAAAGTTAATTTTGGCTCTCACACCTTAACTAAATGTTGTAGACTCAAACTTTTTGCTGTCATTAGTGTATTTTAGCAACTTGAAGATGATTCCAGCATTAATTTCATTGTGCTTTTGCTCATTTTGAAGATTTTGACAGTTTCACCTGAAGTGTACAATTAGGTGCTGAAAACGCGTTTACAGCAATACAAAGTTCATTTAGGCTCTCACACCTTAACTAAATGTTGTAGACTCAAACTTGTTGCTGTCATTAGTGTATTTTAGCAACTTGAAGATGATTCCAGCATTAATTTCATTGTGCTTTTGCTCATTTTGAAGATTTTGACAGTTTCACCTGAATTGTACAATCAAGGGCTGAAAACGCATTTAAAGCAATAAAAAGTTAATTTAGGCTCTCACACCTCAACTAAATGTTGTAGACTCAAACTTTTTGCTGTCATTAGTGTATTTTAGCAACTTGAAGATGATTCCAAAATTAATTTCATTGTGCTTTTGCTCATTTTGAAGATTTTGACAGTTTCACCTGAAGTGTACAATCGGGCTGAAAATGAATTTTAAAGCAATACAAAGTTCATTTTGGCTTTCACACCTTAACTAAATATTGTAGACTCAAACTTTTTGCTGTCATTAGTGTATTTTAGCAACTTGAAGATGATTCCAGCATTAATTTCATTGTGCTTTTGCTCATTTTGAAGATTTTGACAGTTTCATTTGAAGTGTACATTCGGGCTGAAAGTGCATTTAAAGCAATACAAAGTTAATTTAGGCTCTCACACCTTAACTAAATGTTGTAGACTCAAACTTTTTGCTGTCATTAGTGTATTTTAGCAACTTGAAGATGATTCCAGCATTAATTTCATTGTGCTTTTGCTCATTTTGAAGATTTTGACAGTTTCATTTGAAGTGTACATTCGGGCTGAAAGTGCATTTAAAGCAATACAAAGTTAATTTAGGCTCTCACACCTTAACTAAATGTTGTAGACTCAAACTTTTTGCTGTCATTAGTGTATTTTAGCAACTTGAAGATGATTTCAGCATTAATTTCATTGTGCTTTTGCTCATTTTGAAGATTTTGACAGTTTCATCTGAAGTGTACATTCGGGCTGAAAGTGCATTTAAAGCAATACAAAGTTCATTTTGGCTCTCACACCTTAACTAAATGTTGTAGACTCAAACTTTTTGCTGTCATTAGTGTATTTTAGCAAAATGAAGATGAATCAAGCATTAATTTCATTGTGATTTTGCTCATTTTGAAGATTTTGACATTTTCACCTGAAGTGTACAATCAGGGGCTAAAAACGCGTTTAAAGCAATACAAAGTTCATTTAGGCTCTCACACCTTAACTAAATGTTGTAGACTCAAACTTTTTACTGTCATTAGTGTATTTTAGCAACTTGAAGATGATTCCAGCATTAATTTCATTGTGCTTTTGCTCATTTTGAAGATTTTGACAGTTTCACCTGAAGTGTCCAATCGGGCTGAAAATGCATTTAAAGCAATACAAAGTTAATTTTGGCTCTCACACCTTAACTAAATGTTGTAGACTCAAACTTTTTGCTGTCTTTAGTGTATTTTAGCAACTTGAAGATGATTCCAGCATTAATTTCATTGTGCTTTTAATCATTTTGAAGATTTTGACAGTTTCACCTGAAGTGTACAATCAGGTGCTGAAAACGCGTTTACAGCAATACAAAGTTCATTTAGGCTCTCACACCTTAACTAAATGTTGTAGACTCAAACTTGTTGCTGTCATTAGTGTATTTTAGCAACTTGAAGATGATTCCAGCATTAATTTCATTGTGCTTTTGCTCATTTTGAAGATTTTGACAGTTTCACCTGAAGTGTACAATCAGGTGCTGAAAACGCGTTTACAGCAATACAAAGTTCATTTTGGCTCTCACACCTTAACTAAATGTTGTAGACTCAAACTTTTTGCTGTCATTAGTGTATTTTAGCAACTTGAAGATGATTCCAGCATTAATTTCATTGTGCTTTTGCTCATTTTGAAGATTTTGACAGTTTCACCTGAAGTGTACAATCAAGGGCTGAAAACGCGTTTAAAGCAATAAAAAGTTAATTTAGGCTCTCACAACTTAACTAAATCTTGTAGACTCAAACTTTTTGCTGTCATTAGTGTATTTTAGCAACTTGAAGATGATTCCAGCATTAATTTCATTGTGCTTTTGCTCATTTTGAAGATTTTGACAGTTTCACCTGAATTGTACAATCAAGGGCTGAAAACGCATTTAAAGCAATAAAAAGTTCATTTAGGCTCTCACACCTCAACTAAATGTTGTAGACTCAAACTTTTTGCTGTCATTAGTGTATTTTAGCAACTTGAAGATGATTCCAACATTAATTTCATTGTGCTTTTGCTCATTTTGAAGATTTTGACAGTTTCACCTGAAGTGTACAATCAAGGGCTGAAAATGAATTTTAAAGCAATACAAAGTTCATTTTGGCTCTCACACCTTAACTAAATATTGTAGACTCAAACTTTTTACTGTCATTAGTGTATTTTAGCAACTTGAAGATGATTCCATCATTAATTTAATTGTGCTTTTGCTCATTTTGAAGATTTTGACAGTTTCACCTGAAGTGTACTATCGGGCTGAAAATGCATTTAAAGCAATACAAAGTTCATTTTGGCTCTCACACCTTAACTAAATGTTGTAGACTCAAACTTTTTGCTGTCATTAGTGTATTTTAGCAACTTGAAGATGATTCCAGCATTAATTTCATTGTGCTTTTGCTCATTTTGAAGATTTTGACAGTTTCACCTGAAGTGTACAATCAGGTGCTAAAAACGCGTTTACAGCAATACAAAGTTCATTTAGGCTCTCACACCTTAACTAAATGTTGTAGACTCAAACTTTTTGCTGTCATTAGTGTATTTTAGCAACTTGAAGATGATTCCAGCATTAATTTCATTGTGCTTTTGCTCATTTTGAAGATTTTGACAGTTTCATTTGAAGTGTACATTCGGGCTGAAAGTGCATTTAAAGCAATACAAAGTTAATTTAGGCTCTCACACCTTAACTAAATGTTGTAGACTCAAACTTTTTGCTGTCATTAGTGTATTTTAGCAACTTGAAGATGATTCCAGCATTAATTTCATTGTGCTTTTGCTCATTTTGAAGATTTTGACAGTTTCATCTGAAGTGTACATTCGGGCTGAAAGTGCATTTAAAGCAATACAAAGTTCATTTTGGCTCTCACACCTTAACTAAATGTTGTAGACTCAAACTTTTTGCTGTCATTAGTGTATTTTAGCAAAATGAAGATGAATCAAGCATTAATTTCATTGTGCTTTTGCTCATTTTGAAGATTTTGACATTTTCACCTGAAGTGTACAATCAGGGGCTAAAAACGCGTTTAAAGCAATACAAAGTTCATTTAGGCTCTCACACCTTAACTAAATGTTGTAGACTCAATTTTTTTACTGTCATTAGTGTATTTTAGCAACTTGAAGATGATTCCAGCATTAATTTCATTGTGCTTTTGCTCATTTTGAAGATTTTGACAGTTTCACCTGAACTGTACAATCAGGGGCTGAAAACGCGTTTAAAGCAATACAAAGTTCATTTAGGCTCTCACACCTTAACTAAATGTTGTAGACTCAAACGTTTTACTGTCATTAGTGTATTTTAGCAACTTGAAGATGATTCCAGCATTAATTTCATTGTGCTTTTGCTCATTTTGAAGATTTTGACAGTTTCACCTGAAGTGTCCAATCGGGCTGAAAATGCATTTAAAGCAATACAAAGTTAATTTTGGCTCTCACACCTTAACTAAATGTTGTAGACTCAAACTTTTTGCTGTCATTAGTGTATTTTAGCAACTTGAAGATGATTCCAGCATTAATTTCATTGTGCTTTTGCTCATTTTGAAGATTTTGACAGTTTCACCTGAATTGCACAATCAAGGGCTGAAAACGCATTTAAAGCAATAAAAAGTTCATTTAGGCTCTCACACCTTAACTAAATGTTGTAGACTCAAACTTGTTGCTGTCATTAGTGTATTTTAGCAACTTGAAGATGATTCCAGCATTAATTTCATTGTGCTTTTGCTCATTTTGAAGATTTTGACAGTTTCACCTGAAGTGTACAATCAGGTGCTGAAAACGCGTTTACAGCAATACAAAGTTCATTTTGGCTCTCACACCTTAACTAAATGTTGTAGACTCAAACTTTTTGCTGTCATTAGTGTATTTTAGCAACTTGAAGATGATTCCAGCATTAATTTCATTGTGCTTTTGCTCATTTTGAAGATTTTGACAGTTTCACCTGAAGTGTACAATCGGGCTGAAAATGAATTTTAAAGCAATACAAAGTTAATTTTGGCTCTCACACCTTAACTAAATCTTGTAGACTCAAACTTTTTGCTGTCATTAGTGTATTTTAGCAAAATGAAGATGATTCAAGCATTAATTTCATTGTGCTTTTGCTCAATTTGAAGATTTTGACATTTTCACCTGAAGTGTACAATCAGGGGCTGAAAACGCGTTTAAAGCAATAAAAAGTTCATTTTGGCTCTCACACCTTAACTAAATGTTGTAGACTCAAACTTTTTGCTGTCATTAGTGTATTTTAGCAAAATGAAGATGATTCCAGCATTAATTTCATTGTGCTTTTGCTCATTTTGAAGATTTTGACAGTTTCACCTGAAGTGTACAATCGGGCTGAAAGTGCATTTAAAGCAATACAAAGTTAATTTTGGCTCTCACACCTTAACTAAATGTTGTAGACTCAAACTTTTTGCTGTCATTAGTGTAATTTAGCAACTTGAAGATGATTCCAACATTAATTTCATTGTGCTTTTGCTCATTTTGAAGATTTTGACAGTTTCACCTGAAGTGTACAATCGGGCTGAAAATGAATTTTAAAGCAATACAAAGTTAATTTTGGCTCTCACACCTTAACTAAATGTTGTAGACTCAAACTTTTTGCTGCCATTAGTGTATTTTAGCTAAATGAAGATGATTCAAGCATTATTTTCATTGTGCTTTTGCTCATTTTGAAGATTTTGACATTTTCACCTGAAGTGTACAATCAGGGGCTGAAAACGCATTTAAAGGAATAAAAAGTTCATTTTGGCTCTCACACATTAACTAAATGTTGTAGACTCAAACTTTTTGCTGTCATTAGTGTATTTTAGCAAAATGAAGATGATTCCAGCATTAATTTCATTGTGCTTTTGCTCATTTTGAAGATTTTGACAGTTTCACCTGAAGTGTCCAATCGGGCTGAAAATGCATTTAAAGCAATACAAAGTTAATTTTGGCTCTCACACCTTAACTAAATGTTGTAGACTCAAACTTTTTGCTGTCATTAGTGTATTTTAGCAACTTGAAGATGATTCCAGCATTAATTTCATTGTGCTTTTGCTCATTTTGAAGATTTTGACAGTTTCACCTGAAGTGTACAATTAGGTGCTGAAAACGCGTTTACAGCAATACAAAGTTCATTTAGGCTCTCACACCTTAACTAAATGTTGTAGACTCAAACTTGTTGCTGTCATTAGTGTATTTTAGCAACTTGAAGATGATTCCAGCATTAATTTCATTGTGCTTTTGCTCATTTTGAAGATTTTGACAGTTTCACCTGAATTGTACAATCAAGGGCTGAAAACGCATTTAAAGCAATAAAAAGTTAATTTAGGCTCTCACACCTCAACTAAATGTTGTAGACTCAAACTTTTTGCTGTCATTAGTGTATTTTAGCAACTTGAAGATGATTCCAAAATTAATTTCATTGTGCTTTTGCTCATTTTGAAGATTTTGACAGTTTCACCTGAAGTGTACAATCGGGCTGAAAATGAATTTTAAAGCAATACAAAGTTCATTTTGGCTTTCACACCTTAACTAAATATTGTAGACTCAAACTTTTTGCTGTCATTAGTGTATTTTAGCAACTTGAAGATGATTCCAGCATTAATTTCATTGTGTTTTTGCTCATTTTGAAGATTTTGACAGTTTCACCTGAAGTGTACAATCAGGTGCTGAAAACGCGTTTACAGCAATACAAAGTTCATTTTGGCTCTCACACCTTAACTAAATGTTGTAGACTCAAACTTTTTGCTGTCATTAGTGTATTTTAGCAACTTGAAGATACTTCCATCATTAATTTAATTGTGCTTTTGCTCATTTTGAAGATTTTGACAGTTTCATTTGAAGTGTACATTCGGGCTGAAAGTGCATTTAAAGCAATACAAAGTTAATTTAGGCTCTCACACCTTAACTAAATGTTGTAGACACAAACTTTTTGCTGTCATTAGTGTATTTTAGCAACTTGAAGATGATTCCAGCATTAATTTCATTGTGCTTTTGGTCATTTTGAAGATTTTGACATTTTCACCTGAAGTGTACAATCGGGCTGAAAATGCATTTAAAGCAATAAAAAAGTTCCTTTTGGCTCTCACACCTTAACTAAATGTTGTAGACTCAAACATTTTGCTGTCATTAGTGTATTTTAGCAAAATGAAGATGATTCCAGCATTAATTTCATTGTGCTTTTGCTCATTTTGAAGATTTTGACAGTTTCACCTGAAGTGTACAATTAGGTGCTGAAAACGCGTTTACAGCAATACAAAGTTCATTTTGGCTCTCACACCTTAACTAAATGTTGTAGACTCAAACTTTTTGCTGTCATTAGTGTATTTTAGCAACTTGAAGATGATTCCAGCATTAATTTCATTGTGCTTTTGCTCATTTTGAAGATTTTGACAGTGTCACCTGAAGTGTACAATCGGGCTGAAAATGAAATTTAAAGCAATACAAAGTTAATTTTGGCTCTCACACCTTAACTAAATCTTGTAGACTCAAACTTTTTGCTGTCATTAGTGTATTTTAGCAAAATGAAGATGATTCAAGCATTAATTTCATTGTGCTTTTGCTCATTTTGAAGATTTTGACATTTTCACCTGAAGTGTACAATCAGGGGCTGAAAACGCGTTTAGAGCAATAAAAAGTTCATTTTGGCTCTCACACCTTAACTAAATGTTGTAGACTCAAACTTTTTGCTGTCATTAGTGTATTTTAGCAAAATGAAGATGATTCCAGCATTAATTTCATTGTGCTTTTGCTCATTTTGAAGATTTTGACAGTTTCACCTGAAGTGTACAATCGGGCTGAAAGTGCATTTAAAGCAATACAAAGTTAATTTTGGCTCTCACACCTTAACTAAATGTTGTAGACTCAAACTTTTTGCTGTCTTTAGTGTATTTTAGCAACTTGAAGATGATTCCAGCATTAATTTCATTGTGCTTTTAATCATTTTGAAGATTTTGACAGTTTCACCTGAAGTGTACAATCATGTGCTGAAAACGCGTTTACAGCAATACAAAGTTCATTTCGGCTCTCACACCTTAACTAAATGTTGTAGACTCAAACTTGTTGCTGTCATTAGTGTATTTTAGCAACTTGAAGATGGTTCCAGCATTAATTTCATTGTGCTTTTGCTCATTTTGAAGATTTTGACAGTTTCACCTGAAGTGTACAATTAGGTGCTGAAAACGTTTACAGCAATACAAAGTTCATTTAGGCTCTCACACCTTAACTAAATGTTGTAGACTCAAACTTGTTGCCGTCATTAGTGTATTTTAGCAACTTGAAGATGATTCCAGCATTAATTTCATTGTGCTTTTGCTCATTTTGAAGATTTTGACAGTTTCACCTGAATTGTACAATCAAGGGCTGAAAACGCATTTAAAGCAATAAAAAGTTCATTTAGGTTTTCACACCTCAACTAAATGTTGTAGACTCAAACTTTTTGCTGTCATTAGTGTATTTTAGCAACTTGAAGATGATTCCAAAATTAATTTCATTGTGCTTTTGCTCATTTTGAAGATTTTGACAGTTTCACCTGAAGTGTACAATCGGGCTGAAAATGAATTTTAAAGCAATACAAAGTTCATTTTGGCTTTCACACCTTAACTAAATATTGTAGACTCAAACTTTTTGCTGTCATTAGTGTATTTTAGCAACTTGAAGATGATTCCAGCATTAATTTCATTGTGTTTTTGCTCATTTTGAAGATTTTGACAGTTTCACCTGAAGTGTACAATCAGGTGCTGAAAACGCGTTTACAGCAATACAAAGTTCATTTTGGCTCTCACACCTTAACTAAATGTTGTAGACTCAAACTTTTTGCTGTCATTAGTGTATTTTAGCAACTTGAAGATGATTCCATCATTAATTTAATTGTGCTTTTGCTCATTTTGAAGATTTTGACAGTTTCATTTGAAGTGTACATTCGGGCTGAAAGTGCATTTAAAACAATACAAAGTTAATTTAGGCTCTCACACCTTAACTAAATGTTGTAGACACAAACTTTTTGCTGTCATTAGTGTATTTTAGCAACTTGAAGATGATTCCAGCATTAATTTCATTGTGCTTTTGGTCATTTTGAAGATTTTGACATTTTCACCTGAAGTGTACAATCGGGCTGAAAATGCATTTAAAGCAATAAAAAAGTTCCTTTTGGCTCTCACACCTTAACTAAATGTTGTAGACTCAAACATTTTGCTGTCATTAGTGTATTTTAGCAACTTGAAGATGATTCCAACATTAATTTCATTGTGCTTTTGCTCATCTTGAAGATTTTGACAGTTTCACCTGAAGTGTACAATCGGGCTGAAAATGCATTTAAAGCAATAAAAAGATCATTTAGAATCTCACACCGTAACTAAATGTTGTAGACTCAAACTTTTTGCTGTCATTAATGTATTTTAGCAACCTGAAGATGATTCCAGCATTAATTTCATTGTGCTTTTGCTCATTTTGAAGATTTTGACAGTTTCACCTGAAGTGTACAATCGGGCTGAAAATGCATTTAAAGCAATAAAAAGTTACTTTTGGCTCTCACACCTTAAATAAATGTTGTAGACTCAAATTTTTTGCTCTCATTGGTGTATTTTAGCAAACTAAAGATGATTCCAGGATTAATTTCATTGTGCTTTTGCTCATTTTGAAGATTTTGACAGTTTTACCTGAAGTGTACAATCGGGCTGAAAATGCATTTAAAGCAATAAAAAAGTTCCTTTTGGCTCTCACACCTTAAATAAATGTTGTAGACTCAAATTTTTTGCTGTCATTGGTATATTTTTTCAACCTGAAGATGATTCCAGGATTAATTTCATTGTGCTTTTGCTCATTTTGAAGATTTTGACAGTTTTACCTGAAGTTTACAATCGGGCTGAAAATGCATTTAAAGCAATAAAAAAGTTCCTTTTGGCTCTCACACCTTAACTAAATGTTGTAGACTCAAACATTTTGCTGTCATTAGTGTATTTTAGCAACTTGAAGATGATTCCAGCATTAATTTCATTGTGCTTTTGCTCATTTTGAAGATTTTGACAGTTTCACCTCAAGTGTACAATCAGGGGCTGAAAACGCGTTTAAAGCAATAAAAAGTTCATTTAGGCTCTCACACCTTAACTAAATGTTGTAGACTCAAATTTTTTGCTGTCATTAGTGTATTTTAGCAACATGAAGATGATTCCAGCATTAATTTCATTGTGCTTTAGCTCATTTTGAAGATTTTGACAGTTTCACCTGAAATGTACAATCGGGCTGAAAATGCATTTAAAGCAATAAAAAGTTCATTTTGGCTCTCACACCTTAACTAAATGTTGTAGACTCAAACTTTTTGCTGTCATTAGTGTATTTTAGCAACCTGAAGTTGATTCCAGCATTAATTTCATTGTGCTTTTGCTCATTTTGAAGATTTAGACAGTTTCACCTGAAGTGTACAATCGGGCTGAAAATGAAATTTAAAGCAATACAAAGTTAATTTTGGCTCTCACACCTTAACTAAATCTTGTAGACTCAAACTTTTTGCTGTCATTAGTGTATTTTAGCAAAATGAAGATGATTCAAGCATTAATTTCATTGTGCTTTTGCTCATTTTGAAGATTTTGACATTTTCACCTGAAGTGTACAATCAGGGGCTGAAAACGCGTTTAGAGCAATAAAAAGTTCATTTTGGCTCTCACACCTTAACTAAATGTTGTAGACTCAAACTTTTTGCTGTCATTAGTGTATTTTAGCAAAATGAAGATGATTCCAGCATTAATTTCATTGTGCTTTTGCTCATTTTGAAGATTTTGACAGTTTCACCTGAAGTGTACAATCGGGCTGAAAGTGCATTTAAAGCAATACAAAGTTAATTTTGGCTCTCACACCTTAACTAAATGTTGTAGACTCAAACTTTTTGCTGTCATTAGTGTAATTTAGCAACTTGAAGATGATTCCAACATTAATTTCATTGTGCTTTTGCTCATTTTGAAGATTTTGACAGTTTCACCTGAAGTGTACAATCAGGGGCTGAAAACGCGTTTAAAGGAATACAAAGTTAATTTTGGCTCTCACACCTTAACTAAATGTTGTAGACTCAAACTTTTTGCTGTCTTTAGTGTATTTTAGCAACTTGAAGATGATTCCAGCATTAATTTCATTGTGCTTTTAATCATTTTGAAGATTTTGACAGTTTCACCTGAAGTGTACAATCATGTGCTGAAAACGCGTTTACAGCAATACAAAGTTCATTTCGGCTCTCACACCTTAACTAAATGTTGTAGACTCAAACTTGTTGCTGTCATTAGTGTATTTTAGCAACTTGAAGATGATTCCAGCATTAATTTCATTGTGCTTTTGCTCATTTTGAAGATTTTGACAGTTTCACCTGAAGTGTACAATTAGGTGCTGAAAACGTTTACAGCAATACAAAGTTCATTTAGGCTCTCACACCTTAACTAAATGTTGTAGACTCAAACTTGTTGCCGTCATTAGTGTATTTTAGCAACTTGAAGATGATTCCAGCATTAATTTCATTGTGCTTTTGCTCATTTTGAAGATTTTGACAGTTTCACCTGAATTGTACAATCAAGGGCTGAAAACGCATTTAAAGCAATAAAAAGTTCATTTAGGTTTTCACACCTCAACTAAATGTTGTAGACTCAAACTTTTTGCTGTCATTAGTGTATTTTAGCAACTTGAAGATGATTCCAAAATTAATTTCATTGTGCTTTTGCTCATTTTGAAGATTTTGACAGTTTCACCTGAAGTGTACAATCGGGCTGAAAATGAATTTTAAAGCAATACAAAGTTCATTTTGGCTTTCACACCTTAACTAAATATTGTAGACTCAAACTTTTTGCTGTCATTAGTGTATTTTAGCAACTTGAAGATGATTCCAGCATTAATTTCATTGTGTTTTTGCTCATTTTGAAGATTTTGACAGTTTCACCTGAAGTGTACAATCAGGTGCTGAAAACGCGTTTACAGCAATACAAAGTTCATTTTGGCTCTCACACCTTAACTAAATGTTGTAGACTCAAACTTTTTGCTGTCATTAGTGTATTTTAGCAACTTGAAGATGATTCCATCATTAATTTAATTGTGCTTTTGCTCATTTTGAAGATTTTGACAGTTTCATTTGAAGTGTACATTCGGGCTGAAAGTGCATTTAAAACAATACAAAGTTAATTTAGGCTCTCACACCTTAACTAAATGTTGTAGACACAAACTTTTTGCTGTCATTAGTGTATTTTAGCAACTTGAAGATGATTCCAGCATTAATTTCATTGTGCTTTTGGTCATTTTGAAGATTTTGACATTTTCACCTGAAGTGTACAATCGGGCTGAAAATGCATTTAAAGCAATAAAAAAGTTCCTTTTGGCTCTCACACCTTAACTAAATGTTGTAGACTCAAACATTTTGCTGTCATTAGTGTATTTTAGCAACTTGAAGATGATTCCAACATTAATTTCATTGTGCTTTTGCTCATCTTGAAGATTTTGACAGTTTCACCTGAAGTGTACAATCGGGCTGAAAATGCATTTAAAGCAATAAAAAGATCATTTAGAATCTCACACCGTAACTAAATGTTGTAGACTCAAACTTTTTGCTGTCATTAATGTATTTTAGCAACCTGAAGATGATTCCAGCATTAATTTCATTGTGCTTTTGCTCATTTTGAAGATTTTGACAGTTTCACCTGAAGTGTACAATCGGGCTGAAAATGCATTTAAAGCAATAAAAAGTTACTTTTGGCTCTCACACCTTAAATAAATGTTGTAGACTCAAATTTTTTGCTGTCATTGGTGTATTTTAGCAAACTAAAGATGATTCCAGGATTAATTTCATTGTGCTTTTGCTCATTTTGAAGATTTTGACAGTTTTACCTGAAGTGTACAATCGGGCTGAAAATGCATTTAAAGCAATAAAAAAGTTCCTTTTGGCTCTCACACCTTAAATAAATGTTGTAGACTCAAATTTTTTGCTGTCATTGGTATATTTTTTCAACCTGAAGATGATTCCAGGATTAATTTCATTGTGCTTTTGCTCATTTTGAAGATTTTGACAGTTTTACCTGAAGTTTACAATCGGGCTGAAAATGCATTTAAAGCAATAAAAAAGTTCCTTTTGGCTCTCACACCTTAACTAAATGTTGTAGACTCAAACATTTTGCTGTCATTAGTGTATTTTAGCAACTTGAAGATGATTCCAGCATTAATTTCATTGTGCTTTTGCTCATTTTGAAGATTTTGACAGTTTCACCTCAAGTGTACAATCAGGGGCTGAAAACGCGTTTAAAGCAATAAAAAGTTCATTTAGGCTCTCACACCTTAACTAAATGTTGTAGACTCAAATTTTTTGCTGTCATTAGTGTATTTTAGCAACATGAAGATGATTCCAGCATTAATTTCATTGTGCTTTAGCTCATTTTGAAGATTTTGACAGTTTCACCTGAAATGTACAATCGGGCTGAAAATGCATTTAAAGCAATAAAAAGTTCATTTTGGCTCTCACACCTTAACTAAATGTTGTAGACTCAAACTTTTTGCTGTCATTAGTGTATTTTAGCAACCTGAAGTTGATTCCAGCATTAATTTCATTGTGCTTTTGCTCATTTTGAAGATTTAGACAGTTTCACCTGAAGTGTACAATCGGGCTGAAAATGCATTTAAAGCAATAAAAAGATCATTTTGGCTCTCACACCTTAACTAAATGTTGTAGACTCAAACTTTTTGCTGTCATTAGTGTATTTTAGCAACTTGAAGATGATTCCAGCATTAATTTCATTGTGCTTTTGCTCATTTTGAAGATTTTGACAGTTTCACCTGAAGTGTACAATCAGGGGCTGAAAACGCGTTTAAAGCAATACAAAGTTCATTTAGGCTCTCACACCTTAACTAAATGTTGTAGACTCAAACTTTTTGCTGTCATTAGTGTATTTTAGCAACTTGAAGATGATTCCAGCATTAATTTCATTGTGCTTTTGCTCATTTTGAAGATTTTGACAGTTTCACCTAAAATATACAATCGGGCTGAAAATGCATTTAAAGCAATACAAAGTTCATTTTGGCTCTCACACCTTAACTAAATGTTGTAGACTCAAACTTTTTGCTGTCATTAATGTATTTTAGCAACCTGAAGATGATTCCAGCATTAATTTCATTGTGCTTTTGCTCATTTTGAAGATTTTGACAGTTTCACCTGAAGTGTACAATCGGGCTGAAAATGCATTTAAAGCAATACAAAGTTCATTTTGGCTCTCACACCTTAACTAAATGCTGTAGACTCAAACTTTTTGCTGTCATTAGTGTATTTTAGCAACTTGAAGAAGATTCCAGCATTAATTTCATTGTGCTTTTGCTCACTTTGAAGATTTTGACAGTTTCACCTGAAGTGTACAATCAGGGGCTGAAAACGTGTTTAAAGCAATAAAAAGTTCATTTAGGCTCTCACACCTTAACTAAATGTTGTAGACTCAAACTTTTTGCTGTCATTAGTGTATATTAGCAACTTGAAGATGATTCCAGAATTAATTTCATTGTGCTTTTGCTCATTTTGAAGATTTTGACAGTTTCACCTAAAATATACAATCGGGCTGAAAATGCATTTAAAGCAATAGAAAGTTCATTTTGGCTCTCACACCTTAACTAAATGTTGTAGACTCAAACTTTTTGCTGTCATTAGTGTATTTTAGCAACTTGAAGATGATTCCAGCATTAATTTCATTGTGCTTTTGCTCATTTTGAAGATTTTGACAGTTTCACCTGAAGTGTACAATCAGGTGCTGAAAACGCGTTTACAGCAATACAAAGTTCATTTAGGCTCTCACACCTTAACTAAATGTTGTAGACTCAAACTTGTTGCTGTCATTAGTGTATTTTAGCAACTTGAAGATGATTCCAGCATTAATTTCATTGTGCTTTTGCTCATTTTGAAGATTTTGACAGTTTCACCTGAATTGTACAATCAAGGGCTGAAAACGCATTTAAAGCAATAAAAAGTTCATTTAGGCTCTCACACCTCAACTAAATGTTGTAGACTCAAACTTTTTGCTGTCATTAGTGTATTTTAGCAACTTGAAGATGATTCCAACATTAATTTCATTGTGCTTTTGCTCATTTTGAAGATTTTGACAGTTTCACCTGAAGTGTACAATCGGGCTGAAAATGAATTTTAAAGCAATACAAAGTTCATTTTGGCTTTCACACCTTAACTAAATATTGTAGACTCAAACTTTTTGCTGTCATTAGTGTATTTTAGCAACTTGAAGATGATTCCAGCATTAATTTCATTGTGTTTTTGCTCATTTTGAAGATTTTGACAGTTTCACCTGAAGTGTACAATCAGATGCTGAAAACGCGTTTACAGCAATACAAAGTTCATTTTGGCTCTCACACCTTAACTAAATGTTGTAGACTCAAACTTTTTGCTGTCATTAGTGTATTTTAGCAACTTGAAGATGATTCCATCATTAATTTAATTGTGCTTTTGCTCATTTTGAAGATTTTGACAGTTTCATTTGAAGTGTACATTCGGGCTGAAAGTGCATTTAAAGCAATACAAAGTTAATTTAGGCTCTCACACCTTAACTAAATGTTGTAGACACAAACTTTTTGCTGTCATTAGTGTATATTAGCAACTTGAAGATGATTCCAGCATTAATTTCATTGTGCTTTTGCTCATCTTGAAGAATTTGACAGTTTCACCTGAAGTGTACTATCGGGCTGAAAATGCATTTAAAGCAATAAAAAGATCATTTAGAATCTCACACCGTAACTAAATGTTGTAGACTCAAACTTTTTGCTGTCATTAGTGTATTTTAGCAACTTGAAGATGATTCCAGCATTAATTTCATTGTGCTTTTGCTCATTTTGAAGATTTTGACAGTTTCACCTCAAGTGTACAATCAGGGGCTGAAAACGCGTTTAAAGCAATAAAAAGTTCATTTAGGCTCTCACACCTTAACTAAATGTTGTAGACTCAAATTTTTTGCTGTCATTAGTGTATTTTAGCAACATGAAGATGATTCCAGCATTAATTTCATTGTGCTTTAGCTCATTTTGAAGATTTTGACAGTTTCACCTGAAATGTACAATCGGGCTGAAAATGCATTTAAAGCAATAAAAAGATCACTTTGGCTCTCACACCTTAACTAAATGTTGTGGACTAAAACTTTTTGCTGTCATTAGTGTATTTTAGCAACTTGAAGAAGATTCCAGCATTAATTTCATTGTGCTTTTGCTCATTTTGAAGATTTTGACAGTTTCACCTGAAGTGTACAATCAGGGGCTGAAAACGTGTTTAAAGCAATAAAAAGTTCATTTAGGCTCTCACACCTTAACTAAATGTTGTAGACTCAAACTTTTTGCTGTCATTAGTGTATTTTAACAACTTGAAGATGATTCCAGCATTAATTTCATTGTGCTTTTGCTCATTTTGAAGATTTTGACATTTTCACCTGAAGTGTACAATCGGGCTGAAAATGCATTTAAAGCAATAAAAAGTTCATTTTGGCTCTCACACCTTAAATAAATGTTGTAGACTCAAATTTTTTGCTGTCATTGGTGTATTTTAGCAACCTGAAGATGATTCCAGGATTCATTTCATTGTGCTTTTGCTCATTTTGAAGATTTTGACAGTTTTACCTGAAGTGTACAATCGGGCTGAAAATGCATTTAAAGCAATAAAAAAGTTCCTTTTGGCTCTCACACCTTAACTAAATGTTGTAGACTCAATTATTTTGCTGTCATTAGTGTATTTTAGCAACTTGAAGATGATTCCAACATTAATTTCATTGTGCTTTTGCTCATCTTGAAGATTTTGACAGTTTCACCTGAAGTGTACAATCGGGCTGAAAATGCATTTAAAGCAATAAAAAGATCATTTAGAATCTCACACCGTAACTAAATGTTGTAGACTCAAACTTTTTGCTGTCATTAATGTATTTTAGCAATCTGAAGATGATTCCAGCATTAATTTCATTGTGCTTTTGCTCATTTTGAAGATTTTGACAGTTTCACCTGAAGTGTACAATCGGGCTGAAAATGCATTTAAAGCAATAAAAAAGTTCATTTAGGCTCTCACACCTTAAATAAATGTTGTAGACTCAAACTTGTTGCTGTCATTGGTGTATTTTAGCAACCTGAAGATGATTCCAGGATTAATTTCATTGTGCTTTTGCTCATTTTGAAGATTTTGACAGTTTTACCTGAAGTTTACAATCGGGCTGAAAATGCATTTAAAGCAATAAAAAAGTTCCTTTTGTCTCTCACACCTTAACTAAATGTTGTAGACTCAAACATTGTGCTGTCATTAGTGTATTTTAGCAACTTGAAGATGATTCCAGCATTAATTTCATTGTGCTTTTGCTCATTTTGAAGATTTTGACAGTTTCACCTCAAGTGTACAATCAGGGGCTGAAAACGCGTTTAAAGCAATAAAAAGTTCATTTAGGCTCTCACACCTTAACTAAATGTTGTAGACTCAAATTTTTTGCTGTCATTAGTGTATTTTAGCAACTTGAAGATGATTCCAGCATTAATTTCATTGTGCTTTTGGTCATTTTGAAGATTTTGACATTTTCACCTGAAGTGTACAATCGGGCTGAAAATGCATTTAAAGCAATAAAAAAGTTCCTTTTGGCTCTCACACCTTAACTAAATGTTGTAGACTCAAACATTTTGCTGTCATTAGTGTATTTTAGCAACTTGAAGATGATTCCAGCATTAATTTCATTGTGCTTTTGCTCATTTTGAAGATTTTGACAGTTTCACCTGAAATGTACAATCGGGCTGAAAATGCATTTAAAGCAATAAAAAGATCACTTTGGCTCTCACACCTTAACTAAATGTTGTGGACTAAAAATTTTTGCTGTCATTAGTGTATATTAGCAACTTGAAGACGATTCCAGAATTAATTTCATTGTGCTTTTGCTCATTTTGAAGATTTTGACAGTTTCACCTGAAGTGTACAATCGGGCTGAAAATGCATTTAAAGCAATAAAAAAGTTCATTTAGGCTCTCACACCTTAAATAAATGTTGTAGACTCAAACTTGTTGCTGTCATTGGTGTATTTTAGCAACCTGAAGATGATTCCAGGATTAATTTCATTGTGCTTTTGCTCATTTTGAAGATTTTGACAGTTTTACCTGAAGTTTACAATCGGGCTGAAAATGCATTTAAAGCAATAAAAAAGTTCCTTTTGTCTCTCACACCTTAACTAAATGTTGTAGACTCAAACATTGTGCTGTCATTAGTGTATTTTAGCAACTTGAAGATGATTCCAGCATTAATTTCATTGTGCTTTTGCTCATTTTGAAGATTTTGACAGTTTCACCTCAAGTGTACAATCAGGGGCTGAAAACGCGTTTAAAGCAATAAAAAGTTCATTTAGGCTCTCACACCTTAACTAAATGTTGTAGACTCAAATTTTTTGCTGTCATTAGTGTATTTTAGCAACTTGAAGATGATTCCAGCATTAATTTCATTGTGCTTTTGGTCATTTTGAAGATTTTGACATTTTCACCTGAAGTGTACAATCGGGCTGAAAATGCATTTAAAGCAATAAAAAAGTTCCTTTTGGCTCTCACACCTTAACTAAATGTTGTAGACTCAAACATTTTGCTGTCATTAGTGTATTTTAGCAACTTGAAGATGATTCCAGCATTAATTTCATTGTGCTTTTGCTCATTTTGAAGATTTTGACAGTTTCACCTGAAATGTACAATCGGGCTGAAAATGCATTTAAAGCAATAAAAAGATCACTTTGGCTCTCACACCTTAACTAAATGTTGTGGACTAAAAATTTTTGCTGTCATTAGTGTATATTAGCAACTTGAAGACGATTCCAGAATTAATTTCATTGTGCTTTTGCTCATTTTGAAGATTTTGACAGTTTCACCTAAAATATACAATCGGGCTGAAAATGCATTTAAAGCAATACAAAGTTCATTTTGGCTCTCACACCTTAACTAAATGTTGTAGACTCAAACTTTTTGCTGTCATTAGTGTATTTTAGAAACTTGAAGATGATTCCAGCATTAATTTCATTGTGCTTTTGCTCATTTTGAAGATTTTGACAGTTTCACCTGAAGTGTACAATCAGGCTGAAAATGCATTTAAAGCAATAAAAAGTTAATTTTGGCTCTCACACCTTAACTAAATGTTGTAGACTCAAACTTTTTGCTGTCATTAGTGTATTTTAGCAACTTGAAGATGATTCCAGCATTAATTTCATTGTGCTTTTGCTCATTTTGAAGATTTTGACAGTTTCACCTCAAGTGTACAATCAGGGGCTGAAAACGCGTTTAAAGCAATAAAAAGTTCATTTAGGCTCTCACACCTTAACTAAATGTTGTAGACTCAAATTTTTTGCTGTCATTAGTGTATTTTAGCAACATGAAGATGATTCCAGCATTAATTTCATTGTGCTTTAGCTCATTTTGAAGATTTTGACAGTTTCACCTGAAATGTACAATCGGGCTGAAAATGCATTTAAAGCAATAAAAAGATCACTTTGGCTCTCACACCTTAACTAAATGTTGTGGACTAAAACTTTTTGCTGTCATTAGTGTATTTTAGCAACTTGAAGAAGATTCCAGCATTAATTTCATTGTGCTTTTGCTCATTTTGAAGATTTTGACATTTTCACCTGAAGTGTACAATCGGGCTGAAAATGCATTTAAAGCAATAAAAAGTTCATTTTGGCTCTCACACCTTAAATAAATGTTGTAGACTCAAATTTTTTGCTGTCATTGGTGTATTTTAGCAACCTGAAGATGATTCCAGGATTCATTTCATTGTGCTTTTGCTCATTTTGAAGATTTTGACAGTTTTACCTGAAGTGTACAATCGGGCTGAAAATGCATTTAAAGCAATAAAAAAGTTCCTTTTGGCTCTCACACCTTAACTAAATGTTGTAGACTCAAACATTTTGCTGTCATTAGTGTATTTTAGCAACTTGAAGATGATTCCAACATTAATTTCATTGTGCTTTTGCTCATCTTGAAGATTTTGACAGTTTCACCTGAAGTGTACAATCGGGCTGAAAATGCATTTAAAGCAATAAAAAGATCATTTAGAATCTCACACCGTAACTAAATGTTGTAGACTCAAACTTTTTGCTGTCATTAATGTATTTTAGCAACCTGAAGATGATTCCAGCATTAATTTCATTGTGCTTTTGCTCATTTTGAAGATTTTGACAGTTTCACCTGAAGTGTACAATCGGGCTGAAAATGCATTTAAAGCAATAAAAAAGTTCATTTAGGCTCTCACACCTTAAATAAATGTTGTAGACTCAAACTTGTTGCTGTCATTGGTGTATTTTAGCAACCTGAAGATGATTCCAGGATTAATTTCATTGTGCTTTTCCTCATTTTGAAGATTTTGACAGTTTTACCTGAAGTTTACAATCGGGCTGAAAATGCATTTAAAGCAATAAAAAAGTTCCTTTTGGCTCTCACACCTTAACTAAATGTTGTAGACTCAAACATTGTGCTGTCATTAGTGTATTTTAGCAACTTGAAGAAGATTCCAGCATTAATTTCATTGTGCTTTTGCTCATTTTGAAGATTTTGACAGTTTCACCTCAAGTGTACAATCAGGGGCTGAAAACGCGTTTAAAGCAATAAAAAGTTCATTTAGGCTCTCACACCTTAAATAAATGTTGTAGACTCAAATTTTTTGCTGTCATTGGTGTATTTTAGCAACCTGAAGATGATTCCAGGATTCATTTCATTGTGCTTTTGCTCATTTTGAAGATTTTGACAGTTTTACCTGAAGTGTACAATCGGGCTGAAAATGCATTTAAAGCAATAAAAAAGTTCCTTTTGGCTCTCACACCTTAACTAAATGTTGTAGACTCAAACATTTTGCTGTCATTAGTGTATTTTAGCAACTTGAAGATGATTCCAACATTAATTTCATTGTGCTTTTGCTCATCTTGAAGATTTTGACAGTTTCACCTGAAGTGTACAATCGGGCTGAAAATGCATTTAAAGCAATAAAAAGATCATTTAGAATCTCACACCGTAACTAAATGTTGTAGACTCAAACTTTTTGCTGTCATTAATGTATTTTAGCAACCTGAAGATGATTCCAGCATTAATTTCATTGTGCTTTTGCTCATTTTGAAGATTTTGACAGTTTCACCTGAAGTGTACAATCGGGCTGAAAATGCATTTAAAGCAATAAAAAAGTTCATTTAGGCTCTCACACCTTAAATAAATGTTGTAGACTCAAACTTGTTGCTGTCATTGGTGTATTTTAGCAACCTGAAGATGATTCCAGGATTAATTTCATTGTGCTTTTGCTCATTTTGAAGATTTTGACAGTTTTACCTGAAGTTTACAATCGGGCTGAAAATGCATTTAAAGCAATAAAAATGTTCCTTTTGGCTCTCACACCTTAACTAAATGTTGTAGACTCAAACATTGTGCTGTCATTAGTGTATTTTAGCAACTTGAAGATGATTCCAGCATTAATTTCATTGTGCTTTTGGTCATTTTGAAGATTTTGACATTTTCACCTGAAGTGTACAATCGGGCTGAAAATGCATTTAAAGCAATAAAAAAGTTCCTTTTGGCTCTCACACCTTAACTAAATGTTGTAGACTCAAACATTTTGCTGTCATTAGTGTATTTTAGCAACTTGAAGATGATTCCAGCATTAATTTCATTGTGCTTTTGCTCATTTTGAAGATTTTGACAGTTTCACCTCAAGTGTACAATCAGGGGCTGAAAACGCGTTTAAAGCAATAAAAAGTTCATTTAGGCTCTCACACCTTAACTAAATGTTGTAGACTCAAATTTTTTGCTGTCATTAGTGTATTTTAGCAACATGAAGATGATTCCAGCATTAATTTCATTGTGCTTTAGCTCATTTTGAAGATTTTGACAGTTTCACCTGAAATGTACAATCGGGCTGAAAATGCATTTAAAGCAATAAAAAGATCACTTTGGCTCTCACACCTTAACTAAATGTTGTGGACTAAAAAATTTTGCTGTCATTAGTGTATATTAGCAACTTGAAGATGATTCCAGAATTAATTTCATTGTGCTTTTGCTCATTTTGAAGATTTTGACAGTTTCACCTAAAATATACAATCGGGCTGAAAATGCATTTAAAGCAATACAAAGTTCATTTTGGCTCTCACACCTTAACTAAATGTTGTAGACTCAAACTTTTTGCTGTCATTAGTGTATTTTAGCAACTTGAAGATGATTCCAGCATTAATTTCATTGTGCTTTTGCTCATTTTGAAGATTTTGACAGTTTCACCTGAAGTGTACAATCAGGCTGAAAATGCATTTAAAGCAATAAAAAGTTCATTTTGGCTCTCACACCTTAACTAAATGTTGTAGACTCAAACTTTTTGCTGTCATTAGTGTATTTTAGCAACTTGAAGATGATACCAGCATTAATTTCATTGTGCTTTTGCTCATTTTGAAGATTTTGACAGTTTCACCTAAAGTATACAATCGGGCTGAAAATGCATTTAAAGCTATACAAAGTTCATTTTTGCTCTCACACCTTAACTAAATGTTGTAGACTCAAACTTTTTGCTGTCATTAGTGTATTTTAGCAACTTGAAGATGATTCCAGCATTAATTTCATTGTGCTTTTGCTCTTTTTAAAGATTTTGACAGTTTCACCTGAAGTGTACAATTGGGCTGAAAATGCATTTAAAAAAATAAAAAGTTCATTTTGGCTCTCACACCTTAACTAAATGTTGTAGACTCAAACTTTTTGCTGTCATTAGTGTATTTTAACAACTTGAAGATGATTCCAGCATTAATTTCATTGTGCTTTTGCTCATTTTGAAGATTTTGACAGTTTCACCTAAAATATACAATCGGGCTGAAAATGCATTTAAAGCAATACAAAGTTCAGTTTGGCTCTCACACCTTAACTAAATGTTGTAGACTCAAACTTTTTGCTGTCATTAGTGTATTTTAGCAACCTGAAGTTGATTCCAGCATTAATTTCATTGTGCTTTTGCTCATTTTGAAGATTTAGACAGTTTCACCTGAAGTGTACAATCAGGGGCTGAAAACGCGTTTAAAGCAATACAAAGTTCATTTAGGCTCTCACACCTTAACTAAATGTTGTAGACTCAAACTTTTTGCTGTCATTAGTGTATTTTAGTAACTTGAAGATGATTCCAGCATTAATTTCATTGTGCTTTTGCTCATTTTGAAGATTTTGACAGTTTCACCTAAAATATACAATCGGGCTGAAAATGCATTTAAAGCAATACAAAGTTAATTTAGGCTCTCACACCTTAACTAAATGTTGTAGACACAAACTTTTTGCTGTCATTAGTGTATTTTAGCAACTTGAAGATGATTCCAGCATTAATTTCATTGTGCTTTTGCTCATCTTGAAGATTTTGACAGTTTCACCTGAAGTGTACAATCGGGCTGAAAATGCATTTAAAGCAATAAAAAGATCATTTAGAATCTCACACCGTAACTAAATGTTGTAGACTCAAACTTTTTGCTGTCATTAATGTATTTTAGCAACCTGAAGATGATTCCAGCATTAATTTCATTGTGCTTTTGCTCATTTTGAAGATTTTGACAGTTTCACCTCAAGTGTACAATCAGGGGCTGAAAACGCGTTTAAAGCAATAAAAAGTTCATTTAGGCTCTCACACCTTAACTAAATGTTGTAGACTCAAATTTTTTGCTGTCATTAGTGTATTTTAGCAACTTGAAGATGATTCCAGCATTAATTTCATTGTGCTTTTGGTCATTTTGAAGATTTTGACATTTTCACCTGAAGTGTACAATCGGGCTGAAAATGCATTTAAAGCAATAAAAAAGTTCCTTTTGGCTCTCACACCTTAACTAAATGTTGTAGACTCAAACATTTTGCTGTCATTAGTGTATTTTAGCAACTTGAAGATGATTCCAGCATTAATTTCATTGTGCTTTTGCTCATTTTGAAGATTTTGACAGTTTCACCTGAAATGTACAATCGGGCTGAAAATGCATTTAAAGCAATAAAAAGATCACTTTGGCTCTCACACCTTAACTAAATGTTGTGGACTAAAAAATTTTGCTGTCATTAGTGTATATTAGCAACTTGAAGACGATTCCAGAATTAATTTCATTGTGCTTTTGCTCATTTTGAAGATTTTGACAGTTTCACCTCAAGTGTACAATCAGGGGCTGAAAACGCGTTTAAAGCAATAAAAAGTTCATTTAGGCTCTCACACCTTAACTAAATGTTGTAGACTCAAATTTTTTGCTGTCATTAGTGTATTTTAGCAACATGAAGATGATTCCAGCATTAATTTCATTGTGCTTTAGCTCATTTTGAAGATTTTGACAGTTTCACCTGAAATGTACAATCGGGCTGAAAATGCATTTAAAGCAATAAAAAGATCACTTTGGCTCTCACACCTTAACTAAATGTTGTGGACTAAAACTTTTTGCTGTCATTAGTGTATTTTAGCAACTTGAAGAAGATTCCAGCATTAATTTCATTGTGCTTTTGCTCATTTTGAAGATTTTGACAGTTTCACCTGAAGTGTACAATCAGGGGCTGAAAACGTGTTTAAAGCAATAAAAAGTTCATTTAGGCTCTCACACCTTAACTAAATGTTGTAGACTCAAACTTTTTGCTGTCATTAGTGTATTTTAACAACTTGAAGATGATTCCAGCATTAATTTCATTGTGCTTTTGCTCATTTTGAAGATTTTGACATTTTCACCTGAAGTGTACAATCGGGCTGAAAATGCATTTAAAGCAATAAAAAGTTCATTTTGGCTCTCACACCTTAAATAAATGTTGTAGACTCAAATTTTTTGCTGTCATTGGTGTATTTTAGCAACCTGAAGATGATTCCAGGATTCATTTCATTGTGCTTTTGCTCATTTTGAAGATTTTGACAGTTTTACCTGAAGTGTACAATCGGGCTGAAAATGCATTTAAAGCAATAAAAAAGTTCCTTTTGGCTCTCACACCTTAACTAAATGTTGTAGACTCAAACATTTTGCTGTCATTAGTGTATTTTAGCAACTTGGAGATGATTCCAACATTAATTTCATTGTGCTTTTGCTCATCTTGAAGATTTTGACAGTTTCACCTGAAGTGTACAATCGGGCTGAAAATGCATTTAAAGCAATAAAAAGATCATTTAGAATCTCACACCGTAACTAAATGTTGTAGACTCAAACTTTTTGCTGTCATTAATGTATTTTAGCAACCTGAAGATGATTCCAGCATTAATTTCATTGTGCTTTTGCTCATTTTGAAGATTTTGACAGTTTCACCTCAAGTGTACAATCAGGGGCTGAAAACGCGTTTAAAGCAATAAAAAGTTCATTTAGGCTCTCACACCTTAACTAAATGTTGTAGACTCAAATTTTTTGCTGTCATTAGTGTATTTTAGCAACTTGAAGATGATTCCAGCATTAATTTCATTGTGCTTTTGGTCATTTTGAAGATTTTGACATTTTCACCTGAAGTGTACAATCGGGCTGAAAATGCATTTAAAGCAATAAAAAAGTTCCTTTTGGCTCTCACACCTTAACTAAATGTTGTAGACTCAAACATTTTGCTGTCATTAGTGTATTTTAGCAACTTGAAGATGATTCCAGCATTAATTTCATTGTGCTTTTGCTCATTTTGAAGATTTTGACAGTTTCACCTGAAATGTACAATCGGGCTGAAAATGCATTTAAAGCAATAAAAAGATCACTTTGGCTCTCACACCTTAACTAAATGTTGTGGACTAAAAAATTTTGCTGTCATTAGTGTATATTAGCAACTTGAAGACGATTCCAGAATTAATTTCATTGTGCTTTTGCTCATTTTGAAGATTTTGACAGTTTCACCTAAAATATACAATCGGGCTAAAAATGCATTTAAAGCAATACAAAGTTCATTTTGGCTCTCACACCTTAACTAAATGTTGTAGACTCAAACTTTTTGCTGTCATTAGTGTATTTTAGAAACTTGAAGATGATTCCAGCATTAATTTCATTGTGCTTTTGCTCATTTTGAAGATTTTGACAGTTTCACCTGAAGTGTACAATCAGGCTGAAAATGCATTTAAAGCAATAAAAAGTTCATTTTGGCTCTCACACCTTAACTAAATGTTGTAGACTCAAACTTTTTGCTGTCATTAGTGTATTTTAGCAACTTGAAGATGATTCCAGCATTAATTTCATTGTGCTTTTGCTCATTTTGAAGATTTTGACAGTTTCACCTCAAGTGTACAATCAGGGGCTGAAAACGTGTTTAAAGCAATAAAAAGTTCATTTAGGCTCTCACACCTTAACTAAATGTTGTAGACTCAAATTTTTTGCTGTCATTAGTGTATTTTAGCAACATGAAGATGATTCCAGCATTAATTTCATTGTGCTTTAGCTCATTTTGAAGATTTTGACAGTTTCACCTGAAATGTACAATCGGGCTGAAAATGCATTTAAAGCAATAAAAAGATCACTTTGGCTCTCACACCTTAACTAAATGTTGTGGACTAAAACTTTTTGCTGTCATTAGTGTATTTTAGCAACTTGAAGAAGATTCCAGCATTAATTTCATTGTGCTTTTGCTCATTTTGAAGATTTTGACAGTTTCACCTGAAGTGTACAATCAGGGGCTGAAAACGTGTTTAAAGCAATAAAAAGTTCATTTAGGCTCTCACACCTTAACTAAATGTTGTAGACTCAAACTTTTTGCTGTCATTAGTGTATTTTAACAACTTGAAGATGATTCCAGCATTAATTTCATTGTGCTTTTGCTCATTTTGAAGATTTTGACATTTTCACCTGAAGTGTACAATCGGGCTGAAAATGCATTTAAAGCAATAAAAAGTTCATTTTGGCTCTCACACCTTAAATAAATGTTGTAGACTCAAATTTTTTGCTGTCATTGGTGTATTTTAGCAACCTGAAGATGATTCCAGGATTCATTTCATTGTGCTTTTGCTGATTTTGAAGATTTTGACAGTTTTACCTGAAGTGTACAATCGGGCTGAAAATGCATTTAAAGCAATAAAAAGATCATTTAGAATCTCACACCGTAACTAAATGTTGTAGACTCAAACTTTTTGCTGTCATTAATGTATTTTAGCAACTTGAAGATGATTCCAGCATTAATTTCATTGTGCTTTTGCTCATTTTGAAGATTTTGACAGTTTCATCTGAAGTGTACATTCGGGCTGAAAGTGCATTTAAAGCAATACAAAGTTTATTTTGGCTCTCACACCTTAACTAAATGTTGTAGACTCAAACTTTTTGCTGTCATTAGTGTATTTTAGCAAAATGAAGATGAATCAAGCATTAATTTCATTGTGCTTTTGCTCATTTTGAAGATTTTGACATTTTCACCTGAAGTGTACAATCAGGGGCTAAAAACGCGTTTAAAGCAATACAAAGTTCATTTAGGCTCTCACACCTTAACTAAATGTTGTAGACTCAATTTTTTTACTGTCATTAGTGTATTTTAGCAACTTGAAGATGATTCCAGCATTAATTTCATTGTGCTTTTGCTCATTTTGAAGATTTTGACAGTTTCACCTGAACTGTACAATCAGGGGCTGAAAACGCGTTTAAAGCAATACAAAGTTCATTTAGGCTCTCACACCTTAACTAAATGTTGTAGACTCAAACGTTTTACTGTCATTAGTGTATTTTAGCAACTTGAAGATGATTCCAGCATTAATTTCATTGTGCTTTTGCTCATTTTGAAGATTTTGACAGTTTCACCTGAAGTGTCCAATCGGGCTGAAAATGCATTTAAAGCAATACAAAGTTAATTTTGGCTCTCACACCTTAACTAAATGTTGTAGACTCAAACTTTTTGCTGTCATTAGTGTATTTTAGCAACTTGAAGATGATTCCAGCATTAATTTCATTGTGCTTTTGCTCATTTTGAAGATTTTGACAGTTTCACCTGAATTGCACAATCAAGGGCTGAAAACGCATTTAAAGCAATAAAAAGTTCATTTAGGCTCTCACACCTTAACTAAATGTTGTAGACTCAAACTTGTTGCTGTCATTAGTGTATTTTAGCAACTTGAAGATGATTCCAGCATTAATTTCATTGTGCTTTTGCTCATTTAGAAGATTTTGACAGTTTCACCTGAATTGTACAATCAAGGGCTGAAAACGCATTTAAAGCAATAAAAAGTTCATTTAGGCTCTCACACCTCAACTAAATGTTGTAGACTCAAACTTTTTGCTGTCATTAGTGTATTTTAGCAACTTGAAGATGATTCCAACATTAATTTCATTGTGCTTTTGCTCATTTTGAAGATTTTGACAGTTTCACCTGAAGTGTACAATCGGGCTGAAAATGAATTTTAAAGCAATACAAAGTTCATTTTGGCTCTCACACCTTAACTAAATATTGTAGACTCAAACTTTTTACTGTCATTAGTGTATTTTAGCAACTTGAAGATGATTCCATCATTAATTTAATTGTGCTTTTGCTCATTTTGAAGATTTTGACAGTTTCACCTGAAGTGTACTATCGGGCTGAAAATGCATTTAAAGCAATACAAAGTTCATTTTGGCTCTCACACCTTAACTAAATGTTGTAGACTCAAACTTTTTGCTGTCATTAGTGTATTTTAGCAACTTGAAGATGATTCCAGCATTAATTTCATTGTGCTTTTGCTCATTTTGAAGATTTTGACAGTTTCACCTGAAGTGTACAATCAGCTGCTAAAAACGCGTTTACAGCAATACAAAGTTCATTTAGGCTCTCACACCTTAACTAAATGTTGTAGACTCAAACTTTTTACTGTCATTAGTGTATTTTAGCAACTTGAAGATGATTCCAGCATTAATTTCATTGTGCTTTTGCTCATTTTGAAGATTTTGACAGTTTCACCTGAAGTGTCCAATCGGGCTGAAAATGCATTTAAAGCAATACAAAGTTAATTTTGGCTCTCACACCTTAACTAAATGTTGTAGACTCAAACTTGTTGCTGTCTTTAGTGTATTTTAGCAACTTGAAGATGATTCCAGCATTAATTTCATTGTGCTTTTAATCATTTTGAAGATTTTGACAGTTTCACCTGAAGTGTACAATCAGGTGCTGAAAACGCGTATACAGCAATACAAAGTTCATTTAGGCTCTCACACCTTAACTAAATGTTGTAGACTCAAACTTGTTGCTGTCATTAGTGTATTTTAGCAACTTGAAGATGATTCCAGCATTAATTTCATTGTGCTTTTGCTCATTTTGAAGATTTTGACAGTTTCACCTGAAGTGTACAATCAGGTGCTGAAAACGCGTTTACAGCAATACAAAGTTCATTTTGGCTCTCACACCTTAACTAAATGTTGTAGACTCAAACTTTTTGCTGTCATTAGTGTATTTTAGCAACTTGAAGATGATTCCAGCATTAATTTCATTGTGCTTTTGCTCATTTTGAAGATTTTGACAGTTTCACCTGAAGTGTACAATCGGGCTGAAAATGAATTTTAAAGCAATACAAAGTTAATTTTGGCTCTCACACCTTAACTAAATCTTGTAGACTCAAACTTTTTGCTGTCATTAGTGTATTTTAGCAAAATGAAGATGATTCAAGCATTAATTTCATTGTGCTTTTGCTCAATTTGAAGATTTTGACATTTTCACCTGAAGTGTACAATCAGGGGCTGAAAACGCGTTTAAAGCAATAAAAAGTTCATTTTGGCTCTCACACCTTAACTAAATGTTGTAGACTCAAACTTTTTGCTGTCATTAGTGTATTTTAGCAAAATGAAGATGATTCCAGCATTAATTTCATTGTGCTTTTGCTCATTTTGAAGATTTTGACAGTTTCACCTGAAGTGTACAATCGGGCTGAAAGTGCATTTAAAGCAATACAAAGTTAATTTTGGCTCTCACACCTTAACTAAATGTTGTAGACTCAAACTTTTTGCTGTCATTAGTGTAATTTAGCAACTTGAAGATGATTCCAACATTAATTTCATTGTGCTTTTGCTCATTTTGAAGATTTTGACAGTTTCACCTGAAGTGTACAATCGGGCTGAAAATGAATTTTAAAGCAATACAAAGTTAATTTTGGCTCTCACACCTTAACTAAATGTTGTAGACTCAAACTTTTTGCTGTCATTAGTGTATTTTAGCAAAATGAAGATGATTCCAGCATTAATTTCATTGTGCTTTTGCTCATTTTGAAGATTTTGACAGTTTCACCTGAAGTGTCCAATCGGGCTGAAAATGCATTTAAAGCAATACAAAGTTAATTTTGGCTCTCACACCTTAACTAAATGTTGTAGACTCAAACTTTTTGCTGTCATTAGTGTATTTTAGCAACTTGAAGATGATTCCAGCATTAATTTCATTGTGCTTTTGCTCATTTTGAAGATTTTGACAGTTTCACCTGAAGTGTACAATTAGGTGCTGAAAACGCGTTTACAGCAATACAAAGTTCATTTAGGCTCTCACACCTTAACTAAATGTTGTAGACTCAAACTTGTTGCTGTCATTAGTGTATTTTAGCAACTTGAAGATGATTCCAGCATTAATTTCATTGTGCTTTTGCTCATTTTGAAGATTTTGACAGTTTCACCTGAATTGTACAATCAAGGGCTGAAAACGCATTTAAAGCAATAAAAAGTTAATTTAGGCTCTCACACCTCAACTAAATGTTGTAGACTCAAACTTTTTGCTGTCATTAGTGTATTTTAGCAAAATGAAGATGATTCAAGCATTAATTTCATTGTGCTTTTGCTCATTTTGAAGATTTTGACATTTTCACCTGAAGTGTACAATTAGGGGCTGAAAATGCATTTAAAGCCAGAAAAAGTTCATTTTGGCTCTCACACCTTAACTAAATGTTGTAGACTCAAACTTTTTGCTGTCATTAGTGTATTTTAGCAACTTGAAGATGATTCCAGCATTAATTTCATTGTGCTTTTGGTCATTTTGAAGATTTTGACATTTTCACCTGAAGTGTACAATCGGGCTGAAAATGCATTTAAAGCAATAAAAAAGTTCCTTTTGGCTCTCACACCTTAACTAAATGTTGTAGACACAAACATTTTGCTGTCATTAGTGTATTTTAGCAACTTGAAGATGATTCCAGCATTAATTTCATTGTGCTTTTGGTCATTTTGAAGATTTTGACAGTTTCATTTGAAGTGTACATTCGGGCTGAAAGTGCATTTAAAGCAATACAAAGTTAATTTAGGCTCTCACACCTTAACTAAATGTTGTAGACACAAACTTTTTGCTGTCATTAGTGTATTTTAGCAACTTGAAGATGATTCCAGCATTAATTTCATTGTGCTTTTGGTCATTTTGAAGATTTTGACATTTTCACCTGAAGTGTACAATCGGGCTGAAAATGCATTTAAAGCAATAAAAAAGTTCCTTTTGGCTCTCACACCTTAACTAAATGTTGTAGACTCAAACATTTTGCTGTCATTAGTGTATTTTAGCAAAATGAAGATGATTCCAGCATTAATTTCATTGTGCTTTTGCTCATTTTGAAGATTTTGACAGTTTCACCTGAAGTGTACAATTAGGTGCTGAAAACGCGTTTACAGCAATACAAAGTTCATTTTGGCTCTCACACCTTAACTAAATGTTGTAGACTCAAACTTTTTGCTGTCATTAGTGTATTTTAGCAACTTGAAGATGATTCCAGCATTAATTTCATTGTGCTTTTGCTCATTTTGAAGATTTTGACAGTGTCACCTGAAGTGTACAATCGGGCTGAAAATGAAATTTAAAGCAATACAAAGTTAATTTTGGCTCTCACACCTTAACTAAATCTTGTAGACTCAAACTTTTTGCTGTCATTAGTGTATTTTAGCAAAATGAAGATGATTCAAGCATTAATTTCATTGTGCTTTTGCTCATTTTGAAGATTTTGACATTTTCACCTGAAGTGTACAATCAGGGGCTGAAAACGCGTTTAGAGCAATAAAAAGTTCATTTTGGCTCTCACACCTTAACTAAATGTTGTAGACTCAAACTTTTTGCTGTCATTAGTGTATTTTAGCAAAATGAAGATGATTCCAGCATTAATTTCATTGTGCTTTTGCTCATTTTGAAGATTTTGACAGTTTCACCTGAAGTGTACAATCGGGCTGAAAGTGCATTTAAAGCAATACAAAGTTAATTTTGGCTCTCACACCTTAACTAAATGTTGTAGACTCAAACTTTTTGCTGTCTTTAGTGTATTTTAGCAACTTGAAGATGATTCCAGCATTAATTTCATTGTGCTTTTAATCATTTTGAAGATTTTGACAGTTTCACCTGAAGTGTACAATCATGTGCTGAAAACGCGTTTACAGCAATACAAAGTTCATTTCGGCTCTCACACCTTAACTAAATGTTGTAGACTCAAACTTGTTGCTGTCATTAGTGTATTTTAGCAACTTGAAGATGATTCCAGCATTAATTTCATTGTGCTTTTGCTCATTTTGAAGATTTTGACAGTTTCACCTGAAGTGTACAATTAGGTGCTGAAAACGTTTACAGCAATACAAAGTTCATTTAGGCTCTCACACCTTAACTAAATGTTGTAGACTCAAACTTGTTGCCGTCATTAGTGTATTTTAGCAACTTGAAGATGATTCCAGCATTAATTTCATTGTGCTTTTGCTCATTTTGAAGATTTTGACAGTTTCACCTGAATTGTACAATCAAGGGCTGAAAACGCATTTAAAGCAATAAAAAGTTCATTTAGGTTTTCACACCTCAACTAAATGTTGTAGACTCAAACTTTTTGCTGTCATTAGTGTATTTTAGCAACTTGAAGATGATTCCAAAATTAATTTCATTGTGCTTTTGCTCATTTTGAAGATTTTGACAGTTTCACCTGAAGTGTACAATCGGGCTGAAAATGAATTTTAAAGCAATACAAAGTTCATTTTGGCTTTCACACCTTAACTAAATATTGTAGACTCAAACTTTTTGCTGTCATTAGTGTATTTTAGCAACTTGAAGATGATTCCAGCATTAATTTCATTGTGTTTTTGCTCATTTTGAAGATTTTGACAGTTTCACCTGAAGTGTACAATCAGGTGCTGAAAACGCGTTTACAGCAATACAAAGTTCATTTTGGCTCTCACACCTTAACTAAATGTTGTAGACTCAAACTTTTTGCTGTCATTAGTGTATTTTAGCAACTTGAAGATGATTCCATCATTAATTTAATTGTGCTTTTGCTCATTTTGAAGATTTTGACAGTTTCATTTGAAGTGTACATTCGGGCTGAAAGTGCATTTAAAACAATACAAAGTTAATTTAGGCTCTCACACCTTAACTAAATGTTGTAGACACAAACTTTTTGCTGTCATTAGTGTATTTTAGCAACTTGAAGATGATTCCAGCATTAATTTCATTGTGCTTTTGGTCATTTTGAAGATTTTGACATTTTCACCTGAAGTGTACAATCGGGCTGAAAATGCATTTAAAGCAATAAAAAAGTTCCTTTTGGCTCTCACACCTTAACTAAATGTTGTAGACTCAAACATTTTGCTGTCATTAGTGTATTTTAGCAACTTGAAGATGATTCCAACATTAATTTCATTGTGCTTTTGCTCATCTTGAAGATTTTGACAGTTTCACCTGAAGTGTACAATCGGGCTGAAAATGCATTTAAAGCAATAAAAAGATCATTTAGAATCTCACACCGTAACTAAATGTTGTAGACTCAAACTTTTTGCTGTCATTAATGTATTTTAGCAACCTGAAGATGATTCCAGCATTAATTTCATTGTGCTTTTGCTCATTTTGAAGATTTTGACAGTTTCACCTGAAGTGTACAATCGGGCTGAAAATGCATTTAAAGCAATAAAAAGTTACTTTTGGCTCTCACACCTTAAATAAATGTTGTAGACTCAAATTTTTTGCTGTCATTGGTGTATTTTAGCAAACTAAAGATGATTCCAGGATTAATTTCATTGTGCTTTTGCTCATTTTGAAGATTTTGACAGTTTTACCTGAAGTGTACAATCGGGCTGAAAATGCATTTAAAGCAATAAAAAAGTTCCTTTTGGCTCTCACACCTTAAATAAATGTTGTAGACTCAAATTTTTTGCTGTCATTGGTATATTTTTTCAACCTGAAGATGATTCCAGGATTAATTTCATTGTGCTTTTGCTCATTTTGAAGATTTTGACAGTTTTACCTGAAGTTTACAATCGGGCTGAAAATGCATTTAAAGCAATAAAAAAGTTCCTTTTGGCTCTCACACCTTAACTAAATGTTGTAGACTCAAACATTTTGCTGTCATTAGTGTATTTTAGCAACTTGAAGATGATTCCAGCATTAATTTCATTGTGCTTTTGCTCATTTTGAAGATTTTGACAGTTTCACCTCAAGTGTACAATCAGGGGCTGAAAACGCGTTTAAAGCAATAAAAAGTTCATTTAGGCTCTCACACCTTAACTAAATGTTGTAGACTCAATTTTTTTGCTGTCATTAGTGTATTTTAGCAACATGAAGATGATTCCAGCATTAATTTCATTGTGCTTTAGCTCATTTTGAAGATTTTGACAGTTTCACCTGAAATGTACAATCGGGCTGAAAATGCATTTAAAGCAATAAAAAGTTCATTTTGGCTCTCACACCTTAACTAAATGTTGTAGACTCAAACTTTTTGCTGTCATTAGTGTATTTTAGCAACCTGAAGTTGATTCCAGCATTAATTTCATTGTGCTTTTGCTCATTTTGAAGATTTAGACAGTTTCACCTGAAGTGTACAATCGGGCTGAAAATGAAATTTAAAGCAATACAAAGTTAATTTTGGCTCTCACACCTTAACTAAATCTTGTAGACTCAAACTTTTTGCTGTCATTAGTGTATTTTAGCAAAATGAAGATGATTCAAGCATTAATTTCATTGTGCTTTTGCTCATTTTGAAGATTTTGACATTTTCACCTGAAGTGTACAATCAGGGGCTGAAAACGCGTTTAGAGCAATAAAAAGTTCATTTTGGCTCTCACACCTTAACTAAATGTTGTAGACTCAAACTTTTTGCTGTCATTAGTGTATTTTAGCAAAATGAAGATGATTCCAGCATTAATTTCATTGTGCTTTTGCTCATTTTGAAGATTTTGACAGTTTCACCTGAAGTGTACAATCGGGCTGAAAGTGCATTTAAAGCAATACAAAGTTAATTTTGGCTCTCACACCTTAACTAAATGTTGTAGACTCAAACTTTTTGCTGTCATTAGTGTAATTTAGCAACTTGAAGATGATTCCAACATTAATTTCATTGTGCTTTTGCTCATTTTGAAGATTTTGACAGTTTCACCTGAAGTGTACAATCAGGGGCTGAAAACGCGTTTAAAGGAATACAAAGTTAATTTTGGCTCTCACACCTTAACTAAATGTTGTAGACTCAAACTTTTTGCTGTCTTTAGTGTATTTTAGCAACTTGAAGATGATTCCAGCATTAATTTCATTGTGCTTTTAATCATTTTGAAGATTTTGACAGTTTCACCTGAAGTGTACAATCATGTGCTGAAAACGCGTTTACAGCAATACAAAGTTCATTTCGGCTCTCACACCTTAACTAAATGTTGTAGACTCAAACTTGTTGCTGTCATTAGTGTATTTTAGCAACTTGAAGATGATTCCAGCATTAATTTCATTGTGCTTTTGCTCATTTTGAAGATTTTGACAGTTTCACCTGAAGTGTACAATTAGGTGCTGAAAACGTTTACAGCAATACAAAGTTCATTTAGGCTCTCACACCTTAACTAAATGTTGTAGACTCAAACTTGTTGCCGTCATTAGTGTATTTTAGCAACTTGAAGATGATTCCAGCATTAATTTCATTGTGCTTTTGCTCATTTTGAAGATTTTGACAGTTTCACCTGAATTGTACAATCAAGGGCTGAAAACGCATTTAAAGCAATAAAAAGTTCATTTAGGTTTTCACACCTCAACTAAATGTTGTAGACTCAAACTTTTTGCTGTCATTAGTGTATTTTAGCAACTTGAAGATGATTCCAAAATTAATTTCATTGTGCTTTTGCTCATTTTGAAGATTTTGACAGTTTCACCTGAAGTGTACAATCGGGCTGAAAATGAATTTTAAAGCAATACAAAGTTCATTTTGGCTTTCACACCTTAACTAAATATTGTAGACTCAAACTTTTTGCTGTCATTAGTGTATTTTAGCAACTTGAAGATGATTCCAGCATTAATTTCATTGTGTTTTTGCTCATTTTGAAGATTTTGACAGTTTCACCTGAAGTGTACAATCAGGTGCTGAAAACGCGTTTACAGCAATACAAAGTTCATTTTGGCTCTCACACCTTAACTAAATGTTGTAGACTCAAACTTTTTGCTGTCATTAGTGTATTTTAGCAACTTGAAGATGATTCCATCATTAATTTAATTGTGCTTTTGCTCATTTTGAAGATTTTGACAGTTTCATTTGAAGTGTACATTCGGGCTGAAAGTGCATTTAAAACAATACAAAGTTAATTTAGGCTCTCACACCTTAACTAAATGTTGTAGACACAAACTTTTTGCTGTCATTAGTGTATTTTAGCAACTTGAAGATGATTCCAGCATTAATTTCATTGTGCTTTTGGTCATTTTGAAGATTTTGACATTTTCACCTGAAGTGTACAATCGGGCTGAAAATGCATTTAAAGCAATAAAAAAGTTCCTTTTGGCTCTCACACCTTAACTAAATGTTGTAGACTCAAACATTTTGCTGTCATTAGTGTATTTTAGCAACTTGAAGATGATTCCAACATTAATTTCATTGTGCTTTTGCTCATCTTGAAGATTTTGACAGTTTCACCTGAAGTGTACAATCGGGCTGAAAATGCATTTAAAGCAATAAAAAGATCATTTAGAATCTCACACCGTAACTAAATGTTGTAGACTCAAACTTTTTGCTGTCATTAGTGTATTTTAGCAACTTGAAGATGATTCCAGCATTAATTTAATTGTGCTTTTGCTCATTTTGAAGATTTTGACAGTTTCACCTGAAGTGTACTATCGGGCTGAAAATGCATTTAAAGCAATACAAAGTTCATTTTGGCTCTCACACCTTAACTAAATGTTGTAGACTCAAACTTTTTGCTGTCATTAGTGTATTTTAGCAACTTGAAGATGATTCCAGCATTAATTTCATTGTGCTTTTGCTCATTTTGAAGATTTTGACAGTTTCACCTGAAGTGTACAATCAGCTGCTAAAAACGCGTTTACAGCAATACAAAGTTCATTTAGGCTCTCACACCTTAACTAAATGTTGTAGACTCAAACTTTTTACTGTCATTAGTGTATTTTAGCAACTTGAAGATGATTCCAGCATTAATTTCATTGTGCTTTTGCTCATTTTGAAGATTTTGACAGTTTCACCTGAAGTGTCCAATCGGGCTGAAAATGCATTTAAAGCAATACAAAGTTAATTTTGGCTCTCACACCTTAACTAAATGTTGTAGACTCAAACTTGTTGCTGTCTTTAGTGTATTTTAGCAACTTGAAGATGATTCCAGCATTAATTTCATTGTGCTTTTAATCATTTTGAAGATTTTGACAGTTTCACCTGAAGTGTACAATCAGGTGCTGAAAACGCGTATACAGCAATACAAAGTTCATTTAGGCTCTCACACCTTAACTAAATGTTGTAGACTCAAACTTGTTGCTGTCATTAGTGTATTTTAGCAACTTGAAGATGATTCCAGCATTAATTTCATTGTGCTTTTGCTCATTTTGAAGATTTTGACAGTTTCACCTGAAGTGTACAATCAGGTGCTGAAAACGCGTTTACAGCAATACAAAGTTCATTTTGGCTCTCACACCTTAACTAAATGTTGTAGACTCAAACTTTTTGCTGTCATTAGTGTATTTTAGCAACTTGAAGATGATTCCAGCATTAATTTCATTGTGCTTTTGCTCATTTTGAAGATTTTGACAGTTTCACCTGAAGTGTACAATCGGGCTGAAAATGAATTTTAAAGCAATACAAAGTTAATTTTGGCTCTCACACCTTAACTAAATCTTGTAGACTCAAACTTTTTGCTGTCATTAGTGTATTTTAGCAAAATGAAGATGATTCAAGCATTAATTTCATTGTGCTTTTGCTCAATTTGAAGATTTTGACATTTTCACCTGAAGTGTACAATCAGGGGCTGAAAACGCGTTTAAAGCAATAAAAAGTTCATTTTGGCTCTCACACCTTAACTAAATGTTGTAGACTCAAACTTTTTGCTGTCATTAGTGTATTTTAGCAAAATGAAGATGATTCCAGCATTAATTTCATTGTGCTTTTGCTCATTTTGAAGATTTTGACAGTTTCACCTGAAGTGTACAATCGGGCTGAAAGTGCATTTAAAGCAATACAAAGTTAATTTTGGCTCTCACACCTTAACTAAATGTTGTAGACTCAAACTTTTTGCTGTCATTAGTGTAATTTAGCAACTTGAAGATGATTCCAACATTAATTTCATTGTGCTTTTGCTCATTTTGAAGATTTTGACAGTTTCACCTGAAGTGTACAATCGGGCTGAAAATGAATTTTAAAGCAATACAAAGTTAATTTTGGCTCTCACACCTTAACTAAATGTTGTAGACTCAAACTTTTTGCTGCCATTAGTGTATTTTAGCTAAATGAAGATGATTCAAGCATTATTTTCATTGTGCTTTTGCTCATTTTGAAGATTTTGACATTTTCACCTGAAGTGTACAATCAGGGGCTGAAAACGCATTTAAAGGAATAAAAAGTTCATTTTGGCTCTCACACATTAACTAAATGTTGTAGACTCAAACTTTTTGCTGTCATTAGTGTATTTTAGCAAAATGAAGATGATTCCAGCATTAATTTCATTGTGCTTTTGCTCATTTTGAAGATTTTGACAGTTTCACCTGAAGTGTCCAATCGGGCTGAAAATGCATTTAAAGCAATACAAAGTTAATTTTGGCTCTCACACCTTAACTAAATGTTGTAGACTCAAACTTTTTGCTGTCATTAGTGTATTTTAGCAACTTGAAGATGATTCCAGCATTAATTTCATTGTGCTTTTGCTCATTTTGAAGATTTTGACAGTTTCACCTGAAGTGTACAATTAGGTGCTGAAAACGCGTTTACAGCAATACAAAGTTCATTTAGGCTCTCACACCTTAACTAAATGTTGTAGACTCAAACTTGTTGCTGTCATTAGTGTATTTTAGCAACTTGAAGATGATTCCAGCATTAATTTCATTGTGCTTTTGCTCATTTTGAAGATTTTGACAGTTTCACCTGAATTGTACAATCAAGGGCTGAAAACGCATTTAAAGCAATAAAAAGTTAATTTAGGCTCTCACACCTCAACTAAATGTTGTAGACTCAAACTTTTTGCTGTCATTAGTGTATTTTAGCAAAATGAAGATGATTCAAGCATTAATTTCATTGTGCTTTTGCTCATTTTGAAGATTTTGACATTTTCACCTGAAGTGTACAATTAGGGGCTGAAAATGCATTTAAAGCCAGAAAAAGTTCATTTTGGCTCTCACACCTTAACTAAATGTTGTAGACTCAAACTTTTTGCTGTCATTAGTGTATTTTAGCAACTTGAAGATGATTCCAGCATTAATTTCATTGTGCTTTTGGTCATTTTGAAGATTTTGACATTTTCACCTGAAGTGTACAATCGGGCTGAAAATGCATTTAAAGCAATAAAAAAGTTCCTTTTGGCTCTCACACCTTAACTAAATGTTGTAGACACAAACATTTTGCTGTCATTAGTGTATTTTAGCAACTTGAAGATGATTCCAGCATTAATTTCATTGTGCTTTTGGTCATTTTGAAGATTTTGACAGTTTCATTTGAAGTGTACATTCGGGCTGAAAGTGCATTTAAAGCAATACAAAGTTAATTTAGGCTCTCACACCTTAACTAAATGTTGTAGACACAAACTTTTTGCTGTCATTAGTGTATTTTAGCAACTTGAAGATGATTCCAGCATTAATTTCATTGTGCTTTTGGTCATTTTGAAGATTTTGACATTTTCACCTGAAGTGTACAATCGGGCTGAAAATGCATTTAAAGCAATAAAAAAGTTCCTTTTGGCTCTCACACCTTAACTAAATGTTGTAGACTCAAACATTTTGCTGTCATTAGTGTATTTTAGCAAAATGAAGATGATTCCAGCATTAATTTCATTGTGCTTTTGCTCATTTTGAAGATTTTGACAGTTTCACCTGAAGTGTACAATTAGGTGCTGAAAACGCGTTTACAGCAATACAAAGTTCATTTTGGCTCTCACACCTTAACTAAATGTTGTAGACTCAAACTTTTTGCTGTCATTAGTGTATTTTAGCAACTTGAAGATGATTCCAGCATTAATTTCATTGTGCTTTTGCTCATTTTGAAGATTTTGACAGTGTCACCTGAAGTGTACAATCGGGCTGAAAATGAAATTTAAAGCAATACAAAGTTAATTTTGGCTCTCACACCTTAACTAAATCTTGTAGACTCAAACTTTTTGCTGTCATTAGTGTATTTTAGCAAAATGAAGATGATTCAAGCATTAATTTCATTGTGCTTTTGCTCATTTTGAAGATTTTGACATTTTCACCTGAAGTGTACAATCAGGGGCTGAAAACGCGTTTAGAGCAATAAAAAGTTCATTTTGGCTCTCACACCTTAACTAAATGTTGTAGACTCAAACTTTTTGCTGTCATTAGTGTATTTTAGCAAAATGAAGATGATTCCAGCATTAATTTCATTGTGCTTTTGCTCATTTTGAAGATTTTGACAGTTTCACCTGAAGTGTACAATCGGGCTGAAAGTGCATTTAAAGCAATACAAAGTTAATTTTGGCTCTCACACCTTAACTAAATGTTGTAGACTCAAACTTTTTGCTGTCTTTAGTGTATTTTAGCAACTTGAAGATGATTCCAGCATTAATTTCATTGTGCTTTTAATCATTTTGAAGATTTTGACAGTTTCACCTGAAGTGTACAATCATGTGCTGAAAACGCGTTTACAGCAATACAAAGTTCATTTCGGCTCTCACACCTTAACTAAATGTTGTAGACTCAAACTTGTTGCTGTCATTAGTGTATTTTAGCAACTTGAAGATGATTCCAGCATTAATTTCATTGTGCTTTTGCTCATTTTGAAGATTTTGACAGTTTCACCTGAAGTGTACAATTAGGTGCTGAAAACGTTTACAGCAATACAAAGTTCATTTAGGCTCTCACACCTTAACTAAATGTTGTAGACTCAAACTTGTTGCCGTCATTAGTGTATTTTAGCAACTTGAAGATGATTCCAGCATTAATTTCATTGTGCTTTTGCTCATTTTGAAGATTTTGACAGTTTCACCTGAATTGTACAATCAAGGGCTGAAAACGCATTTAAAGCAATAAAAAGTTCATTTAGGTTTTCACACCTCAACTAAATGTTGTAGACTCAAACTTTTTGCTGTCATTAGTGTATTTTAGCAACTTGAAGATGATTCCAAAATTAATTTCATTGTGCTTTTGCTCATTTTGAAGATTTTGACAGTTTCACCTGAAGTGTACAATCGGGCTGAAAATGAATTTTAAAGCAATACAAAGTTCATTTTGGCTTTCACACCTTAACTAAATATTGTAGACTCAAACTTTTTGCTGTCATTAGTGTATTTTAGCAACTTGAAGATGATTCCAGCATTAATTTCATTGTGTTTTTGCTCATTTTGAAGATTTTGACAGTTTCACCTGAAGTGTACAATCAGGTGCTGAAAACGCGTTTACAGCAATACAAAGTTCATTTTGGCTCTCACACCTTAACTAAATGTTGTAGACTCAAACTTTTTGCTGTCATTAGTGTATTTTAGCAACTTGAAGATGATTCCATCATTAATTTAATTGTGCTTTTGCTCATTTTGAAGATTTTGACAGTTTCATTTGAAGTGTACATTCGGGCTGAAAGTGCATTTAAAACAATACAAAGTTAATTTAGGCTCTCACACCTTAACTAAATGTTGTAGACACAAACTTTTTGCTGTCATTAGTGTATTTTAGCAACTTGAAGATGATTCCAGCATTAATTTCATTGTGCTTTTGGTCATTTTGAAGATTTTGACATTTTCACCTGAAGTGTACAATCGGGCTGAAAATGCATTTAAAGCAATAAAAAAGTTCCTTTTGGCTCTCACACCTTAACTAAATGTTGTAGACTCAAACATTTTGCTGTCATTAGTGTATTTTAGCAACTTGAAGATGATTCCAACATTAATTTCATTGTGCTTTTGCTCATCTTGAAGATTTTGACAGTTTCACCTGAAGTGTACAATCGGGCTGAAAATGCATTTAAAGCAATAAAAAGATCATTTAGAATCTCACACCGTAACTAAATGTTGTAGACTCAAACTTTTTGCTGTCATTAATGTATTTTAGCAACCTGAAGATGATTCCAGCATTAATTTCATTGTGCTTTTGCTCATTTTGAAGATTTTGACAGTTTCACCTGAAGTGTACAATCGGGCTGAAAATGCATTTAAAGCAATAAAAAGTTACTTTTGGCTCTCACACCTTAAATAAATGTTGTAGACTCAAATTTTTTGCTGTCATTGGTGTATTTTAGCAAACTAAAGATGATTCCAGGATTAATTTCATTGTGCTTTTGCTCATTTTGAAGATTTTGACAGTTTTACCTGAAGTGTACAATCGGGCTGAAAATGCATTTAAAGCAATAAAAAAGTTCCTTTTGGCTCTCACACCTTAAATAAATGTTGTAGACTCAAATTTTTTGCTGTCATTGGTATATTTTTTCAACCTGAAGATGATTCCAGGATTAATTTCATTGTGCTTTTGCTCATTTTGAAGATTTTGACAGTTTTACCTGAAGTTTACAATCGGGCTGAAAATGCATTTAAAGCAATAAAAAAGTTCCTTTTGGCTCTCACACCTTAACTAAATGTTGTAGACTCAAACATTTTGCTGTCATTAGTGTATTTTAGCAACTTGAAGATGATTCCAGCATTAATTTCATTGTGCTTTTGCTCATTTTGAAGATTTTGACAGTTTCACCTCAAGTGTACAATCAGGGGCTGAAAACGCGTTTAAAGCAATAAAAAGTTCATTTAGGCTCTCACACCTTAACTAAATGTTGTAGACTCAAATTTTTTGCTGTCATTAGTGTATTTTAGCAACATGAAGATGATTCCAGCATTAATTTCATTGTGCTTTAGCTCATTTTGAAGATTTTGACAGTTTCACCTGAAATGTACAATCGGGCTGAAAATGCATTTAAAGCAATAAAAAGTTCATTTTGGCTCTCACACCTTAACTAAATGTTGTAGACTCAAACTTTTTGCTGTCATTAGTGTATTTTAGCAACCTGAAGTTGATTCCAGCATTAATTTCATTGTGCTTTTGCTCATTTTGAAGATTTAGACAGTTTCACCTGAAGTGTACAATCGGGCTGAAAATGAAATTTAAAGCAATACAAAGTTAATTTTGGCTCTCACACCTTAACTAAATCTTGTAGACTCAAACTTTTTGCTGTCATTAGTGTATTTTAGCAAAATGAAGATGATTCAAGCATTAATTTCATTGTGCTTTTGCTCATTTTGAAGATTTTGACATTTTCACCTGAAGTGTACAATCAGGGGCTGAAAACGCGTTTAGAGCAATAAAAAGTTCATTTTGGCTCTCACACCTTAACTAAATGTTGTAGACTCAAACTTTTTGCTGTCATTAGTGTATTTTAGCAAAATGAAGATGATTCCAGCATTAATTTCATTGTGCTTTTGCTCATTTTGAAGATTTTGACAGTTTCACCTGAAGTGTACAATCGGGCTGAAAGTGCATTTAAAGCAATACAAAGTTAATTTTGGCTCTCACACCTTAACTAAATGTTGTAGACTCAAACTTTTTGCTGTCATTAGTGTAATTTAGCAACTTGAAGATGATTCCAACATTAATTTCATTGTGCTTTTGCTCATTTTGAAGATTTTGACAGTTTCACCTGAAGTGTACAATCAGGGGCTGAAAACGCGTTTAAAGGAATACAAAGTTAATTTTGGCTCTCACACCTTAACTAAATGTTGTAGACTCAAACTTTTTGCTGTCTTTAGTGTATTTTAGCAACTTGAAGATGATTCCAGCATTAATTTCATTGTGCTTTTAATCATTTTGAAGATTTTGACAGTTTCACCTGAAGTGTACAATCATGTGCTGAAAACGCGTTTACAGCAATACAAAGTTCATTTCGGCTCTCACACCTTAACTAAATGTTGTAGACTCAAACTTGTTGCTGTCATTAGTGTATTTTAGCAACTTGAAGATGATTCCAGCATTAATTTCATTGTGCTTTTGCTCATTTTGAAGATTTTGACAGTTTCACCTGAAGTGTACAATTAGGTGCTGAAAACGTTTACAGCAATACAAAGTTCATTTAGGCTCTCACACCTTAACTAAATGTTGTAGACTCAAACTTGTTGCCGTCATTAGTGTATTTTAGCAACTTGAAGATGATTCCAGCATTAATTTCATTGTGCTTTTGCTCATTTTGAAGATTTTGACAGTTTCACCTGAATTGTACAATCAAGGGCTGAAAACGCATTTAAAGCAATAAAAAGTTCATTTAGGTTTTCACACCTCAACTAAATGTTGTAGACTCAAACTTTTTGCTGTCATTAGTGTATTTTAGCAACTTGAAGATGATTCCAAAATTAATTTCATTGTGCTTTTGCTCATTTTGAAGATTTTGACAGTTTCACCTGAAGTGTACAATCGGGCTGAAAATGAATTTTAAAGCAATACAAAGTTCATTTTGGCTTTCACACCTTAACTAAATATTGTAGACTCAAACTTTTTGCTGTCATTAGTGTATTTTAGCAACTTGAAGATGATTCCAGCATTAATTTCATTGTGTTTTTGCTCATTTTGAAGATTTTGACAGTTTCACCTGAAGTGTACAATCAGGTGCTGAAAACGCGTTTACAGCAATACAAAGTTCATTTTGGCTCTCACACCTTAACTAAATGTTGTAGACTCAAACTTTTTGCTGTCATTAGTGTATTTTAGCAACTTGAAGATGATTCCATCATTAATTTAATTGTGCTTTTGCTCATTTTGAAGATTTTGACAGTTTCATTTGAAGTGTACATTCGGGCTGAAAGTGCATTTAAAACAATACAAAGTTAATTTAGGCTCTCACACCTTAACTAAATGTTGTAGACACAAACTTTTTGCTGTCATTAGTGTATTTTAGCAACTTGAAGATGATTCCAGCATTAATTTCATTGTGCTTTTGGTCATTTTGAAGATTTTGACATTTTCACCTGAAGTGTACAATCGGGCTGAAAATGCATTTAAAGCAATAAAAAAGTTCCTTTTGGCTCTCACACCTTAACTAAATGTTGTAGACTCAAACATTTTGCTGTCATTAGTGTATTTTAGCAACTTGAAGATGATTCCAACATTAATTTCATTGTGCTTTTGCTCATCTTGAAGATTTTGACAGTTTCACCTGAAGTGTACAATCGGGCTGAAAATGCATTTAAAGCAATAAAAAGATCATTTAGAATCTCACACCGTAACTAAATGTTGTAGACTCAAACTTTTTGCTGTCATTAATGTATTTTAGCAACCTGAAGATGATTCCAGCATTAATTTCATTGTGCTTTTGCTCATTTTGAAGATTTTGACAGTTTCACCTGAAGTGTACAATCGGGCTGAAAATGCATTTAAAGCAATAAAAAGTTACTTTTGGCTCTCACACCTTAAATAAATGTTGTAGACTCAAATTTTTTGCTGTCATTGGTGTATTTTAGCAAACTAAAGATGATTCCAGGATTAATTTCATTGTGCTTTTGCTCATTTTGAAGATTTTGACAGTTTTACCTGAAGTGTACAATCGGGCTGAAAATGCATTTAAAGCAATAAAAAAGTTCCTTTTGGCTCTCACACCTTAAATAAATGTTGTAGACTCAAATTTTTTGCTGTCATTGGTATATTTTTTCAACCTGAAGATGATTCCAGGATTAATTTCATTGTGCTTTTGCTCATTTTGAAGATTTTGACAGTTTTACCTGAAGTTTACAATCGGGCTGAAAATGCATTTAAAGCAATAAAAAAGTTCCTTTTGGCTCTCACACCTTAACTAAATGTTGTAGACTCAAACATTTTGCTGTCATTAGTGTATTTTAGCAACTTGAAGATGATTCCAGCATTAATTTCATTGTGCTTTTGCTCATTTTGAAGATTTTGACAGTTTCACCTCAAGTGTACAATCAGGGGCTGAAAACGCGTTTAAAGCAATAAAAAGTTCATTTAGGCTCTCACACCTTAACTAAATGTTGTAGACTCAAATTTTTTGCTGTCATTAGTGTATTTTAGCAACATGAAGATGATTCCAGCATTAATTTCATTGTGCTTTAGCTCATTTTGAAGATTTTGACAGTTTCACCTGAAATGTACAATCGGGCTGAAAATGCATTTAAAGCAATAAAAAGTTCATTTTGGCTCTCACACCTTAACTAAATGTTGTAGACTCAAACTTTTTGCTGTCATTAGTGTATTTTAGCAACCTGAAGTTGATTCCAGCATTAATTTCATTGTGCTTTTGCTCATTTTGAAGATTTAGACAGTTTCACCTGAAGTGTACAATCGGGCTGAAAATGCATTTAAAGCAATAAAAAGATCATTTTGGCTCTCACACCTTAACTAAATGTTGTAGACTCAAACTTTTTGCTGTCATTAGTGTATTTTAGCAACTTGAAGATGATTCCAGCATTAATTTCATTGTGCTTTTGCTCATTTTGAAGATTTTGACAGTTTCACCTGAAGTGTACAATCAGGGGCTGAAAACGCGTTTAAAGCAATACAAAGTTCATTTAGGCTCTCACACCTTAACTAAATGTTGTAGACTCAAACTTTTTGCTGTCATTAGTGTATTTTAGCAACTTGAAGATGATTCCAGCATTAATTTCATTGTGCTTTTGCTCATTTTGAAGATTTTGACAGTTTCACCTAAAATATACAATCGGGCTGAAAATGCATTTAAAGCAATACAAAGTTCATTTTGGCTCTCACACCTTAACTAAATGTTGTAGACTCAAACTTTTTGCTGTCATTAATGTATTTTAGCAACCTGAAGATGATTCCAGCATTAATTTCATTGTGCTTTTGCTCATTTTGAAGATTTTGACAGTTTCACCTGAAGTGTACAATCGGGCTGAAAATGCATTTAAAGCAATACAAAGTTCATTTTGGCTCTCACACCTTAACTAAATGCTGTAGACTCAAACTTTTTGCTGTCATTAGTGTATTTTAGCAACTTGAAGAAGATTCCAGCATTAATTTCATTGTGCTTTTGCTCACTTTGAAGATTTTGACAGTTTCACCTGAAGTGTACAATCAGGGGCTGAAAACGTGTTTAAAGCAATAAAAAGTTCATTTAGGCTCTCACACCTTAACTAAATGTTGTAGACTCAAACTTTTTGCTGTCATTAGTGTATATTAGCAACTTGAAGATGATTCCAGAATTAATTTCATTGTGCTTTTGCTCATTTTGAAGATTTTGACAGTTTCACCTAAAATATACAATCGGGCTGAAAATGCATTTAAAGCAATAGAAAGTTCATTTTGGCTCTCACACCTTAACTAAATGTTGTAGACTCAAACTTTTTGCTGTCATTAGTGTATTTTAGCAACTTGAAGATGATTCCAGCATTAATTTCATTGTGCTTTTGCTCATTTTGAAGATTTTGACAGTTTCACCTGAAGTGTACAATCAGGTGCTGAAAACGCGTTTACAGCAATACAAAGTTCATTTAGGCTCTCACACCTTAACTAAATGTTGTAGACTCAAACTTGTTGCTGTCATTAGTGTATTTTAGCAACTTGAAGATGATTCCAGCATTAATTTCATTGTGCTTTTGCTCATTTTGAAGATTTTGACAGTTTCACCTGAATTGTACAATCAAGGGCTGAAAACGCATTTAAAGCAATAAAAAGTTCATTTAGGCTCTCACACCTCAACTAAATGTTGTAGACTCAAACTTTTTGCTGTCATTAGTGTATTTTAGCAACTTGAAGATGATTCCAACATTAATTTCATTGTGCTTTTGCTCATTTTGAAGATTTTGACAGTTTCACCTGAAGTGTACAATCGGGCTGAAAATGAATTTTAAAGCAATACAAAGTTCATTTTGGCTTTCACACCTTAACTAAATATTGTAGACTCAAACTTTTTGCTGTCATTAGTGTATTTTAGCAACTTGAAGATGATTCCAGCATTAATTTCATTGTGTTTTTGCTCATTTTGAAGATTTTGACAGTTTCACCTGAAGTGTACAATCAGATGCTGAAAACGCGTTTACAGCAATACAAAGTTCATTTTGGCTCTCACACCTTAACTAAATGTTGTAGACTCAAACTTTTTGCTGTCATTAGTGTATTTTAGCAACTTGAAGATGATTCCATCATTAATTTAATTGTGCTTTTGCTCATTTTGAAGATTTTGACAGTTTCATTTGAAGTGTACATTCGGGCTGAAAGTGCATTTAAAGCAATACAAAGTTAATTTAGGCTCTCACACCTTAACTAAATGTTGTAGACACAAACTTTTTGCTGTCATTAGTGTATTTTAGCAACTTGAAGATGATTCCAGCATTAATTTCATTGTGCTTTTGCTCATCTTGAAGAATTTGACAGTTTCACCTGAAGTGTACTATCGGGCTGAAAATGCATTTAAAGCAATAAAAAGATCATTTAGAATCTCACACCGTAACTAAATGTTGTAGACTCAAACTTTTTGCTGTCATTAGTGTATTTTAGCAACTTGAAGATGATTCCAGCATTAATTTCATTGTGCTTTTGCTCATTTTGAAGATTTTGACAGTTTCACCTCAAGTGTACAATCAGGGGCTGAAAACGCGTTTAAAGCAATAAAAAGTTCATTTAGGCTCTCACACCTTAACTAAATGTTGTAGACTCAAATTTTTTGCTGTCATTAGTGTATTTTAGCAACATGAAGATGATTCCAGCATTAATTTCATTGTGCTTTAGCTCATTTTGAAGATTTTGACAGTTTCACCTGAAATGTACAATCGGGCTGAAAATGCATTTAAAGCAATAAAAAGATCACTTTGGCTCTCACACCTTAACTAAATGTTGTGGACTAAAACTTTTTGCTGTCATTAGTGTATTTTAGCAACTTGAAGAAGATTCCAGCATTAATTTCATTGTGCTTTTGCTCATTTTGAAGATTTTGACAGTTTCACCTGAAGTGTACAATCAGGGGCTGAAAACGTGTTTAAAGCAATAAAAAGTTCATTTAGGCTCTCACACCTTAACTAAATGTTGTAGACTCAAACTTTTTGCTGTCATTAGTGTATTTTAACAACTTGAAGATGATTCCAGCATTAATTTCATTGTGCTTTTGCTCATTTTGAAGATTTTGACATTTTCACCTGAAGTGTACAATCGGGCTGAAAATGCATTTAAAGCAATAAAAAGTTCATTTTGGCTCTCACACCTTAAATAAATGTTGTAGACTCAAATTTTTTGCTGTCATTGGTGTATTTTAGCAACCTGAAGATGATTCCAGGATTCATTTCATTGTGCTTTTGCTCATTTTGAAGATTTTGACAGTTTTACCTGAAGTGTACAATCGGGCTGAAAATGCATTTAAAGCAATAAAAAAGTTCCTTTTGGCTCTCACACCTTAACTAAATGTTGTAGACTCAATTATTTTGCTGTCATTAGTGTATTTTAGCAACTTGAAGATGATTCCAACATTAATTTCATTGTGCTTTTGCTCATCTTGAAGATTTTGACAGTTTCACCTGAAGTGTACAATCGGGCTGAAAATGCATTTAAAGCAATAAAAAGATCATTTAGAATCTCACACCGTAACTAAATGTTGTAGACTCAAACTTTTTGCTGTCATTAATGTATTTTAGCAATCTGAAGATGATTCCAGCATTAATTTCATTGTGCTTTTGCTCATTTTGAAGATTTTGACAGTTTCACCTGAAGTGTACAATCGGGCTGAAAATGCATTTAAAGCAATAAAAAAGTTCATTTAGGCTCTCACACCTTAAATAAATGTTGTAGACTCAAACTTGTTGCTGTCATTGGTGTATTTTAGCAACCTGAAGATGATTCCAGGATTAATTTCATTGTGCTTTTGCTCATTTTGAAGATTTTGACAGTTTTACCTGAAGTTTACAATCGGGCTGAAAATGCATTTAAAGCAATAAAAAAGTTCCTTTTGTCTCTCACACCTTAACTAAATGTTGTAGACTCAAACATTGTGCTGTCATTAGTGTATTTTAGCAACTTGAAGATGATTCCAGCATTAATTTCATTGTGCTTTTGCTCATTTTGAAGATTTTGACAGTTTCACCTCAAGTGTACAATCAGGGGCTGAAAACGCGTTTAAAGCAATAAAAAGTTCATTTAGGCTCTCACACCTTAACTAAATGTTGTAGACTCAAATTTTTTGCTGTCATTAGTGTATTTTAGCAACTTGAAGATGATTCCAGCATTAATTTCATTGTGCTTTTGGTCATTTTGAAGATTTTGACATTTTCACCTGAAGTGTACAATCGGGCTGAAAATGCATTTAAAGCAATAAAAAAGTTCCTTTTGGCTCTCACACCTTAACTAAATGTTGTAGACTCAAACATTTTGCTGTCATTAGTGTATTTTAGCAACTTGAAGATGATTCCAGCATTAATTTCATTGTGCTTTTGCTCATTTTGAAGATTTTGACAGTTTCACCTGAAATGTACAATCGGGCTGAAAATGCATTTAAAGCAATAAAAAGATCACTTTGGCTCTCACACCTTAACTAAATGTTGTGGACTAAAAATTTTTGCTGTCATTAGTGTATATTAGCAACTTGAAGACGATTCCAGAATTAATTTCATTGTGCTTTTGCTCATTTTGAAGATTTTGACAGTTTCACCTAAAATATACAATCGGGCTGAAAATGCATTTAAAGCAATACAAAGTTCATTTTGGCTCTCACACCTTAACTAAATGTTGTAGACTCAAACTTTTTGCTGTCATTAGTGTATTTTAGAAACTTGAAGATGATTCCAGCATTAATTTCATTGTGCTTTTGCTCATTTTGAAGATTTTGACAGTTTCACCTGAAGTGTACAATCAGGCTGAAAATGCATTTAAAGCAATAAAAAGTTAATTTTGGCTCTCACACCTTAACTAAATGTTGTAGACTCAAACTTTTTGCTGTCATTAGTGTATTTTAGCAACTTGAAGATGATTCCAGCATTAATTTCATTGTGCTTTTGCTCATTTTGAAGATTTTGACAGTTTCACCTCAAGTGTACAATCAGGGGCTGAAAACGCGTTTAAAGCAATAAAAAGTTCATTTAGGCTCTCACACCTTAACTAAATGTTGTAGACTCAAATTTTTTGCTGTCATTAGTGTATTTTAGCAACATGAAGATGATTCCAGCATTAATTTCATTGTGCTTTAGCTCATTTTGAAGATTTTGACAGTTTCACCTGAAATGTACAATCGGGCTGAAAATGCATTTAAAGCAATAAAAAGATCACTTTGGCTCTCACACCTTAACTAAATGTTGTGGACTAAAACTTTTTGCTGTCATTAGTGTATTTTAGCAACTTGAAGAAGATTCCAGCATTAATTTCATTGTGCTTTTGCTCATTTTGAAGATTTTGACATTTTCACCTGAAGTGTACAATCGGGCTGAAAATGCATTTAAAGCAATAAAAAGTTCATTTTGGCTCTCACACCTTAAATAAATGTTGTAGACTCAAATTTTTTGCTGTCATTGGTGTATTTTAGCAACCTGAAGATGATTCCAGGATTCATTTCATTGTGCTTTTGCTCATTTTGAAGATTTTGACAGTTTTACCTGAAGTGTACAATCGGGCTGAAAATGCATTTAAAGCAATAAAAAAGTTCCTTTTGGCTCTCACACCTTAACTAAATGTTGTAGACTCAAACATTTTGCTGTCATTAGTGTATTTTAGCAACTTGAAGATGATTCCAACATTAATTTCATTGTGCTTTTGCTCATCTTGAAGATTTTGACAGTTTCACCTGAAGTGTACAATCGGGCTGAAAATGCATTTAAAGCAATAAAAAGATCATTTAGAATCTCACACCGTAACTAAATGTTGTAGACTCAAACTTTTTGCTGTCATTAATGTATTTTAGCAACCTGAAGATGATTCCAGCATTAATTTCATTGTGCTTTTGCTCATTTTGAAGATTTTGACAGTTTCACCTGAAGTGTACAATCGGGCTGAAAATGCATTTAAAGCAATAAAAAAGTTCATTTAGGCTCTCACACCTTAAATAAATGTTGTAGACTCAAACTTGTTGCTGTCATTGGTGTATTTTAGCAACCTGAAGATGATTCCAGGATTAATTTCATTGTGCTTTTCCTCATTTTGAAGATTTTGACAGTTTTACCTGAAGTTTACAATCGGGCTGAAAATGCATTTAAAGCAATAAAAAAGTTCCTTTTGGCTCTCACACCTTAACTAAATGTTGTAGACTCAAACATTGTGCTGTCATTAGTGTATTTTAGCAACTTGAAGAAGATTCCAGCATTAATTTCATTGTGCTTTTGCTCATTTTGAAGATTTTGACAGTTTCACCTCAAGTGTACAATCAGGGGCTGAAAACGCGTTTAAAGCAATAAAAAGTTCATTTAGGCTCTCACACCTTAAATAAATGTTGTAGACTCAAATTTTTTGCTGTCATTGGTGTATTTTAGCAACCTGAAGATGATTCCAGGATTCATTTCATTGTGCTTTTGCTCATTTTGAAGATTTTGACAGTTTTACCTGAAGTGTACAATCGGGCTGAAAATGCATTTAAAGCAATAAAAAAGTTCCTTTTGGCTCTCACACCTTAACTAAATGTTGTAGACTCAAACATTTTGCTGTCATTAGTGTATTTTAGCAACTTGAAGATGATTCCAACATTAATTTCATTGTGCTTTTGCTCATCTTGAAGATTTTGACAGTTTCACCTGAAGTGTACAATCGGGCTGAAAATGCATTTAAAGCAATAAAAAGATCATTTAGAATCTCACACCGTAACTAAATGTTGTAGACTCAAACTTTTTGCTGTCATTAATGTATTTTAGCAACCTGAAGATGATTCCAGCATTAATTTCATTGTGCTTTTGCTCATTTTGAAGATTTTGACAGTTTCACCTGAAGTGTACAATCGGGCTGAAAATGCATTTAAAGCAATAAAAAAGTTCATTTAGGCTCTCACACCTTAAATAAATGTTGTAGACTCAAACTTGTTGCTGTCATTGGTGTATTTTAGCAACCTGAAGATGATTCCAGGATTAATTTCATTGTGCTTTTGCTCATTTTGAAGATTTTGACAGTTTTACCTGAAGTTTACAATCGGGCTGAAAATGCATTTAAAGCAATAAAAATGTTCCTTTTGGCTCTCACACCTTAACTAAATGTTGTAGACTCAAACATTGTGCTGTCATTAGTGTATTTTAGCAACTTGAAGATGATTCCAGCATTAATTTCATTGTGCTTTTGGTCATTTTGAAGATTTTGACATTTTCACCTGAAGTGTACAATCGGGCTGAAAATGCATTTAAAGCAATAAAAAAGTTCCTTTTGGCTCTCACACCTTAACTAAATGTTGTAGACTCAAACATTTTGCTGTCATTAGTGTATTTTAGCAACTTGAAGATGATTCCAGCATTAATTTCATTGTGCTTTTGCTCATTTTGAACATTTTGACAGTTTCACCTCAAGTGTACAATCAGGGGCTGAAAACGCGTTTAAAGCAATAAAAAGTTCATTTAGGCTCTCACACCTTAACTAAATGTTGTAGACTCAAATTTTTTGCTGTCATTAGTGTATTTTAGCAACATGAAGATGATTCCAGCATTAATTTCATTGTGCTTTAGCTCATTTTGAAGATTTTGACAGTTTCACCTGAAATGTACAATCGGGCTGAAAATGCATTTAAAGCAATAAAAAGATCACTTTGGCTCTCACACCTTAACTAAATGTTGTGGACTAAAAAATTTTGCTGTCATTAGTGTATATTAGCAACTTGAAGATGATTCCAGAATTAATTTCATTGTGCTTTTGCTCATTTTGAAGATTTTGACAGTTTCACCTAAAATATACAATCGGGCTGAAAATGCATTTAAAGCAATACAAAGTTCATTTTGGCTCTCACACCTTAACTAAATGTTGTAGACTCAAACTTTTTGCTGTCATTAGTGTATTTTAGCAACTTGAAGATGATTCCAGCATTAATTTCATTGTGCTTTTGCTCATTTTGAAGATTTTGACAGTTTCACCTGAAGTGTACAATCAGGCTGAAAATGCATTTAAAGCAATAAAAAGTTCATTTTGGCTCTCACACCTTAACTAAATGTTGTAGACTCAAACTTTTTGCTGTCATTAGTGTATTTTAGCAACTTGAAGATGATACCAGCATTAATTTCATTGTGCTTTTGCTCATTTTGAAGATTTTGACAGTTTCACCTAAAGTATACAATCGGGCTGAAAATGCATTTAAAGCTATACAAAGTTCATTTTTGCTCTCACACCTTAACTAAATGTTGTAGACTCAAACTTTTTGCTGTCATTAGTGTATTTTAGCAACTTGAAGATGATTCCAGCATTAATTTCATTGTGCTTTTGCTCTTTTTAAAGATTTTGACAGTTTCACCTGAAGTGTACAATTGGGCTGAAAATGCATTTAAAAAAATAAAAAGTTCATTTTGGCTCTCACACCTTAACTAAATGTTGTAGACTCAAACTTTTTGCTGTCATTAGTGTATTTTAACAACTTGAAGATGATTCCAGCATTAATTTCATTGTGCTTTTGCTCATTTTGAAGATTTTGACAGTTTCACCTAAAATATACAATCGGGCTGAAAATGCATTTAAAGCAATACAAAGTTCAGTTTGGCTCTCACACCTTAACTAAATGTTGTAGACTCAAACTTTTTGCTGTCATTAGTGTATTTTAGCAACCTGAAGTTGATTCCAGCATTAATTTCATTGTGCTTTTGCTCATTTTGAAGATTTAGACAGTTTCACCTGAAGTGTACAATCAGGGGCTGAAAACGCGTTTAAAGCAATACAAAGTTCATTTAGGCTCTCACACCTTAACTAAATGTTGTAGACTCAAACTTTTTGCTGTCATTAGTGTATTTTAGTAACTTGAAGATGATTCCAGCATTAATTTCATTGTGCTTTTGCTCATTTTGAAGATTTTGACAGTTTCACCTAAAATATACAATCGGGCTGAAAATGCATTTAAAGCAATACAAAGTTAATTTAGGCTCTCACACCTTAACTAAATGTTGTAGACACAAACTTTTTGCTGTCATTAGTGTATTTTAGCAACTTGAAGATGATTCCAGCATTAATTTCATTGTGCTTTTGCTCATCTTGAAGATTTTGACAGTTTCACCTGAAGTGTACTATCGGGCTGAAAATGCATTTAAAGCAATAAAAAGATCATTTAGAATCTCACACCGTAACTAAATGTTGTAGACTCAAACTTTTTGCTGTCATTAGTGTATTTTAGCAACTTGAAGATGATTCCAGCATTAATTTCATTGTGCTTTTGCTCATTTTGAAGATTTTGACAGTTTCACCTCAAGTGTACAATCAGGGGCTGAAAACGCGTTTAAAGCAATAAAAAGTTCATTTAGGCTCTCACACCTTAACTAAATGTTGTAGACTCAAATTTTTTGCTGTCATTAGTGTATTTTAGCAACATGAAGATGATTCCAGCATTAATTTCATTGTGCTTTAGCTCATTTTGAAGATTTTGACAGTTTCACCTGAAATGTACAATCGGGCTGTAAATGCATTTAAAGCAATAAAAAGATCACTTTGGCTCTCACACCTTAACTAAATGTTGTGGACTAAAACTTTTTGCTGTCATTAGTGTATTTTAGCAACTTGAAGAAGATTCCAGCATTAATTTCATTGTGCTTTTGCTCATTTTGAAGATTTTGACAGTTTCACCTGAAGTGTACAATCAGGGGCTGAAAACGTGTTTAAAGCAATAAAAAGTTCATTTAGGCTCTCACACCTTAACTAAATGTTGTAGACTCAAACTTTTTGCTGTCATTAGTGTATTTTAACAACTTGAAGAAGATTCCAGCATTAATTTCATTGTGCTTTTGCTCATTTTGAAGATTTTGACATTTTCACCTGAAGTGTACAATCGGGCTGAAAATGCATTTAAAGCAATAAAAAGTTCATTTTGGCTCTCACACCTTAAATAAATGTTGTAGACTCAAATTTTTTGCTGTCATTGGTGTATTTTAGCAACCTGAAGATGATTCCAGGATTCATTTCATTGTGCTTTTGCTCATTTTGAAGATTTTGACAGTTTTACCTGAAGTGTACAATCGGGCTGAAAATGCATTTAAAGCAATAAAAAAGTTCCTTTTGGCTCTCACACCTTAACTAAATGTTGTAGACTCAAACATTTTGCTGTCATTAGTGTATTTTAGCAACTTGGAGATGATTCCAACATTAATTTCATTGTGCTTTTGCTCATCTTGAAGATTTTGACAGTTTCACCTGAAGTGTACAATCGGGCTGAAAATGCATTTAAAGCAATAAAAAGATCATTTAGAATCTCACACCGTAACTAAATGTTGTAGACTCAAACTTTTTGCTGTCATTAATGTATTTTAGCAACCTGAAGATGATTCCAGCATTAATTTCATTGTGCTTTTGCTCATTTTGAAGATTTTGACAGTTTCACCTCAAGTGTACAATCAGGGGCTGAAAACGCGTTTAAAGCAATAAAAAGTTCATTTAGGCTCTCACACCTTAACTAAATGTTGTAGACTCAAATTTTTTGCTGTCATTAGTGTATTTTAGCAACTTGAAGATGATTCCAGCATTAATTTCATTGTGCTTTTGGTCATTTTGAAGATTTTGACATTTTCACCTGAAGTGTACAATCGGGCTGAAAATGCATTTAAAGCAATAAAAAAGTTCCTTTTGGCTCTCACACCTTAACTAAATGTTGTAGACTCAAACATTTTGCTGTCATTAGTGTATTTTAGCAACTTGAAGATGATTCCAGCATTAATTTCATTGTGCTTTTGCTCATTTTGAAGATTTTGACAGTTTCACCTGAAATGTACAATCGGGCTGAAAATGCATTTAAAGCAATAAAAAGATCACTTTGGCTCTCACACCTTAACTAAATGTTGTGGACTAAAAAATTTTGCTGTCATTAGTGTATATTAGCAACTTGAAGACGATTCCAGAATTAATTTCATTGTGCTTTTGCTCATTTTGAAGATTTTGACAGTTTCACCTCAAGTGTACAATCAGGGGCTGAAAACGCGTTTAAAGCAATAAAAAGTTCATTTAGGCTCTCACACCTTAACTAAATGTTGTAGACTCAAATGTTTTGCTGTCATTAGTGTATTTTAGCAACATGAAGATGATTCCAGCATTAATTTCATTGTGCTTTAGCTCATTTTGAAGATTTTGACAGTTTCACCTGAAATGTACAATCGGGCTGAAAATGCATTTAAAGCAATAAAAAGATCACTTTGGCTCTCACACCTTAACTAAATGTTGTGGACTAAAACTTTTTGCTGTCATTAGTGTATTTTAGCAACTTGAAGAAGATTCCAGCATTAATTTCATTGTGCTTTTGCTCATTTTGAAGATTTTGACAGTTTCACCTGAAGTGTACAATCAGGGGCTGAAAACGTGTTTAAAGCAATAAAAAGTTCATTTAGGCTCTCACACCTTAACTAAATGTTGTAGACTCAAACTTTTTGCTGTCATTAGTGTATTTTAACAACTTGAAGATGATTCCAGCATTAATTTCATTGTGCTTTTGCTCATTTTGAAGATTTTGACATTTTCACCTGAAGTGTACAATCGGGCTGAAAATGCATTTAAAGCAATAAAAAGTTCATTTTGGCTCTCACACCTTAAATAAATGTTGTAGACTCAAATTTTTTGCTGTCATTGGTGTATTTTAGCAACCTGAAGATGATTCCAGGATTCATTTCATTGTGCTTTTGCTCATTTTGAAGATTTTGACAGTTTTACCTGAAGTGTACAATCGGGCTGAAAATGCATTTAAAGCAATAAAAAAGTTCCTTTTGGCTCTCACACCTTAACTAAATGTTGTAGACTCAAACATTTTGCTGTCATTAGTGTATTTTAGCAACTTGGAGATGATTCCAACATTAATTTCATTGTGCTTTTGCTCATCTTGAAGATTTTGACAGTTTCACCTGAAGTGTACAATCGGGCTGAAAATGCATTTAAAGCAATAAAAAGATCATTTAGAATCTCACACCGTAACTAAATGTTGTAGACTCAAACTTTTTGCTGTCATTAATGTATTTTAGCAACCTGAAGATGATTCCAGCATTAATTTCATTGTGCTTTTGCTCATTTTGAAGATTTTGACAGTTTCACCTCAAGTGTACAATCAGGGGCTGAAAACGCGTTTAAAGCAATAAAAAGTTCATTTAGGCTCTCACACCTTAACTAAATGTTGTAGACTCAAACATTTTGCTGTCATTAGTGTATTTTAGCAACTTGAAGATGATTCCAGCATTAATTTCATTGTGCTTTTGCTCATTTTGAAGATTTTGACAGTTTCACCTGAAATGTACAATCGGGCTGAAAATGCATTTAAAGCAATAAAAAGATCACTTTGGCTCTCACACCTTAACTAAATGTTGTGGACTAAAAAATTTTGCTGTCATTAGTGTATATTAGCAACTTGAAGACGATTCCAGAATTAATTTCATTGTGCTTTTGCTCATTTTGAAGATTTTGACAGTTTCACCTAAAATATACAATCGGGCTAAAAATGCATTTAAAGCAATACAAAGTTCATTTTGGCTCTCACACCTTAACTAAATGTTGTAGACTCAAACTTTTTGCTGTCATTAGTGTATTTTAGAAACTTGAAGATGATTCCAGCATTAATTTCATTGTGCTTTTGCTCATTTTGAAGATTTTGACAGTTTCACCTGAAGTGTACAATCAGGCTGAAAATGCATTTAAAGCAATAAAAAGTTCATTTTGGCTCTCACACCTTAACTAAATGTTGTAGACTCAAACTTTTTGCTGTCATTAGTGTATTTTAGCAACTTGAAGATGATTCCAGCATTAATTTCATTGTGCTTTTGCTCATTTTGAAGATTTTGACAGTTTCACCTCAAGTGTACAATCAGGGGCTGAAAACGCGTTTAAAGCAATAAAAAGTTCATTTAGGCTCTCACACCTTAACTAAATGTTGTAGACTCAAATTTTTTGCTGTCATTAGTGTATTTTAGCAACATGAAGATGATTCCAGCATTAATTTCATTGTGCTTTAGCTCATTTTGAAGATTTTGACAGTTTCACCTGAAATGTACAATCGGGCTGAAAATGCATTTAAAGCAATAAAAAGATCACTTTGGCTCTCACACCTTAACTAAATGTTGTGGACTAAAACTTTTTGCTGTCATTAGTGTATTTTAGCAACTTGAAGAAGATTCCAGCATTAATTTCATTGTGCTTTTGCTCATTTTGAAGATTTTGACAGTTTCACCTGAAGTGTACAATCAGGGGCTGAAAACGTGTTTAAAGCAATAAAAAGTTCATTTAGGCTCTCACACCTTAACTAAATGTTGTAGACTCAAACTTTTTGCTGTCATTAGTGTATTTTAACAACTTGAAGATGATTCCAGCATTAATTTCATTGTGCTTTTGCTCATTTTGAAGATTTTGACATTTTCACCTGAAGTGTACAATCGGGCTGAAAATGCATTTAAAGCAATAAAAAGTTCATTTTGGCTCTCACACCTTAAATAAATGTTGTAGACTCAAATTTTTTGCTGTCATTGGTGTATTTTAGCAACCTGAAGATGATTCCAGGATTCATTTCATTGTGCTTTTGCTCATTTTGAAGATTTTGACAGTTTTACCTGAAGTGTACAATCGGGCTGAAAATGCATTTAAAGCAATAAAAAGATCATTTAGAATCTCACACCGTAACTAAATGTTGTAGACTCAAACTTTTTGCTGTCATTAATGTATTTTAGCAACTTGAAGATGATTCCAGCATTAATTTCATTGTGCTTTTGCTCATTTTGAAGATTTTGACAGTTTCACCTCAAGTGTACAATCAGGGGCTGAAAACGCGTTTAAAGCAATAAAAAGTTCATTTAGGCTCTCACACCTTAACTAAATGTTGTAGACTCAAATTTTTTGCTGTCATTAGTGTATTTTAGCAACATGAAGATGATTCCAGCATTAATTTCATTGTGCTTTAGCTCATTTTGAAGATTTTGACAGTTTCACCTGAAATGTACAATCGGGCTGAAAATGCATTTAAAGCAATAAAAAGATCACTTTGGCTCTCACACCTTAACTAAATGTTGTGGACTAAAAAAATTTGCTGTCATTAGTGTATATTAGCAACTTGAAGATGATTCCAGAATTAATTTCATTGTGCTTTTGCTCATTTTGAAGATTTTGACAGTTTCACCTAAAATATACAATCGGGCTGAAAATGCATTTAAAGCAATACAAAGTTCATTTTGGCTCTCACACCTTAACTAAATGTTGTAGACTCAAACTTTTTGCTGTCATTAGTGTATTTTAGCAACTTGAAGATGATTCCAGCATTAATTTCATTGTGCTTTTGCTCATTTTGAAGATTTTGACAGTTTCACCTGAAGTGTACAATCAGGCTGAAAATGCATTTAAAGCAATAAAAAGTTCATTTTGGCTCTCACACCTTAACTAAATGTTGTAGACTCAAACTTTTTGCTGTCATTAGTGTATTTTAGCAACTTGAAGATGATACCAGCATTAATTTCATTGTGCTTTTGCTCATTTTGAAGATTTTGACAGTTTCACCTGAAGTATACAATCGGGCTGAAAATGCATTTAAAGCTATACAAAGTTCATTTTTGCTCTCACACCTTAACTAAATGTTGTAGACTCAAACTTTTTGCTGTCATTAGTGTATTTTAGCAACTTGAAGATGATTCCAGCATTAATTTCATTGTGCTTTTGCTCTTTTTAAAGATTTTGACAGTTTCACCTGAAGTGTACAATTGGGCTGAAAATGCATTTAAAAAAATAAAAAGTTCATTTTGGCTCTCACACCTTAACTAAATGTTGTAGACTCAAACTTTTTGCTGTCATTAGTGTATTTTAACAACTTGAAGATGATTCCAGCATTAATTTCATTGTGCTTTTGCTCATTTTGAAGATTTTGACAGTTTCACCTAAAATATACAATCGGGCTGAAAATGCATTTAAAGCAATACAAAGTTCATTTTGGCTCTCACACCTTAACTAAATGTTGTAGACTCAAACTTTTTGCTGTCATTAGTGTATTTTAGCAACCTGAAGTTGATTCCAGCATTAATTTCATTGTGCTTTTGCTCATTTTGAAGATTTAGACAGTTTCACCTGAAGTGTACAATCAGGGGCTGAAAACGCGTTTAAAGCAATACAAAGTTCATTTAGGCTCTCACACCTTAACTAAATGTTGTAGACTCAAACTTTTTGCTGTCATTAGTGTATTTTAGTAACTTGAAGATGATTCCAGCATTAATTTCATTGTGCTTTTGCTCATTTTGAAGATTTTGACAGTTTCACCTAAAATATACAATCGGGCTGAAAATGCATTTAAAGCAATACAAAGTTAATTTAGGCTCTCACACCTTAACTAAATGTTGTAGACACAAACTTTTTGCTGTCATTAGTGTATTTTAGCAACTTGAAGATGATTCCAGCATTAATTTCATTGTGCTTTTGCTCATCTTGAAGATTTTGACAGTTTCACCTGAAGTGTACTATCGGGCTGAAAATGCATTTAAAGCAATAAAAAAGTTCCTTTAGAATCTCACACCGTAACTAAATGTTGTAGACTCAAACTTTTTGCTGTCATTAGTGTATTTTAGCAACTTGAAGATGATTCCAGCATTAATTTCATTGTGCTTTTGCTCATTTTGAAGATTTTGACAGTTTCACCTCAAGTGTACAATCAGGGGCTGAAAACGCGTTTAAAGCAATAAAAAGTTCATTTAGGCTCTCACACCTTAACTAAATGTTGTAGACTCAAATTTTTTGCTGTCATTAGTGTATTTTAGCAACATGAAGATGATTCCAGCATTAATTTCATTGTGCTTTAGCTCATTTTGAAGATTTTGACAGTTTCACCTGAAATGTACAATCGGGCTGAAAATGCATTTAAAGCAATAAAAAGATCACTTTGGCTCTCACACCTTAACTAAATGTTGTGGACTAAAACTTTTTGCTGTCATTAGTGTATTTTAGCAACTTGAAGAAGATTCCAGCATTAATTTCATTGTGCTTTTGCTCATTTTGAAGATTTTGACAGTTTCACCTGAAGTGTACAATCAGGGGCTGAAAACGTGTTTAAAGCAATAAAAAGTTCATTTAGGCTCTCACACCTTAACTAAATGTTGTAGACTCAAACTTTTTGCTGTCATTAGTGTATTTTAACAACTTGAAGATGATTCCAGCATTAATTTCATTGTGCTTTTGCTCATTTTGAAGATTTTGACATTTTCACCTGAAGTGTACAATCGGGCTGAAAATGCATTTAAAGCAATAAAAAGTTCATTTTGGCTCTCACACCTTAAATAAATGTTGTAGACTCAAATTTTTTGCTGTCATTGGTGTATTTTAGCAACCTGAAGATGATTCCAGGATTCATTTCATTGTGCTTTTGCTCATTTTGAAGATTTTGACAGTTTTACCTGAAGTGTACAATCGGGCTGAAAATGCATTTAAAGCAATAAAAAAGTTCCTTTTGGCTCTCACACCTTAACTAAATGTTGTAGACTCAAACATTTTGCTGTCATTAGTGTATTTTAGCAACTTGGAGATGATTCCAACATTAATTTCATTGTGCTTTTGCTCATCTTGAAGATTTTGACAGTTTCACCTGAAGTGTACAATCGGGCTGAAAATGCATTTAAAGCAATAAAAAGATCATTTAGAATCTCACACCGTAACTAAATGTTGTAGACTCAAACTTTTTGCTGTCATTAATGTATTTTAGCAACCTGAAGATGATTCCAGCATTAATTTCATTGTGCTTTTGCTCATTTTGAAGATTTTGACAGTTTCACCTGAAGTGTACAATCGGGCTGAAAATGCATTTAAAGCAATAAAAAAGTTCCTTTTGGCTCTCACACCTTAACTAAATGTTGTAGACTCAAACATTTTGCTGTCATTAGTGTATTTTAGCAACTTGAAGATGATTCCAGCATTAATTTCATTGTGCTTTTGCTCATTTTGAAGATTTTGACAGTTTCACCTGAAATGTACAATCGGGCTGAAAATGCATTTAAAGCAATAAAAAGATCACTTTGGCTCTCACACCTTAACTAAATGTTGTGGACTAAAAAAATTTGCTGTCATTAGTGTATATTAGCAACTTGAAGACGATTCCAGAATTAATTTCATTGTGCTTTTGCTCATTTTGAAGATTTTGACAGTTTCACCTAAAATATACAATCGGGCTAAAAATGCATTTAAAGCAATACAAAGTTCATTTTGGCTCTCACACCTTAACTAAATGTTGTAGACTCAAACTTTTTGCTGTCATTAGTGTATTTTAGAAACTTGAAGATGATTCCAGCATTAATTTCATTGTGCTTTTGCTCATTTTGAAGATTTTGACAGTTTCACCTGAAGTGTACAATCAGGCTGAAAATGCATTTAAAGCAATAAAAAGTTCATTTTGGCTCTCACACCTTAACTAAATGTTGTAGACTCAAACTTTTTGCTGTCATTAGTGTATTTTAGCAACTTGAAGATGATTCCAGCATTAATTTCATTGTGCTTTTGCTCATTTTGAAGATTTTGACAGTTTCACCTCAAGTGTACAATCAGGGGCTGAAAACGCGTTTAAAGCAATAAAAAGTTCATTTAGGCTCTCACACCTTAACTAAATGTTGTAGACTCAAATTTTTTGCTGTCATTAGTGTATTTTAGCAACATGAAGATGATTCCAGCATTAATTTCATTGTGCTTTAGCTCATTTTGAAGATTTTGACAGTTTCACCTGAAATGTACAATCGGGCTGAAAATGCATTTAAAGCAATAAAAAGATCACTTTGGCTCTCACACCTTAACTAAATGTTGTGGACTAAAACTTTTTGCTGTCATTAGTGTATTTTAGCAACTTGAAGAAGATTCCAGCATTAATTTCATTGTGCTTTTGCTCATTTTGAAGATTTTGACAGTTTCACCTGAAGTGTACAATCAGGGGCTGAAAACGTGTTTAAAGCAATAAAAAGTTCATTTAGGCTCTCACACCTTAACTAAATGTTGTAGACTCAAACTTTTTGCTGTCATTAGTGTATTTTAACAACTTGAAGATGATTCCAGCATTAATTTCATTGTGCTTTTGCTCATTTTGAAGATTTTGACATTTTCACCTGAAGTGTACAATCGGGCTGAAAATGCATTTAAAGCAATAAAAAGTTCATTTTGGCTCTCACACCTTAAATAAATGTTGTAGACTCAAATTTTTTGCTGTCATTGGTGTATTTTAGCAACCTGAAGATGATTCCAGGATTCATTTCATTGTGCTTTTGCTCATTTTGAAGATTTTGACAGTTTTACCTGAAGTGTACAATCGGGCTGAAAATGCATTTAAAGCAATAAAAAGATCATTTAGAATCTCACACCGTAACTAAATGTTGTAGACTCAAACTTTTTGCTGTCATTAATGTATTTTAGCAACTTGAAGATGATTCCAGCATTAATTTCATTGTGCTTTTGCTCATTTTGAAGATTTTGACAGTTTCACCTCAAGTGTACAATCAGGGGCTGAAAACGCGTTTAAAGCAATAAAAAGTTCATTTAGGCTCTCACACCTTAACTAAATGTTGTAGACTCAAATTTTTTGCTGTCATTAGTGTATTTTAGCAACATGAAGATGATTCCAGCATTAATTTCATTGTGCTTTAGCTCATTTTGAAGATTTTGACAGTTTCACCTGAAATGTACAATCGGGCTGAAAATGCATTTAAAGCAATAAAAAGATCACTTTGGCTCTCACACCTTAACTAAATGTTGTGGACTAAAAAAATTTGCTGTCATTAGTGTATATTAGCAACTTGAAGATGATTCCAGAATTAATTTCATTGTGCTTTTGCTCATTTTGAAGATTTTGACAGTTTCACCTAAAATATACAATCGGGCTGAAAATGCATTTAAAGCAATACAAAGTTCATTTTGGCTCTCACACCTTAACTAAATGTTGTAGACTCAAACTTTTTGCTGTCATTAGTGTATTTTAGCAACTTGAAGATGATTCCAGCATTAATTTCATTGTGCTTTTGCTCATTTTGAAGATTTTGACAGTTTCACCTGAAGTGTACAATCAGGCTGAAAATGCATTTAAAGCAATAAAAAGTTCATTTTGGCTCTCACACCTTAACTAAATGTTGTAGACTCAAACTTTTTGCTGTCATTAGTGTATTTTAGCAACTTGAAGATGATACCAGCATTAATTTCATTGTGCTTTTGCTCATTTTGAAGATTTTGACAGTTTCACCTGAAGTATACAATCGGGCTGAAAATGCATTTAAAGCTATACAAAGTTCATTTTTGCTCTCACACCTTAACTAAATGTTGTAGACTCAAACTTTTTGCTGTCATTAGTGTATTTTAGCAACTTGAAGATGATTCCAGCATTAATTTCATTGTGCTTTTGCTCTTTTTAAAGATTTTGACAGTTTCACCTGAAGTGTACAATTGGGCTGAAAATGCATTTAAAAAAATAAAAAGTTCATTTTGGCTCTCACACCTTAACTAAATGTTGTAGACTCAAACTTTTTGCTGTCATTAGTGTATTTTAACAACTTGAAGATGATTCCAGCATTAATTTCATTGTGCTTTTGCTCATTTTGAAGATTTTGACAGTTTCACCTAAAATATACAATCGGGCTGAAAATGCATTTAAAGCAATACAAAGTTCATTTTGGCTCTCACACCTTAACTAAATGTTGTAGACTCAAACTTTTTGCTGTCATTAGTGTATTTTAGCAACCTGAAGTTGATTCCAGCATTAATTTCATTGTGCTTTTGCTCATTTTGAAGATTTAGACAGTTTCACCTGAAGTGTACAATCAGGGGCTGAAAACGCGTTTAAAGCAATACAAAGTTCATTTAGGCTCTCACACCTTAACTAAATGTTGTAGACTCAAACTTTTTGCTGTCATTAGTGTATTTTAGTAACTTGAAGATGATTCCAGCATTAATTTCATTGTGCTTTTGCTCATTTTGAAGATTTTGACAGTTTCACCTAAAATATACAATCGGGCTGAAAATGCATTTAAAGCAATACAAAGTTAATTTAGGCTCTCACACCTTAACTAAATGTTGTAGACACAAACTTTTTGCTGTCATTAGTGTATTTTAGCAACTTGAAGATGATTCCAGCATTAATTTCATTGTGCTTTTGCTCATCTTGAAGATTTTGACAGTTTCACCTGAAGTGTACTATCGGGCTGAAAATGCATTTAAAGCAATAAAAAAGTTCCTTTAGAATCTCACACCGTAACTAAATGTTGTAGACTCAAACTTTTTGCTGTCATTAGTGTATTTTAGCAACTTGAAGATGATTCCAGCATTAATTTCATTGTGCTTTTGCTCATTTTGAAGATTTTGACAGTTTCACCTCAAGTGTACAATCAGGGGCTGAAAACGCGTTTAAAGCAATAAAAAGTTCATTTAGGCTCTCACACCTTAACTAAATGTTGTAGACTCAAATTTTTTGCTGTCATTAGTGTATTTTAGCAACATGAAGATGATTCCAGCATTAATTTCATTGTGCTTTAGCTCATTTTGAAGATTTTGACAGTTTCACCTGAAATGTACAATCGGGCTGAAAATGCATTTAAAGCAATAAAAAGATCACTTTGGCTCTCACACCTTAACTAAATGTTGTGGACTAAAACTTTTTGCTGTCATTAGTGTATTTTAGCAACTTGAAGAAGATTCCAGCATTAATTTCATTGTGCTTTTGCTCATTTTGAAGATTTTGACAGTTTCACCTGAAGTGTACAATCAGGGGCTGAAAACGTGTTTAAAGCAATAAAAAGTTCATTTAGGCTCTCACACCTTAACTAAATGTTGTAGACTCAAACTTTTTGCTGTCATTAGTGTATTTTAACAACTTGAAGATGATTCCAGCATTAATTTCATTGTGCTTTTGCTCATTTTGAAGATTTTGACATTTTCACCTGAAGTGTACAATCGGGCTGAAAATGCATTTAAAGCAATAAAAAGTTCATTTTGGCTCTCACACCTTAAATAAATGTTGTAGACTCAAATTTTTTGCTGTCATTGGTGTATTTTAGCAACCTGAAGATGATTCCAGGATTCATTTCATTGTGCTTTTGCTCATTTTGAAGATTTTGACAGTTTTACCTGAAGTGTACAATCGGGCTGAAAATGCATTTAAAGCAATAAAAAAGTTCCTTTTGGCTCTCACACCTTAACTAAATGTTGTAGACTCAAACATTTTGCTGTCATTAGTGTATTTTAGCAACTTGGAGATGATTCCAACATTAATTTCATTGTGCTTTTGCTCATCTTGAAGATTTTGACAGTTTCACCTGAAGTGTACAATCGGGCTGAAAATGCATTTAAAGCAATAAAAAGATCATTTAGAATCTCACACCGTAACTAAATGTTGTAGACTCAAACTTTTTGCTGTCATTAATGTATTTTAGCAACCTGAAGATGATTCCAGCATTAATTTCATTGTGCTTTTGCTCATTTTGAAGATTTTGACAGTTTCACCTGAAGTGTACAATCGGGCTGAAAATGCATTTAAAGCAATAAAAAAGTTCCTTTTGGCTCTCACACCTTAACTAAATGTTGTAGACTCAAACATTTTGCTGTCATTAGTGTATTTTAGCAACTTGAAGATGATTCCAGCATTAATTTCATTGTGCTTTTGCTCATTTTGAAGATTTTGACAGTTTCACCTGAAATGTACAATCGGGCTGAAAATGCATTTAAAGCAATAAAAAGATCACTTTGGCTCTCACACCTTAACTAAATGTTGTGGACTAAAAAAATTTGCTGTCATTAGTGTATATTAGCAACTTGAAGACGATTCCAGAATTAATTTCATTGTGCTTTTGCTCATTTTGAAGATTTTGACAGTTTCACCTAAAATATACAATCGGGCTAAAAATGCATTTAAAGCAATACAAAGTTCATTTTGGCTCTCACACCTTAACTAAATGTTGTAGACTCAAACTTTTTGCTGTCATTAGTGTATTTTAGAAACTTGAAGATGATTCCAGCATTAATTTCATTGTGCTTTTGCTCATTTTGAAGATTTTGACAGTTTCACCTGAAGTGTACAATCAGGCTGAAAATGCATTTAAAGCAATAAAAAGTTCATTTTGGCTCTCACACCTTAACTAAATGTTGTAGACTCAAACTTTTTGCTGTCATTAGTGTATTTTAGCAACTTGAAGATGATTCCAGCATTAATTTCATTGTGCTTTTGCTCATTTTGAAGATTTTGACAGTTTCACCTCAAGTGTACAATCAGGGGCTGAAAACGCGTTTAAAGCAATAAAAAGATCACTTTGGCTCTCACACCTTAACTAAATGTTGTAGACTCAAACTTTTTGCTGTCATTAGTGTATTTTAGCAACCTGAAGTTGATTCCAGCATTAATTTCATTGTGCTTTTGCTCATTTTGAAGATTTAGACAGTTTCACCTGAAGTGTACAATCAGGGGCTGAAAACGCGTTTAAAGCAATACAAAGTTCATTTAGGCTCTCACACCTTAACTAAATGTTGTAGACTCAAACTTTTTGCTGTCATTAGTGTATTTTAGTAACTTGAAGATGATTCCAGCATTAATTTCATTGTGCTTTTGCTCATTTTGAAGATTTTGACAGTTTCACCTAAAATATACAATCGGGCTGAAAATGCATTTAAAGCAATACAAAGTTAATTTAGGCTCTCACACCTTAACTAAATGTTGTAGACACAAACTTTTTGCTGTCATTAGTGTATTTTAGCAACTTGAAGATGATTCCAGCATTAATTTCATTGTGCTTTTGCTCATCTTGAAGATTTTGACAGTTTCACCTGAAGTGTACTATCGGGCTGAAAATGCATTTAAAGCAATAAAAAGATCATTTAGAATCTCACACCGTAACTAAATGTTGTAGACTCAAACTTTTTGCTGTCATTAGTGTATTTTAGCAACTTGAAGATGATTCCAGCATTAATTTCATTGTGCTTTTGCTCATTTTGAAGATTTTGACAGTTTCACCTCAAGTGTACAATCAGGGGCTGAAAACGCGTTTAAAGCAATAAAAAGTTCATTTAGGCTCTCACACCTTAACTAAATGTTGTAGACTCAAATTTTTTGCTGTCATTAGTGTATTTTAGCAACATGAAGATGATTCCAGCATTAATTTCATTGTGCTTTAGCTCATTTTGAAGATTTTGACAGTTTCACCTGAAATGTACAATCGGGCTGAAAATGCATTTAAAGCAATAAAAAGATCACTTTGGCTCTCACACCTTAACTAAATGTTGTGGACTAAAACTTTTTGCTGTCATTAGTGTATTTTAGCAACTTGAAGAAGATTCCAGCATTAATTTCATTGTGCTTTTGCTCATTTTGAAGATTTTGACAGTTTCACCTGAAGTGTACAATCAGGGGCTGAAAACGTGTTTAAAGCAATAAAAAGTTCATTTAGGCTCTCACACCTTAACTAAATGTTGTAGACTCAAACTTTTTGCTGTCATTAGTGTATTTTAACAACTTGAAGATGATTCCAGCATTAATTTCATTGTGCTTTTGCTCATTTTGAAGATTTTGACATTTTCACCTGAAGTGTACAATCGGGCTGAAAATGCATTTAAAGCAATAAAAAGTTCATTTTGGCTCTCACACCTTAAATAAATGTTGTAGACTCAAATTTTTTGCTGTCATTGGTGTATTTTAGCAACCTGAAGATGATTCCAGGATTCATTTCATTGTGCTTTTGCTCATTTTGAAGATTTTGACAGTTTTACCTGAAGTGTACAATCGGGCTGAAAATGCATTTAAAGCAATAAAAAAGTTCCTTTTGGCTCTCACACCTTAACTAAATGTTGTAGACTCAAACATTTTGCTGTCATTAGTGTATTTTAGCAACTTGGAGATGATTCCAACATTAATTTCATTGTGCTTTTGCTCATCTTGAAGATTTTGACAGTTTCACCTGAAGTGTACAATCGGGCTGAAAATGCATTTAAAGCAATAAAAAGATCATTTAGAATCTCACACCGTAACTAAATGTTGTAGACTCAAACTTTTTGCTGTCATTAATGTATTTTAGCAACCTGAAGATGATTCCAGCATTAATTTCATTGTGCTTTTGCTCATTTTGAAGATTTTGACAGTTTCACCTCAAGTGTACAATCAGGGGCTGAAAACGCGTTTAAAGCAATAAAAAGTTCATTTAGGCTCTCACACCTTAACTAAATGTTGTAGACTCAAATTTTTTGCTGTCATTAGTGTATTTTAGCAACTTGAAGATGATTCCAGCATTAATTTCATTGTGCTTTTGGTCATTTTGAAGATTTTGACATTTTCACCTGAAGTGTACAATCGGGCTGAAAATGCATTTAAAGCAATAAAAAAGTTCCTTTTGGCTCTCACACCTTAACTAAATGTTGTAGACTCAAACATTTTGCTGTCATTAGTGTATTTTAGCAACTTGAAGATGATTCCAGCATTAATTTCATTGTGCTTTTGCTCATTTTGAAGATTTTGACAGTTTCACCTGAAATGTACAATCGGGCTGAAAATGCATTTAAAGCAATAAAAAGATCACTTTGGCTCTCACACCTTAACTAAATGTTGTGGACTAAAAAAATTTGCTGTCATTAGTGTATATTAGCAACTTGAAGACGATTCCAGAATTAATTTCATTGTGCTTTTGCTCATTTTGAAGATTTTGACAGTTTCACCTAAAATATACAATCGGGCTAAAAATGCATTTAAAGCAATACAAAGTTCATTTTGGCTCTCACACCTTAACTAAATGTTGTAGACTCAAACTTTTTGCTGTCATTAGTGTATTTTAGAAACTTGAAGATGATTCCAGCATTAATTTCATTGTGCTTTTGCTCATTTTGAAGATTTTGACAGTTTCACCTGAAGTGTACAATCAGGCTGAAAATGCATTTAAAGCAATAAAAAGTTCATTTTGGCTCTCACACCTTAACTAAATGTTGTAGACTCAAACTTTTTGCTGTCATTAGTGTATTTTAGCAACTTGAAGATGATTCCAGCATTAATTTCATTGTGCTTTTGCTCATTTTGAAGATTTTGACAGTTTCACCTCAAGTGTACAATCAGGGGCTGAAAACGCGTTTAAAGCAATAAAAAGTTCATTTAGGCTCTCACACCTTAACTAAATGTTGTAGACTCAATTTTTTTGCTGTCATTAGTGTATTTTAGCAACATGAAGATGATTCCAGCATTAATTTCATTGTGCTTTAGCTCATTTTGAAGATTTTGACAGTTTCACCTGAAATGTACATTCGGGCTGAAAATGCATTTAAAGCAATAAAAAGATCACTTTGGCTCTCACACCTTAACTAAATGTTGTGGACTAAAACTTTTTGCTGTCATTAGTGTATTTTAGCAACTTGAAGAAGATTCCAGCATTAATTTCATTGTGCTTTTGCTCATTTTGAAGATTTTGACAGTTTCACCTGAAGTGTACAATCAGGGGCTGAAAACGTGTTTAAAGCAATAAAAAGTTCATTTAGGCTCTCACACTTTAACTAAATGTTGTAGACTCAAACTTTTTGCTGTCATTAGTGTATTTTAACAACTTGAAGATGATTCCAGCATTAATTTCATTGTGCTTTTGCTCATTTTGAAGATTTTGACATTTTCACCTGAAGTGTACAATCGGGCTGAAAATGCATTTAAAGCAATAAAAAGTTAATTTTGGCTCTCACACCTTAAATAAATGTTGTAGACTCAAATTTTTTGCTGTCATTGGTGTATTTTAGCAACCTGAAGATGATTCCAGGATTCATTTCATTGTGCTTTTGCTCATTTTGAAGATTTTGACAGTTTTACCTGAAGTGTACAATCGGGCTGAAAATGCATTTAAAGCAATAAAAAAGTTCCTTTTGGCTCTCACACCTTAACTAAATGTTGTAGACTCAAACATTTTGCTGTCATTAGTGTATTTTAGCAACTTGAAGATGATTCCAACATTAATTTCATTGTGCTTTTGCTCATCTTGAAGATTTTGACAGTTTCACCTGAAGTGTACAATCGGGCTGAAAATGCATTTAAAGCAATAAAAAGATCATTTAGAATCTCACACCGTAACTAAATGTTGTAGACTCAAACTTTTTGCTGTCATTAATGTATTTTAGCAACCTGAAGATGATTCCAGCATTAATTTCATTGTGCTTTTGCTCATTTTGAAGATTTTGACAGTTTCACCTGAAGTGTACAATCGGGCTGAAAATGCATTTAAAGCAATAAAAAAGTTCATTTAGGCTCTCACACCTTAAATAAATGTTGTAGACTCAAACTTGTTGCTGTCATTGGTGTATTTTAGCAACCTGAAGATGATTCCAGGATTAATTTCATTGTGCTTTTGCTCATTTTGAAGATTTTGACAGTTTTACCTGAAGTTTACAATCGGGCTGAAAATGCATTTAAAGCAATAAAAAAGTTCCTTTTGGCTCTCACACCTTAACTAAATGTTGTAGACTCAAACATTGTGCTGTCATTAGTGTATTTTAGCAACTTGAAGATGATTCCAGCATTAATTTCATTGTGCTTTTGCTCATTTTGAAGATTTTGACCGTTTCACCTCAAGTGTACAATCAGGGGCTGAAAACGCGTTTAAAGCAATAAAAAGTTCATTTAGGCTCTCACACCTTAAATAAATGTTGTAGACTCAAATTTTTTGCTGTCATTGGTGTATTTTAGCAACCTGAAGATGATTCCAGGATTCATTTCATTGTGCTTTTGCTCATTTTGAAGATTTTGACAGTTTTACCTGAAGTGTACAATCGGGCTGAAAATGCATTTAAATCAATAAAAAAGTTCCTTTTGGCTCTCACACCTTAACTAAATGTTGTAGACTCAAACATTTTGCTGTCATTAGTGTATTTTAGCAACTTGAAGATGATTCCAACATTAATTTCATTGTGCTTTTGCTCATCTTGAAGATTTTGACAGTTTCACCTGAAGTGTACAATCGGGCTGAAAATGCATTTAAAGCAATAAAAAGATCATTTAGAATCTCACACCGTAACTAAATGTTGTAGACTCAAACTTTTTGCTGTCATTAATGTATTTTAGCAACCTGAAGATGATTCCAGCATTAATTTTATTGTGCTTTTGCTCATTTTGAAGATTTTGACAGTTTCACCTGAAGTGTACAATCGGGCTGAAAATGCATTTAAAGCAATAAAAAAGTTCATTTAGGCTCTCACACCTTAAATAAATGTTGTAGACTCAAACTTGTTGCTGTCATTGGTGTATTTTAGCAACCTGAAGATGATTCCAGGATTAATTTCATTGTGCTTTTGCTCATTTTGAAGATTTTGACAGTTTTACCTGAAGTTTACAATCGGGCTGAAAATGCATTTAAAGCAATAAAAATGTTCCTTTTGGCTCTCACACCTTAACTAAATGTTGTAGACTCAAACATTGTGCTGTCATTAGTGTATTTTAGCAACTTGAAGATGATTCCAGCATTAATTTCATTGTGCTTTTGGTCATTTTGAAGATTTTGACATTTTCACCTGAAGTGTACAATCAGGCTGAAAATGCATTTAAAGCAATAAAAAGTTCATTTTGGCTCTCACACCTTAACTAAATGTTGTAGACTCAAACTTTTTGCTGTCATTAGTGTATTTTAGCAACTTGAAGATGATACCAGCATTAATTTCATTGTGCTTTTGCTCATTTTGAAGATTTTGACAGTTTCACCTAAAGTATACAATCGGGCTGAAAATGCATTTAAAGCTATACAAAGTTCATTTTTGCTCTCACACCTTAACTAAATGTTGTAGACTCAAACTTTTTGCTGTCATTAGTGTATTTTAGCAACTTGAAGATGATTCCAGCATTAATTTCATTGTGCTTTTGCTCTTTTTAAAGATTTTGACAGTTTCACCTGAAGTGTACAATTGGGCTGAAAATGCATTTAAAAAAATAAAAAGTTCATTTTGGCTCTCACACCTTAACTAAATGTTGTAGACTCAAACTTTTTGCTGTCATTAGTGTATTTTAACAACTTGAAGATGATTCCAGCATTAATTTCATTGTGCTTTTGCTCATTTTGAAGATTTTGACAGTTTCACCTAAAATATACAATCGGGCTGAAAATGCATTTAAAGCAATACAAAGTTCAGTTTGGCTCTCACACCTTAACTAAATGTTGTAGACTCAAACTTTTTGCTGTCATTAGTGTATTTTAGCAACCTGAAGTTGATTCCAGCATTAATTTCATTGTGCTTTTGCTCATTTTGAAGATTTAGACAGTTTCACCTGAAGTGTACAATCAGGGGCTGAAAACGCGTTTAAAGCAATACAAAGTTCATTTAGGCTCTCACACCTTAACTAAATGTTGTAGACTCAAACTTTTTGCTGTCATTAGTGTATTTTAGTAACTTGAAGATGATTCCAGCATTAATTTCATTGTGCTTTTGCTCATTTTGAAGATTTTGACAGTTTCACCTAAAATATACAATCGGGCTGAAAATGCATTTAAAGCAATACAAAGTTAATTTAGGCTCTCACACCTTAACTAAATGTTGTAGACACAAACTTTTTGCTGTCATTAGTGTATTTTAGCAACTTGAAGATGATTCCAGCATTAATTTCATTGTGCTTTTGCTCATCTTGAAGATTTTGACAGTTTCACCTGAAGTGTACTATCGGGCTGAAAATGCATTTAAAGCAATAAAAAGATCATTTAGAATCTCACACCGTAACTAAATGTTGTAGACTCAAACTTTTTGCTGTCATTAGTGTATTTTAGCAACTTGAAGATGATTCCAGCATTAATTTCATTGTGCTTTTGCTCATTTTGAAGATTTTGACAGTTTCACCTCAAGTGTACAATCAGGGGCTGAAAACGCGTTTAAAGCAATAAAAAGTTCATTTAGGCTCTCACACCTTAACTAAATGTTGTAGACTCAAATTTTTTGCTGTCATTAGTGTATTTTAGCAACATGAAGATGATTCCAGCATTAATTTCATTGTGCTTTAGCTCATTTTGAAGATTTTGACAGTTTCACCTGAAATGTACAATCGGGCTGTAAATGCATTTAAAGCAATAAAAAGATCACTTTGGCTCTCACACCTTAACTAAATGTTGTGGACTAAAACTTTTTGCTGTCATTAGTGTATTTTAGCAACTTGAAGAAGATTCCAGCATTAATTTCATTGTGCTTTTGCTCATTTTGAAGATTTTGACAGTTTCACCTGAAGTGTACAATCAGGGGCTGAAAACGTGTTTAAAGCAATAAAAAGTTCATTTAGGCTCTCACACCTTAACTAAATGTTGTAGACTCAAACTTTTTGCTGTCATTAGTGTATTTTAACAACTTGAAGAAGATTCCAGCATTAATTTCATTGTGCTTTTGCTCATTTTGAAGATTTTGACATTTTCACCTGAAGTGTACAATCGGGCTGAAAATGCATTTAAAGCAATAAAAAGTTCATTTTGGCTCTCACACCTTAAATAAATGTTGTAGACTCAAATTTTTTGCTGTCATTGGTGTATTTTAGCAACCTGAAGATGATTCCAGGATTCATTTCATTGTGCTTTTGCTCATTTTGAAGATTTTGACAGTTTTACCTGAAGTGTACAATCGGGCTGAAAATGCATTTAAAGCAATAAAAAAGTTCCTTTTGGCTCTCACACCTTAACTAAATGTTGTAGACTCAAACATTTTGCTGTCATTAGTGTATTTTAGCAACTTGGAGATGATTCCAACATTAATTTCATTGTGCTTTTGCTCATCTTGAAGATTTTGACAGTTTCACCTGAAGTGTACAATCGGGCTGAAAATGCATTTAAAGCAATAAAAAGATCATTTAGAATCTCACACCGTAACTAAATGTTGTAGACTCAAACTTTTTGCTGTCATTAATGTATTTTAGCAACCTGAAGATGATTCCAGCATTAATTTCATTGTGCTTTTGCTCATTTTGAAGATTTTGACAGTTTCACCTCAAGTGTACAATCAGGGGCTGAAAACGCGTTTAAAGCAATAAAAAGTTCATTTAGGCTCTCACACCTTAACTAAATGTTGTAGACTCAAATTTTTTGCTGTCATTAGTGTATTTTAGCAACTTGAAGATGATTCCAGCATTAATTTCATTGTGCTTTTGGTCATTTTGAAGATTTTGACATTTTCACCTGAAGTGTACAATCGGGCTGAAAATGCATTTAAAGCAATAAAAAAGTTCCTTTTGGCTCTCACACCTTAACTAAATGTTGTAGACTCAAACATTTTGCTGTCATTAGTGTATTTTAGCAACTTGAAGATGATTCCAGCATTAATTTCATTGTGCTTTTGCTCATTTTGAAGATTTTGACAGTTTCACCTGAAATGTACAATCGGGCTGAAAATGCATTTAAAGCAATAAAAAGATCACTTTGGCTCTCACACCTTAACTAAATGTTGTGGACTAAAAAATTTTGCTGTCATTAGTGTATATTAGCAACTTGAAGACGATTCCAGAATTAATTTCATTGTGCTTTTGCTCATTTTGAAGATTTTGACAGTTTCACCTCAAGTGTACAATCAGGGGCTGAAAACGCGTTTAAAGCAATAAAAAGTTCATTTAGGCTCTCACACCTTAACTAAATGTTGTAGACTCAAATTTTTTGCTGTCATTAGTGTATTTTAGCAACATGAAGATGATTCCAGCATTAATTTCATTGTGCTTTAGCTCATTTTGAAGATTTTGACAGTTTCACCTGAAATGTACAATCGGGCTGAAAATGCATTTAAAGCAATAAAAAGATCACTTTGGCTCTCACACCTTAACTAAATGTTGTGGACTAAAACTTTTTGCTGTCATTAGTGTATTTTAGCAACTTGAAGAAGATTCCAGCATTAATTTCATTGTGCTTTTGCTCATTTTGAAGATTTTGACAGTTTCACCTGAAGTGTACAATCAGGGGCTGAAAACGTGTTTAAAGCAATAAAAAGTTCATTTAGGCTCTCACACCTTAACTAAATGTTGTAGACTCAAACTTTTTGCTGTCATTAGTGTATTTTAACAACTTGAAGATGATTCCAGCATTAATTTCATTGTGCTTTTGCTCATTTTGAAGATTTTGACATTTTCACCTGAAGTGTACAATCGGGCTGAAAATGCATTTAAAGCAATAAAAAGTTCATTTTGGCTCTCACACCTTAAATAAATGTTGTAGACTCAAATTTTTTGCTGTCATTGGTGTATTTTAGCAACCTGAAGATGATTCCAGGATTCATTTCATTGTGCTTTTGCTCATTTTGAAGATTTTGACAGTTTTACCTGAAGTGTACAATCGGGCTGAAAATGCATTTAAAGCAATAAAAAAGTTCCTTTTGGCTCTCACACCTTAACTAAATGTTGTAGACTCAAACATTTTGCTGTCATTAGTGTATTTTAGCAACTTGGAGATGATTCCAACATTAATTTCATTGTGCTTTTGCTCATCTTGAAGATTTTGACAGTTTCACCTGAAGTGTACAATCGGGCTGAAAATGCATTTAAAGCAATAAAAAGATCATTTAGAATCTCACACCGTAACTAAATGTTGTAGACTCAAACTTTTTGCTGTCATTAATGTATTTTAGCAACCTGAAGATGATTCCAGCATTAATTTCATTGTGCTTTTGCTCATTTTGAAGATTTTGACAGTTTCACCTCAAGTGTACAATCAGGGGCTGAAAACGCGTTTAAAGCAATAAAAAGTTCATTTAGGCTCTCACACCTTAACTAAATGTTGTAGACTCAAATTTTTTGCTGTCATTAGTGTATTTTAGCAACTTGAAGATGATTCCAGCATTAATTTCATTGTGCTTTTGGTCATTTTGAAGATTTTGACATTTTCACCTGAAGTGTACAATCGGGCTGAAAATGCATTTAAAGCAATAAAAAAGTTCCTTTTGGCTCTCACACCTTAACTAAATGTTGTAGACTCAAACATTTTGCTGTCATTAGTGTATTTTAGCAACTTGAAGATGATTCCAGCATTAATTTCATTGTGCTTTTGCTCATTTTGAAGATTTTGACAGTTTCACCTGAAATGTACAATCGGGCTGAAAATGCATTTAAAGCAATAAAAAGATCACTTTGGCTCTCACACCTTAACTAAATGTTGTGGACTAAAAAATTTTGCTGTCATTAGTGTATATTAGCAACTTGAAGACGATTCCAGAATTAATTTCATTGTGCTTTTGCTCATTTTGAAGATTTTGACAGTTTCACCTAAAATATACAATCGGGCTAAAAATGCATTTAAAGCAATACAAAGTTCATTTTGGCTCTCACACCTTAACTAAATGTTGTAGACTCAAACTTTTTGCTGTCATTAGTGTATTTTAGAAACTTGAAGATGATTCCAGCATTAATTTCATTGTGCTTTTGCTCATTTTGAAGATTTTGACAGTTTCACCTGAAGTGTACAATCAGGCTGAAAATGCATTTAAAGCAATAAAAAGTTCATTTTGGCTCTCACACCTTAACTAAATGTTGTAGACTCAAACTTTTTGCTGTCATTAGTGTATTTTAGCAACTTGAAGATGATTCCAGCATTAATTTCATTGTGCTTTTGCTCATTTTGAAGATTTTGACAGTTTCACCTCAAGTGTACAATCAGGGGCTGAAAACGCGTTTAAAGCAATAAAAAGTTCATTTAGGCTCTCACACCTTAACTAAATGTTGTAGACTCAAATTTTTTGCTGTCATTAGTGTATTTTAGCAACATGAAGATGATTCCAGCATTAATTTCATTGTGCTTTAGCTCATTTTGAAGATTTTGACAGTTTCACCTGAAATGTACAATCGGGCTGAAAATGCATTTAAAGCAATAAAAAGATCACTTTGGCTCTCACACCTTAACTAAATGTTGTGGACTAAAACTTTTTGCTGTCATTAGTGTATTTTAGCAACTTGAAGAAGATTCCAGCATTAATTTCATTGTGCTTTTGCTCATTTTGAAGATTTTGACAGTTTCACCTGAAGTGTACAATCAGGGGCTGAAAACGTGTTTAAAGCAATAAAAAGTTCATTTAGGCTCTCACACCTTAACTAAATGTTGTAGACTCAAACTTTTTGCTGTCATTAGTGTATTTTAACAACTTGAAGATGATTCCAGCATTAATTTCATTGTGCTTTTGCTCATTTTGAAGATTTTGACATTTTCACCTGAAGTGTACAATCGGGCTGAAAATGCATTTAAAGCAATAAAAAGTTCATTTTGGCTCTCACACCTTAAATAAATGTTGTAGACTCAAATTTTTTGCTGTCATTGGTGTATTTTAGCAACCTGAAGATGATTCCAGGATTCATTTCATTGTGCTTTTGCTCATTTTGAAGATTTTGACAGTTTTACCTGAAGTGTACAATCGGGCTGAAAATGCATTTAAAGCAATAAAAAGATCATTTAGAATCTCACACCGTAACTAAATGTTGTAGACTCAAACTTTTTGCTGTCATTAATGTATTTTAGCAACTTGAAGATGATTCCAGCATTAATTTCATTGTGCTTTTGCTCATTTTGAAGATTTTGACAGTTTCACCTCAAGTGTACAATCAGGGGCTGAAAACGCGTTTAAAGCAATAAAAAGTTCATTTAGGCTCTCACACCTTAACTAAATGTTGTAGACTCAAATTTTTTGCTGTCATTAGTGTATTTTAGCAACATGAAGATGATTCCAGCATTAATTTCATTGTGCTTTAGCTCATTTTGAAGATTTTGACAGTTTCACCTGAAATGTACAATCGGGCTGAAAATGCATTTAAAGCAATAAAAAGATCACTTTGGCTCTCACACCTTAACTAAATGTTGTGGACTAAAAAAATTTGCTGTCATTAGTGTATATTAGCAACTTGAAGATGATTCCAGAATTAATTTCATTGTGCTTTTGCTCATTTTGAAGATTTTGACAGTTTCACCTAAAATATACAATCGGGCTGAAAATGCATTTAAAGCAATACAAAGTTCATTTTGGCTCTCACACCTTAACTAAATGTTGTAGACTCAAACTTTTTGCTGTCATTAGTGTATTTTAGCAACTTGAAGATGATTCCAGCATTAATTTCATTGTGCTTTTGCTCATTTTGAAGATTTTGACAGTTTCACCTGAAGTGTACAATCAGGCTGAAAATGCATTTAAAGCAATAAAAAGTTCATTTTGGCTCTCACACCTTAACTAAATGTTGTAGACTCAAACTTTTTGCTGTCATTAGTGTATTTTAGCAACTTGAAGATGATACCAGCATTAATTTCATTGTGCTTTTGCTCATTTTGAAGATTTTGACAGTTTCACCTAAAGTATACAATCGGGCTGAAAATGCATTTAAAGCTATACAAAGTTCATTTTTGCTCTCACACCTTAACTAAATGTTGTAGACTCAAACTTTTTGCTGTCATTAGTGTATTTTAGCAACTTGAAGATGATTCCAGCATTAATTTCATTGTGCTTTTGCTCTTTTTAAAGATTTTGACAGTTTCACCTGAAGTGTACAATTGGGCTGAAAATGCATTTAAAAAAATAAAAAGTTCATTTTGGCTCTCACACCTTAACTAAATGTTGTAGACTCAAACTTTTTGCTGTCATTAGTGTATTTTAACAACTTGAAGATGATTCCAGCATTAATTTCATTGTGCTTTTGCTCATTTTGAAGATTTTGACAGTTTCACCTAAAATATACAATCGGGCTGAAAATGCATTTAAAGCAATACAAAGTTCATTTTGGCTCTCACACCTTAACTAAATGTTGTAGACTCAAACTTTTTGCTGTCATTAGTGTATTTTAGCAACCTGAAGTTGATTCCAGCATTAATTTCATTGTGCTTTTGCTCATTTTGAAGATTTAGACAGTTTCACCTGAAGTGTACAATCAGGGGCTGAAAACGCGTTTAAAGCAATACAAAGTTCATTTAGGCTCTCACACCTTAACTAAATGTTGTAGACTCAAACTTTTTGCTGTCATTAGTGTATTTTAGTAACTTGAAGATGATTCCAGCATTAATTTCATTGTGCTTTTGCTCATTTTGAAGATTTTGACAGTTTCACCTAAAATATACAATCGGGCTGAAAATGCATTTAAAGCAATACAAAGTTAATTTAGGCTCTCACACCTTAACTAAATGTTGTAGACACAAACTTTTTGCTGTCATTAGTGTATTTTAGCAACTTGAAGATGATTCCAGCATTAATTTCATTGTGCTTTTGCTCATCTTGAAGATTTTGACAGTTTCACCTGAAGTGTACTATCGGGCTGAAAATGCATTTAAAGCAATAAAAAGATCATTTAGAATCTCACACCGTAACTAAATGTTGTAGACTCAAACTTTTTGCTGTCATTAGTGTATTTTAGCAACTTGAAGATGATTCCAGCATTAATTTCATTGTGCTTTTGCTCATTTTGAAGATTTTGACAGTTTCACCTCAAGTGTACAATCAGGGGCTGAAAACGCGTTTAAAGCAATAAAAAGTTCATTTAGGCTCTCACACCTTAACTAAATGTTGTAGACTCAAATTTTTTGCTGTCATTAGTGTATTTTAGCAACATGAAGATGATTCCAGCATTAATTTCATTGTGCTTTAGCTCATTTTGAAGATTTTGACAGTTTCACCTGAAATGTACAATCGGGCTGAAAATGCATTTAAAGCAATAAAAAGATCACTTTGGCTCTCACACCTTAACTAAATGTTGTGGACTAAAACTTTTTGCTGTCATTAGTGTATTTTAGCAACTTGAAGAAGATTCCAGCATTAATTTCATTGTGCTTTTGCTCATTTTGAAGATTTTGACAGTTTCACCTGAAGTGTACAATCAGGGGCTGAAAACGTGTTTAAAGCAATAAAAAGTTCATTTAGGCTCTCACACCTTAACTAAATGTTGTAGACTCAAACTTTTTGCTGTCATTAGTGTATTTTAGCAACTTGAAGATGATTCCAGCATTAATTTCATTGTGCTTTTGCTCATTTTGAAGATTTTGACAGTTTCACCTCAAGTGTACAATCAGGGGCTGAAAACGCGTTTAAAGCAATAAAAAGTTCATTTAGGCTCTCACACCTTAACTAAATGTTGTAGACTCAAATTTTTTGCTGTCATTAGTGTATTTTAGCAACATGAAGATGATTCCAGCATTAATTTCATTGTGCTTTAGCTCATTTTGAAGATTTTGACAGTTTCACCTGAAATGTACAATCGGGCTGAAAATGCATTTAAAGCAATAAAAAGATCACTTTGGCTCTCACACCTTAACTAAATGTTGTGGACTAAAACTTTTTGCTGTCATTAGTGTATTTTAGCAACTTGAAGAAGATTCCAGCATTAATTTCATTGTGCTTTTGCTCATTTTGAAGATTTTGACAGTTTCACCTGAAGTGTACAATCAGGGGCTGAAAACGTGTTTAAAGCAATAAAAAGTTCATTTAGGCTCTCACACCTTAACTAAATGTTGTAGACTCAAACTTTTTGCTGTCATTAGTGTATTTTAACAACTTGAAGATGATTCCAGCATTAATTTCATTGTGCTTTTGCTCATTTTGAAGATTTTGACATTTTCACCTGAAGTGTACAATCGGGCTGAAAATGCATTTAAAGCAATAAAAAGTTCATTTTGGCTCTCACACCTTAAATAAATGTTGTAGACTCAAATTTTTTGCTGTCATTGGTGTATTTTAGCAACCTGAAGATGATTCCAGGATTCATTTCATTGTGCTTTTGCTCATTTTGAAGATTTTGACAGTTTTACCTGAAGTGTACAATCGGGCTGAAAATGCATTTAAAGCAATAAAAAAGTTCCTTTTGGCTCTCACACCTTAACTAAATGTTGTAGACTCAAACATTTTGCTGTCATTAGTGTATTTTAGCAACTTGGAGATGATTCCAACATTAATTTCATTGTGCTTTTGCTCATCTTGAAGATTTTGACAGTTTCACCTGAAGTGTACAATCGGGCTGAAAATGCATTTAAAGCAATAAAAAGATCATTTAGAATCTCACACCGTAACTAAATGTTGTAGACTCAAACTTTTTGCTGTCATTAATGTATTTTAGCAACCTGAAGATGATTCCAGCATTAATTTCATTGTGCTTTTGCTCATTTTGAAGATTTTGACAGTTTCACCTCAAGTGTACAATCAGGGGCTGAAAACGCGTTTAAAGCAATAAAAAGTTCATTTAGGCTCTCACACCTTAACTAAATGTTGTAGACTCAAATTTTTTGCTGTCATTAGTGTATTTTAGCAACTTGAAGATGATTCCAGCATTAATTTCATTGTGCTTTTGGTCATTTTGAAGATTTTGACATTTTCACCTGAAGTGTACAATCGGGCTGAAAATGCATTTAAAGCAATAAAAAAGTTCCTTTTGGCTCTCACACCTTAACTAAATGTTGTAGACTCAAACATTTTGCTGTCATTAGTGTATTTTAGCAACTTGAAGATGATTCCAGCATTAATTTCATTGTGCTTTTGCTCATTTTGAAGATTTTGACAGTTTCACCTGAAATGTACAATCGGGCTGAAAATGCATTTAAAGCAATAAAAAGATCACTTTGGCTCTCACACCTTAACTAAATGTTGTGGACTAAAAAAATTTGCTGTCATTAGTGTATATTAGCAACTTGAAGACGATTCCAGAATTAATTTCATTGTGCTTTTGCTCATTTTGAAGATTTTGACAGTTTCACCTAAAATATACAATCGGGCTAAAAATGCATTTAAAGCAATACAAAGTTCATTTTGGCTCTCACACCTTAACTAAATGTTGTAGACTCAAACTTTTTGCTGTCATTAGTGTATTTTAGAAACTTGAAGATGATTCCAGCATTAATTTCATTGTGCTTTTGCTCATTTTGAAGATTTTGACAGTTTCACCTGAAGTGTACAATCAGGCTGAAAATGCATTTAAAGCAATAAAAAGTTCATTTTGGCTCTCACACCTTAACTAAATGTTGTAGACTCAAACTTTTTGCTGTCATTAGTGTATTTTAGCAACTTGAAGATGATTCCAGCATTAATTTCATTGTGCTTTTGCTCATTTTGAAGATTTTGACAGTTTCACCTCAAGTGTACAATCAGGGGCTGAAAACGCGTTTAAAGCAATAAAAAGATCACTTTGGCTCTCACACCTTAACTAAATGTTGTAGACTCAAACTTTTTGCTGTCATTAGTGTATTTTAGCAACCTGAAGTTGATTCCAGCATTAATTTCATTGTGCTTTTGCTCATTTTGAAGATTTAGACAGTTTCACCTGAAGTGTACAATCAGGGGCTGAAAACGCGTTTAAAGCAATACAAAGTTCATTTAGGCTCTCACACCTTAACTAAATGTTGTAGACTCAAACTTTTTGCTGTCATTAGTGTATTTTAGTAACTTGAAGATGATTCCAGCATTAATTTCATTGTGCTTTTGCTCATTTTGAAGATTTTGACAGTTTCACCTAAAATATACAATCGGGCTGAAAATGCATTTAAAGCAATACAAAGTTAATTTAGGCTCTCACACCTTAACTAAATGTTGTAGACACAAACTTTTTGCTGTCATTAGTGTATTTTAGCAACTTGAAGATGATTCCAGCATTAATTTCATTGTGCTTTTGCTCATCTTGAAGATTTTGACAGTTTCACCTGAAGTGTACTATCGGGCTGAAAATGCATTTAAAGCAATAAAAAGATCATTTAGAATCTCACACCGTAACTAAATGTTGTAGACTCAAACTTTTTGCTGTCATTAGTGTATTTTAGCAACTTGAAGATGATTCCAGCATTAATTTCATTGTGCTTTTGCTCATTTTGAAGATTTTGACAGTTTCACCTCAAGTGTACAATCAGGGGCTGAAAACGCGTTTAAAGCAATAAAAAGTTCATTTAGGCTCTCACACCTTAACTAAATGTTGTAGACTCAAATTTTTTGCTGTCATTAGTGTATTTTAGCAACATGAAGATGATTCCAGCATTAATTTCATTGTGCTTTAGCTCATTTTGAAGATTTTGACAGTTTCACCTGAAATGTACAATCGGGCTGAAAATGCATTTAAAGCAATAAAAAGATCACTTTGGCTCTCACACCTTAACTAAATGTTGTGGACTAAAACTTTTTGCTGTCATTAGTGTATTTTAGCAACTTGAAGAAGATTCCAGCATTAATTTCATTGTGCTTTTGCTCATTTTGAAGATTTTGACAGTTTCACCTGAAGTGTACAATCAGGGGCTGAAAACGTGTTTAAAGCAATAAAAAGTTCATTTAGGCTCTCACACCTTAACTAAATGTTGTAGACTCAAACTTTTTGCTGTCATTAGTGTATTTTAACAACTTGAAGATGATTCCAGCATTAATTTCATTGTGCTTTTGCTCATTTTGAAGATTTTGACATTTTCACCTGAAGTGTACAATCGGGCTGAAAATGCATTTAAAGCAATAAAAAGTTCATTTTGGCTCTCACACCTTAAATAAATGTTGTAGACTCAAATTTTTTGCTGTCATTGGTGTATTTTAGCAACCTGAAGATGATTCCAGGATTCATTTCATTGTGCTTTTGCTCATTTTGAAGATTTTGACAGTTTTACCTGAAGTGTACAATCGGGCTGAAAATGCATTTAAAGCAATAAAAAAGTTCCTTTTGGCTCTCACACCTTAACTAAATGTTGTAGACTCAAACATTTTGCTGTCATTAGTGTATTTTAGCAACTTGGAGATGATTCCAACATTAATTTCATTGTGCTTTTGCTCATCTTGAAGATTTTGACAGTTTCACCTGAAGTGTACAATCGGGCTGAAAATGCATTTAAAGCAATAAAAAGATCATTTAGAATCTCACACCGTAACTAAATGTTGTAGACTCAAACTTTTTGCTGTCATTAATGTATTTTAGCAACCTGAAGATGATTCCAGCATTAATTTCATTGTGCTTTTGCTCATTTTGAAGATTTTGACAGTTTCACCTCAAGTGTACAATCAGGGGCTGAAAACGCGTTTAAAGCAATAAAAAGTTCATTTAGGCTCTCACACCTTAACTAAATGTTGTAGACTCAAATTTTTTGCTGTCATTAGTGTATTTTAGCAACTTGAAGATGATTCCAGCATTAATTTCATTGTGCTTTTGGTCATTTTGAAGATTTTGACATTTTCACCTGAAGTGTACAATCGGGCTGAAAATGCATTTAAAGCAATAAAAAAGTTCCTTTTGGCTCTCACACCTTAACTAAATGTTGTAGACTCAAACATTTTGCTGTCATTAGTGTATTTTAGCAACTTGAAGATGATTCCAGCATTAATTTCATTGTGCTTTTGCTCATTTTGAAGATTTTGACAGTTTCACCTGAAATGTACAATCGGGCTGAAAATGCATTTAAAGCAATAAAAAGATCACTTTGGCTCTCACACCTTAACTAAATGTTGTGGACTAAAAAAATTTGCTGTCATTAGTGTATATTAGCAACTTGAAGACGATTCCAGAATTAATTTCATTGTGCTTTTGCTCATTTTGAAGATTTTGACAGTTTCACCTAAAATATACAATCGGGCTAAAAATGCATTTAAAGCAATACAAAGTTCATTTTGGCTCTCACACCTTAACTAAATGTTGTAGACTCAAACTTTTTGCTGTCATTAGTGTATGTTAGAAACTTGAAGATGATTCCAGCATTAATTTCATTGTGCTTTTGCTCATTTTGAAGATTTTGACAGTTTCACCTGAAGTGTACAATCAGGCTGAAAATGCATTTAAAGCAATAAAAAGTTCATTTTGGCTCTCACACCTTAACTAAATGTTGTAGACTCAAACTTTTTGCTGTCATTAGTGTATTTTAGCAACTTGAAGATGATTCCAGCATTAATTTCATTGTGCTTTTGCTCATTTTGAAGATTTTGACAGTTTCACCTCAAGTGTACAATCAGGGGCTGAAAACGCGTTTAAAGCAATAAAAAGTTCATTTAGGCTCTCACACCTTAACTAAATGTTGTAGACTCAAATTTTTTGCTGTCATTAGTGTATTTTAGCAACATGAAGATGATTCCAGCATTAATTTCATTGTGCTTTAGCTCATTTTGAAGATTTTGACAGTTTCACCTGAAATGTACATTCGGGCTGAAAATGCATTTAAAGCAATAAAAAGATCACTTTGGCTCTCACACCTTAACTAAATGTTGTGGACTAAAACTTTTTGCTGTCATTAGTGTATTTTAGCAACTTGAAGAAGATTCCAGCATTAATTTCATTGTGCTTTTGCTCATTTTGAAGATTTTGACAGTTTCACCTGAAGTGTACAATCAGGGGCTGAAAACGTGTTTAAAGCAATAAAAAGTTCATTTAGGCTCTCACACTTTAACTAAATGTTGTAGACTCAAACTTTTTGCTGTCATTAGTGTATTTTAACAACTTGAAGATGATTCCAGCATTAATTTCATTGTGCTTTTGCTCATTTTGAAGATTTTGACATTTTCACCTGAAGTGTACAATCGGGCTGAAAATGCATTTAAAGCAATAAAAAGTTAATTTTGGCTCTCACACCTTAAATAAATGTTGTAGACTCAAATTTTTTGCTGTCATTGGTGTATTTTAGCAACCTGAAGATGATTCCAGGATTCATTTCATTGTGCTTTTGCTCATTTTGAAGATTTTGACAGTTTTACCTGAAGTGTACAATCGGGCTGAAAATGCATTTAAAGCAATAAAAAAGTTCCTTTTGGCTCTCACACCTTAACTAAATGTTGTAGACTCAAACATTTTGCTGTCATTAGTGTATTTTAGCAACTTGAAGATGATTCCAACATTAATTTCATTGTGCTTTTGCTCATCTTGAAGATTTTGACAGTTTCACCTGAAGTGTACAATCGGGCTGAAAATGCATTTAAAGCAATAAAAAGATCATTTAGAATCTCACACCGTAACTAAATGTTGTAGACTCAAACTTTTTGCTGTCATTAATGTATTTTAGCAACCTGAAGATGATTCCAGCATTAATTTCATTGTGCTTTTGCTCATTTTGAAGATTTTGACAGTTTCACCTGAAGTGTACAATCGGGCTGAAAATGCATTTAAAGCAATAAAAAAGTTCATTTAGGCTCTCACACCTTAAATAAATGTTGTAGACTCAAACTTGTTGCTGTCATTGGTGTATTTTAGCAACCTGAAGATGATTCCAGGATTAATTTCATTGTGCTTTTGCTCATTTTGAAGATTTTGACAGTTTTACCTGAAGTTTACAATCGGGCTGAAAATGCATTTAAAGCAATAAAAAAGTTCCTTTTGGCTCTCACACCTTAACTAAATGTTGTAGACTCAAACATTGTGCTGTCATTAGTGTATTTTAGCAACTTGAAGATGATTCCAGCATTAATTTCATTGTGCTTTTGCTCATTTTGAAGATTTTGACCGTTTCACCTCAAGTGTACAATCAGGGGCTGAAAACGCGTTTAAAGCAATAAAAAGTTCATTTAGGCTCTCACACCTTAAATAAATGTTGTAGACTCAAATTTTTTGCTGTCATTGGTGTATTTTAGCAACCTGAAGATGATTCCAGGATTCATTTCATTGTGCTTTTGCTCATTTTGAAGATTTTGACAGTTTTACCTGAAGTGTACAATCGGGCTGAAAATGCATTTAAATCAATAAAAAAGTTCCTTTTGGCTCTCACACCTTAACTAAATGTTGTAGACTCAAACATTTTGCTGTCATTAGTGTATTTTAGCAACTTGAAGATGATTCCAACATTAATTTCATTGTGCTTTTGCTCATCTTGAAGATTTTGACAGTTTCACCTGAAGTGTACAATCGGGCTGAAAATGCATTTAAAGCAATAAAAAGATCATTTAGAATCTCACACCGTAACTAAATGTTGTAGACTCAAACTTTTTGCTGTCATTAATGTATTTTAGCAACCTGAAGATGATTCCAGCATTAATTTCATTGTGCTTTTGCTCATTTTGAAGATTTTGACAGTTTCACCTGAAGTGTACAATCGGGCTGAAAATGCATTTAAAGCAATAAAAAAGTTCATTTAGGCTCTCACACCTTAAATAAATGTTGTAGACTCAAACTTGTTGCTGTCATTGGTGTATTTTAGCAACCTGAAGATGATTCCAGGATTAATTTCATTGTGCTTTTGCTCATTTTGAAGATTTTGACAGTTTTACCTGAAGTTTACAATCGGGCTGAAAATGCATTTAAAGCAATAAAAATGTTCCTTTTGGCTCTCACACCTTAACTAAATGTTGTAGACTCAAACATTGTGCTGTCATTAGTGTATTTTAGCAACTTGAAGATGATTCCAGCATTAATTTCATTGTGCTTTTGGTCATTTTGAAGATTTTGACATTTTCACCTGAAGTGTACAATCGGGCTGAAAATGCATTTAAAGCAATAAAAAAGTTCCTTTTGGCTCTCACACCTTAACTAAATGTTGTAGACTCAAACATTTTGCTGTCATTAGTGTATTTTAGCAACTTGAAGATGATTCCAGCATTAATTTCATTGTGCTTTTGCTCATTTTGAAGATTTTGACAGTTTCACCTCAAGTGTACAATCAGGGGCTGAAAACGCGTTTAAAGCAATAAAAAGTTCATTTAGGCTCTCACACCTTAACTAAATGTTGTAGACTCAAATTTTTTGCTGTCATTAGTGTATTTTAGCAACATGAAGATGATTCCAGCATTAATTTCATTGTGCTTTAGCTCATTTTGAAGATTTTGACAGTTTCACCTGAAATGTACAATCGGGCTGAAAATGCATTTAAAGCAATAAAAAGATCACTTTGGCTCTCACACCTTAACTAAATGTTGTGGACTAAAAAATTTTGCTGTCATTAGTGTATATTAGCAACTTGAAGATGATTCCAGAATTAATTTCATTGTGCTTTTGCTCATTTTGAAGATTTTGACAGTTTCACCTGAAGTGTACAATTGGGCTGAAAATGCATTTAAAAAAATAAAAAGTTCATTTTGGCTCTCACACCTTAACTAAATGTTGTAGACTCAAACTTTTTGCTGTCATTAGTGTATTTTAACAACTTGAAGATGATTCCAGCATTAATTTCATTGTGCTTTTGCTCATTTTGAAGATTTTGACAGTTTCACCTAAAATATACAATCGGGCTGAAAATGCATTTAAAGCAATACAAAGTTAATTTTGGCTCTCACACCTTAACTAAATGTTGTAGACTCAAACTTTTTGCTGTCATTAGTGTATTTTAGCAACCTGAAGTTGATTCCAGCATTAATTTCATTGTGCTTTTGCTCATTTTGAAGATTTAGACAGTTTCACCTGAAGTGTACAATCAGGGGCTGAAAACGCGTTTAAAGCAATACAAAGTTCATTTAGGCTCTCACACCTTAACTAAATGTTGTAGACTCAAACTTTTTGCTGTCATTAGTGTATTTTAGTAACTTGAAGATGATTCCAGCATTAATTTCATTGTGCTTTTGCTCATTTTGAAGATTTTGACAGTTTCACCTAAAATATACAATCGGGCTGAAAATGCATTTAAAGCAATACAAAGTTCATTTTGGCTCTCACACCTTAACTAAATGTTGTAGACTCAAACTTTTTGCTGTCATTAATGTATTTTAGCAACCTGAAGATGATTCCAGCATTAATTTCATTGTGCTTTTGCTCATTTTGAAGATTTTGACAGTTTCACCTGAAGTGTACAATCGGGCTGAAAATGCATTTAAAGCAATACAAAGTTCATTTTGGCTCTCACACCTTAACTAAATGCTGTAGACTCAAACTTTTTGCTGTCATTAGTGTATTTTAGCAACTTGAAGAAGATTCCAGCATTAATTTCATTGTGCTTTTGCTCATTTTGAAGATTTTGACAGTTTCACCTGAAGTGTACAATCAGGGGCTGAAAACGTGTTTAAAGCAATAAAAAGTTAATTTAGGCTCTCACACCTTAACTAAATGTTGTAGACTCAAACTTTTTGCTGTCATTAGTGTATATTAGCAACTTGAAGATGATTCCAGAATTAATTTCATTGTGCTTTTGCTCATTTTGAAGATTTTGACAGTTTCACCTAAAATATACAATCGGGCTGAAAATGCATTTAAAGCAATACAAAGTTCATTTTGGCTCTCACACCTTAACTAAATGTTGTAGACTCAAACATTTTGCTGTCATTAGTGTATTTTAGCAACTTGAAGATGATTCCAGCATTAATTTCATTGTGCTTTTGCTCATTTTGAAGATTTTGACAGTTTCACCTCAAGTGTACAATCAGGGGCTGAAAACGCGTTTAAAGCAATAAAAAGTTCATTTAGGCTCTCACACCTTAACTAAATGTTGTAGACTCAAAATTTTTGCTGTCATTAGTGTATTTTAGCAACATGAAGATGATTCCAGCATTAATTTCATTGTGCTTTAGCTCAATTTGAAGATTTTGACAGTTTCACCTGAAATGTACAATCGGGCTGAAAATGCATTTAAAGCAATAAAAAGATCACTTTGGCTCTCACACCTTAACTAAATGTTGTGGACTAAAACTTTTTGCTGTCATTAGTGTATTTTAGCAACTTGAAGAAAATTCCAGCATTAATTTCATTGTGCTTTTGCTCATTTTGAAGATTTTGACAGTTTCACCTGAAGTGTACAATCAGGGGCTGAAAACGTGTTTAAAGCAATAAAAAGTTCATTTAGGCTCTCACACCTTAACTAAATGTTGTAGACTCAAACTTTTTGCTGTCATTAGTGTATTTTAACAACTTGAAGATGATTCCAGCATTAATTTCATTGTGCTTTTGCTCATTTTGAAGATTTTGACATTTTCACCTGAAGTGTACAATCGGGCTGAAAATGCATTTAAAGCAATAAAAAGTTCATTTTGGCTCTCACACCTTAAATAAATGTTGTAGACTCAAATTTTTTGCTGTCATTGGTGTATTTTAGCAACCTGAAGATGATTCCAGGATTAATTTCATTGTGCTTTTGCTCATTTTGAAGATTTTGACAGTTTTACCTGAAGTGTACAATCGGGCTGAAAATGCATTTAAAGCAATAAAAAAGTTCCTTTTGGCTCTCACACCTTAACTAAATGTTGTAGACTCAAACATTTTGCTGTCATTAGTGTATTTTAGCAACTTGAAGATGATTCCAACATTAATTTCATTGTGCTTTTGCTCATCTTGAAGATTTTGACAGTTTCACCTGAAGTGTACAATCGGGCTGAAAATGCATTTAAAGCAATAAAAAGATCATTTAGAATCTCACACCGTAACTAAATGTTGTAGACTCAAACTTTTTGCTGTCATTAATGTATTTTAGCAACCTGAAGATGATTCCAGCATTAATTTCATTGTGCTTTTGCTCATTTTGAAGATTTTGACAGTTTCACCTGAAGTGTACAATCAAGGGCTGAAAACGCGTTTAAAGCAATAAAAAGTTCATTTAGGCTCTCACACCTTAACTAAATGTTGTAGACTCAAACTTTTTGCTGTCATTAGTGTATTTTAGCAACTTGAAGATGATTCCAGCATTAATTTCATTGTGCTTTTGCTCATTTTGAAGATTTTGACAGTTTCATTTGAAGTGTACATTCGGGCTGAAAGTGCATTTAAAGCAATACAAAGTTAATTTAGGCTCTCACACCTTAACTAAATGTTGTAGACTCAAACTTTTTGCTGTCATTAGTGTATTTTAGCAACTTGAAGATGATTCCAGCATTAATTTCATTGTGCTTTTGCTCATTTTGAAGATTTTGACAGTTTCATCTGAAGTGTACATTCGGGCTGAAAGTGCATTTAAAGCAATACAAAGTTCATTTTGGCTCTCACACCTTAACTAAATGTTGTAGACTCAAACTTTTTGCTGTCATTAGTGTATTTTAGCAAAATGAAAATGAATCAAGCATTAATTTCATTGTGCTTTTGCTCATTTTGAAGATTTTGACATTTTCACCTGAAGTGTACAATCAGGGGCTAAAAACGCGTTTAAAGCAATACAAAGTTCATTTAGGCTCTCACACCTTAACTAAATGTTGTAGACTCAAACTTTTTACTGTCATTAGTGTATTTTAGCAACTTGAAGATGATTCCAGCATTAATTTCATTGTGCTTTTGCTCATTTTGAAGATTTTGACAGTTTCACCTGAACTGTACAATCAGGGGCTGAAAACGCGTTTAAAGCAATACAAAGTTCATTTAGGCTCTCACACCTTAACTAAATGTTGTAGACTCAAACGTTTTACTGTCATTAGTGTATTTTAGCAACTTGAAGATGATTCCAGCATTAATTTCATTGTGCTTTTGCTCATTTTGAAGATTTTGACAGTTTCACCTGAAGTGTCCAATCGGGCTGAAAATGCATTTAAAGCAATACAAAGTTAATTTTGGCTCTCACACCTTAACTAAATGTTGTAGACTCAAACTTTTTGCTATCATTAGTGTATTTTAGCAACTTGAAGATGATTCCAGCATTAATTTCATTGTGCTTTTGCTCATTTTGAAGATTTTGACAGTTTCACCTGAATTGTACAATCAAGGGCTGAAAACGCATTTAAAGCAATAAAAAGTTCATTTAGGCTCTCACACCTTAACTAAATGTTGTAGACTCAAACTTGTTGCTGTCATTAGTGTATTTTAGCAACTTGAAGATGATTCCAGCATTAATTTCATTGTGCTTTTGCTCATTTAGAAGATTTTGACAGTTTCACCTGAATTGTACAATCAAGGGCTGAAAACGCATTTAAAGCAATAAAAAGTTCATTTAGGCTCTCACACCTCAACTAAATATTGTAGACTCAAACTTTTTACTGTCATTAGTGTATTTTAGCAACTTGAAGATGATTCCATCATTAATTTAATTGTGCTTTTGCTCATTTTGAAGATTTTGACAGTTTCACCTGAAGTGTACTATCGGGCTGAAAATGCATTTAAAGCAATACAAAGTTCATTTTGGCTCTCACACCTTAACTAAATGTTGTAGACTCAAACTTTTTGCTGTCATTAGTGTATTTTAGCAACTTGAAGATGATTCCAGCATTAATTTCATTGTGCGTTTGCTCATTTTGAAGATTTTGACAGTTTCACCTGAAGTGTACAATCAGGTGCTAAAAACGCGTTTACAGCAATACAAAGTTCATTTAGGCTCTCACACCTTAACTAAATGTTGTAGACTCAAACTTTTTGCTGTCATTAGTGTATTTTAGCAACTTGAAGATGATTCCAGCATTAATTTCATTGTGCTTTTGCTCATTTTGAAGATTTTGACAGTTTCATTTGAAGTGTACATTCGGGCTGAAAGTGCATTTAAAGCAATACAAAGTTAATTTAGGCTCTCACACCTTAACTAAATGTTGTAGACTCAAACTTTTTGCTGTCATTAGTGTATTTTAGCAACTTGAAGATGATTCCAGCATTAATTTCATTGTGCTTTTGCTCATTTTGAAGATTTTGACAGTTTCATCTGAAGTGTACATTCGGGCTGAAAGTGCATTTAAAGCAATACAAAGTTCATTTTGGCTCTCACACCTTAACTAAATGTTGTAGACTCAAACTTGTTGCTGTCTTTAGTGTATTTTAGCAACTTGAAGATGATTCCAGCATTAATTTCATTGTGCTTTTGCTCATTTTGAAGATTTTGACATTTTCACCTGAAGTGTACAATCAGGGGCTAAAAACGCGTTTAAAGCAATACAAAGTTCATTTAGGCTCTCACACCTTAACTAAATGTTGTAGACTCAAACTTTTTACTGTCATTAGTGTATTTTAGCAACTTGAAGATGATTCCAGCATTAATTTCATTGTGCTTTTGCTCATTTTGAAGATTTTGACAGTTTCACCTGAAGTGTCCAATCGGGCTGAAAATGCATTTAAAGCAATACAAAGTTAATTTTGGCTCTCACACCTTAACTAAATGTTGTAGACTCAAACTTGTTGCTGTCTTTAGTGTATTTTAGCAACTTGAAGATGATTCCAGCATTAATTTCATTGTGCTTTTAATCATTTTGAAGATTTTGACAGTTTCACCTGAAGTGTACAATCAGGTGCTGAAAACGCGTTTACAGCAATACAAAGTTCATTTAGGCTCTCACACCTTAACTAAATGTTGTAGACTCAAACTTGTTGCTGTCATTAGTGTATTTTAGCAACTTGAAGATGATTCCAGCATTAACTTCATTGTGCTTTTGCTCATTTTGAAGATTTTGACAGTTTCACCTGAAGTGTACAATCAGGTGCTGAAAACGCGTTTACAGCAATACAAAGTTCATTTTGGCTCTCACACCTTAACTAAATGTTGTAGACTCAAACTTTTTGCTGTCATTAGTGTATTTTAGCAACTTGAAGATGATTCCAGCATTAATTTCATTGTGCTTTTGCTCATTTTGAAGATTTTGACAGTTTCACCTGAAGCGTACAATTGGGCTGAAAATGAATTTTAAAGCAATACAAAGTTAATTTTGGCTCTCACACCTTAACTAAATGTTGTAGACTCAAACTTTTTGCTGTCATTAGTGTAATTTAGCAACTTGAAGATGATTCCAACATTAATTTCATTGTGCTTTTGCTCATTTTGAAGATTTTGACAGTTTCACCTGAAGTGTACAATCGGGCTGAAAATGAATTTTAAAGCAATACAAAGTTAATTTTGGCTCTCACACCTTAACTAAATGTTGTAGACTCAAACTTTTTGCTGCCATTAGTGTATTTTAGCTAAATGAAGATGATTCAAGCATTAATTTCATTGTGCTTTTGCTCATTTTGAAGATTTTGACATTTTCACCTGAAGTGTACAATCAGGGGCTGAAAACGCGTTTAAAGGAATAAAAAGTTCATTTTGGCTCTCACACATTAACTAAATGTTGTAGACTCAAACTTTTTGCTGTCATTAGTGTATTTTAGCAAAATGAAGATGATTCCAGCATTAATTTCATTGTGCTTTTGCTCATTTTGAAGATTTTGACAGTTTCACCTGAAGTGTCCAATCGGGCTGAAAATGCATTTAAAGCAATACAAAGTTAATTTTGGCTCTCACACCTTAACTAAATGTTGTAGACTCAAACTTTTTGCTGTCATTAGTGTATTTTAGCAACTTGAAGATGATTCCAGCATTAATTTCATTGTGCTTTTGCTCATTTTGAAGATTTTGACAGTTTCACCTGAAGTGTACAATCAGGTGCTGAAAACGCGTTTACAGCAATACAAAGTTCATTTAGGCTCTCACACCTTAACTAAATGTTGTAGACTCAAACTTGTTGCTGTCATTAGTGTATTTTAGCAACTTGAAGATGATTCCAGCATTAATTTCATTGTGCTTTTGCTCATTTTGAAGATTTTGACAGTTTCACCTGAATTGTACAATCAAGGGCTGAAAACGCATTTAAAGCAATAAAAAGTTCATTTAGGCTCTCACACCTCAACTAAATGTTGTAGACTCAAACTTTTTGCTGTCATTAGTGTATTTTAGCAACTTGAAGATGATTCCAAAATTAATTTCATTGTGCTTTTGCTCATTTTGAAGATTTTGACAGTTTCACCTCAAGTGTACAATCAGGTGCTGAAAACGCGTTTACAGCAATACAAAGTTCATTTTGGCTCTCACACCTTAACTAAATGTTGTAGACTCAAACTTTTTGCTGTCATTAGTGTATTTTAGCAACTTGAAGATGATTCCATCATTAATTTAATTGTGCTTTTGCTCATTTTGAAGATTTTGACAGTTTCATTTGAAGTGTACATTCGGGCTGAAAGTGCATTTAAAGCAATACAAAGTTAATTTAGGCTCTCACACCTTAACTAAATGTTGTAGACACAAACTTTTTGCTGTCATTAGTGTATTTTAGCAACTTGAAGATGATTCCAGCATTAATTTCATTGTGCTTTTGGTCATTTTGAAGATTTTGACATTTTCACCTGAAGTGTACAATCGGGCTGAAAATGCATTTAAAGCAATAAAAAAGTTCCTTTTGGCTCTCACACCTTAACTAAATGTTGTAGACTCAAACATTTTGCTGTCATTAGTGTATTTTAGCAACTTGAAGATGATTCCAACATTAATTTCATTGTGCTTTTGCTCATCTTGAAGATTTTGACAGTTTCACCTGAAGTGTACAATCGGGCTGAAAATGCATTTAAAGCAATAAAAAGATCATTTAGAATCTCACACCGTAACTAAATGTTGTAGACTCAAACTTTTTGCTGTCATTAATGTATTTTAGCAACCTGAAGATGATTCCAGCATTAATTTCATTGTGCTTTTGCTCATTTTGAAGATTTTGACAGTTTCACCTGAAGTGTACAATCAAGGGCTGAAAACGCGTTTAAAGCAATAAAAAGTTCATTTAGGCTCTCACACCTTAACTAAATGTTGTAGACTCAAACTTTTTGCTGTCATTAGTGTATTTTAGCAACTTGAAGATGATTCCAGCATTAATTTCATTGTGCTTTTGCTCATTTTGAAGATTTTGACAGTTTCATTTGAAGTGTACATTCGGGCTGAAAGTGCATTTAAAGCAATACAAAGTTAATTTAGGCTCTCACACCTTAACTAAATGTTGTAGACTCAAACTTTTTGCTGTCATTAGTGTATTTTAGCAACTTGAAGATGTTTCCAGCATTAATTTCATTGTGCTTTTGCTCATTTTGAAGATTTTGACAGTTTCATCTGAAGGGTACATTCGGGCTGAAAGTGCATTTAAAGCAATACAAAGTTCATTTTGGCTCTCACACCTTAACTAAATGTTGTAGACTCAAACTTTTTGCTGTCATTAGTGTATTTTAGCAAAATGAAGATGAATCAAGCATTAATTTCATTGTGCTTTTGCTCATTTTGAAGATTTTGACATTTTCACCTGAAGTGTACAATCAGGGGCTAAAAACGCGTTTAAAGCAATACAAAGTTCATTTAGGCTCTCACACCTTAACTAAATGTTGTAGACTCAAACTTTTTACTGTCATTAGTGTATTTTAGCAACTTGAAGATGATTCCAGCATTAATTTCATTGTGCTTTTGCTCATTTTGAAGATTTTGACAGTTTCACCTGAACTGTACAATCAGGGGCTGAAAATGCGTTTAAAGCAATACAAAGTTCATTTAGGCTCTCACACCTTAACTAAATGTTGTAGACTCAAACGTTTTACTGTCATTAGTGTATTTTAGCAACTTGAAGATGATTCCAGCATTAATTTCATTGTGCTTTTGCTCATTTTGAAGATTTTGACAGTTTCACCTGAAGTGTACATTCGGGCTGAAAGTGCATTTAAAGCAATACAAAGTTAATTTAGGCTCTCACACCTTAACTAAATGTTGTAGACACAAACTTTTTGCTGTCATTAGTGTATTTTAGCAACTTGAAGATGATTCCAGCATTAATTTCATTGTGCTTTTGGTCATTTTGAAGATTTTGACATTTTCACCTGAAGTGTACAATCGGGCTGAAAATGCATTTAAAGCAATAAAAAAGTTCCTTTTGGCTCTCACACCTTAACTAAATGTTGTAGACTCAAACATTTTGCTGTCATTAGTGTATTTTAGCAACTTGAAGATGATTCCAACATTAATTTCATTGTGCTTTTGCTCATCTTGAAGATTTTGACATATTCACCTGAAGTGTACAATCGGGCTGAAAATGCATTTAAAGCAATAAAAAGATCATTTAGAATCTCACACCGTAACTAAATGTTGTAGACTCAAACTTTTTGCTGTCATTAATGTATTTTAGCAACCTGAAGATGATTCCAGCATTAATTTCATTGTGCTTTTGCTCATCTTGAAGATTTTGACAGTTTCACCTGAAGTGTACAATCGGGCTGAAAATGCATTTAAAGCAATAAAAAAGTTCATTTAGGCTCTCACACCTTAAATAAATGTTGTAGACTCAAACTTGTTGCTGTCATTGGTGTATTTTAGCAACCTGAAGATGATTCCAGGATTAATTTCATTGTGCTTTTGCTCATTTTGAAGATTTTGACAATTTTACCTGAAGTTTACAATCGGGCTGAAAATGCATTTAAAGCAATAAAAAAGTTCCTTTTGGCTCTCACACCTTAACTAAATGTTGTAGACTCAAACTTTTTGCTGTCATTAGTGTATTTTAGCAAAATGAAGATGAATCAAGCATTAATTTCATTGTGCTTTTGCTCATTTTGAAGATTTTGACATTTTCACCTGAAGTGTACAATCAGGGGCTAAAAACGCGTTTAAAGCAATACAAAGTTCATTTAGGCTCTCACACCTTAACTAAATGTTGTAGACTCAAACTTTTTACTGTCATTAGTGTATTTTAGCAACTTGAAGATGATTCCAGCATTAATTTCATTGTGCTTTTGCTCATTTTGAAGATTTTGACAGTTTCACCTGAACTGTACAATCAGGGGCTGAAAATGCGTTTAAAGCAATACAAAGTTCATTTAGGCTCTCACACCTTAACTAAATGTTGTAGACTCAAACGTTTTACTGTCATTAGTGTATTTTAGCAACTTGAAGATGATTCCAGCATTAATTTCATTGTGCTTTTGCTCATTTTGAAGATTTTGACAGTTTCACCTGAAGTGTACATTCGGGCTGAAAGTGCATTTAAAGCAATACAAAGTTAATTTAGGCTCTCACACCTTAACTAAATGTTGTACACACAAACTTTTTGCTGTCATTAGTGTATTTTAGCAACTTGAAGATGATTCCAGCATTAATTTCATTGTGCTTTTGGTCATTTTGAAGATTTTGACATTTTCACCTGAAGTGTACAATCGGGCTGAAAATGCATTTAAAGCAATAAAAAAGTTCCTTTTGGCTCTCACACCTTAACTAAATGTTGTAGACTCAAACATTTTGCTGTCATTAGTGTATTTTAGCAACTTGAAGATGATTCCAACATTAATTTCATTGTGCTTTTGCTCATCTTGAAGATTTTGACAGTTTCACCTGAAGTGTACAATCGGGCTGAAAATGCATTTAAAGCAATAAAAAGATCATTTAGAATCTCACACCGTAACTAAATGTTGTAGACTCAAACTTTTTGCTGTCATTAATGTATTTTAGCAACCTGAAGATGATTCCAGCATTAATTTCATTGTGCTTTTGCTCATTTTGAAGATTTTGACAGTTTCACCTGAAGTGTACAATCGGGCTGAAAATGCATTTAAAGCAATAAAAAGTTACTTTTGGCTCTCACACCTTAAATAAATGTTGTAGACTCAAATTTTTTGCTGTCATTGGTGTATTTTAGCAAACTAAAGATGATTCCAGGATTAATTTCATTGTGCTTTTGCTCATTTTGAAGATTTTGACAGTTTTACCTGAAGTGTACAATCGGGCTGAAAATGCATTTAAAGCAATAAAAAAGTTCCTTTTGGCTCTCACACCTTAAATAAATGTTGTAGACTCAAATTTTTTGCTGTCATTGGTATATTTTTTCAACCTGAAGATGATTCCAGGATTAATTTCATTGTGCTTTTGCTCATTTTGAAGATTTTGACAGTTTTACCTGAAGTTTACAATCGGGCTGAAAATGCATTTAAAGCAATAAAAAAGTTCCTTTTGGCTCTCACACCTTAACTAAATGTTGTAGACTCAAACATTTTGCTGTCATTAGTGTATTTTAGCAACTTGAAGACGATTCCAGCATTAATTTCATTGTGCTTTTGCTCATTTTGAAGATTTTGACAGTTTCACCTCAAGTGTACAATCAGGGGCTGAAAACGCGTTTAAAGCAATAAAAAGTTCATTTAGGCTCTCACACCTTAACTAAATGTTGTAGACTCAAATTTTTTGCTGTCATTAGTGTATTTTAGCAACATGAAGATGATTCCAGCATTAATTTCATTGTGCTTTTGCTCATTTTGAAGATTTAGACAGTTTCACCTGAAGTGTACAATCGGGCTGAAAATGCATTTAAAGCAATAAAAAGATCATTTTGGCTCTCACACCTTAACTAAATGTTGTAGACTCAAACTTTTTGCTGTCATTAGTGTATTTTAGCAACTTGAAGATGATTCCAGCATTAATTTCATTGTGCTTTTGCTCATTTTGAAGATTTTGACAGTTTCACCTGAAGTGTACAATCAGGGGCTGAAAACGCGTTTAAAGCAATACAAAGTTCATTTAGGCTCTCACACCTTAACTAAATGTTGTAGACTCAAACTTTTTGCTGTCATTAGTGTATTTTAGCAACTTGAAGATGATTCCAGCATTAATTTCATTGTGCTTTTGCTCATTTTGAAGATTTTGACAGTTTCACCTAAAATATACAATCGGGCTGAAAATGCATTTAAAGCAATACAAAGTTCATTTTGGCTCTCACACCTTAACTAAATGTTGTAGACTCAAACTTTTTGCTGTCATTAATGTATTTTAGCAACCTGAAGATGATTCCAGCATTAATTTCATTGTGCTTTTGCTCATTTTGAAGATTTTGACAGTTTCACCTGAAGTGTACAATCGGGCTGAAAATGCATTTAAAGCAATACAAAGTTCATTTTGGCTCTCACACCTTAACTAAATGCTGTAGACTCAAACTTTTTGCTGTCATTAGTGTATTTTAACAACTTGAAGAAGATTCCAGCATTAATTTCATTGTGCTTTTGCTCATTTTGAAGATTTTGACAGTTTCACCTGAAGTGTACAATCAGGGGCTGAAAACGTGTTTAAAGCAATAAAAAGTTCATTTAGGCTCTCACACCTTAACTAAATGTTGTAGACTCAAACTTTTTGCTGTCATTAGTGTATTTTAGCAACTTGAAGATGATTCCAGAATTAATTTCATTGTGCTTTTGCTCATTTTGAAGATTTTGACAGTTTCACCTAAAATATACAATCGGGCTGAAAATGCATTTAAAGCAATACAAAGTTCATTTTGGCTCTCACACCTTAACTAAATGTTGTAGACTCAAACATTTTGCTGTCATTAGTGTATTTTAGCAACTTGAAGATGATTCCAGCATTAATTTCATTGTGCTTTTGCTCATTTTGAAGATTTTGACAGTTTCACCTCAAGTGTACAATCAGGGGCTGAAAACGCGTTTAAAGCAATAAAAAGTTCATTTAGGCTCTCACACCTTAACTAAATGTTGTAGACTCAAAATTTTTGCTGTCATTAGTGTATTTTAGCAACATGAAGATGATTCCAGCATTAATTTCATTGTGCTTTAGCTCATTTTGAAGATTTTGACAGTTTCACCTGAAATGTACAATCGGGCTGAAAATGCATTTAAAGCAATAAAAAGATCACTTTGGCTCTCACACCTTAACTAAATGTTGTGGACTAAAACTTTTTGCTGTCATTAGTGTATTTTAGCAACTTGAAGAAGATTCTAGCATTAATTTCATTGTGCTTTTGCTCATTTTGAAGATTTTGACAGTTTCACCTGAAGTGTACAATCAGGGGCTGAAAACGTGTTTAAAGCAATAAAAAGTTCATTTAGGCTCTCACACCTTAACTAAATGTTGTAGACTCAAACTTTTTGCTGTCATTAGTGTATTTTAACAACTTGAAGATGATTCCAGCATTAATTTCATTGTGCTTTTGCTCATTTTGAAGATTTTGACATTTTCACCTGAAGTGTACAATCGGGCTGAAAATGCATTTAAAGCAATAAAAAGTTCATTTTGGCTCTCACACCTTAAATAAATGTTGTAGACTCAAATTTTTTGCTGTCATTGGTGTATTTTAGCAACCTGAAGATGATTCCAGGATTAATTTCATTGTGCTTTTGCTCATTTTGAAGATTTTGACAGTTTTACCTGAAGTGTACTATCGGGCTGAAAATGCATTTAAAGCAATAAAAAAGTTCCTTTTGGCTCTCACACCTTAACTAAATGTTGTAGACTCAAACATTTTGCTGTCATTAGTGTATTTTAGCAACTTGAAGATGATTCCAACATTAATTTCATTGTGCTTTTGCTCATCTTGAAGATTTTGACAGTTTCACCTGAAGTGTACAATCGGGCTGAAAATGCATTTAAAGCAATAAAAAGATCATTTAGAATCTCACACCGTAACTAAATGTTGTAGACTCAAACTTTTTGCTGTCATTAATGTATTTTAGCAACCTGAAGATGATTCCAGCATTAATTTCATTGTGCTTTTGCTCATCTTGAAGATTTTGACAGTTTCACCTGAAGTGTACAATCGGGCTGAAAATGCATTTAAAGCAATAAAAAAGTTCATTTAGGCTCTCACACCTTAAATAAATGTTGTAGACTCAAACTTGTTGCTGTCATTGGTGTATTTTAGCAACCTGAAGATGATTCCAGGATTAATTTCATTGTGCTTTTGCTCATTTTGAAGATTTTGACAATTTTACCTGAAGTTTACAATCGGGCTGAAAATGCATTTAAAGCAATAAAAAAGTTCCTTTTGGCTCTCACACCTTAACTAAATGTTGTAGACTCAAACATTGTGCTGTCATTAGTGTATTTTAGCAACTTGAAGATGATTCCAGCATTAATTTCATTGTGCTTTTGCTCATTTTGAAGATTTTGACAGTTTCACCTCAAGTGTACAATCAGGGGCTGAAAACGCGTTTAAAGCAATAAAAAGTTCATTTAGGCTCTCACACCTTAACTAAATGTTGTAGACTCAAACTTTTTGCTGTCATTAGTGTATATTAGCAACTTGAAGATGATTCCAGAATTAATTTCATTGTGCTTTTGCTCATTTTGAAGATTTTGACAGTTTCACCTAAAATATACAATCGGGCTGAAAATGCATTTAAAGCAATACAAAGTTCATTTTGGCTCTCACACCTTAACTAAATGTTGTAGACTCAAACATTTTGCTGTCATTAGTGTATTTTAGCAACTTGAAGATGATTCCAGCATTAATTTCATTGTGCTTTTGCTCATTTTGAAGATTTTGACAGTTTCACCTCAAGTGTACAATCAGGGGCTGAAAACGCGTTTAAAGCAATAAAAAGTTCATTTAGGCTCTCACACCTTAACTAAATGTTGTAGACTCAAGATTTTTGCTGTCATTAGTGTATTTTAGCAACATGAAGATGATTCCAGCATTAATTTCATTGTGCTTTAGCTCATTTTGAAGATTTTGACAGTTTCACCTGAAATGTACAATCGGGCTGAAAATGCATTTAAAGCAATAAAAAGATCACTTTGGCTCTCACACCTTAACTAAATGTTGTGGACTAAAACTTTTTGCTGTCATTAGTGTATTTTAGCAACTTGAAGAAGATTCCAGCATTAATTTCATTGTGCTTTTGCTCATTTTGAAGATTTTGACAGTTTCACCTGAAGTGTACAATCAGGGGCTGAAAACGTGTTTAAAGCAATAAAAAGTTCATTTAGGCTCTCACACCTTAACTAAATGTTGTAGACTCAAACTTTTTGCTGTCATTAGTGTATTTTAACAACTTGAAGATGATTCCAGCATTAATTTCATTGTGCTTTTGCTCATTTTGAAGATTTTGACATTTTCACCTGAAGTGTACAATCGGGCTGAAAATGCATTTAAAGCAATAAAAAGTTACTTTTGGCTCTCACACCTTAAATAAATGTTGTAGACTCAAATTTTTTGCTGTCATTGGTGTATTTTAGCAAACTAAAGATGATTCCAGGATTAATTTCATTGTGCTTTTGCTCATTTTGAAGGTTTTGACAGTTTTACCTGAAGTGTACAATCGGGCTGAAAATGCATTTAAAGCAATAAAAAAGTTCCTTTTGGCTCTCACACCTTAAATAAATGTTGTAGACTCAAACTTGTTGCTGTCATTGGTGTATTTTAGCAACCTGAAGATGATTCCAGGATTAATTTCATTGTGCTTTTGCTCATTTTGAAGATTTTGACAGTTTTACCTGAAGTGTACAATCGGGCTGAAAATGCATTTAAAGCAATAAAAAGATCATTTTGGCTCTCACACCTTAACTAAATGTTGTAGACTCAAACTTTTTGCTGTCATTAGTGTATTTTAGCAACTTGAAGATGATTCCAGCATTAATTTCATTGTGCTTTTGCTCATTTTGAAGATTTTGACAGTTTCACCTGAAGTGTACAATCAGGGGCTGAAAACGCGTTTAAAGCAATACAAAGTTCATTTAGGCTCTCACACCTTAACTAAATGTTGTAGACTCAAACTTTTTGCTGTCATTAGTGTATTTTAGCAACTTGAAGATGATTCCAGCATTAATTTCATTGTGCTTTTGCTCATTTTGAAGATTTTGACAGTTTCACCTAAAATATACAATCGGGCTGAAAATGCATTTAAAGCAATACAAAGTTCATTTTGGCTCTCACACCTTAACTAAATGTTGTAGACTCAAACTTTTTGCTGTCATTAATGTATTTTAGCAACCTGAAGATGATTCCAGCATTAATTTCATTGTGCTTTTGCTCATTTTGAAGATTTTGACAGTTTCACCTGAAGTGTACAATCGGGCTGAAAATGCATTTAAAGCAATACAAAGTTCATTTTGGCTCTCACACCTTAACTAAATGCTGTAGACTCAAACTTTTTGCTGTCATTAGTGTATTTTAACAACTTGAAGAAGATTCCAGCATTAATTTCATTGTGCTTTTGCTCATTTTGAAGATTTTGACAGTTTCACCTGAAGTGTACAATCAGGGGCTGAAAACGTGTTTAAAGCAATAAAAAGTTCATTTAGGCTCTCACACCTTAACTAAATGTTGTAGACTCAAACTTTTTGCTGTCATTAGTGTATTTTAGCAACTTGAAGATGATTCCAGAATTAATTTCATTGTGCTTTTGCTCATTTTGAAGATTTTGACAGTTTCACCTAAAATATACAATCGGGCTGAAAATGCATTTAAAGCAATACAAAGTTCATTTTGGCTCTCACACCTTAACTAAATGTTGTAGACTCAAACATTTTGCTGTCATTAGTGTATTTTAGCAACTTGAAGATGATTCCAGCATTAATTTCATTGTGCTTTTGCTCATTTTGAAGATTTTGACAGTTTCACCTCAAGTGTACAATCAGGGGCTGAAAACGCGTTTAAAGCAATAAAAAGTTCATTTAGGCTCTCACACCTTAACTAAATGTTGTAGACTCAAAATTTTTGCTGTCATTAGTGTATTTTAGCAACATGAAGATGATTCCAGCATTAATTTCATTGTGCTTTAGCTCATTTTGAAGATTTTGACAGTTTCACCTGAAATGTACAATCGGGCTGAAAATGCATTTAAAGCAATAAAAAGATCACTTTGGCTCTCACACCTTAACTAAATGTTGTGGACTAAAACTTTTTGCTGTCATTAGTGTATTTTAGCAACTTGAAGAAGATTCTAGCATTAATTTCATTGTGCTTTTGCTCATTTTGAAGATTTTGACAGTTTCACCTGAAGTGTACAATCAGGGGCTGAAAACGTGTTTAAAGCAATAAAAAGTTCATTTAGGCTCTCACACCTTAACTAAATGTTGTAGACTCAAACTTTTTGCTGTCATTAGTGTATTTTAACAACTTGAAGATGATTCCAGCATTAATTTCATTGTGCTTTTGCTCATTTTGAAGATTTTGACATTTTCACCTGAAGTGTACAATCGGGCTGAAAATGCATTTAAAGCAATAAAAAGTTCATTTTGGCTCTCACACCTTAAATAAATGTTGTAGACTCAAATTTTTTGCTGTCATTGGTGTATTTTAGCAACCTGAAGATGATTCCAGGATTAATTTCATTGTGCTTTTGCTCATTTTGAAGATTTTGACAGTTTTACCTGAAGTGTACTATCGGGCTGAAAATGCATTTAAAGCAATAAAAAAGTTCCTTTTGGCTCTCACACCTTAACTAAATGTTGTAGACTCAAACATTTTGCTGTCATTAGTGTATTTTAGCAACTTGAAGATGATTCCAACATTAATTTCATTGTGCTTTTGCTCATCTTGAAGATTTTGACAGTTTCACCTGAAGTGTACAATCGGGCTGAAAATGCATTTAAAGCAATAAAAAGATCATTTAGAATCTCACACCGTAACTAAATGTTGTAGACTCAAACTTTTTGCTGTCATTAATGTATTTTAGCAACCTGAAGATGATTCCAGCATTAATTTCATTGTGCTTTTGCTCATCTTGAAGATTTTGACAGTTTCACCTGAAGTGTACAATCGGGCTGAAAATGCATTTAAAGCAATAAAAAAGTTCATTTAGGCTCTCACACCTTAAATAAATGTTGTAGACTCAAACTTGTTGCTGTCATTGGTGTATTTTAGCAACCTGAAGATGATTCCAGGATTAATTTCATTGTGCTTTTGCTCATTTTGAAGATTTTGACAATTTTACCTGAAGTTTACAATCGGGCTGAAAATGCATTTAAAGCAATAAAAAAGTTCCTTTTGGCTCTCACACCTTAACTAAATGTTGTAGACTCAAACATTGTGCTGTCATTAGTGTATTTTAGCAACTTGAAGATGATTCCAGCATTAATTTCATTGTGCTTTTGCTCATTTTGAAGATTTTGACAGTTTCACCTCAAGTGTACAATCAGGGGCTGAAAACGCGTTTAAAGCAATAAAAAGTTCATTTAGGCTCTCACACCTTAACTAAATGTTGTAGACTCAAATTTTTTGCTGTCATTAGTGTATTTTAGCAACTTGAAGATGATTCCAGCATTAATTTCATTGTGCTTTTGGTCATTTTGAAGATTTTGACATTTTCACCTGAAGTGTACAATCGGGCTGAAAATGCATTTAAAGCAATAAAAAAGTTCCTTTTGGCTCTCACACCTTAACTAAATGTTGTAGACTCAAACATTTTGCTGTCATTAGTGTAGTTTAGCAACTTGAAGATGATTCCAGCATTAATTTCATTGTGCTTTTGCTCATTTTGAAGATTTTGACAGTTTCACCTCAAGTGTACAATCAGGGGCTGAAAACGCGTTTAAAGCAATAAAAAGTTCATTTAGGCTCTCACACCTTAACTAAATGTTGTAGACTCAAATTTTTTGCTGTCATTAGTGTATTTTAGCAACATGAAGATGATTCCAGCATTAATTTCATTGTGCTTTAGCTCATTTTGAAGATTTTGACAGTTTCACCTGAAATGTACAATCGGGCTGAAAATGCATTTAAAGCAATAAAAATATCAGTTCGGCTCTCACACCTTAACTAAATGTTGTAGACTCAAAAATTTTGCTGTCATTAGTGTATTTTAGCAACATGAAGATGATTCCAGCATTAATTTCATTGTGCTTTAGCTCATTTTGAAGATTTTGACAGTTTCACCTGAAATGTACAATCGGGCTGAAAATGCATTTAAAGCAATAAAAAGATCACTTTGGCTCTCACACCTTAACTAAATGTTGTGGACTAAAAAATTTTGCTGTCATTAGTGTATATTAGCAACTTGAAGATGATTCCAGAATTAATTTCATTGTGCTTTTGCTCATTTTGAAGATTTTGACAGTTTCACCTAAAATATACAATCGGGCTTAAAATGCATTTAAAGCAATACAAAGTTCATTTTGGCTCTCACACCTTAACTAAATGTTGTAGACTCAAACTTTTTGCTGTCATTAGTGTATTTTAGCAACTTGAAGATGATTCCAGGATTAATTTCATTGTGCTTTTGCTCATTTTGAAGATTTTGACAGTTTTACCTGAAGTGTACTATCGGGCTGAAAATGCATTTAAAGCAATAAAAAAGTTCCTTTTGGCTCTCACACCTTAACTAAATGTTGTAGACTCAAACATTTTGCTGTCATTAGTGTATTTTAGCAACTTGAAGATGATTCCAACATTAATTTCATTGTGCTTTTGCTCATTTTGAAGATTTTGACATTTTCACCTGAAGTGTACAATCGGGCTGAAAATGCATTTAAAGCAATAAAAAGTTCATTTTGGCTCTCACACCTTAAATAAATGTTGTAGACTCAAATTTTTTGCTGTCATTGGTGTATTTTAGCAACCTGAAGATGATTCCAGGATTAATTTCATTGTGCTTTTGCTCATTTTGAAGATTTTGACAGTTTTACCTGAAGTGTACTATCGGGCTGAAAATGCATTTAAAGCAATAAAAAAGTTCCTTTTGGCTCTCACACCTTAACTAAATGTTGTAGACTCAAACATTTTGCTGTCATTAGTGTATTTTAGCAACTTGAAGATGATTCCAACATTAATTTCATTGTGCTTTTGCTCATCTTGAAGATTTTGACAGTTTCACCTGAAGTGTACAATCGGGCTGAAAATGCATTTAAAGCAATAAAAAGATCATTTAGAATCTCACACCGTAACTAAATGTTGTAGACTCAAACTTTTTGCTGTCATTAATGTATTTTAGCAACCTGAAGATGATTCCAGCATTAATTTCATTGTGCTTTTGCTCATCTTGAAGATTTTGACAGTTTCACCTGAAGTGTACAATCGGGCTGAAAATGCATTTAAAGCAATAAAAAAGTTCATTTAGGCTCTCACACCTTAAATAAATGTTGTAGACTCAAACTTGTTGCTGTCATTGGTGTATTTTAGCAACCTGAAGATGATTCCAGGATTAATTTCATTGTGCTTTTGCTCATTTTGAAGATTTTGACAATTTTACCTGAAGTTTACAATCGGGCTGAAAATGCATTTAAAGCAATAAAAAAGTTCCTTTTGGCTCTCACACCTTAACTAAATGTTGTAGACTCAAACATTGTGCTGTCATTAGTTTATTTTAGCAACTTGAAGATGATTCCAGCATTAATTTCATTGTGCTTTTGCTCATTTTGAAGATTTTGACAGTTTCACCTCAAGTGTACAATCAGGGGCTGAAAACGCGTTTAAAGCAATAAAAAGTTCATTTAGGCTCTCACACCTTAACTAAATGTTGTAGACTCAAATTTTTTGCTGTCATTAGTGTATTTTAGCAACTTGAAGATGATTCCAGCATTAATTTCATTGTGCTTTTGGTCATTTTGAAGATTTTGACATTTTCACCTGAAGTGTACAATCGGGCTGAAAATGCATTTAAAGCAATAAAAAAGTTCCTTTTGGCTCTCACACCTTAACTAAATGTTGTAGACTCAAACATTTTGCTGTCATTAGTGTAGTTTAGCAACTTGAAGATGATTCCAGCATTAATTTCATTGTGCTTTTGCTCATTTTGAAGATTTTGACAGTTTCACCTCAAGTGTACAATCAGGGGCTGAAAACGCGTTTAAAGCAATAAAAAGTTCATTTAGGCTCTCACACCTTAACTAAATGTTGTAGACTCAAATTTTTTGCTGTCATTAGTGTATTTTAGCAACATGAAGATGATTCCAGCATTAATTTCATTGTGCTTTAGCTCATTTTGAAGATTTTGACAGTTTCACCTGAAGTGTACAATCAGGGGCTGAAAACGTGTTTAAAGCAATAAAAAGTTCATTTAGGCTCTCACACCTTAACTAAATGTTGTAGACTCAAACTTTTTGCTGTCATTAGTGTATATTAGCAACTTGAAGATGATTCCAGAATTAATTTCATTGTGCTTTTGCTCATTTTGAAGATTTTGACAGTTTCACCTAAAATATACAATCGGGCTGAAAATGCATTTAAAGCAATACAAAGTTCATTTTGGCTCTCACACCTTAACTAAATGTTGTAGACTCAAACATTTTGCTGTCATTAGTGTATTTTAGCAACTTGAAGATGATTCCAGCATTAATTTCATTGTGCTTTTGCTCATTTTGAAGATTTTGACAGTTTCACCTCAAGTGTACAATCAGGGGCTGAAAACGCGTTTAAAGCAATAAAAAGTTCATTTAGGCTCTCACACCTTAACTAAATGTTGTAGACTCAAGATTTTTGCTGTCATTAGTGTATTTTAGCAACATGAAGATGATTCCAGCATTAATTTCATTGTGCTTTAGCTCATTTTGAAGATTTTGACAGTTTCACCTGAAATGTACAATCGGGCTGAAAATGCATTTAAAGCAATAAAAAGATCACTTTGGCTCTCACACCTTAACTAAATGTTGTGGACTAAAACTTTTTGCTGTCATTAGTGTATTTTAGCAACTTGAAGAAGATTCCAGCATTAATTTCATTGTGCTTTAGCTCATTTTGAAGATTTTGACAGTTTCACCTGAAGTGTACAATCAGGGGCTGAAAACGTGTTTAAAGCAATAAAAAGTTCATTTAGGCTCTCACACCTTAACTAAATGTTGTAGACTCAAACTTTTTGCTGTCATTAGTGTATATTAGCAACTTGAAGATGATTCCAGAATTAATTTCATTGTGCTTTTGCTCATTTTGAAGATTTTGACAGTTTCACCTAAAATATACAATCGGGCTGAAAATGCATTTAAAGCAATACAAAGTTCATTTTGGCTCTCACACCTTAACTAAATGTTGTAGACTCAAACATTTTGCTGTCATTAGTGTATTTTAGCAACTTGAAGATGATTCCAGCATTAATTTCATTGTGCTTTTGCTCATTTTGAAGATTTTGACAGTTTCACCTCAAGTGTACAATCAGGGGCTGAAAACGCGTTTAAAGCAATAAAAAGTTCATTTAGGCTCTCACACCTTAACTAAATGTTGTAGACTCAAGATTTTTGCTGTCATTAGTGTATTTTAGCAACATGAAGATGATTCCAGCATTAATTTCATTGTGCTTTAGCTCATTTTGAAGATTTTGACAGTTTCACCTGAAATGTACAATCGGGCTGAAAATGCATTTAAAGCAATAAAAAGATCACTTTGGCTCTCACACCTTAACTAAATGTTGTGGACTAAAACTTTTTGCTGTCATTAGTGTATTTTAGCAACTTGAAGAAGATTCCAGCATTAATTTCATTGTGCTTTTGCTCATTTTGAAGATTTTGACAGTTTCACCTGAAGTGTACAATCAGGGGCTGAAAACGTGTTTAAAGCAATAAAAAGTTCATTTAGGCTCTCACACCTTAACTAAATGTTGTAGACTCAAACTTTTTGCTGTCATTAGTGTATTTTAACAACTTGAAGATGATTCCAGCATTAATTTCATTGTGCTTTTGCTCATTTTGAAGATTTTGACATTTTCACCTGAAGTGTACAATCGGGCTGAAAATGCATTTAAAGCAATAAAAAGTTACTTTTGGCTCTCACACCTTAAATAAATGTTGTAGACTCAAATTTTTTGCTGTCATTGGTGTATTTTAGCAAACTAAAGATGATTCCAGGATTAATTTCATTGTGCTTTTGCTCATTTTGAAGGTTTTGACAGTTTTACCTGAAGTGTACAATCGGGCTGAAAATGCATTTAAAGCAATAAAAAAGTTCCTTTTGGCTCTCACACCTTAAATAAATGTTGTAGACTCAAACTTGTTGCTGTCATTGGTGTATTTTAGCAACCTGAAGATGATTCCAGGATTAATTTCATTGTGCTTTTGCTCATTTTGAAGATTTTGACAGTTTTACCTGAAGTTTACAATCGGGCTGAAAATGCATTTAAAGCAATAAAAAAGTTCCTTTTGGCTCTCACACCTTAACTAAATGTTGTAGACTCAAACATTTTGCTGTCATTAGTGTATTTTAGCAACTTGAAGATGATTCCAGCATTAATTTCATTGTGCTTTTGCTCATTTTGAAGACTTGGACAGTTTCACCTCAAGTGTACAATCAGGGTCTGAAAACGCGTTTAAAGCAATAAAAAGTTCATTTAGGCTCTCACACCTTAACTAAATGTTGTAGACTCAAATTTTTTGCTGTCATTAGTGTATTTTAGCAACTTGAAGATGATTCCATCATTAATTTAATTGTGCTTTTGCTCATCTTGAAGATTTTGACAGTTTCACCTGAAGTGTACAATCGGGCTGAAAATGCATTTAAAGCAATAAAAAGATCATTTAGAATCTCACACCGTAACTAAATGTTGTAGACTCAAACTTTTTGCTGTCATTAATGTATTTTAGCAACCTGAAGATGATTCCAGCATTAATTTCATTGTGCTTTTGCTCATCTTGAAGATTTTGACAGTTTCACCTGAAGTGTACAATCGGGCTGAAAATGCATTTAAAGCAATAAAAAAGTTCATTTAGGCTCTCACACCTTAAATAAATGTTGTAGACTCAAACTTGTTGCTGTCATTGGTGTATTTTAGCAACCTGAAGATGATTCCAGGATTAATTTCATTGTGCTTTTGCTCATTTTGAAGATTTTGACAATTTTACCTGAAGTTTACAATCGGGCTGAAAATGCATTTAAAGCAATAAAAAAGTTCCTTTTGGCTCTCACACCTTAACTAAATGTTGTAGACTCAAACATTGTGCTGTCATTAGTGTATTTTAGCAACTTGAAGATGATTCCAGCATTAATTTCATTGTGCTTTTGCTCATTTTGAAGATTTTGACAGTTTCACCTCAAGTGTACAATCAGGGGCTGAAAACGCGTTTAAAGCAATAAAAAGTTCATTTAGGCTCTCACACCTTAACTAAATGTTGTAGACTCAAATTTTTTGCTGTCATTAGTGTATTTTAGCAACTTGAAGATGATTCCAGCATTAATTTCATTGTGCTTTTGGTCATTTTGAAGATTTTGACATTTTCACCTGAAGTGTACAATCGGGCTGAAAATGCATTTAAAGCAATAAAAAAGTTCCTTTTGGCTCTCACACCTTAACTAAATGTTGTAGACTCAAACATTTTGCTGTCATTAGTGTAGTTTAGCAACTTGAAGATGATTCCAGCATTAATTTCATTGTGCTTTTGCTCATTTTGAAGATTTTGACAGTTTCACCTCAAGTGTACAATCAGGGGCTGAAAACGCGTTTAAAGCAATAAAAAGTTCATTTAGGCTCTCACACCTTAACTAAATGTTGTAGACTCAAATTTTTTGCTGTCATTAGTGTATTTTAGCAACATGAAGATGATTCCAGCATTAATTTCATTGTGCTTTAGCTCATTTTGAAGATTTTGACAGTTTCACCTGAAGTGTACAATCAGGGGCTGAAAACGTGTTTAAAGCAATAAAAAGTTCATTTAGGCTCTCACACCTTAACTAAATGTTGTAGACTCAAACTTTTTGCTGTCATTAGTGTATATTAGCAACTTGAAGATGATTCCAGAATTAATTTCATTGTGCTTTTGCTCATTTTGAAGATTTTGACAGTTTCACCTAAAATATACAATCGGGCTGAAAATGCATTTAAAGCAATACAAAGTTCATTTTGGCTCTCACACCTTAACTAAATGTTGTAGACTCAAACATTTTGCTGTCATTAGTGTATTTTAGCAACTTGAAGATGATTCCAGCATTAATTTCATTGTGCTTTTGCTCATTTTGAAGATTTTGACAGTTTCACCTCAAGTGTACAATCAGGGGCTGAAAACGCGTTTAAAGCAATAAAAAGTTCATTTAGGCTCTCACACCTTAACTAAATGTTGTAGACTCAAGATTTTTGCTGTCATTAGTGTATTTTAGCAACATGAAGATGATTCCAGCATTAATTTCATTGTGCTTTAGCTCATTTTGAAGATTTTGACAGTTTCACCTGAAATGTACAATCGGGCTGAAAATGCATTTAAAGCAATAAAAAGATCACTTTGGCTCTCACACCTTAACTAAATGTTGTGGACTAAAACTTTTTGCTGTCATTAGTGTATTTTAGCAACTTGAAGAAGATTCCAGCATTAATTTCATTGTGCTTTAGCTCATTTTGAAGATTTTGACAGTTTCACCTGAAGTGTACAATCAGGGGCTGAAAACGTGTTTAAAGCAATAAAAAGTTCATTTAGGCTCTCACACCTTAACTAAATGTTGTAGACTCAAACTTTTTGCTGTCATTAGTGTATATTAGCAACTTGAAGATGATTCCAGAATTAATTTCATTGTGCTTTTGCTCATTTTGAAGATTTTGACAGTTTCACCTAAAATATACAATCGGGCTGAAAATGCATTTAAAGCAATACAAAGTTCATTTTGGCTCTCACACCTTAACTAAATGTTGTAGACTCAAACATTTTGCTGTCATTAGTGTATTTTAGCAACTTGAAGATGATTCCAGCATTAATTTCATTGTGCTTTTGCTCATTTTGAAGATTTTGACAGTTTCACCTCAAGTGTACAATCAGGGGCTGAAAACGCGTTTAAAGCAATAAAAAGTTCATTTAGGCTCTCACACCTTAACTAAATGTTGTAGACTCAAGATTTTTGCTGTCATTAGTGTATTTTAGCAACATGAAGATGATTCCAGCATTAATTTCATTGTGCTTTAGCTCATTTTGAAGATTTTGACAGTTTCACCTGAAATGTACAATCGGGCTGAAAATGCATTTAAAGCAATAAAAAGATCACTTTGGCTCTCACACCTTAACTAAATGTTGTGGACTAAAACTTTTTGCTGTCATTAGTGTATTTTAGCAACTTGAAGAAGATTCCAGCATTAATTTCATTGTGCTTTTGCTCATTTTGAAGATTTTGACAGTTTCACCTGAAGTGTACAATCAGGGGCTGAAAACGTGTTTAAAGCAATAAAAAGTTCATTTAGGCTCTCACACCTTAACTAAATGTTGTAGACTCAAACTTTTTGCTGTCATTAGTGTATTTTAACAACTTGAAGATGATTCCAGCATTAATTTCATTGTGCTTTTGCTCATTTTGAAGATTTTGACATTTTCACCTGAAGTGTACAATCGGGCTGAAAATGCATTTAAAGCAATAAAAAGTTCATTTTGGCTCTCACACCTTAAATAAATGTTGTAGACTCAAATTTTTTGCTGTCATTGGTGTATTTTAGCAACCTGAAGATGATTCCAGGATTAATTTCATTGTGCTTTTGCTCATTTTGAAGATTTTGACAGTTTTACCTGAAGTGTACAATCGGGCTGAAAATGCATTTAAAGCAATAAAAAGATCATTTAGAATCTCACACCGTAACTAAATGTTGTAGACTTAAACTTTTTGCTGTCATTAATGTATTTTAGCAACCTGAAGATGATTCCAGCATTAATTTCATTGTGCTTTTGCTCATTTTGAAGATTTTGACAGTTTCACCTGAAGTGTACAATCGGGCTGAAAATGCATTTAAAGCAATAAAAAGTTACTTTTGGCTCTCACACCTTAAATAAATGTTGTAGACTCAAATTTTTTGCTGTCATTGGTGTATTTTAGCAAACTAAAGATGATTCCAGGATTAATTTCATTGTGCTTTTGCTCATTTTGAAGGTTTTGACAGTTTTACCTGAAGTGTACAATCGGGCTGAAAATGCATTTAAAGCAATAAAAAAGTTCCTTTTGGCTCTCACACCTTAAATAAATGTTGTAGACTCAAACTTGTTGCTGTCATTGGTGTATTTTAGCAACCTGAAGATGATTCCAGGATTAATTTCATTGTGCTTTTGCTCATTTTGAAGATTTTGACAGTTTTACCTGAAGTTTACAATCGGGCTGAAAATGCATTTAAAGCAATAAAAAAGTTCCTTTTGGCTCTCACACCTTAACTAAATGTTGTAGACTCAAACATTTTGCTGTCATTAGTGTATTTTAGCAACTTGAAGATGATTCCAGCATTAATTTCATTGTGCTTTTGCTCATTTTGAAGACTTGGACAGTTTCACCTCAAGTGTACAATCAGGGTCTGAAAACGCGTTTAAAGCAATAAAAAGTTCATTTAGTCTCTCACACCTTAACTAAATGTTGTAGACTCAAATTTTTTGCTGTCATTAGTGTATTTTAGCAACTTGAAGATGATTCCATCATTAATTTAATTGTGCTTTTGCTCATCTTGAAGATTTTGACAGTTTCACCTGAAGTGTACAATCGGGCTGAAAATGCATTTAAAGCAATAAAAAGATCATTTAGAATCTCACACCGTAACTAAATGTTGTAGACTCAAACTTTTTGCTGTCATTAATGTATTTTAGCAACCTGAAGATGATTCCAGCATTAATTTCATTGTGCTTTTGCTCATTTTGAAGATTTTGACAGTTTCACCTGAAGTGTACAATCGGGCTGAAAATGCATTTAAAGCAATAAAAAGTTACTTTTGGCTCTCACACCTTAAATAAATGTTGTAGACTCAAATTTTTTGCTGTCATTGGTGTATTTTAGCAAACTAAAGATGATTCCAGGATTAATTTCATTGTGCTTTTGCTCATTTTGAAGGTTTTGACAGTTTTACCTGAAGTGTACAATCGGGCTGAAAATGCATTTAAAGCAATAAAAAAGTTCCTTTTGGCTCTCACACCTTAAATAAATGTTGTAGACTCAAACTTGTTGCTGTCATTGGTGTATTTTAGCAACCTGAAGATGATTCCAGGATTAATTTCATTGTGCTTTTGCTCATTTTGAAGATTTTGACAGTTTTACCTGAAGTTTACAATCGGGCTGAAAATGCATTTAAAGCAATAAAAAAGTTCCTTTTGGCTCTCACACCTTAACTAAATGTTGTAGACTCAAACATTTTGCTGTCATTAGTGTATTTTAGCAACTTGAAGATGATTCCAGCATTAATTTCATTGTGCTTTTGCTCATTTTGAAGACTTGGACAGTTTCACCTCAAGTGTACAATCAGGGTCTGAAAACGCGTTTAAAGCAATAAAAAGTTCATTTAGGCTCTCACACCTTAACTAAATGTTGTAGACTCAAATTTTTTGCTGTCATTAGTGTATTTTAGCAACTTGAAGATGATTCCATCATTAATTTAATTGTGCTTTTGCTCATTTTGAAGATTTTGACAGTTTCACCTGAAATGTACAATCGGGCTGAAAATGCATTTAAAGCAATAAAAAGATCACTTTGGCTCTCACACCTTAACTAAATGTTGTGGACTAAAACTTTTTGCTGTCATTAGTGTATTTTAGCAACTTGAAGAAGATTCCAGCATTAATTTCATTGTGCTTTTGCTCATTTTGAAGATTTTGACAGTTTCACCTGAAGTGTACAATCGGGCTGAAAATGCATTTAAAGCAATACAAAGTTCATTTTGGCTCTCACACCTTAACTAAATGTTGTAGACTCAAACTTTTTGCTGTCATTAGTGTATTTTAGCAACTTGAAGATGATTCCAGGATTAATTTCATTGTGCTTTTGCTCATTTTGAAGATTTTGACAATTTTACCTGAAGTTTACAATCGGGCTGAAAATGCATTTAAAGCAATAAAAAAGTTCCTTTTGGCTCTCACACCTTAACTAAATGTTGTAGACTCAAACATTGTGCTGTCATTAGTGTATTTTAGCAACTTGAAGATGATTCCAGCATTAATTTCATTGTGCTTTTGCTCATTTTGAAGATTTTGACAGTTTCACCTCAAGTGTACAATCAGGGGCTGAAAACGCGTTTAAAGCAATAAAAAGTTCATTTAGGCTCTCACACCTTAACTAAATGTTGTAGACTCAAATTTTTTGCTGTCATTAGTGTATTTTAGCAACTTGAAGATGATTCCAGCATTAATTTCATTGTGCTTTTGGTCATTTTGAAGATTTTGACATTTTCACCTGAAGTGTACAATCGGGCTGAAAATGCATTTAAAGCAATAAAAAAGTTCCTTTTGGCTCTCACACCTTAACTAAATGTTGTAGACTCAAACATTTTGCTGTCATTAGTGTAGTTTAGCAACTTGAAGATGATTCCAGCATTAATTTCATTGTGCTTTTGCTCATTTTGAAGATTTTGACAGTTTCACCTCAAGTGTACAATCAGGGGCTGAAAACGCGTTTAAAGCAATAAAAAGTTCATTTAGGCTCTCACACCTTAACTAAATGTTGTAGACTCAAATTTTTTGCTGTCATTAGTGTATTTTAGCAACATGAAGATGATTCCAGCATTAATTTCATTGTGCTTTAGCTCATTTTGAAGATTTTGACAGTTTCACCTGAAATGTACAATCGGGCTGAAAATGCATTTAAAGCAATAAAAATATCACTTCGGCTCTCACACCTTAACTAAATGTTGTAGACTCAAAATTTTTGCTGTCATTAGTGTATTTTAGCAACATGAAGATGATTCCAGCATTAATTTCATTGTGCTTTAGCTCATTTTGAAGATTTTGACAGTTTCACCTGAAATGTACAATCGGGCTGAAAATGCATTTAAAGCAATAAAAAGATCACTTTGGCTCTCACACCTTAACTAAATGTTGTGGACTAAAAAAATTTGCTGTCATTAGTGTATATTAGCAACTTGAAGATGATTCCAGAATTAATTTCATTGTGCTTTTGCTCATTTTGAAGATTTTGACAGTTTCACCTAAAATATACAATCGGGCTGAAAATGCATTTAAAGCAATACAAAGTTCATTTTGGCTCTCACACCTTAACTAAATGTTGTAGACTCAAACTTTTTGCTGTCATTAGTGTATTTTAGCAACTTGAAGATGATTCCAGCATTAATTTCATTGTGCTTTTGCTCTTTTTAAAGATTTTGACAGTTTCACCTGAAGTGTACAATTGGGCTGAAAATGCATTTAAAAAAATAAAAAGTTCATTTTGGCTCTCACACCTTAACTAAATGTTGTAGACTCAAACTTTTTGCTGTCATTAGTGTATTTTAACAACTTGAAGATGATTCCAGCATTAATTTCATTGTGCTTTTGCTCATTTTGAAGATTTTGACATTTTCACCTGAAGTGTACAATCGGGCTGAAAATGCATTTAAAGCAATAAAAAGTTCATTTTGGCTCTCACACCTTAACTAAATGTTGTAGACTCAAATTTTTTGCTGTCATTGGTGTATTTTAGCAACCTGAAGATGATTCCAGGATTAATTTCATTGTGCTTTTGCTCATTTTGAAGATTTTGACAGTTTTACCTGAAGTGTACAATCAGGGGCTGAAAACGTGTTTAAAGCAATAAAAAGTTCATTTAGGCTCTCACACCTTAACTAAATGTTGTAGACTCAAACTTTTTGCTGTCATTAGTGTATATTAGCAACTTGAAGATGATTCCAGAATTAATTTCATTGTGCTTTTGCTCATTTTGAAGATTTTGACAGTTTCACCTAAAATATACAATCGGGCTGAAAATGCATTTAAAGCAATACAAAGTTCATTTTGGCTCTCACACCTTAACTAAATGTTGTAGACTCAAACTTTTTGCTGTCATTAGTGTATTTTAGCAACCTGAAGTTGATTCCAGCATTAATTTCATTGTGCTTTTGCTCATTTTGAAGATTTAGACAGTTTCACCTGAAGTGTACAATCAGGGGCTGAAAACGCGTTTAAAGCAATACAAAGTTCATTTAGGCTCTCACACCTTAACTAAATGTTGTAGACTCAAACTTTTTGCTGTCATTAGTGTATTTTAGTAACTTGAAGATGATTCCAGCATTAATTTCATTGTGCTTTTGCTCATTTTGAAGATTTTGACAGTTTCACCTAAAATATACAATCGGGCTGAAAATGCATTTAAAGCAATACAAAGTTCATTTTGGCTCTCACACCTTAACTAAATGTTGTAGACTCAAACTTTTTGCTGTCATTAATGTATTTTAGCAACCTGAAGATGATTCCAGCATTAATTTCATTGTGCTTTTGCTCATTTTGAAGATTTTGACAGTTTCACCTGAAGTGTACAATCGGGCTGAAAATGCATTTAAAGCAATACAAAGTTCATTTTGGCTCTCACACCTTAACTAAATGCTGTAGACTCAAACTTTTTGCTGTCATTAGTGTATTTTAGCAACTTGAAGAAGATTCCAGCATTAATTTCATTGTGCTTTTGCTCATTTTGAAGATTTTGACAGTTTCACCTGAAGTGTACAATCAGGGGCTGAAAACGTGTTTAAAGCAATAAAAAGTTCATTTAGGCTCTCACACCTTAACTAAATGTTGTAGACTCAAACTTTTTGCTGTCATTAGTGTATATTAGCAACTTGAAGATGATTCCAGAATTAATTTCATTGTGCTTTTGCTCATTTTGAAGATTTTGACAGTTTCACCTAAAATATACAATCGGGCTGAAAATGCATTTAAAGCAATACAAAGTTCATTTTGGCTCTCACACCTTAACTAAATGTTGTAGACTCAAACATTTTGCTGTCATTAGTGTATTTTAGCAACTTGAAGATGATTCCAGCATTAATTTCATTGTGCTTTTGCTCATTTTGAAGATTTTGACAGTTTCACCTCAAGTGTACAATCAGGGGCTGAAAACGCGTTTAAAGCAATAAAAAGTTCATTTAGGCTCTCACACCTTAACTAAATGTTGTAGACTCAAAATTTTTGCTGTCATTAGTGTATTTTAGCAACATGAAGATGATTCCAGCATTAATTTCATTGTGCTTTAGCTCATTTTGAAGATTTTGACAGTTTCACCTGAAATGTACAATCGGGCTGAAAATGCATTTAAAGCAATAAAAAGATCACTTTGGCTCTCACACCTTAACTAAATGTTGTGGACTAAAACTTTTTGCTGTCATTAGTGTATTTTAGCAACTTGAAGAAGATTCCAGCATTAATTTCATTGTGCTTTTGCTCATTTTGAAGATTTTGACAGTTTCACCTGAAGTGTACAATCAGGGGCTGAAAACGTGTTTAAAGCAATAAAAAGTTCATTTAGGCTCTCACACCTTAACTAAATGTTGTAGACTCAAACTTTTTGCTGTCATTAGTGTATTTTAACAACTTGAAGATGATTCCAGCATTAATTTCATTGTGCTTTTGCTCATTTTGAAGATTTTGACATTTTCACCTGAAGTGTACAATCGGGCTGAAAATGCATTTAAAGCAATAAAAAGTTCATTTTGGCTCTCACACCTTAAATAAATGTTGTAGACTCAAATTTTTTGCTGTCATTTGTGTATTTTAGCAACCTGAAGATGATTCCAGGATTAATTTCATTGTGCTTTTGCTCATTTTGAAGATTTTGACAGTTTTACCTGAAGTGTACAATCGGGCTGAAAATGCATTTAAAGCAATAAAAAGATCATTTAGAATCTCACACCGTAACTAAATGTTGTAGACTCAAACTTTTTGCTGTCATTAATGTATTTTAGCAACCTGAAGATGATTCCAGCATTAATTTCATTGTGCTTTTGCTCATTTTGAAGATTTTGACAGTTTCACCTGAAGTGTACAATCGGGCTGAAAATGCATTTAAAGCAATAAAAAGTTACTTTTGGCTCTCACACCTTAAATAAATGTTGTAGACTCAAATTTTTTGCTGTCATTGGTGTATTTTAGCAAACTAAAGATGATTCCAGGATTAATTTCATTGTGCTTTTGCTCATTTTGAAGGTTTTGACAGTTTTACCTGAAGTGTACAATCGGGCTGAAAATGCATTTAAAGCAATAAAAAAGTTCCTTTTGGCTCTCACACCTTAAATAAATGTTGTAGACTCAAACTTGTTGCTGTCATTGGTGTATTTTAGCAACCTGAAGATGATTCCAGGATTAATTTCATTGTGCTTTTGCTCATTTTGAAGATTTTGACAGTTTTACCTGAAGTTTACAATCGGGCTGAAAATGCATTTAAAGCAATAAAAAAGTTCCTTTTGGCTCTCACACCTTAACTAAATGTTGTAGACTCAAACATTTTGCTGTCATTAGTGTATTTTAGCAACTTGAAGATGATTCCAGCATTAATTTCATTGTGCTTTTGCTCATTTTGAAGACTTGGACAGTTTCACCTCAAGTGTACAATCAGGGTCTGAAAACGCGTTTAAAGCAATAAAAAGTTCATTTAGGCTCTCACACCTTAACTAAATGTTGTAGACTCAAATTTTTTGCTGTCATTAGTGTATTTTAGCAACTTGAAGATGATTCCATCATTAATTTAATTGTGCTTTTGCTCATTTTGAAGATTTTGACAGTTTCACCTGAAATGTACAATCGGGCTGAAAATGCATTTAAAGCAATAAAAAGATCACTTTGGCTCTCACACCTTAACTAAATGTTGTGGACTAAAACTTTTTGCTGTCATTAGTGTATTTTAGCAACTTGAAGAAGATTCCAGCATTAATTTCATTGTGCTTTTGCTCATTTTGAAGATTTTGACAGTTTCACCTGAAGTGTACAATCGGGCTGAAAATGCATTTAAAGCAATACAAAGTTCATTTTGGCTCTCACACCTTAACTAAATGTTGTAGACTCAAACTTTTTGCTGTCATTAGTGTATTTTAGCAACTTGAAGATGATTCCAGCATTAATTTCATTGTGCTTTTGCTCATTTTGAAGATTTTGACAGTTTCACCTGAAGTGTACAATCAGGCTGAAAATGCATTTAAAGCAATAAAAAGTTCATTTTGGCTCTCACACCTTAACTAAATGTTGTAGACTCAAACTTTTTGCTTTCATTAGTGTATTTTAGCAACTTGAAGATGATACCAGCATTAATTTCATTGTGCTTTTGCTCATTTTGAAGATTTTGACAGTTTCACCTAAAGTATACAATCGGGCTGAAAATGCATTTAAAGCTATACAAAGTTCATTTTTGCTCTCACACCTTAACTAAATGTTGTAGACTCAAACTTTTTGCTGTCATTAGTGTATTTTAGTAACTTGAAGATGATTCCAGCATTAATTTAATTGTGCTTTTGCTCATTTTGAACAATTTGACAGTTTCACCGGAAGTGTACAATCAGGTGCTGAAAACGCGTTTACAGCAATAAAAAGTTCATTTTGGCTCTCACACCTTAACTAAATGTTGTAGACTCAAACTTTTTGCTGTCATTAGTGTATTTTACTAACCTGAAGTTGATTCCAGCATTAATTTCATTGTGCTTTTGCTCATTTTGAAGATTTAGACAGTTTCACCTGAAGTGTACAATCGGGCTAAAAATGCATTTAAAGCAAAAAAAAGTTATTTTTGGCTCTCACACCTTTACTAAATGTTGTAGACTCAAACTTTTTGCTGTCATTAGTGTATTTTAGCAACTTGAAGATGATTCAAGCATTAATTTTATTGTGCTTTTGCTCATTTTGAAGAATTTGACAGTTCACCTGAAGTGTACAATCGGGCTGAAAATGCATTTAAAGCAATACAAAGTTCATTTTGGCTCTCACACCTTAACTAAATGTTGTAGACTCAAACTGCAAAGAAAAGGGGACACTTGGTTCCACATCTCGTCCACACGACCCGCCAGATCTGCCTCAGGCTCAGCGGTCCCACCACCTGAGGACCACCTGACGACCCGACCGGAAAACCACGTCTACTGATCCAGTGTCCAGTTTTCCCTATTGAGGACATCATTCAACAAAGATTGAGTCACATTTACGGGCAGAATAATCCCGGTGACCAATCCTAGGACCTCGGGCAGTCTACCCTGGGGTCCTCAAAGAAGCTGACAACGCCATTTTCTCATTCAACAAAGAACATCATCTCGAGATGGCTTCAAAGTGGGAACGCATCTCCATCTGCTGCTACAACACGACACTCTTTCTCATATAGATTTTTCTGCCAATCTGGTATCTCTGGAAGCCCCCCTCAATACAACCTTGAACGTAACCACAACACATCGTATTAAGCGAGGTATTGATTCTCCACTCATTCCCTGGATCATATCCTGGACTTATAATAACTCCATAACAGTGACAGTGGCCCCAAACACGAACACCTCTGTTAGAATTCCCATTAGGTCTTTGAAGGGATTTAGGAACACTAAGCAGACTAAAGGGGAAGACTGGGTAAAATACTGGTGGTATTTGACAGGACATGTTTTACGGCGAGACTGGAGTGCTTTTATAACTACCCAGGACGGAAGTCACTGGCCACCGGGAACTAGTGAGGAGGCTATTTTCTTTAGCAAAAGGGTAACACTGAGAAAACTGGGAGGTCAACTCGAATTGACTTTTGCTCTTCCCGATGGAAATATACGGCCGCCTAATGCAACTCTATATAACACCTCCTGTTGGGGATTATTACTATGGGCATGGTTCTCCGGAGCTGACCCCTATTTTCCCATTTTGGTTTGTGTCAATAAGACTATGGGTAACTTAGAACAACCAAAAATGACTAATTACATGAAGGTGACCGGGGTGAAAGCTGTTAGCGTACCGCTCGATAGTGTAGATGAGTGGTTCCGTGTTACGACAGGGTTGTCCGGCAGCAGTAACAATTGGCTACTGCTGGCTAACGAAGCGGCCCGCCACTAACGAAAACTTGTGTGGTATGCGTAGGACCACGAGTAATCCCTGCTAAAATAGAGGATCACTGTGTAATGGAATTTATTAATAAAACTGTCCCCGATGTCAATTGCTCTAAATGGGATAAGGTGTATCCCCTCGTAAAATGGCAGAAAAACAAACCAATATTTTCATACGGTAAAGTTGCGGATGGTAATTTCTCATGTATTAAAATGTCAGGAACAGGAGAACAATTGGGAGAACTAAATCACATCACTCACTGCATTTCGGCAATAGACGTTGGACAAATGTTCCAACCTCAATCGAGAGGGGACATGTGGTGGTGGTGTGGCGATAACAGAATATTTGATAAGTTGCCTTTGAATAAAACAGGATATTGTGCTCTCATCACCCTCCTACTGCCAGTACAAATCTATCCCACCTCTGTTGATAACCTTTTAAATATGATTGATAATTGGGAACCCAAATTTCCTCCTTCTTTTCGAAAAACCAAACGGTCCTCTTGGCAAGAGCAGAATGTTCCCACTTACATTGATGCAATTGGAGTACCAAGAGGTGTGCCAGATGAGTACAAATTAGCTGATCAAGTACTCTCAGGGTTTGAATCTACAATTTGCTGGTGGTGCACCATTAACAAAAACGTAGACAGGATTAATTATGTACATTATAATGTACAAAGGCTGGGAAATTGGACTCAAAGTGGTTTTGAGGCTGTACACGGCCAGTTGGCTGCCACAACTTTGATTGCATTCCAAAACCGAATTGCACTAGATATGTTGTGGCAGAAAAGGGCGGAGTCTGCTCAATGTTTGGAGATTAGTGTTGCACCTTCATTCCTAACAACACTGCACCCGATGGAAGTTTGACTATTGCAATTGAAAGGCTGCGTACACTCAATAAGAAAATGAAAGAACATTCAGGTGTGGATACTTCTGTATGGGATAATTGGATGGATGTGTTTGGGCGCTATAAAACTTTAGTTTCCTCTATTTTAATATCGGTCTCTGTATTTGCTGCTTTGTTAACCACATGCGGATGTTGCTGTATTCCATGTATTTGTTCCCTTTGCCAAAGAATTATTACCACTGCTATTGAAAAACAGGACATACAAAATAAGTCTTCTTATATGATGATTGAGTCTATCGCTCCCCCAAAGGAGCCCACTGTTGCGACATCCGACGAAGAGGACGAAGATCCCGCTGTAATTTTTATATGAAATGATTTTCTGTTTATGTTGGACTCTTTTGAGCCCGACTGAGGGAATGTTGACATTTTGTTGTTTCAATTTAATTATAACTGTTTTGATTTTAGTTATAACTGTTTAGATGTAGTCATAACTGTATTAACTTACTCAGTATAGCTTGATGAGTGTACTAAATGTGACGGAACGTTTGAAGATTCTTTCTTCCTCTTATCTGAGGAAGAGAGTGTGTTAAAAAAGGTTTCCTGTGCAAAGCTGTGTTTGATCTGTGGATGTGGTGTCACAATTTCTGCTCATTTTTAAAGGACCTTGTCTGGTTCCACATCAATGGGCCAGTATCTGGGTTTAAACTCCATGTGTTTTAATGATATGCTGTAAAAATGTAAAAGTCTTATCTGCTTCCTTCTGTCGTCATGTGTATTGAACTCAGGACTGGGAGAAAAGGTGGGGGGCTGAAAGTCCGCTGAAAGAAGACGCAAGCGAGGAGCAGTTTGTGCTTTTATAAACCCGCTGTGTCCAGAATATTCTGCAAAATAAATCCTTCGAAGGAAACCTGATTCACCGATCTCCATTCTGATTTCTGATCTACGAAACACGCGGAAAACTTAAGGATCGTTTTCCAACAGTACTCACAGATAAGGATGGCGTGGCCGAAAAGTCCAATGCAATGTCCCAATTTATTTGAAAATAAGTCACAAAATTCACAAAGTTGTTCACAAAATGGTTTGCCGCCAAAAAACTGTTGCTCTCCCTACCTACCAGATCCCAACTCACGCCTAAGACACCGATGCTGGCCCCTTTTAACCATCCAGGCTCCTCCCCTAAGCCAATTAATTTATATAATAGCCGTTTTATCCATCAACACTACATTCCAATAATCAACAGTAATATAAATAATTATAGAAAAATAAGATTGTTTAACCTTGCGTATCCCTGCACCCTCAGTCTGCTCAGGAACAAAAATTATATTATAGTGTTGTAAAACCCGGTATTTTGCCGTGACGTCACTACCGGCGTCCCGCGCATGACGCAACAAAATCCGGAAGTTACCGACAATCCTCGGTTTGACAGTCCAGGCATGTAAACGTAGGGCAAATACTAAGAAAAAGTTTGGGCAACACGAGGACAATAGCGTAGACGGTGGTTTAACGGCTAGACTAGCGTGGCCCCAATACAGATGACCGGCCAAACGTGTGGAGAAACGTAACGTGCAAATGTGTGTGTGGAGTTAATGTGGTTGACAGCATTTCCTACAGCACCTGATGAAGCTACTCCGTCACAAACAAATGGTAATTTTCGCTGTCTTGCTCAAGGACACCACAGCTGTGTGTCCGGCAGCCGGCATTTGTAACAATTAAATACGCTTTGGTTGGAATTCAATTCCAAAGATAAGATTGCTCTCACTAGATACTGGTTGGTCATGATGATTCTGGCGTTACCGCTATACAGAGCTGGCCCAAAAAAACACAACAGAAATTTTTAGCACTTGATGTTTATTCAAAATGTTGAGTGCAAATTACACATTTAACACTGATTTAACATTTCCTTGATTTTCATTAAAATACATGCCAGACAATTCAGTTTCAGTTAGTATCAGATTATCATTTAGACTGTAATAGTGTCAGTGTTGGATGACAGTCCACAAATTCATTAGAATTCTGCCGTTACAGTATATCAGCATCACAATCACAACACCTAAATTAAATGTCAGTGTCTTACTGTCATCCAAGAATAAAAATCATACAAAGGACATCCTACACAACGTTTTGTTCTTACATGTATATGAAACTCAAATCTCAAGGTGCAGCAATGGAGTCATTGTCCAACTCTTTACCTTGTGGCTGCAATCAAAGACAAAACAGTGATTAAAAATCATCAAATTCAAACTACAGTAAAATGGGTATAGTGTTTTACTCAGTATTGTGCATACAGCTATCAGTTAAAGTCGATCTTTGTATGTACTCGTTCACATAACAAAAGCAAATGTAACTTCTAATGTGAATGCAACACATCAAGATGTGACAAGCATGTGCACAAAGCATAATGTTGAGTGAAATGCACTAAATATGACGTCATAACAATGTTCACAAGTAATGTAGTCCACAGATGAACGTGATATACTGTATTTTATCATAAGATTAAAAAAAGTATAAATATTAGGCTAAGTTCACGTGTGATAACCAACTCGGATTTTTTTGTTAAAGATGATCTTTGTATGCACTCGTTCACATAACAACAGCAAATGCGACTTCTAACGTGAACGCAATGCGTCACGAAGCTGTGACATGCATGTGCACAAAGCACAATGTTGAGTAACATGCACAAAAGGTGATACCACACGCTAGTGTTTACGGAAGTAAATATGGTCTGGCGTGTAGTGACTCATCCTTTTATGTTGACAGAGCAACTATGCAGGAGGAGGTAGAAATATTTTAGGGAAATGAGGCAATGCTTTTCTATCTCCTCATTTCATAAAGACATCTACTAAGGATGATGTCACGTCATTGCCACACGTATGGCTGAAATACTTCTATCACCACAAATGTAAACTTGATGCTTCATGTTTCAAGTGGAATTAAATTAGAAACAAATAGCCGTCACTTTACCGCGGAAGGGTTTGTGTGTCCCAATGATCTGAGGTGCTAAGTTGTGCTGGGGTTTTATACCCCTGGCAGGGTCACCCATGGTAAACAGGTCCTAAGTGAGGCCAGACAAAATACGGCTCAAAAAACCCTTATGACGAGTCAGAAATTTGGACCACGTCACCGGGGGCCCCCTCTGGCCTGGATGTGGGACTCAAAGGTGAGCGTCTGTACCCATGGACAGCCCGAAAAGGCAACGTGGGTCCCCCTTCCCATGGAGTCATTGCCTGTGGGAGGGGTTAAAGGGGTCAGGTGCTGTGTGAGCTGGGTGGCTGCCAAAAGCGGGGGACCTTGGCTGTCCGATCCCCGACTACAGAAGCTAGCTCTTGGACCATAGAATGTCACCTCTCTGGTGGGGAAATAGCCTGAGCTGGTGTGCGAGGCAGAGCAGTTCCGACTAGACCTAGTCAGACTTTCCTCCACAAACAACTTGGGCTCTGGCACCAGTCCTCTCGAGAGGGGATGGACTCTCTTCCACTCTGGAGTTGCCCACGGTAAGAGGCACAGAGTGGGCATACTTATTGCCCCCCGGCTTGGTGTCTGTACATAGGAGCTTACCCCCGGGGATGAGAAGGTAGCCTCCCTCCACCTCTGGGTAGGGGAACGAGTCCTGACTTTTGTTTGTGCCTAAGCACAAAACAACAGTTCAGAGTACCCACCGTTTTTGCAGTCCTTGGAGGAGATGCTGGGGAGCACTCCCGCTGGGGACTCGCTCGTTCTGCTCGGGGACTTTAATGCTCATGTGGGCAATGACAATGAGACCTGGAGGAGCATGATTGGGAGGAATGGGTGGGGTGCAATCTCCGGGTCAGGAATAAGATCCTACCCCTAGATCCCAGTTAAAAGCTGCCGAAATGAGTTTTATCCGCAGGGTGTCCGGGCTCTCCCTTAGGGATAGGGTGAGAAGCACAGTCATCCAGGAGGGGCTCAGAGTAGAGCTGCTGCTCCTCCAAGTTGAGAGGATCCAGTTGAGGTGGCTTGGGCATCTGGTTAGAATGCCTCTTGGACGCCTCCCTGGTGAGGTGTTCCGGGCATGTCCTACAGGGAGGAGGCCCCGGGGATGACCCAGGACACGCCATTTCTCTCAGCTGGCCTGGGAGCACCTTGGGATCCCTTTGGAGGAGCTAGATAAGGTGGCTGGGGAGAGTTAAGTCTGGGCTTCCTTGCTGAAGCTGCTGCCCCCAAGACCCAACCTCGGATAAGCGGTATTTAATGGATGGATGGATGGACAAATATAAAGTCAACACTGTGAAACAACTTTGCTGTTCACGGATGATCAGTAGTCTACCTGCCAAGCACTCTCTCCCACCCGCACGGTATGCATATCGGGCTTTTGACGTGTAGTGTCAGATATGTATGGATGAGCGAACAATGCAGTTTGAACATTGCATCGCAAACCTATCCGATTTATATCTACAGATAAACGAGGCCCAGGTCAGATTCGGGGAAAACAAATCTGAATTGTACTGTTCACACAGTATACTGCATGAAAAAAAAATGAAAAAAGATAAATGCCAAAAATGGACAAAAAATTCAGAATTGAGCTGCAGACTGAGCGTGTTGATGCAAAAGTAAACACAAAGGTTTTCTTCATGCCATCTCAGTTTATGTACAGAAAAAAATGTAAAATATGAGGATATGATGTTTATGTTATGCCTATTAATTAAATAACACATGTTACCTTCACAAAGATCTGATGGGGCAGGAAACGTCTGAGGTTGTATACATTGGTTGTACAGCGAGCCACGCTGAGGCTGAGTTGTGGTAACATTTGATAACCCGCAATCAGTGGATAATAGTTATAGAGCATCTGCTGCTTTGAACCAGGAAGTATACGGAGATGCACCTGCACACAACAACAAAAACACAGTATTAAATCCCAAAATAAGAAAATGAGTGAGAATGAAGAGTGAAAGAGACATTAATTGAAGGACAGAAAACTAAATTCTATCATGAGCACACATAGTTTGGTATAACCTTATTTTTTGCTCAAAAATACTTTTTCTGAACAGTAAGATTCTAGAAGTGGACTGTTCCATTAATGCCATGAGGCCTGAAAAAGTAGTTGCCCCTTTTCTGATATATTTTTTTGCATATATAGCACGTTTCAGAAAATGCCAATCGTGCAATTTTAGTATCTCACAAGTACAAAATGCAATTTCTAAATGATGATGTTATTTCTTAATGGGATGGGTTAAAATCAAACTTTTATGCTTGGAGTTGAAAAAGTAACTGCCCATCTTCTTAAATAAAACCCATCCAGTATCATGATTCGGATTGCACACGATTCGCGGATTGGTTGGTGAAATTCCTGAGCCTGAACTTTTTCCGGTGAGCAGTGTTGCAGTGTCCAACGTGCCGATTCGTTGTTCGTCCAACATCAAGCCATTACTATTCAATTCGTCGCTGTGGATAGACTAGGCATTTGGGAAACTCATGAAATTCCCGATGGCCAGTCCTCCCCAAATGTCAGGTCATCTCTTTCATTATCCATTTATATTATGTATAGTACAGTATAGCACTGCGGGTTGCAGTCCCCTCTAGTGCTGAAGCTATCAAATATTTTGGTATCCAAATATCCTACGGTCGATATATATATCACACATATATATATGTATATATGTATATATATATACACATATACATATACATACATATATATACATATATATATATACATATATATATACATATATATATACATATATATATATACATATACATATATACATATATATATATACATATACATATATACATATATACATATATACATATATATATATACATATACATATATACATATATATATATATATATATATATACATATATATATATATATACATATATATATACATATATATATACATATACATATACATATATATACATATATATATATACATATACATATATATATATATACATATACATATATATACATATATATATATATATACATATACATATATATATATATATACATATACATATATACATATACATATATATATACATATATATATATATACATATACATATATACATATATACATATATATATACATATATATATACATATATATATATATATACATATAGCAATTAAAAAAGTGAAAACAATGGCTGTACATATATTTCAGTTTTTCTCAATGAGCTTCTTCAAAACAGCATGATTTTACCTGTTTTAGTCCAGAAAACATGAAGGATTCGGATGGTTCGACAGCTATCTGCACCTCCTGTACCAGAGCTGTTCTGTTCTCTATATGGAAACAAACTGGAAGGGACTCTCGGACTCTCCCAAAAGGAGGGATATCTACGACAATTTGAAGACAACACATGGCACAAAAGAGTGGATATGCATTCATTAGTCTATTACACAGTCACATCTACTCCATTATTGGCCCACACATTGGCACTTAATTTTATAGTTTTAGATTTTTTAAAAATCTGTTGGTGGTAAAACTACCCCCATGACTCCTCATGAAAAGACTCAGTAGTGATTTTAGGCTTGTTTTCTGATGGTTTTTGCAGATTTTGGAACAACCACTCTTAGGTTGAAACTATGTGAGCTTGACGACGACAATGTGAGAATGACACCAGCCCAATTTTCACTTTGGTAAAATAGTTATTCTATGTTATTTTCTGGTGAAAGCTGATGAATTATTCAAAATAAAACAAAATGGGATGGACAAAGCGACAGAGCTCTGATTTGCAGCGATAATTTCCAGAAGAGGGCATTTTACATATTTTTGCTGGTCTGTCATTTGTCGACGAACAGTGCCCCCCTTCTGTTATCGTCAGTCCACAATTTTGCCGAACCAACCAGTAATCGTCAGTCCGTCGTTTTTTTACCCATGCTTCCGTCTTCACTTCGTCACAACTATTTTAGGACCGACCTACAAAGGTAGGTGTTAGATAAATGTTTCTTAATTATCCCATATTTAGTCTTTTATTAATTACAAAGCATTTATTCAACATTGTGAATTTATTCAACATTGTAACCTCTGTTTAAACTGTGCGAGTTGGAGTCAACTGCAGTCACGAAGCTTCATCACAAGACAAGTGGCCGGAACATTTTTATGGTTGAGAAGCTTTTAGTGTTAAGGAATGTTTGAAATGTTTGCATTGTTGCTTGTGTAGTGACTAATTTCTGTAAATGATTCAGAGCAGTAATGTCCATGTGATAGGTCAACCCAATAAAAAGAGGAAAAACGACAGAATGTGTCAGAATGGGCAGGAGATTGTGATATGCACATCTCTGTTCATTCTCCTCGCGAGTAATAAGAATATATATCTCTTGTCTTCCTTCCACGTCTGTTTATTAAATGTTCTAGGTTGAATGAACCTGATAGTGGGCATTCCGTCAATATTGACGGACAGTCCGTTAGTCCATCACTTGCGTCATTAGTCTTTTAAGTCAAAAAAAAAAAAAAGCACTTCCCCTTCGTCGACTGCTGCCAAGTAAACAAGTAAACACAATATAAACAATTCACATTCACAAGAACTCACACAATTCTTGTAGTTTAACATGTTATTCACTCCACTCGAAAACAACCTCAATCAACCAATCAATCAATAAATCACCAGTATCATGTATTATGAACCCCCCAGTCTGAATTTCACAGCAATGTGCATCAACAAGTAGTCTATTGTTGCATGCTGTGTCGTTCTGCAAGCGAAGTTTCAGTCTCATCCAGAGTCAACCATTTATCAGCGCACTGATGAAATTTCTCCCAGTGCAGAGGAGAAAAGACGTGGACAAGATAGTTTGGAGCTCTCCATGCAAGCCGGCGAGACTTCATTCTTCGACGAGCCGCTCACTCGACCAATGAAAGGCAAACACGCTTAGGACCGCCCCCTCATTTGAATAACATTTCGTCCTGGCAGTATGGACCAGAACTGCCAAAATTCAAAATAAATGACTAAATAAAAAAATAACAAATAAATAAATGACTAAATAAATTAATAAATGACTAAAAGTGAAAATAACGGATATAAAAAAATATAATTAAAAAAATAATTAAATTACGCAAATTACGTCATCACACTGGCTGTAAAACAGCCAATTTTAATGTCAAATTGCAGGATTACATGTGCACAACTTTTGGTAGTAGACATGCAATTACAATGTACTTTAGAAGAGTGCAAAATGTGGTTGGCTCCCCGATGTATGGAATGAAGATGAATAATAAGTGGCCTTGGCTGATGGCCAAATGGGGGTCCGTCGACGACGCACAGTCCGTTACTCCCGACTGACTGCCTACACCTCTGATCATTTCTATGAATCCTTTTTTTTTATTTTTCTTTCTTGGTCGGAGGTTGAAATTAAATGGCTTACTTTAATCAGGATCCATGGCCACCTTCCTTTGGAGAAATGTCATATTTGCACTTTCGTTTGTGGTTCTGCCTTGAACATCTATGCAGCTGCTTGGGCTCAACTAACGGACGCCTCCTTTGTGGATATTGTCATCCCAGTAAGAGGGTTACAGACTTCATTGCCATCCTACTGTGAGCGACCAAGGCTCCCCACAGAGCTGGCAACACAGCCGCAGTGATAGCCCTCACACTGCGACCAACAAGGCTTCTGCAGAGGACTGTTGACAGATAGCCTGGTGGCAGTGAGCACGACCAGCCTTTGTCGTTGATCGACGGCGACATGGACATTGGCTTCTGTAGACACGCTGTCAATCCAACAAACGGCCTCTCCTCCGGGCTCTCATGATCACTGGCGGCCAACAAATGCTGTGGAACTTGTATACCAGCGAGGGACACCGGTCTTCCCGGGGGGTGCCTTTTTCGCAGCCAATAAGCACTGTGAATTGGGTACACCAGTTGTAACCCGGATAGGAATAGCACTGACTATTAAGCAAATCTTATTAGCTTTTCTGCTTAGAATTAACATTACCTTTTACTGGCTTTCTGTCTTTGTATTGAGATTGCTAGTTCCCCTTGACGTCACTTTGCCGGTGTTCATGTGGTCACGTGATACAGTGTGCCTAGTACGTACTCTTGCGGTCACATGATGTAGCGCGTCCAGTACGGGCAGGTTAATTCTTTTACCGCCAAAAACGTTAATTGATGTTAAGGAAACGCCCACCGATTCCGCCAATAATGTAAATTTACTTCAACTATGGGTTTTTTCTCAATGGTCAGTGCAATGTCTTGTGCAGCTCTGGTTTGTGAATGGGGTGGAAAAATAAAAAAAACATGCACCAGTTATGGCCAACAGATGGCAGCATTGTATCTCTTTTCAATGGGCTCCCGTGTACTAAATTACATGAAAACATGGCGGTTCTTAGGAACTGAAACGTTTTCAAGGATACCGTGAATGATCAAAGCGTTTGTCACATTAAAGCCCAATCCCAATACCGCCCCTTACCCCTCCTCTCGTCCCTCCCCTTTATGAATGTGCGTACACGCGGACAAAGGAGTTTCTCAATTCTCCGTAAAATGTAGGGGTAGGGTTAGAGACGAGGGCTGCAGGTCCCTTTTCACGAAGATAAATCCAGATCTCCCTCGGGTTCTCCCTTACTACGCCCACTCAGCAACACGTAAATGTAATTACGCTAATAGTTATTGAATGGCATAGTAATGATAGTGATTTTATATACTTTGGCAGAAATAAGCACAGTTGTGTGTTTTGGTAAATGCTCGCTATTGTCGCGTCCGTTACGTCACAACCAGCACGCAGATGGGCGGCTCGAGGTAACAATGTAGCAGATTGGATAGCAATAGTACGTTCCCAATTCCTAGAGGGATTTTTTTGTCTTTGCTTCCGCAAGAAGTAGAAGGGAGAGGGAAGAGATAAACGAGACAAAGGGTGCTGGGTGAAGAGAAAGTAATGGGATTGGGCCTAAATCTAATTCACAGAGCGTCCCTAAAAAAAAAAATATTCGTGTCAAAGTCACTGTTGTGCAGAAAATGGATATTTTCACAAAAAGCTTGTTTTCTCCTTATTTTTTTATTTTTTCGCTTGGTGTCACTCATATTACCTATATTCCAATGGTGATTACTAAAGAATAGAATAAGGAATAATCATAAGGTTTTTTTCTACTGAAAGAATGGAATACAATCTTTCATATGGTATCCACCATGTTTACGTAGTCATAGCACACAATATTTTGTTTGCCTTGAAAGATGAGTTCAAATGTTTGAAATGGCTGGCACTGTAGGGGTTGTCTTTTTGAAAACGTTTGGCAGTAAAAGAGTTAAACAGCGAAAGTAATTGGCACTGGTACACGCTGAGGAGCCGACCAACCGAGCTCTGACTGAGCAGTATAGAGCGCTGAGTCAACAAAACGCTGAGCGATTGAGACCAGGCAGAATTGGACTTTATCCTTTGGTTGTTTTTTTTCGTCCTCTTTTTCATTGTTTTTTTTCCTTGTGGACACTGTGTGCTCTGTTATTGCCTGAATTTTTTTTTTTTAATGAAGTAAAATGAACCTTAAGTCCACGAGCTAGCCGCCTGCATGAACCTCCCTGTTCAATGTGAAATAATTTATCGAGGTTAGGTAGAGTAAAGCTAAATAATCATTACCCTTTCGTTATCTTGGCCCTGGTTAATGCACTGATCTGAATATATGACTGGATATGCAGACTACTATATGTTACACATACAGGCATTTAGTGTAGGGGCGGGGGTGGGGTTCGTGAAGTAAGTGATTAAGGTTTCCACTTTTTGAAAAATCCCTTAGTGGATCCTCTCAGTGTATATTTAATCTTTTCAAGTTAAAAATAAATAAATAAATAAACATGGTGTCCTTAAGCCACAAAGAAATAGGATATTTGGGAGACTTCCAGTGCAATAATAAACAACGTCTTGCCAGCAAAGATGTGAAGGCTACAATTTCCTTTAGAGTATAATTTAATGCAAGAGTAGTGTCTGGCACACCAAATATCGCTACCAACAGGGAAGATTGTAAAGTTACTTGAAGTACAACAGACATAATACCAAAATATCCAGTCCAAAAATCAAATAGTTTGGGACACGAATAAAACATATGACTAAGGTTACAGGGAGATGACATTTTTTACATATAGCCGCAACAACTGGATACATTTCAGAGTTTAGTTTTAGAAAAATGGACCTTATTTAAAATCTTAAATTGGATAAATCCCAAACTAGCGCAGGAGGTGGTAGTACGTATGCTATTAATAGCACACTACTACCAGTAGTCCTCATCAATTCGTATCCCCAAGTCTTTCTCCCATGAATTCTTAATCTTGTCACCCACTCGGTCGCCCAAGGACAAACTAAAATTACAAATGCCAGAGATCGTTCCCCTTCAGTGGATTAATAAAGAGCACTTCTTCTTCCCGCCTAGGCGGAATAGAAGGAAAACCAGCAAAAGTTTTCGAAACAAAATCACGAACCTGAAAATAACAAAACAAACTGAGGGAGGTCACAGGTGACAAACAAGCTAGCAAAATTGGCAAAGATATTATACACAAATTAATTCCTAAATTGTTTAATACCCTTTTCATGACACCCTAAAAATACCGGATCCAAACACGATGGAGGAAATAAGTAGTTGTTATAGATTGGACCCGAAGAAGAAGCCTTATAGGTAAAAAGGAATATATTAGAGCATATCGAGAAGAACCCTTGCATGCTGAAAGTTCCAACTTACACCATGCGAAGTCAGGGGCATTTAACCAAAAGCTTTGTGTACATGAGCCGTCCAATAATAGAATTGAAAATTAGGTAATGCCAAACCACCACTCAATTTACAACTTTGCAGCAAAGTTTTCGGAACCCTAAATAAAAATGAAATAATCTTATCCAGAGAATCAATAAAAGTGTTTCGGCAACCAAAGAAGGATTGACTGAAATAGAAAAAGAAAATGTTGGTAAAATAATCATTTTCATCAATCATAAAGTGGGTGGATGTGTGAAATGTAGTCATTTAAAACTATTTCGTTTTTTTTAGCGGGGGGAATTTTAGTGCTGACATAATTTTTACATATAAACCTAAGTACCAATGTTCATCCCATTCAAGTGTCTCTAATAAAGGAACCCCAACTGTAATGGCAAGTTTGCTCTATATTGTTTATTTGGTTGTAACTAACATAACTATGAGATTTATTTTTCAAAAATAATTTCCAGTTTAATACATTTTGTAAAAACTTTATGTAGATATACGCCGCCATTGCTATTTATGTCGCAACGCGTTCAGTGCGTAGTGACGTAGAATAGCGGCTGGCTCTCTGCCGAGCAATGTGAAATGCCAATAAAGAAAGCAGGTAAGCCTCTGTAGCGTTCCTAAAGGGACAATCAAAACTCTTGACTGCGTCTGGTGAATGACGAGAGCACGGCGTGGGGGAAAGTGACGCCCAATTCACACTGTCTGCGGAACCGAAAAATTCAGTGTGTGTGTTGCATGAGCTGTATTAAATAAGAAGTGATTTTTGAAAAATAAATCTCATAGTTATGTTAGTGACAACTAAATAAATAATATAGAGCAAACTGTAATTACAGTCAGGGTTCCTTTTAAGGTGGTCTTAAGTAGAGATGTCCCACATTAAGTTTGGTGATGAATGACTAAAATTGTAATTTTTATAGATGACATACATAAAGCATTTTAGATTACGTCAGTTTATGTCACACCAAGAGATGGGCCCATATCAATTTGGCGGCAAAAAAGGGGTGTTCCACAAGCAATTATTTACAGATTGATCCAAAATGGACTGGTAATATTGATAATGAATGCATCTTAGTCATAGCCCATAGTCCCTTTAATCTAGCCTAATACTACTTATGATGTAAAGTAATGACTGGGGTCATGATTTGAAATAAAAGGTGCTCTCACACTGGGCCGGTTGAACACAGTCTTAAGATAGTATCACATAAGCATACTAACCAGCATGGATGTAAAGTGGGACAAGCTCCAAAACGGCATATGGCAAAGTGACTGTAGTGCTGATGAGAGGACTACCTGGGCTGGAGGAATATCTGTGGAGAATTTAATGGTTTCATTTATATACAGAACAGGAAAAATATTTCTGCTTTTGTCAAGGTCATATATCTCTGGTGTATACAAGTAGAGAAGTGTAGATGTGTGTGTGTGCAGGTGCATGTACCTTCTCCATGAAATGAGGTACTGTCCAGTAGCCACAGCATTATTATTGTCAGCCAGTGGTGGACACCGAAGACAGAAACATTCACTCGCACACTCATCTTTCCGCAGAATCACTGAACACAATAGCACAAAGCAGAGGTGGGAGTAAGTAATTGTTTTGCAAGTCACAAGCCCTCAAGTCCCGAGTCAAGTCCCAAGTCAAGACTGACAAGTCTCAAGCAACACACAAGTCCTACACTTTGAGTTTCAAGTCCTTTCGAGTCATTTTAACAACATCGTAGATTATATTATTTTGGGTGACCATCAAAGTAGGAATCAGAGACTCAGGGAGTGAACCCATAGTGGTCCAACAGACTACCGTGTTTGCAATGTGTTACCGGTGAGTTTACAGTCTCATTAACTACGCAGCTAGCAACGATAATTAGCCGATAAACAACTGACATTAGCTTACTTACCGTTCTTTGTACAACTTCAGATGTTGAAGGAAGTTTGAAGTTGTTGCCTCTCCGTCAGTGATCTAATCTTGGACATACTGCAATTCATTTTTTGTTGACCAACTCATAGTGGTGCAACGGATCACAAACATTACGGATCGCATTGTTTAAAAAAAAAATAATAAAAAAAAAAATTTCTGATAAATAGAACTTTGTCTTAATTTAGTAAAATGCTTTTGCCCAATAAATTGAAAAATATATATATAAACTCAAAATGTCTAATATGGCCGTTAGGATTTAGGAACACAACTTTAAGTGCAATATAAGGCAAGTTACATAATTATTTTATACATGGTCCATGTAACATATGTAGGTCCATGTAACATAACAAGGTATATCTGCCTCACGTTATATTGCACTTGTAATGCACTTGAAGTTGTGTTCCTAAAATCCATGGCCATATTGGATATATTTATATATATATTTTTTTAAAGCTAGTGTTTTTTATGAAATAATTATAAATGAAGGCAAAGTTCTATTTTAAAAAAATATTGAAAAATACATCTAAGTGCAATTTAAGGCACATTCCCTTCGTTTAAACATGGAGAGTGGATTACAACGTAGTATAGGTCCACAATATTGAAAACAATAAGAAAAGCAAGCACGAACGCCAGAGACTTGTACCGTATCATACAATGAAGGCGTAATTCACTTGCAGTTTCTTCGCGTCCTAAATGAGCTATTTAATATACTTTCTGGGAGGCATTATGATAATGGTGGTAGAAAATATGTAATTTCAATAAAAATATTTGATAATGCAAGCCAAAATGTCAAAGGGAAGTCAAGCTGGTGTTCATGCCATCATACAGGCAGACTTTAAAGTAAAATCCGCCAATCCTGTTGCATTGGTGTCAATGTATTATTTGGTCAGCTTTATTTTGAAGTTTGCCTTAACGTTGGCGAGGTGCGTTTGCGGCTTCCCTGACATTTCTGAATGATGGTACTGAGCCAGCCCAGCTCGCACACGTACACACACACACGCACGCACGCACACACCGAGAACTTAATTGTTAACATACATTTTAATCTTTTTGTTTTGGTGGAAGAAGCAAATCTTTTCAAGTCAGAGGGCTTAAGTTCAAGTGAAGTCACAAGTCATTGTTGTTCAAGTCCAAGTCGAGTTACAAGTCTTAACATTTTGTCAAGTCGAGTCTAAAGTCGTCAAATTCATGACTCGAGTCTGACTCGAGTCCACTCCTCTGGCACAAAGTAAAATGAATGCCTTAGAACTTGAGCTATTTAGTTACTTTGGTTTGGCTGTGTTAGTTGAAGCAGCATATACAGAGTGTCTTTGCCACTAATGACTGTTTTTAAGCATTAACCTTACTTTTGCTTTAAAGGAGCCTTGTGGTTGGTGTTTGCCACTTTTTTACTCGTGACTGCTACCCTTTGGCCAAAGTGTAACTGCAACCTCTGTGTCAAGCTTGTGCATGCACTTCACACTTAAGGGAATATTTTAATTTCAAATTTTCCCCATTCATTCCCAATGACAGATTCAACTAGGGCTGAAACGAGTACTCGAGAAAATCAAGTACCTCGAGCATGAAAAATCCTTGTGAGCTTTTTCCTGCCTCAAGTACTCGTTTATTTCAGGCTCTAGCGTAGCGAACGCACGGGCTACTTTTAATTTAACTACTTACATCACCAACGCAAGGGAAGGAAGAAGAAGCGGATGTTATGTATTTGATTCAAGGCGCAGGAACGAAGGAAAGACAAATCAAAGGGGCGAGCGAAATGCTGAAATGGCGACGATGACGAAAGTCGGGCTGGGTTTAAAAAAAATCGAATAATCAATATTGAATCGACTTTCCTTTTTGAGCCTGATATTGATTCATAAAACCATGAATCGATTATTTTAATATCCGTTTTCCCCATAATTGCATAAGAAAATAGAATTTTAAAGGCAATTTTTTTTCTATTTTCTTGAAATTTACTGTTCACATGAATTTAAATGTATTTTCTTACATTTATGAAAGACCTGACATAACGCACTTTAAGACAATTCAGTCAATCGTTTTAATTTATGTTAACAATTATTGAATTAGAACTATGAAACTATTTTCATCTCATCCTTGCTGATGTCAATGTGTAACACGTGAGTGATTATAACGTGTCATTTTCATTAATAAACGACATCATTTAACCAATTACTGCCTCCACAAAATGTAATTTGGAACTTAATGTTTTTGGAGTTTTTATATTTAAGAAGAATTGGTGTAAAAAAAATATCGAATGGAATCATGAAAAATCGAAATCGAACAGAACTCTTGTGAATCGAAATTGAAATAAAAAAATTGCTTGACTTGTACTCGTTTATCTCCAGGAAAAAACATTGCGTAAACATTGCTGTTATGGAACTTGCGGAAACGACTCCAGACACTACGAGCATCCACATATGAAGGATGTATTCTTTATTCGTTTCCCGAAGCCAAAAACTCAAAGGGATAAATGTGAACGATGGGTGAACTTGTGCGGACGGCCAAAAGACCAGTTTAACGCCTGCAAAGTGAGCCTTTCACCTTCATATGTAGTAAACATTTTGTTGGGGGCCATGCATGCTCCTACAGATGACAATCTTGATCCCTTGCCGGCCACCGCCGTCCCGAACAGGTAAGCGTTTTTTTTTGGTTTGTTTAGCGTTTGACCCTACCCCAGCTGCCGGACGACAATAATGAATGATGAGAAAAAATGCTAAAATGGCTTTGCCACTGTTGTTCGCACCTGTCTTGCTTACCGCCTGATTTTTCATTGTTCTGCCTTTCATATAAATCGTGGCATGCTGTGGCATGTATGAAAATGTATCTGTAGGGCATTTTCTGAATTAAGGAAACCGGTTTATAAGTGGGAAGGATATAATAATTGAAAGAATTGAGTGTTGTTGGTTGTGCCCGAGAATTTCTGAGTAGAATTGCGATCGCTACACACACACAAAAAGCAATAAAAATGTACTCCCAACAACTGTCAAAGACGTAAGACAACCAGATATGAAAGAGAGGGCATATGGTGGTAAAGGATAGCTTGTTAAACTGGAATGTCAGTGTCAGTTGCATAGGTTGATGTTTTTAGAGGGAAATCCCCCCAAAAAACCTTACCTCTGGAACAGGATCTGCTCTTTTTCCCGTCTTTTTCAGCCCCCTACACTTAAACCATCTCTTCAATTGATCATTAGTATGTTCTTCAACGTATATACCAGTGAATTTGGCATCAGGGACATCCTCCTTGGACAGAATTAGTAGGTTTAGCGCAGTAGACATCTCGCTCGTAGACTGTTTAAATGTGTCTAGCATGACTGGCCCGCCGAGTTTGACCCCTCTCGCTAGCCTCATGAATATTAATTAAGTGTTGGCTTTCCCAAATGGCACCCATAGGATGGGAGGTTTAACTGGGACTCATAATGTTTAGCTAAAGACATTTACGGTGTAACTTAACAACTTAATGTTTCTGAGAATGTAAATTAATACTGAGAATGTTTTTGTAAATGAACCGTCATTCTTCAATCACTGCCAGTTGGTTTAAGCATCCTATTAAGCGGCCTGAAAAAACTGTCATGGTCGCCTGTTGTATGTGGAGGGGAATCTCTGTTAGTCTGTTTCATGGTGCTGTAGTGATTAAAAAGAGCTTATATTTCTTCTTGTTTGCATGCTGTTTTTTTCCCATTATCTCAGATGCTAAGGCTATCTTGGGATAGTAAGTGGCCATTTTAACAACAAAAAAATCATAAAAACATGCTCCAGTCGGACACAAGGACATAGGCAAACTTCTGCCAAAAGTGGAAGTTGAAATTTCTTTCTGATACCCCACAATTTGTTTTGGTTTCGGTCGGACCGGCGTCTTTCCCCACCATTGGAGTCAACACAGCACTAGTTGCTGATTAGTGGACAGCTCCACCCCCCTTTATTACAGAGGTTACAGAAAATGCCAAGGGTGTCCTGGTGCCAAGTGCATATATGGACACCATTATGTTATGTTATGTACAATCCGTGACAGGCACAGATTCGTTATAGACAATCCGTGACAAGCACAGAAGTCCAATGTCAGAATATATATATATAATATATATATATAATATATATATATATATATATATAATATATATATATATATATATAAAATATATATATATATAATATATATATATATATATATAATATATATATATATATATAAAATATATATATATATAATATATATATATATATATATATAATATATATATATATATATATAAAATATATATATATATATATATATATATACATATATAACAGGCGGGTCAAAGAAAATGAAAAAACATGAAAAATAAATAAATAAATCACACTTTGTTTTGGTATTTTGGTCAAAGAAGACCAAATGGTTAACTTTCCCGCAGTCCCTCAAAAAAATCTAAGTAATCCATATGACATGAAGCCCAAACCTACTGAACCTGTTCAAAGTAAAACTTTGTTCTGCACAAAAGTAAAATATTAATTTAGTAACAGTAACTTAATGTAGCGAATAAAATATCTAGAAACCCAATGTAAAAAATCCGTAGAACACATATCTAATACAGTAATTAAAACAACGTACCATCTTGCAACTGGGATTTATGGTGTTGTGTGTTTGTTGCTCTGATATTCTGCAGAGATGATGAAGCCAAGAACAGGGGCCAGGGAGATGATGACCGGATCTCTGTTAACATCAGAAAGGGAAGGTCCACGGCTACCTGTTCCAGGGGCTCAAACTGCAGAGAACAAAATATTTTTCAAACAATTCAATAGAATTTTATTATACAGTGTAGTGCAAAATAACAGCAGTATTTTGGGGGACTTGACACATGAAGTATATACAGTAAGTAAGTATACAAGTATAAATTTACATCTGCGATTGTGCGTTGTGTTTTTAGTTTTACACTAAACTCCAACACAATTTAAAGTAAACAATTTAAAGGACGCTTAGAGATGGAAGAATTACATACAGAGTACCTGCAATGCAAGCGTCATGAACCACGCATCACATTCTGATGACGTATTTGCGACTGTTGTTGGCAGCCGGGTAGCAAAATAATTGCCTTTTCCGCTGAATTAAGGCTTGTTTACAATGTATTTACTTGGGTTTTATCCTTGTAGTAGTGTAGTATATAACAAGAAAAAACCTGGAACCCTTGAACAAAAATTAACTGTGTCCAAACCCATTCTTTGCTCCCCGAAATAATTTATCGGATCTGCGCAATTCATTTTTTTTTTTAAACTACTTATTAGGGCGATCCAATGTGGCAACTTAACGCTTGACCACTCAGCCAAACTTCGGGGCCACCGTCACAGCTTAGGACAGTGTTCAAATGCTAAGGGGGTGATGTACTTAAAACACTGTCCTACTTGCTTATTAAAAGAATGTAGAAATACAAAATACTAACGCACACAGAAAAAATCTGTCACATTTTTCCTACGGCTTTCCTATCTACTTGGGAGTGGTCTCCCAGTCACGGTAAACATGGGGCAGTCCTTCTCCCATTTGCCACACAATGAAAACTGGGCATTTTCATGAATTTAAGAAACCCATCCGGATGTCCAGAAAGGACGTTATTAAGTGGACTTCTCGGAGCAAAACAGCCTAATATCTCACAAAATAATGCTAGCAAAAGCAATAGCAATACCAAACGTGTAAAGTGAAAAAGCTGGTTAATCCAAGCACCTCCACAAAACCAATCTTCTCTTATGTACCATTCTCTGTGAAAAGTACGAATAATTTGTGGCATCATCTTGCCGCAGTGCTAATGAGTAATTTGAATTCAGGAATGCACTATGCGAACGTTCGCTGTGCAGGTTTTCTGCGGTTTTCTGCCTGGGCAGAAGAAGTATTCAGTCATTTTTAATTGAGCTATGAAAATCAGCAAATGTCACTTTCAAACCAATACGTACTGTAGGCTAACTGAAATGTTTAAAAAAAAAATATTAATAGAAGGTAAATGCTTTCATTCCACGTCACTGGCTTCAGCACATGTAGCAGAAGGTAGGCATTTCCAGTTTTCTGTACTGCAGAGAACTAAGGCCATGTACACACATAGCAGGGTATTTTTTTAAACGGATATTTCCCTCCTCTGGGTGTAGAAAAAAAAGTGTCAACACCCCCACGTTGGTAGAAAAGAAAACTTCCACAGCTAACCACATTCATGTGTTTTT